>NC_081417.1:150558867-151158867 GCF_949786415.1 Peromyscus eremicus
ATATGAACTAGTCCATAGTCCTGTGTGTGTGTGTGTGTGTGTGTGTGTGTGTGTGTGTGTGTGTGTGTGTTGGGGGGACTGTGTGGGTATGTCCTTGTGTGTGCACATGGGTGTGCTTATCTAAGCTTGTGTCTGTAGGAACTTGAGGTTATTGTAATCAAGTGTGTCTTCCTCTGTCTACTTGTATAGTTTTTGAGACAGGATCTCCCAGTAAACCCAGAACTCCTTTTTTTCATAAACTAGCTGGCCAGTGAGCTCCCAGGATCTTCCTGTCTCCATTCTCCTTAGCTCGGGGGTTACGGACATGTACTGCTGTGCCAGGCTTTCCATGGGTATTGGGATCTTTATTCAGGTCCTCATGCTTGCATAGCCAGTGTTTTCCCTACTGCGCTCTCTCCCACTCTGTAGGTGTGGCTCTGGGTTCTCACAAATGTATAACATCATATTTTACTGTTACCATAGCAGACAGAATAGTCACTGCCCCAGATACTTCCCATCACCTCTGCTGCTCCTTTGATCTTGAACTCCTCTCCACCCTTCATTAACCATTGGACTTCTTACTGTCCCTAGTGTTAGCTTTAGAATGTTGTGTCATTAGTATTATATAGGATGTGCCCTTTTCACATTGGCTTCTCTGACTTAGCAGTGGCCATTAAAGTTCCTCATGGCCCTTCTGTCTTTGTAGCTAATTCAGTGGAGATAGATAGATAGATAGACAGATAGATAGAAAGAAAGATAGATAGATAGATAGAAAGATAGATAGATAGATAGATAGAGAGAGAGAGAGAGAGAGAGAGAGAGAGAGAGAGAGAGATAAATGTTGGGGATTAAGCCAATGGCCTTACTCATGCTAGGCCTAAGTGTTATACTTCTAAGTTTATATATAGACCCTTCTTTTTAATTTTTATTTTGAGACCAAGTAGCCAAGTTGCCCATGCTGACCTTGAACTCAGTCTGTAGCCTAGACAGGACTTGAGCTTGTGGTCTTCCTGCCTCAGACTCCTGAATGTTGTGGCTGTAAGTGTGTATTGCCATGCCTGGCTTTGTCTGTCCATCTTGAAGGACATCTTGCTGGCTTCCACTTGTTGGCAGTGACAAATAGAACTTCATTAAATGTTCATCTGCAGGTTCTTGTGGGTGTGAGTTTTTTCTCCTTTGGGTGAGTAGCTTGGAGTGTGGCTGCTGGGTCATGTGGCAGGACTGCATTTACACTTACCCTTTGGAGTTCTTTGAGAAATCCAATTATGGAATTGTTTGCAGCTAGGGTGTTCTGTCTTTGTATCTTGGATTTGAGGCAGGTCCCCAAGACTGGAATCTCTGCCTGTTCTTTTTCAGGTGTGAGTGTAGCCACCTGCATGGCCATTCTTCATGTGGGTAGTGCCCAGCAAGTGCGGACAGGGTCCACAAGCTCCAAAGAAGATGACTATGAAAGTGACGCAGCCACTATTGTTCAGAAATGTGTAAGTCAAGTCTCTGGTGACATGGAAGCCTTGACTGTTAAAAATGTGGGCATGTGGCTAGTTCTACTTTTTTTTGATGGAGAAAAGGCTTGGGGCATCTACAGTCTCCACGCTCCTCCCCTGGACTGTGTTTCTGAGAGGGAGTCAGCTAAGGTACTCTGCATATTTGCTTCTATAGATGCTCCCCCTTCTTTGTTGTATTGGTCCTGTAGAAAACACAGTAGGTTTGTGGCAACCATAAGCCTTAGGAAGGATTGACATTTACTCAGTAAACTGTTTGGGGCTTACTGGGTGCTGATGTACTTTCAAGCAGGACGTAGCAAACAAGATTTTGCAATAAGTGCATAGAAAGAATTAGTTGGGATGGGAAGCTGGCTGATGCAGGACTGGGTATATGGGAACAGCTAAGAAGATGTCACGCACTGAGATACAGGCAGTGCCCCATGAGGTCAGAAACTGATGGCAGTAGGTTACTGAGTGACCTGATGACAGTTACACTTCTTCCAGTAAACTGGCTCAGGTAGTAGGGTTTAGATTTGTGATGACGACCTGACCTGCTCAGACTGTATGTCCGTTTGTTCCTGGGCAGCTTGAGATCTACGACATGATTGGACAGGCGATCAGCAGCTCCCGCCGTGCTGGTGGTGAGGTAAGAGGCCTCTGGGCTGCAGTTACCTTCTGTCGGGTGTGAATTTCCACGCTGATGTTTGGTTTTGTCCTTTTTCACCAGCACTTCCAGAACTTCCAGCTGCTGGGTGCATGGTGTCTACTGAATAGCCTCTTCCTCATACTGAATCTCAGTCCCACAGCCCTGGCTGACAAGGGGAAAGAGAAGGACCCGTTGGCTGCCCTCCGAGTCAGAGACATCCTTTCTCGTACGAAAGAGGGAGTAGGCTCTCCCAAACTGGGACCTGGCAAAGGGTATGTGTCTGCCTCTGACCTCCACTCCTGGATGCTGTGCCATGTTGTCCTGTTTTACTGGGGTGATGAGCTGCTGACCTCACATCAGAGCTTATTTATTTGCTTTGGTTCTGTAGAATTTAGCCAGGGTATGTGCATGCTGAACACACTCTGTACCAAGGATTCAAACCAGCCTCTCGCTCCAGCATCTGGATAGGTCATGGTTGGTTTTGATCTCATCTTCTCATTGAGAGGTGGAAAGAGTGTCTGACCTGTGTGTTCAGAGTTTTCAACAAGGTCAGATCAAAAGATGAGATGTATGTTGGGTGGTGATGGCGCATGCCTTTAATCCCAGCACTCGAGAGGCAGAGGCAGGCTGACTTCTATGAGTTTGAGGCCAATCTGCTGTACAGACTGAGTTCCAGGCCTGCCAGGGTTACATAGGACCTTGTCTAGAAAGAAAAAAAAATGATGAGTGGCGCTTGCTGGGAAGGAGATGACAGTGAATGTAATGTGTTGCTCAAGGCGGTTCCTTAAATTTGTCTGAGCTTGGGTGTTTGTGCCAAAGGGGTACGTACAGGTGGAGGTCAGAGACAAACTATGGAAGTCAGCTCTCTCCCTCCACCATGTAGGTCCTAGAGGTCAAACTGGGGTCATTGGGCTTGGTGGCAGGTACCTTTACCTAATGATGAGGCATTGCTGGATTTTATTCTTTTCATTCCTTTTAAGTGCTTAATTTTAATTATTACTTTTAAGATTTATTTTATGTATGTGAGTGTTTTGCCTGCATACATATATGTATACCACACACATGCTTAGTAACCACAGAAGTCAAAAGAAGGCATCAGATCCTCTGGAACTGGAATTATGGATGGTTGTGATTCACCATGTGGGTGCTAGGATTCAAACCTAGATCTTCTGCAAAAGCAACAAGTGCTCTTAATTGCTGAGCCATCTCTCTTTATTTGTACATACACCACATTCATGCCTGGAGCCCAGAAGATGGCTTCAGATCCTCTTGATCTGGAGTCACAGATGTTACGTTATATGGGTACTGGGGTCCCATCAAACCTGGGTCCTCTGTAAGAGCAGTCAGAGCTCTTAATTACTGCGCCGCCTCTCCCGTCCCTCTTCCTCTTTTTTTTTTTTTTTTTGAGACAGGGTCTCTAATAGCCCAGCTGGCCTCACACTTGCTGTATAGCTGATGTCCCCAAGTTCCTGGTCCTTCTGCATACCCTCCCAAGTACTTGGCTTTATAGGAATCTTCCATCACACCCATTTTGGATTTTTAAGTGGAGAAATAGTAAACAGCGGTACCAGCAAGTCCATTATGGATTGTCATAAGTCTTGTGAAGAAAGAGGCCAGGGCAAGTGGTTAGCAGGAGTTGTGTTGTGTTTGGATAGGAATTGTTGAGGTTGAGTTGGGAGTAGGATGAGTGTTAGCATCAGCAGACTCTGTGCTGTAGCATAAATCTTAAAGGGGTCTTATTAATAAAAACAAACCCGGAGCCAGGTATTGGGATGAACGCTGAAAGATCAGAGAGAGAGAACCAGCTACAGCTAACCTCACCTCACCAATTCCTCAGCTGATCTCGTTTCCTCAAACTGGAAGCCTCTGTGTCCTCATCTGAATAGATCTCAGCTGAACTGCTGCTCAAAAGCCTAAAAGCTTAACCAGCTCTAGGTCCTGGTCCTCACGCCTTATATACCTTTCTGCTCCCTGCCATGCCATCACTTCCTGGGATTAAAGGCATGTGTCACCATGCCTGGCTGTTTCCAGTGTGGCTTTGAACTCACAGAGATCCGGATGGATCTCTGCCTTTGGAATGCTAGGATTAAAGGTGTGTGTGCCACCATTTTCTGGCGTCTATGTCTATCTATGGCTGTTCTGTTCTCTGACCCCAGATAAGTTCATTAAGGTGCACAATATTTTAGAGAACACACTGTGCCATCAAAAGTGTTTGGTCTGGAGCTAGGGAGCTAATTCAGCTGGTACTAGGCTTGTTGTGCAGTCATGAGGACTCTTGTAGCCCCAGCACTGGAGAGGCAGAGACAGGCAGATCCCTGTGGCTTGCTAGTGTTGTCCTGAGGAGCGGCATCCAAGGTTGACCTTTGGCCTTCATGCACATAGGTGCGCTCGCACCTGTTTTGCTTGAGCATAGTTGTATAGTGTATTGAGTTAGGGAATGCAGGCTTAGAAGCAGACTGGGCTGGAGAAAGAGAGAAGAATAGGATTTTTCTCTTGTTTGTGCTGAGTTTAGCTGATGGCTAGGACTTTGTCTATGAGATGTTGAGTTCACAACTGGGTATGTGAACCTGGGATTGAAGAGATTAAATGCTAGGCTTCCATGTCTCCTCTGCTTGTACTGTGGTTCTGTGGTGCTGGGTAGAGTTTTAAAAAAAATTCTCAAGAGCTAAGTAGAAACTCAAGCAGACATGCCAGCTTGTATCTGGAGAGTACTACTAGAGGCAGTTGACTTGGCTGGGGATACTAGGGCAGGCTTCCCTGACTGACTGTGAAGTGGGTGTTGAGATGGTAGGCACTCAGCAGTGGGCTGCTAGGGAGATAAGAAATTTCCATAACAATAAGTGGCTTATGTTCCTATGAAGGCTTTTACCTGCTGATCCGTCTCCCTGCCCAAAGTTAGTACTTACAATTTTCTCAAAAAATCATTCTCTTAAAAAAAAAATTCTTCAGGTGGATCTCCAAATTTGAGGGCAGCCTGGTCTACAGAGTGAGTTCCAGGACAGCCAGAGCTACACAGAGAAACCCTGTCTCAGGGGGAAAAGTTATTTTAGAAAAGTTGAGAGAGAGAGAGAGAGAGAGAGAGAGAGAGAGAGAGAGAGAGAGAGTGTGTATGTGTTAGGAGTGGTGTATACATGTGCGATGTGTGTTGAAAGTGGTGTGCGCATGTGCAGTGGTACACCTGTGGGAGTCAGAGAACAACTTAGAGGACTGGACTCTCTGTGGGTCCTGGGCATAGCACTCAGGCTGTCAGTCTTGTTAGTAAGCACCTTTACCTTCTGATCCATCTTGCTAACCCTCAAAAAATTAATTCCTTAAAAATTTAACTATCCAGCAACAATAAACACACACACACACACACACACACACACAAAACAAAAACAAAAACAAAAACAAAAAACATTATTAATTTGGCAGTGGTGGCACATGCCTTTAATCCCAGCACTTGGGAAGTAGAGGCAGGAGGATCTCAGTGAGTTTGAGGCCAGCCTGGTCTACAGAGCAAGTTCCAGGACAGCCAGGGCTATATAATTAAAATACTGTATCTAGAAAAAAAAATTAACTATCATTTAAATACTACCATTTTTGATCCATTAGTTTTGAACTGATGTGAAATAGTTTTATTTGGAAGCAGTTCTTACTCTGAAGCATTTAGATCCTGTGACAGTCAATACCTGGGCTTTGATAATGAGCTGCAGGGCTAGGGGGATTTTTTTTAATTATTTTTTTTTTCATTTATTTTACATACTAACCAGTTTCCCCTCTCCTGCCTTCTCATTCCCTCCTCCCACCTCCGATCTATCTCCCCATCTACTATCTCCTTCGTTCAGAAAGGGTAAGGCCTCCCAAGGGAGTCAACAAAGCATGTCATATCAAGTTGAGGCAGGACCAACCTCTGTCCCTGCATCAAGGCTGGTCAAGTCATCTCAGCATGGGGAATAGGTTCCAAAAAAACAGTTCATGCACTAGGGATAGGTCCTGATCCTACTGCTAGGGGCCCCACAAACAGACCAAGTTACATAACTGTCACCCACATGCAGAGGGCCTAGGTCGGTCCCATGCTAGGGTGATATTTTTGTGTGTAGTATTCCCTGCTTGGTGGAAAAGTTGTAGATCCTCAAAGGGGTCTAGGATGCCAGAATGGCGAGATAAGTGCCATTTCTGAGGTTGTGCTTCTTTGTTTATGATCTTAAGGTCTGTGTTTCTGTTTTCATTTGTGTAGGCATCAGGGATTTGGGGTGCTCTCGGTGATCCTGGCAAACCATGCCATCAAGCTGCTGACGTCTCTGTTTCAAGACCTGCAGGTGGAGGCGCTCCACAATGTGAGGAGGCTGTTCTTTGGAATCTGCAGATCAGTTTGGGGTTCACTTGGGATTTTAGCTGGAGCCATCAGTGAGGGTTCTTTCTTACCAGCGTAATATAACTAGTGCGCCTCTGGTTTTGTTATCTTCAGGGCTGGGAGACAGATGGTCCCCCTGCAGTCCTGAGTATTATGGCCCAGAGCACCTCCACACAAAGGATTCAACGGCTGATTGACTCTGTCCCGCTGACAAACCTGCTCTTGACTTTACTTTCAACTTCATACAGAAAGGTGGGTAGGAGCCAAGCCATTCATAAATTGGAGTAAGGTTGACAAGGGCATGGTTTTTATAAATGCAGACTGTGGTAATAGTTTTGGAAAGGAACCTACCCTGGAACCCCTCTCTCCTTCCTTCCCTTTCAAGGTCTCTCTGTTGTCTAAGCTGGGCTTCCTGCACTCAAGTGAGCCTCTTGTTTCAGCATCCTTGGAGTAAAGGCACATGCTGTCACTGCACCCAGCTTGACAAAAAGAATAGTTCTTGGAACCTTGGAAGCAGTTATTGATTGCCAGTATTAGATATATGTTGACCCTTGGTGACTTGTGGTGACAGGTCTGAAGCAGAAGCATGGTGGACACTCCAGGAATGTCCCTTTACATTCCTTGGCCATGTCTCTGGTTGTGAGTGCTTATATAAGATAAAGCAGTAAGAGTCCTACATGGAGGAGCATTTGGAGAAACCTGATTTGAAAAGCAACTGAGACATAGAGACACTTGGAGGTCGTCAAGGAGATTAAATGGCCCCCAGCTCTGTTTTTGGATTCATCTGTTCTGCAACCTTGTGGTTTCCCTAGGCATGTGTCCTGCAGCGGCAGAGGAAGGGCTCCATGAGCAGTGATGCCAGCGCCTCCACCGACTCCAACACATACTATGAGGATGACTTCAGTAGCACAGAGGAGGACAGCAGCCAAGGTAGCCAGAGATAGCCCTCTAGTTCCTTGTGTTTCTCTGTCTCGCCTTCCTGTTTGCCTTTGCATATATGTGTTCTCAGATGATGTGCTGTTTAAGAGTAGCTTGAGGGGCAGGGAATGCTGGAAAAATGTTTGCCTAGAGTGTGTGATGCCCTGGGTTGGATCGGCACTCCGGTAAACCAGGTGTGGTGCACACACCTGTTATCCCAGCACTAGGGAGACAGGAAGAGGGTTAGATGTTCAAGGTCATTATTGACTACTTTAGGGAATTAGAGGCCAGCCTGAGCTACATGAGACCTTTTTAAAAATAGTAAGTTGAGTGTAGAATACTAAATGATAAATACTGCTTTCAACCAAGCCCATGTAGCTTTTCATTTCTGCCAGAATCAAAATACATCTCAGTTGCTCATGTTTCCTCCTTTGTGGACCCATGCTGGGACATCTGCCCTCCCTGTGCAGGTCAAAAGCCCATGTGGCAGGGGTTTGGTTTTACCATGGATTTGTAGCTTAGGGATAATAGGGCAGAGCTGAAGACTTAAGTAGAGGAGATAATTGTCAGTTTTCTTTTCATGGTCAAGTTTGTGGGACAGTGTGAAACACCAAAGGGTATGATTCTTAGCATCTTGGGTGTGCAACTGGTGAGACTAGTTTGCTTTTGTAAATGTTTGGCTTCTTCCCAGACAGGCAGATAAGAGGAAATGATTCTCTTCTTTTGTTGGACTCGTAAAAAAAAAATCAGTTTTACTGCACTACAACTCGTGTACCATTAAATGGAAGCACTTTATGTATCCATTTAGTTGTCTTGGCAGATTGACAGGATCAGTCCCCATCCTCTGCATCAGCATGCCCTGTGGTCTTTTGACTTGAACACTTTTAGAAAACAGGTTCACACTCACAGAGATGGTTATTTTTGTGACTTTCTCTTTCTCTTCAGATGATGACAGCGAGCCTATTTTGGGGCAGTGGTTTGAGGAGACCATCTCTCCCAGTAAAGAGAAAGCTGCACCTCCACCCCCTCCACCGCCCCCTCCCCTGGAGAGCTCTCCTCGGGTTAAAAGCCCCAGTAAACAGGCCTCTGGTGAGAAGGGCAACATCTTGGCCAGTCGCAAAGATCCTGAGTTGGTAAGAGTGGATTTCTGAAGTTCTGGCGGTGGGAGGAGGGCAATTTCTTCAGTCAAGTGGTTGAGATGAGAAGTAGACAATCTGAGCTAAAGCAGTTCTCAGCTGGATAACTGGTACTTAGATCTGCCTCTGTGAAGGACTTCCAGGGAGTAATTATGTGTTATTGAACAGCTTGCTTCCAATGCTGATGGTTATTAATGCCCAATCTTTAGGTTTAGATAGAGGTTGATTTGAAGCTTGCTTTTCCCTCTTAATGGTTCTGGGCCAGAATCTGAATGTCTCCTTGTTGGGGAGTGATTGCACCCGCCCCAAAGGGCTTTGTGAAAGTGTTTTCAAAGCCCGTAGCATAGGTTTGCTGCATCATAAATGCTCACTTATTGATTCAACCAATATTTATTGATTATCTTTTATGTTTCAGCCCCTATTCTAATAATTTATCAGTAAATGAGTCATGTACAATTCTTTCACGTAGCCTTGTATTTATAGTTTCCTATTTAAAGGTTATGGGCATAAAATATATAATCATTTAATAATTAGTTTTTTACAATAATGGCAAATCAGTTAAATAATAAAGAAAGGTGAGGATGTATGTATGTGTAATAATCATTGATGTAGGCGTCAGTCTACAGTATGTTGCTAGTAATGTCTTGAGGTGGGCTCTGGAGGAACAAGGGAAAAAAACCCGAGTCGATGACCTTGGAGGTCCTGCCTAACAGTGTTTTTTTGAGGTCTACACCAAGTGGGTGTACCATTCTGTGCAGCTGATTCTCATTATGGATGTAGTCCTGCTATAAGAATTAAGTGGGAGCCTTCAATTTTGGCATGGGAGCTTCTGGGCTTGTATAATACTACCTTGAATTTAGGGTTGGTAGAAGTTCATACCCCATGACCCTGATCTGAGTTGTTTTCTGTTCCTTTTAGTTCTTAGGTCTGGCTTCCAACATCCTGAACTTTATCACATCTTCCATGCTGAACTCTCGGAACAATTTCATCCGGAACTATCTGAGTGTGTCTCTTTCAGAGCACCATATGGCTACCCTGGCCAGCATCATTAAGGAGGTGGACAAAGATGGACTCAAGGGTCAGTGGAGAGGCTGGGTGTTGTTGCAGGGTACTTATGGCTCCAAGTTCCCGAGTAACTGTATTCCTCTGTCCTAAGGGTCATCAGATGAGGACTTCGCTGCTGCTCTCTATCACTTCAACCACTCCCTGGTAACTTCCGACCTACAGTCCCCGAACCTGCAGGTTGGTGTGTACTGTGGCTGTCTAGGCAGGAGCGCATTACACTTTCCCTGGGATGTGGTGGCTCTCATCATTGAAGGATGCTTTGTTCTTGCTCTCTGCTGGGCAGAGTTTTGCTTGGGTGTTCTGTGTGCCCCTGTGCAGTGGTTGGGATCATTGAAAGAAAAAGATGTCCTTTTCCCCAAGTCATGAAGTTTAAAGAAAGGAAGAAAACCGCTAAACAAGCTCCCAGTGCTTCTCATAGTAGACCAGTAGACGGAACTCACCAAAAGAAGAGCGACACATGTTCACCAGTCTGGTGGGGGAAATACAAAATTAAAGGCACTTTAAAAGTGGCCATCAGGTCACAGCAGACATGCTTGCTTTCCCTTACAAACCTATCACCGAAACTGATTCTAGGACCTTGACTGAACATGTAACTGTAGGATTCCCTCCCTCCTGAGATAGGTGGTGGTTTGAATCTTAAGTCTCACATGTATCTAGACTCCTCAAATTAAACCACTTTTAGCTTACATTGAATGGCATTATGTGCTTTACTTTTCACTTAATATTCATCATATGATGTCTGTTGCCAAGATTCGTCTGTAGTGTTTCTGTAGTCCTTACTACACTGCTGTGTGATACCTATTGTGCTTGGCTGTATCGCTTGATTCATCTTCTCTGTTTCCACTGGGGTACATTTGAATTGTGTCCAGGCTTATTGCATTCCAGATGTTGCTATGGTTTTTCTTACTCGTGTTCCCTGGTATGTGTGGAGGAGAGTGGTTCTCCTGGCACTGCCACTTGGAGTAGAATTGTCAGGTTATACAGTGTGAGTGTCGGCATATCAGGCCACACTGCTGCACGGTGACTATGTTTTTCATCCCCACCAGCAAGGGGCCAGATCATGTGGATTCATATTTGGCAATATCATAGTTTGATAATAATTTGGTTGTTTTTATTAAGACTTGAGTTGTTTTAGTTTTATTAAGACTTCTCTAGCTCTGGCTGACTTGGGACTCTAGCCTAACTTGACTGTAAACTCTTGGCAGTCCTCCTGTATTAGCCTAGGATTCCAGGCATGGGTCATTGCATCTAGTAGGTAATTTTTTTTGTCATGGGCAAAGTTAGTCTTTCCTAATCTTTAATGTACACAGGGATTCCTGAGGAGATGGTTTAAAATGCGGATTCTAGGTCAGGGGTACAGCTCAGTGGTACAGCACATGCCTATTCATGGAGGGCCCTGGCTTTGATTCCAGCACCACAGACAAAAGGATGATTTCTTCTGGACGCCCTTCTCTCAGTGCCATTTAGTCAAGTGGATCTCCAAGTTTGACCTGAAACTATTTAGAAAGTTTTTTTGTTACTGTTCATTATTTCAGTGCCTGATGCTCAGAAGGCTGAGACAAGAGGATTGCAAATTTAAGGCTATCCTTGGTAACATAACGAGACTTTCATCTACAAAAATTCAAATGAAAACGATCACTTCAGCAGATAGCAGTATTTTAGAGGCTTGTCAGTTTCTTCCAAAGGGATACAATGTAGGAAGCTATTGGAAGAAGTGAAATTCTTAGAATCCCAAACTGTTGGAGAGAATCCTTGAAGTTTTCTTCTGTTGTTTAAAAAGATGGTTGTGAAATGTATTAATACCTGCCTATTATTAAGGGAAATTTATTTTGGCAGGAAGGAAATACAAGTTGTTCAGTGTTTGGCCTCTGTGGGAGCTTCCCACCCTGTCTGAAGCTGGTCCTGCCCAGTGCTCAGCTCCTTCCCCCAGTTTATTTAGGGAAGCTTCAAAGTTCATAGTCTGGTTCTGCCTAAACTCGTCTAGAGAGCAGATACGAAATGCTTTTCTCTGGACTGGAGTCCCTAGGCCTCTTGTCCTGTTGTTGCCCTCAGCATTTGAGAAGGAACTGCCAACTTGCACGAACTCCTGACAGAGAATTCCCAACTCTTTTCATCTCTGTCTGTTTGGGGGCTGTAAGTTCACTGGGAAAGTGTATGCATTTCTGATAGTACAGTGCTTGGCCTGGAGTAACTGCCTGGTGCTGGAAACAGCCCTTATGATCCATGATGTTGGAATAATATTGAATTCCAAGGAGTTGAATTATCAACAATATTGAAGAATAGAATTTAGTTTGTCAGACTTAGAAATTTCTTCTAGTTACCGGGTAGTGGCCGCTTTTAATCCCAGTACTCAGGAGGCAGAGGCAGGCAGATCTCTGGGAGTTGAAGCCTAGCCTGATCTACAGAGTAATTTCTATGATAGCCAGAGCTACACAGAGAAACCCTGTCTCAAAAAACCAAAACCAAAGGGGGGAAAAAAAAACAACCCAAGAAAAGAAAAGAAAAAGTAATTCTTCTAGCATGATTTGTGTCTTCAAAAGCCATATGGCAAATCAGGCATTTGTGTGGTGTTCCAATGGCACCTGCTTACTGTGTGTGTTTTCACTTAGTTCCTAGGGAGGGATACTCAGCCTGGAGCAAGGACAGCTGTGGTTCTTCTTCATTCCATGAAGGGGGAGGGAACAGAAGCCAGTAACCAGGGTCAGATGGCTTCTGAGACAGCTCTCCGGGAGACAGTTCAAGTGTTACAACTCTAGTTTATTCCAGAACAAGAGGGGCATATAAATGTAAGACTGGGGACGCTGAGGCATCACCTACTTTGCGTTAAACAGCACACCCTGTCATAAAGTTCCTAGTACAAGTCATAGTTGCTTATGGGCAGCAGGGGGAGCTCTAGTAGGGAACTGTGCCAAGGGTCACACTAGAGAGAAATCAGGCGTCCAGGCTTAGGGACAGCTTTCAGATAAGGTCAGGCCTCGAAGCCTAGAGACCTTCTCCAAGTAAGGGCAGGTAGAGAGCAGGAAGTCTCACAGTGGAGGGAGTCCTCCATGTTGCTGAGCTCTGAGAGAGTTGCCAGGCCATGGTAGACAGTAACCTCTGACCAGCTTGGGCTCCCAACTGACGGCCCTGCTGAGTAACACATGTTGGCTTCTCACAGGCCTCATTTCTCTTAACACTGTTTACCACTCGTCAGATACACAAGTTGTCAACCGCCTCTGTGGATGTTACTTGTCTGAGGTAACTAGCTGTAAATGAAGTCCACTCAGCCAGGTGTGCTGGCACATGCTTTTAATTTCAGCACTCAGGAGGTGAGTCTCTGTGAGTTCACGGCCAGCCAGGGCTACACATAGGGACACTGTCTGAAAAAACAGTCCATCTGCTGTGACATCTGTTGAGTTTCCTTGTGAAGGCACCAGCTGTTCACTTGCCAGCCTTGAAAACTGCCTTGATTGCAAGGTCTCCAAGCACTTGTCTTTTCCAAAGCCTGCTGTAGACACTAAGTAAGCTACAGTTGTAATTGGGCTGCATCGTATTTTTCTCAGTTGTTGGACAACATGATTTTTCTTCAGATTTCTTGTAGACCTACACTGCCAAGTTCTTTGGTTCATTATTCAGAAAAGGAGCGTTGATGAGTGCATATAACCTTTGACTTGTGCTGTCTCTGTCCTCCAGAACACACTGCTACAGCAGCTGGGAGTCGCCCCTTTCTCCGAGGGCCCTTGGCCCCTCTACATTCACCCCCAAGGTCTCTCGGTGCTTTCCCGCCTCCTGCTTATCTGGCAACATAAAGCTGGAGCCCAAGGTGACCCTGACGTCCCAGAATGCTTGAAAGTGTGGGACAGGTAAGACCCTAACAGAAGGAAGGTCTGTGGATGATTGGGAACTATTTGCAGGAGTCTGGCTGTGAGAAGCTGCTGTCTGTGCTCTGGAGGGGTGGAAAAGTGACGGGGGTTGGCGGATGTTCTGGTAAACAGTGTGGTCTAGGAAAAGACACTTCCAATAGCCATGGGAGATTTAGTTGCAATTGTCATTCAGAGCCTGGATTCCAAAGATGACCAGTCTCCCAAAGGAGAAAGGCCTGACTGCCCTGGCTTAGTGTTCTTTCCACAGGCACCCATTTAGAGTGGCGTAGTATCGGCTTTGGATACATTTTAAAGAACTTTTTTCCTTGGGGGAAGCTCAGCTTAATCACCTAAATCCTCCTTAGATGAACCTGTTTTTTGCCATCTTTTGTTTACATGGTTAGGCTTCAAAGCAGTTTGTTTTCCTAAAAGGCTTTGCTATTCTATCCCCCAGCCCAGGATCAAATAGCTGTAATGTTGGATTTGCAAGATCATAGCCCTCTTTGAATGCCAGAGGCCCACTATGTTCTTCGTGGCAGAGTTTTGCAAGAAGGCTTCTGGGAGCTGGAGATGAAGGAAGGACACTGTATTAAAATACAGATCTTGGGCTGGAGAGATGGCTCAGAGGTTAAGAGCACTGACTGCTCTTCCAGAGGTCCTGAGTTCAATTTCCAGCAACCACATGGTGGCTCACAACCATCTGTAATGAGATCTGGCATGCAGTCATACATGCTGTATACATAATAATAAAAAAAAAATACAGATCTCTTTCCTAAAAGCCAAAGAACATGCAGACAGTTGGCTGTGCTCATTCCTTCTTGTATAAAGGCTATTTTGACAAGTTCTCAAATATTATAATAGTCCATTCCCCACAGCCCCTCTGCCTCCCCACCTCCTGCCTGGCTCTGAACTCTGTGGGTGTGTGCATGTGCGCACAGTCAGTCACATGTGCCACACCATTCTTGTAGAGGTCAAAGGACAACTTGTAGAGTTGGTTCTCTCTTACCATATGAGACCTGGGGTTGGAACAAGGTGTGGCAGTCTTGGTGGCAAGCGTCTTGACCCCTCTGGGACACATTGCCTGCCCACGTCTGGCTTTTTGGCTTCTCTGCATTGGGTTTTCTCTTCTTTAGCTTGTTCTCCTTCCAGCACTGGGTGACATGCTCCCCTTTTCTCTATGCCAGGTTTTTGTCTACAATGAAGCAGAACGCACTGCAGGGGGTGGTGCCCAGTGAGACGGAGGACCTGAATGTTGAGCACCTGCAGCTGCTGCTCCTCATCTTCCACAGCTTCTCTGAGAAGGGCCGCCGGGCCATCTTCACCATGCTGGTGCAGAACATCCAGGAGCTGAGTGTGAACATGGAGGTGCAGATGCGCTCCGTGCCGCTAACCCTGGCACGCCTCCTTTTGATCTTCGACTACCTGCTTCATCAGTACTCCAAAGCCCCCATGTATCTGTTTGAGCAGGTGAAGACCCACACCATCTCCTTGCTCTCATTCTGAGAGCTCCATTCTTTGTAGGCAGTAATGTTTTATTTGTGGTTATGAAGGCTTTATGGGTAGGGCTAGCTAAGTCTTTAGGATTAGACTTTCTGTTTACTTGATGGGTTTGTTGATTGATGGGTGGCCTCTTGTTCACTCATGAATGTTCTTTTTCATCCCCTCTGCTTACTTGTGTAGCCACAGTGCCGTCAGCTTTGGCCCTACATGTGTATTAGTGCCCGAGGAAGGGTCCCACAGTAAATGCTAGAGTTGTAGCCTTTTGTGAAGACACAAAAGAGGATGAGAGGGTGGGTAAGAGGTGCTCTGCTCAACAGTTTTTAAACTAATTCGTGGAGCATCCTTCCCCATGATGCACTATCAAAAATTATTTTCAAAAGAAATCAGAATAATCTTCAAAGTTTCATTTTCATTTGATGCTAACAAGTGTTGGTATTACTAGATCTGTTATCTCTGGTGTGAAAAGCAGATGGTGACTGTATATCCTTAACTCGAGTGTCTGTGTTTCAAAGGTGCAGCACAACCTGCTGAGCCCCCCTTTCGGGTGGGCAAGTGGATCCCAAGACAGCAGCCGCCGCCGGGCCAACACTCCTCTGTATCATGGGTTCAAGGAAGTAGAAGAAAACTGGTCCAAACATTTTTCATCAGGTCAGAAAGAAGGTTGTCAGCAAGAGGGTGATGACTGCTGGTCCTTGTTGGTGGCATTAAATCTATAGCTCAGTGACTCCTGGAGGAGCTTTGGTCCGGGCCTCAGTCTCCCCCTTGAGGGTGGTCCATCACCTGCTGGTTCAGAAAAGTTGTAGAAATTGACTTTTACATGCTTCACACTGTTAACAAGCTCATCATTTTCCAGATGCAGCCCCACAACCCAGGTTCTACTGTGTCCTGTCCCCAGAGGCCTCTGAGGAGGATTTGCACCGACTCGATTCTATGGTACTGGGATTTTCTTTTTTCTTTCTCTCTGTCCTTTTTTTAAATTTTTTTTCTTATTCTCCTTCTGGAATTTTCTCTTTTTTTTTTTTTCTTTATTTCTTACTATTCTTCTGGAATTTTTTTCTTTTCTTTTTCTGCCTTTTTTCTTTATTTCTTCTCCTCCTCCTTTTAAAGAGTTAGAATCTTTTCTTATGCTCTTAAGCTGGCTTTAAAAACCTGAGGGAGGCCGAGCAGTCATTCTGTATCAGCTTCCTGAGTAGCTGGGGTTATAAGGTCTGCCCTGTCCTGCTCTGCCCTGCATAAGATTTTAAAGCCTTTTTTACCTGTGGGTCAGATGCTCCCTGTCCCCCACACTGAGCACTCTCCACTCCTCACACGTTAGCATTTGAGTGTCTAAAAGGAAAACATCAGAAATTTAACGCAGTGGTTGCCTCACTCTCTTCATTGTAGAGCCTGCAGCTGTGTGCTTGTGTTAGTACACAGACTTAAGTGTGAGGCCGCAGAACTGGCACTCTGCTGTGAGGAGGAGCTGATGGGATGTTTTCACAGTCAGGAGACTAAGTGATGATGTAGGTCCAGGAGGAGAAAATGTTCCAGTATTCAGATGTCTTCTTTTCCCCTTCCTTTTCCTAAGACAGGGTCTCACTGTGCAGCCCACTGGTCTGGAACTCACAGAGATCCCCCTGCCTCATACCCCTGAATGCTGGAATCAAAGGTGTGCAAAACCACCTCGACCTAAATTGTTTTTGGTCTTTCTTGGTATTAGGCATGTGAAGTTCTTTTCTCCAAGCTCGTCAAGTACGATGAGCTTTACACCTCGCTGACAGGCCTGCTTGCAGCTGGTTCTCAGCTGGACACAGTCAGGAGGAAGGAAAATAAGAACGGGACAGCCCTGGTAAGACTGGACCCTGGGAGGGGCTGGACGTGTGTGTGATGATCAGTCCTTTCAACCTAAAGTTAGTCCCCTTCTGGGCATGAACTCTTCATTCAACGTTTGTTTTCAAAACGGACTGTTTCTGCAGCATTTCTACGTAGTTTGAGTGGTTCTGTCAGCTGTAATTTTATGTTTTCATTAATGTTGAGAGAAATGTGACTGGGGTTGGTGGCTGCCCAAGTGTCGACAGCGTGTGGGTTTCTAGACACCTTAAAACAGGTCTGGGCCAGGCGGTGGTGGCGCACGCCTTTGATCCCAGCACTTGGGAGGCAGAGCCAGGCGGATCTCTGTGAGTCCGAGACCAGCCTGGTCTACAGAGCAAGATCCAGGACAGGCACCAAAACTACACAGAGAAACCCTGTCTCGAAAAAGCAAACAGAAACAAACAAAAAAAAAAAAAACAGGTCTGAACAGTTCCATGCTGTTTACTAAAGGGCTGGCTGCTGACTATGCTCCTGCCCAGCTCCCATCTTCCCCCTTGGTTAGATGGTAAAGTACTGGGGAACCAGAGCTGTCTGAGAGTATCCTGGTAGCTTCTCAGTGTACAGAACAGAGCAGAGTGTCATAGTATATCTGCCTGTTAGGCTTACTTAGTGTTTGTGTGCTGAGATGCTCTGGGGGCTCTCAGTTCATACTAGGCACACGTTTCTGTGTGCTGA
Organism: Peromyscus eremicus; assembly: GCF_949786415.1. NCBI lineage: Eukaryota > Metazoa > Chordata > Mammalia > Rodentia > Cricetidae > Peromyscus > Peromyscus eremicus. Next base: position 150,576,300 of record NC_081417.1, read on the forward strand.
GATACTTTGGGGGCTCAGCTCACAATGGCACACCATTCTGCTTGAAAGGCTATCTTTTGGAACAGTTGTTACATTAGGGAGATTTTGAGCATGCCACATGCTTCCATTGCTCCGTTCACCTCCTCAGGAGGCCTGCGCCCTGCAATATTACTTCTTGATACTCTGGAGGATCTTAGGAATTTTGCCACCTTCAAAGACTTACATGAACCAGCTGGCCATGAACTTACCTGAGATGAGTGAATGTGACATCTTACACACTCTGCGATGGTCATCCCGCCTCCGGATCAGCTCCTATGTCAACTGGATAAAGGTGCCACAGGGGAGGGAGCTCAGTGCTGTGAGGGAGCTTCACAGGCGACTTGCTTCCCACCATGGGGGCTTTTAAAGTTAATGAAAGCTTTTAGATTTCTAGGTTATTTTCCTAAACACTCTTTCTTGCTGTCCAAATAGGATCATCTTATCAAACAGGGCATGAAGCCCGAGCATGCTGGCTCTCTCATAGAACTGACCTCCACTAAGTGTAGCTCAGTAAAGTACGATGTTGAGATTGTAGAGGAGTACTTTGCCCGACAGGTATGCTATTGTTCTAATCCTAATGACAGAACTAGGCTCTGCCACAGCCTTCGGCCACAACTAATTAATATTCTGGGTGCTTTTAAAGATCTCATCATTCTGCTCCATCGACTGCACCACCGTCCTGCAGCTTCATGAGATCCCTAGTCTGCAGTCCATCTACACCCTGGATGCTGCTATCTCAAAGGTCCAGGTCTCTCTGGATGAGCACTTTTCTAAGATGGCTGCGGAGACTGATCCTCACAAGTCATCTGAGATCACCAAGAACCTCCTTCCAGCTACGCTGCAACTCATTGACACCTATGCCTCGTTCACTAGGTGCAGAGACTAGCACTCACTCAGAGAGGTCCCTGGGGTCTGAGCCTGCACCCTCCTTGTGTGTCAGCCTTGCTTTCCCCCGTGGTGCAGAGTGTAAAGGGGGGGCCAAGAGGAAAGTCCCGGGACGGTGAATTTTTATAATCCATCAAAGACTTCTAGCAGTGTAGTTTCAGGGTACAGAGGATAGGCGTTTTTCTGAGTGCCACCGTTCCAGTTCTCAGTGGGAATGAAGCCCTCCCAGGGCTTCTAGTCTGTGGTACCCAGATGTAGGAGCAGTTACTAACTCTGCTTTCAAACAGTCTCACTCTGGGTTACTCCCGAGCTTGTGGCAGTCTTCCTATCTCACCTCCTAGATGCTGGGCTTACAGGCCTGAGGCAAATATTCCTTACTGGGTTGGAGGGTGTTCCAAAACCTTTCTTTTTCTTTAGCAAACCCTATAAACTACATGTTCTATAGAATTTGCTCAACAAATATTGTTTAAAAGGTTTAAAATTTATTTTCAGTATATACAAGTTGGAGATCACCCGCAAATTGAGACTTCTAGTTTTTCTTAAATTAGAACTGGGAGATTCTGTTCTCAGTACTGGAAGTGAAAAGAAGGAACAGCCAGGCATGGTGAACTGTGCCTGTAATCCTAGCACTTAGGAGGCAGAAGCAGGGCTAGTTGACTCAGCTGCATGAGACCCCGACTTCACTTCTTCACCCCTGTAAAGTGACAGTGAGCAAGTGTGAGTGAGCTGGCAAAACTGTCCTCTACACAACAGTTATGGGGTTGAGTGGAGGAGTGGCTTCTTGCAGCAGATCAGCCTGCTCATCTTAAGTTCCTTGCCTATCTGGTCCCTGGGATCTTATTGTCAGTCCCTTTCTGTTGTGATTGTTTGCAGACAGGGACCTGGATTGGTGTAACTGAAGTCATCTTGTCTGTTAGTGTGAATACCTTGCAGACTGAGGGCTCTAGCTGGAGGCAGTTATACTGAAGAAACACAAGGCATACCTAGTAACAAATACCCTGCTGTGTGCCAGGCTCTGTTCTTGATGCTGATGTGATACAGTGGCCAACTGCAAAGCATGGGCCTGCCCTCTGCAGAACCTAGGCTTTGCTCTGCCTGCTGGGCCAGTGCTTTCCAAAACTGAGCTCCTGTGGGTTTTCCTTGGCAAATAAGTTGGGAAATGTTAGGTAAATTAAAGCTGAATAGGTTTTGTTTTTGTTGCTGATTTTATTTATTTATTTATTTGGTTGGTTGGTTGATTTTTCAAAACAGCGTTTCTTTGTTTTTGTTGCTGATTCACTCATTCATTCATTCATTCATTCATTCATTCATTTGTTTGGTTTTTCAAGACAGGGTTTCTCTGTGTAGCTCTGGCTGTCCTGGAACTCACTTATAGACCAGTCTAGCCTCAAACTCACAGAGATCTACCTGCCTCTGCCTCCCGAGTGCTGGAATTAAAAGTGTGCACCACCACCACGCTTATTTTTTAAAATATTTTCTCAGAGTGTAGATATGTGTGTGCATATGTGTATGTATATGTATATATATATATATATAGTTGGTCTTCAAAGATGGGGGAAGGAGGGTAGGAGTGTTCAGTGCCCTTCAGATTTGTTCTTCATGGACTCATGTTTTGGGAGCTTTTCTGAGGGTGGGCTATTCTTTGGGAAACACTTCCCCATGAAGGGACTGGTACTGTCACCTGTCCTTACGTAGATTGGGAACTGAGATGCTGGTTCCTGAGTGTCTCTGAGGTTCGTTTCTCCTGATCGTGGTAGGACACGATTCCTCTAGCCTCTCCTTCCACTTTTCTTTTCAGAGCCTATTTGCTTCAGAACCTTAATGAAGAGGGGTCCACCGAGAAGCCCTCCCAGGAGAAGCTGCATGGCTTTGCAGCTGTCTTGGCTATTGGCTCTAGCAGGTGCAAGGCAAACACGCTGGGTAAGTGAGCATGCGTGATTTACTGGCCTTTCCCACTTTCTGGGCCGCCTTGAGTGTCAGGCATTTCCCTAGGCGTATCTGGGTGGATCTTCCCAATAACTCCGTCAAGTGGAGTTCTTCCAGTTTGCTTACTGAGGTTTAGGAGAAGTTCATTTGCCATGACTCCTACGCAAACAGTGAAGCCAGTATCTAAACCAAGACCAGCTTGTTCCTGAGGACAAGGCTGTTTGCTTTTACTGTGCTCCTCTGTGGCGTTCTTTGGCTTGCAGAGCTTAGTAACAGGACCTGATGTCTGCATCAGGCCTACAGTCTCTCTCCTGGTCTAGGAATGATCTGGCAAAAAATAGGGCAGAAAATCAGAGCTCTTGAGCAGGATTGGAGTTCAGTTCAAAAATTCCCCTTTACAATTTACAACTGTCTGTGTGCCCCCAGTGTCACATTTAAATACTCTTAATTTTTGGAGTCTTACTTAGTACTGCTTCAGTGAATGCTGTTCGTGTGGATTCATGATCCCTGCCCTCAGGATTTGTCAGGGTGGGGAGTCGGGGTTCAAAGCAACACTTCCTCTGAGACTGGGGCTGGGGGCAGCAGATTTGGTGGTGATTGGAGCCTGACTTGCTGAGATGCTTCCCCTCTTTTGTTTTCAGTTGTCATCTTTACTGTGGAGATTAGAAAGTGACTGATTGGAAGGGAAAGCCTTACCATTGCGATTGTTAGCTGCTGAGTAATTAGCTGCTTCTTGGACATAGTACAGCTGCTGAAATAGCCATGCAAGCTGTCTTAGTAATGGCTCTGACAGTGGGGCTGTTTGAAATACTGTCATTCCTTCTTTCCTGTGATGATTGCTCTGATTGCTTATCTTTACTGTCGCCTCCAGGTCCAACGCTGGTGCAGAATTTACCGTCATCAGTGCAGACTGTCTGTGAGTCCTGGAATAATATCAACACCAATGAGTTTCCCAACATCGGATCCTGGGTGAGTCCCTCTGGGTTGCAGGGCTATTACCGAGCACTAAACCACTCTGTGTGTCCTTATTCTTTGGGCTTCAGTTGGCTACTGGGAGATGATCTCTTTCCTATAGCTGAATGAATAGTAGTGTGTTTGATTACCCAAGTGTTCTCATGCCTAGCAGTTCTCTTTGCCTAGCAGTTCGTGTTACCAGAACACAGACCACTATATTTCTTTGAGCCATGGCTGTACCACCTGTTAAATTCTGGTTAAGTATGACGTGCTGTCATGTGTTGTGCTTCATGAGCTCTCAGTTGTTGACTGTTCTTTTGCCTGTGTCAGGTGCTACTCTGCCGTGAGTTGATGTAGGCAGAGTTTCTCTGTGTCTCGGCAGCTCCCAAATAACCAGTCAGAGACTTCTTATTAATTATAAATGCTCTGCCAATAGCTCAGGCTTGTTACTAGCTAACTCTTACATTTTAAATTAACCCATATTTCTTATCTGCTCTCTGTCATGTGGCGGTACCTTTTTTCAACACAGTACGCTCCTCTTGCTTCCCTCTGCGTCTGCTCGTGACTCCCAAGTCTGCCCTTCTTCCCAGCCTTCTCTCTGCCCACAAAATCCTGCCTTTCTATTGACCAATCAGCTTTTTATTAACGATGAGAGTTATACATATTTACAGTGTATAAAGATTGTTCTACATCAAGTTGATGCAGCAGATCTTAGGCTTTCTAGGTTGTTGGTTGCTGTGGCATTCTCCTTGTGTCTGTGCTGCTTAGACTACCTCTGCAGACAGTTATTCTTTCTTTAAAGTTCTGTGGAGGAGCAAAGTATGATTTATCTTCCTGTCTTGGCTTCCCAACTGTGGCCTTAGGACAATTGTGGTCTTAGTAATGGAGACGAGCTGTCTTGCCAAATCCAGACCCTTCCTAGTTATTCCAGACAAGCAGTAGTTTTACTGTTACATGCTCCTAACAATTGGAGGGAGTATTGGGTGTTTGCTGTGTTTAACTGTTAACCTTGTTCTAAATACAATTTATCTGCCTCCTCTCCTCAGCTCAGTGTCCTCAGAAGGAATGACAGTGGAGGACACTGTTTGCAGACATAGTGAGGCCTTACCTTAGGGTAGATTTCTTTTGTAAATTTTGTCCAGGGTAAATGATGTGCTCATTACTCCTAATTCTCTTCCTTTCAGCGCAATGCATTTGCCAATGACACCATCCCATCTGAGAGTTACATCAGTGCTGTTCAGGCTGCTCACCTGGGGACTCTTTGTGGCCAGAGTCTGCCCTTGGCAGCTTCCCTGAAACATACCCTCCTCTCCCTGGTCAGGTTGACTGGAGATCTGATTGTGTGAGTACTAGAGCCTGGAGCCCAGACTCACCCCCACCCCAAACGTGTCCATGATGTGCTGCTGTGTTGTGGCTGAAGGGGACTACAGTGCAGTTGAGGCGATGGCGACATTACTCTAGAGTGTTGCTAGAACCAAGGAGTAGGGCAGGGCAGGCCACCAGAGGGCCAGTTTGTCTTCCCGTCCTTAGGTCACAGGAGAAACATACATTGCATTGCCTTCAGAGTGGTCCAGATTCCTGACTGCTCTTCTACTGTAGTCAAGGAGGGATTGCTATTGCTGGTTTTAGTTTCTTTTATGCTTACTACACAAATATATCTTATTAATTTGCTATTTTAATAAACATTTTGTTTTGTTTTTTTGAGACAGGGTTTCTCTGTGTAACCCTGGCTGTCCTGGAACTCATTTTATAGACCAGGCTGTCCTCGAACTCAAGAGTTCCTCTGCCTCCTGAGTGTTGGCATTAAAGGCATGTGCCACCACTGCCTGAGTAAATGAATTTTTTAATATGGAAATGTATTTTGCTTCTGACAGTGAAGAAGAATATGAAGTGGTGTTGCTATACACACATAAGAAACAGCTATCAAGGAGGGACGAGACTAAACTAGACGCTCTCCCCAGTTGGCTAGCCCCAGCCTTGCAGCATTTCAGGACATGTTCCTAATTTGCTTCCACCTCCATGGCTCCAGGTGGTCGGATGAGATGAACCCAGCACAGGTCATCCGGACCCTGCTACCCCTTCTCTTGGAGTCGAGCACAGAGAGTGTTGCTGAGATCAGCAGTAACTCCCTGGAGCGCATCTTGGGACCTTCGGAGTCTGATGAGTTCCTGGCTCGTGTGTATGAGAAGCTGATCACTGGGTGTTACAACATTCTGGCCAACCATGCAGATCCCAACAGGTGAGCAGTTGAAAGAGAGCTGCTGCAGCTGTTGGTGGGAGGTACCACTCCTGCCCCCGTGCCATGTTGGTCACAGACACCTCCTTGGTTCTTCGCTTCTGGGCGTTTTGCTCTCATGTGGAAGTGTGTGAAGAGGTACTGAAATCTTCTGCAATGACTGACTTTTAGTAATAACTGTTGAGAGAGTGGAATGTTAAATGTTCTAGGTAATTGAAGAGATGAGACTAGGTGTGGTGAGATATACAGAGGCACCAGGGAGGTTTCTTCTCGTGTTGTGTGACTGTCTGTCTGAAGTGGATGATGGTCTGGGGAAAGGAAGTCTTTGACCTGTGTCTTTAGGCTGTGCTGTGGGGATGCGCTATGTCCCCAGGAACTGTGTGGGAAAGGCTGAAGCAGTAGCACTTCCGACCTCCTCAGTGCTGAGGACTTGGGTTTTCTTCAAGGACCTTCCTCTTGTTCCTTTCCCTTCCCTGATTCTCATTTGCTCCTCTCCTGCTGTGTAGCCAGGTTGCTTTGCACTTGGCTTCCTCTTGCCTCAGCCTCTAGAGTACTGGCATTACCAGTGTGTATTTTCTGCATGTGTGTATATGCTTCTCCACATGTATGTGAGTGTGGGTATGGGTGAGGCCCAAGGCTCACCCTGGGAGTCTTACATGCTCATTCTCCACTGTATTCCATCTTAGTGAGACAGGATCTCAACTGAACCCTGGGCTCAGGGTTTCAGCAAGGTCACTCCTGGGAATCCTGTCTCTGCCTCCAAGGCATCTGTGTGGGTGTTGGGGATCTGCACTCTGGCCTTGACTCTGTGTGGCAAGTAGTTCACGTACTGAGCCTTCCTTAGCCCTTCTTTTTGTTTGTAGACATGAGGAACTTGAGGTGAGTTAGCCCTCCAGAAGTGACTCATGCAGACTCTCTCCCTCCTCTGAAAACAGTCATGGGTTGATTGTAGCTCACTCCTAGCTCCAGATACCTTTCCTCTTTTGATTTTTACTTGTACTTTTCATTTTATGAGACTAGGTCTGTCACTGGAATTCAGACTGGCCTGGAACTTGTGATATTCCACTTTTGCCTCCCAAGTGCTGGGATTGCAAGCATGTGAACCTACACCTGGCTTATCTCTCTTCTTTATTTTCCCAGGAAAGAAAGTAGTAAAATAGAATTGAGGTCTTGCTGTTCTTGGATTAAACATTTATTGAACACCTAGTGTTTATGCTAAACTTGGACAAAACAAAACTAGATGTTTGCCTCAAAGTCTAGTCATCATGTTCTTCAGAGTTAGTTGGGAGGGCTCTGAACTGTGGTCTCCCTCCTCAGTGGGCTGGGTGAGTCCATCCACTGAACTGTGGTCTTACTCCTCAGTGGGCTGGATGAGTCCATCCACTGAACTGTGGTCTTACTCTTCAGTGGGCTGGATGAGTCCATCCTGGAGGAATGTTTGCAGTATCTGGAAAAGCAGCTGGAGAGCAACCAGGCCCGGAAAGCCATGGAGGAGTTCTTCTCTGATGGGTAAGCACTGTCTCCCTTAACTCAGTGTTCAAGGCCTCCTGAAAGCAGGGCCTATATGTACCAACTCAGCTGTCCTCAGGAACCACAGAAGGCCTGCTTGGGTGTCTGCCTCCTGGGGAGGACTTGGGTACTGACCACCTCCTTGAATTTGTTGATGAGGGCCAATATTCCTTGCACACCTTGTGTGGTTGACTCACAAGTGACCATTTTCCCCCAGGGAATGAGACTGAAGCAGAAACAGGTTCTTTTTATGTGAGGCTTAACGTGGGTCTCTCATTATCCCCTCACGCCTTGCAGTGGGGAACTTGTGCAGATCATGATGGCCACAGCCAATGAGGACCTCTCTGCTAAATTCTGTAACCGAGTCTTGAAATTCTTCACCAAACTCTTCCAGCTGAGTGAGTGACAGCTTTTGGTAATCTTCTTATGGGAACTTTGATGTCTGGCTAATACTGTGCCGGGCTTCTGCCTGAATTTAGCCACAGCATGACAGTGCTAACAAGTGTAGAGAATCCTTCAGAGAAAGTTGGGAAAGGTGCTGAAACTCTTGAGGCCTTTCCTCCTCCTTCTCCTGGCTCTGTTTGCCTTCCTCACTGATGGAAGCCTCTTGTCTTGTTTTAGCTGAGAAGAGCCCTAACCCAAGCCTCCTTCATCTCTGCGGCTCTCTTGCCCAGCTGGCCTGCGTGGAGCCAGTGCGTCTGCAGGCCTGGCTCACCCGCATGACAACATCGCCCCCAAAGGACTCTGACCAGCTGGAGGTCATTCAGGAGAACCGGCAGCTGCTGCAGTTGCTGACCACATACATCGTCCGGGAAAACAGGTAGGAGTGTGTGTGTGCTGCCTGGAGAACGTAGAACTCTGCAGTACAGCTGGAGCTTGCCTTCCCTTTGGGCATTTCACATCTCTTCTGCCCGACTCCAGGAATCGAGCATCCTTCTTGAGTTTTCTTATGGAGAAACTCTTGGACTGACCTAGTCTGTCAATTGCAACCTCAGTAGATGGTTTGTGCTCTAGTAGTTCAGGTCCAGTTTTAAGATTGATGTGTTTAAGCCGGGCGGTGGTGGCGCACGCCTTTAATCCCAGCACTCGGGAGGCAGAGCCAGGCAGATCTCTGTGAGTTCGAGGCCAGCCTGGTCTCCAAAGCGAGTTCCAGGAAAGGCGCAAAGCTACACAGAGAAACCCTGTCTCGAAAAACCAAAAAAAAAAAAAAAAAAAGATTGATGTGTTTATTTATATATTTAATTATTTATTTATTTAACCCCCCTCCCCCCCAAGACAAGATTTCTCTGTGTAGCTTTGGTGCCTGTCCTGGAGCTTGCTCTGTAGACTAGGCTGGCCTTGAACTCACAGAGATCTGCCTGGCTCTGCCTCCCAAGTGCTGGGATTAAAGGCATGCGCCACTGCCGTCTGGCCTTAATACTTACTTTATAACATTAAGTAGATTTTAGTCATTAAATTTGTACTTTGATGGTTTCATGCCTGTTTATATGCTTTCTGATCACTCTCCCCTACACACCCCTTAAAATACTCATTAGTTCATTCATTTATTTTTAAAGATTTATTTATTTATTATGTATACAGAAGAGGGCGCCAGATCTCATTACAGATGGTTGTGAGCCACCATGTGGGTGCTGGGAATTGAACTCATGACCTCCGGAAGAGCAGTCGGTGTTCTTAACCTCTGAGCCATCCCTCCAGCCCTCATTTTTTTTTAGACATGGTCTCTTTAACCTGGCTGTCCTGGGACTTACTATGTAGACTAAACTGGCCTTGAACTCACAGAGATCTATTTTTCTGCCTCTTAAAAAGATTTTTTTAATATTTTATTTTTGTGCGAGTGTGAATGAGTATGTTTTCCTACGTGATATCTGTTTATCACTTTTGTGCTTGTTGCCTGTGAGAGCCAGAAGAGGGCTCTGGGGCCCCTAGAACAAGAGTGACAGGTGGTCATGAGCTGCCATGTGGGTGCTGGCAATCAAACCCAGGTCATCCGGGATAGTAACCAGTGCTCTAACTGCTGAGCCATCTGTCCAGTGGGTAACCCCCACCCTCCAGCTTCCCTCCAGCTTCTCATTCCTGTGACCTGCCCCTACAAATCCCTTTCACACATTCATGACTTTCTGTTTTGTGACCCACTAAGTTTACCTAGGTGTTTACCTCTGCGTGACTGGACGTTTTGAACTCTCCATTGTTATCCAATGTTTAATTGCTCTTAAAAATGAAAGACTACACTTAGAATACTAATTCTTTTTCTCTTCACCAGCCAAGTTGGAGAAGGTGTGTGCGCTGTGCTTCTGGGCACCCTGACCCCCATGGCAACAGAGATGCTGGCAAATGGTGATGGGACTGGCTTCCCCGAACTCATGGTTGTGATGGCCACTCTGGCCAGTGCCGGACAAGGCGCTGGCCACCTTCAGCTTCACAATGCTGCTGTGGACTGGCTGGGCAGATGGTAAGAGGGACTTGCCTGTATAACTGTTCTGTACTCAGAGGAGAGATGGGGAGTTGCAGGTTATTTCCTTTTATAGTTCAGAGTTATTATAAAGTAAACCTAAAATTTCTTCCTTTCTGAATGTTAAGATCAACTAGGGTGTTCATTTCAGACTACTTGCATACCTATTTGAGCATGTGAATACACATACACACACACACACACCCCTCCCTACCTTTGAGACTGGGTCTCACTATGTAACCTAGGCAGTCTCAGATTCAAAATCCTGTTTGAGCTTCCCGTGTACTGAGATAATAGGCACATATACCATGCCTTGCTGTCTTCATTGTTTTTGGTGGAGTTTCCTGCTTAGGCACAAGAGAAGTCCTGGGGAAACAATACTGAATACACTGATGGTCCTAAGACCAGGCAAGGCCAAGCTGTGTTTGCCGTGCTACTGGAACAGACTCCTTTGCTTGACAGTATCTCAGCTTGATTGGAGGCTTGTGAGGTGCGTCCTTCCATTGGTGCCTTGGATAACTGTATGTCCTTTCTCTTTTTCCTTTGGGACAGCAAGAAATACCTGTCACAGAAGAATGTGGTTGAGAAACTGAATGCCAATGTAATGCATGGAAAGGTAAGGAAAGTGGGGAATGCTGAGGGCAGGGAGCCAGGGAAGAGGCTTCTTTGGTCAGATAAAAGTCTCTCCCTTGTATAGCTCTTGTGTGTCCTGGCCTGCACAAGGCACGGCTGAGAACCTCAGTGACCCATTTGACCGGGTAAAGTGTACCTGCTGACTGCATGCTTTCGGGCCTCTTGCAGGTCTCAGGAAGTGATTCTCTGATAAGGACTCAGCAGAGTCCTTCTAAGCACAGGGACTTCTTGCTACCTGAGATGTTCCTGTGTTGCTGCCTTGAGTTGGTGTTCTGGGGGTGAGGGGTGGCATCCTCAGCCCTAGTCCAGATCCTGCAGCTGATCAGTGTGCCTGCAGAGCTCTGGCTGTGCAGAGGGGCTTGAGGACGACAGAAGTCTTAGGTCAAGCACTTTCCTTGACTCCCCACCCGTGAAACTAGCAAGCTGGTTAAATTCAGGGTAGGGCTCTGGTCTCAAAACCCCAGTAAGTTTCTCCCTCCTTTTCTGTAATTATTGTCCTTTTGGCACTGAGTTGTCAGAGTGAAGAGGCTGCTGGGAATTTAGAAATCTGAGCCTGATATGACTTGGTGGTTGTAGGCATTTTAATGCTTTAAAATTTATTTTATTGTATTGTATTTTTATGGGGGATGGGGTTGAGGCAGGGTCTCTGTAGTCCTGGCTGTCCTGGAATTTGTTATATTCAGGCTGGCCTTGAACTCAGAGATCCACCTGCCTCTGCCTCCCTCGTGTTGAGATTAAAGGTGTGCACTACCATGCCTAGCTTTCTATTTTTAATTGTATGTGTGTGTGGAGGTGGTGTTGGTGTTGGTGTTGGTGGTGGTGGTGGTGGTGGTGGTGGTGGGGCTGTGCCTACAGAGGCCAGAAAAGGGTGTTAGATCCCCTTGAGCTAGAGTTGAGGGCCACCTAATGTGGGTACTTGGAACAGAACCCAGTCCTGTATAAGCAGCATGTGCTCTTAACTGCTGAGTGTCTCTCCAGCCTCTGTCCACTGGGCTTTTAAGAGAAACACAGAACTACCTGCTATGGTTTGCTTCTCTTTTGGTCTTTGGAGCTGTTTCTTTCTGTCTGTAGCATTTAAAACTAGTTAACAACTTGCATGAATGGTAATGCTAATGGTAGAGAGAATGCTGATGAGCCTCTTAGAAGCCCATCTTGCTTGAGGGGTCTTAGTTTCCATTTTTACTCCATTCTTCCAATTTCAGTTTTACTTTATCTTGTAAGATAAATTGAGAACTAAAGCTTCTCTGGGTCTCTCTTGCAGCATGTGATGGTCTTGGAGTGCACATGTCATATTATGTCTTACTTGGCTGATGTCACAAATGCCCTGAGCCAGAGTAATGGCCAAGGACCAAGTCACCTCTCTGTGGATGGGGAAGAACGTGCCATTGAAGTGGATTCAGACTGGGTAGAAGAGTTAGCAGTGGAGGAGGAAGACTCCCAGGCTGAGGACTCTGTAAGTGCTGAGGGGGAAGGGAATGGCTGTCGAGCATGTCTAAGTCTTTTCTACTCTTTTCCACCTGGGTGGCCTTCAGAACTTGGAGTCCTGTTGCATTCTTTTTGCCCACATGCCTAGTGCGAGGCTCTGCTCGTGCGTTGTTCTGGCCAGTCCCTTGGTGAATAACTGAAATGGATGTATGCCTTTCTTCTCTCGGGAGCTGCCGGTTCTGCTTCACCCATGACAAGTTTAGGGAGGGATGCATTCTTCATGAGGTGGAGGACCCTTGAATGCACTAAGGGTTTTTAATTGCCTGCTCCCTGCTCCCTGTAACGTGAACTGCTAAATGGTCTTTTAATAAAAACCCCAGAGCCAGATATTAGAGTAAATGCTGAGAGATCAGAGAGACAAAGGAATAAGCCACAGCCACATCTTATCTCGCCAACTCCACGAATCCTCTGACTGACGCCTCTGAGTCCTCAGCCGAAGGCTCTCCAGCCAAAAAGCCGTTAGTTCCTGTCTCCTCAGGCCTTGTATACCTTTCTCTGCCCGCCCTCACTTCCTTCCTAGTGCTGAGATGCCTCCCGAGTGCTAGGATTAAAGGTGTGTGCCACCACTGCTTGGCATCTATGGTTAATCTAGTGGCTTGTTCTGTTCTCTGATCTTGAGGCAAAGTTTATTAGGGTACACAATATATCACCACCCCTCCCCCCCTCTTAAAAGAAAACTAGAAAATTGCACTTGAAATTGTAGGAGGCTTCAGACAGCTGGGTCTTTCAAATCAGGGCAGGTTCCCACTAGTCCCGGTGTGTCTCTCCATGGAGTGTGGGAGCAGATGTGTTTTATGGGTTCCTATGTGGAGATTATGTGTGATTAAAAAGACCTATTGATCTTTGAAGGATGAAGATTCTCTTTGCAATAAACTCTGCACCTTCACCATCACCCAGAAGGAGTTTATGAACCAGCACTGGTGAGTTCCTTTAAAGTCAGGCTATCTGGGCCTCTGGTGCTGGGACCTGTGACTTAGTGCTGGCTTTTGTTCCTTGTAGGTACCACTGTCATACCTGTAAGATGGTGGATGGGGTGGGGGTGTGCACAGTATGTGCGAAGGTGTGCCACAAGGATCATGAGATTTCCTACGCCAAGTATGGTTCTTTTTTCTGTGACTGTGGAGCCAAGGAAGATGGCAGCTGCTTGGTGAGAGATGGAACCTTCATGGTGTCATATGGGCAACTTGTTAGTAACACAGGAATGTCTAAGGCAGACCAGAAAATTCCCATGTTAGCTCTGTATGGCCAAGAATTTGTTCTCATTCTGTTATGAGTGACATGTCCATTTGTGGCCCCAAAGCGACAAGCTCCTCGTAGAGTCAAGACCTGATGCTCTTAGTGGGCAGTGCAGATAGGCGTTGGGTGAGCCCCATGGAGCTGGGCTTGGGAATCACATGTATAGCCAGTTCCTCCTCTGCTTCCAGTATCTTAGCAGTATTTCATCTGGCTTGTGGCAAGAACTTGGGGACACGGACCTTTTCTGTCCCTAGGCACTGGTGAAACGAACTCCTAGCAGCGGCATGAGCTCTACCATGAAGGAGTCAGCATTTCAGAGCGAACCAAGGGTTTCCGAGAGTTTGGTGCGCCATGCCAGCACCTCACCTGCTGACAAGGCCAAGGTCACCATCAGTGATGGGAAGGTTACTGAGGAAGAGAAGCCCAAGAAGAGCAGCCTGTGCCGCACAGTTGAGGGGTGCCGTGAGGAGCTGCAGAATCAGGTGGGGCTTCCCGATGGGCACTAGTGCACGGGACAGAGTTTAGCAAGTCTTGAGTCAGTAGTGTGAGGCTCTCCTGGCAGCCCGGTGTCCTCTCTCGTTCTTGCAGTGATCATGCCAGGAGTGTGTGTTATCCATCTCTGGGGAAGATTTTACAGTAGTGGGAGTCATTCTAGAACATGCTTTCTTGGCCAGGGGTCCTCATCTGGGCCCAGAGTTCAGGAAACCATTGAGTGATTGTTTTTTCTGTTTTTCACATTATGTATGCATAGGAGAGAGGTGGTTATATATGCTGGGTGCGTTGAATGACTTAGGGTGTCTGTGGGACCCTGGCTTAGAAATACTCCCCTCATCAGTAGTGCATTGACTGCAGTCAGAGCTAGGATTCTGGAGAGGGAAACCAGTTTGCTAAAGGCAATAACTGTCAAGATCATTACATATGACCCATGATTTTTCGTTCTTTTCTTTCTTTTTTTTTTTTTTTCACTTGTGTATTTCGATTTCTCTCAGGCCAATTTCTCCTTCGCTCCTCTCGTGTTAGACATGCTCAATTTCCTCATGGATGCCATTCAGACCAACTTTCAGCAGGCTTCAGCTGTGGGGAGCAGCAGCCGAGCACAGCAGGCCCTCAGCGAACTCCATACAGTGGACAAGGTTGTGGAGATGACGGACCAGCTGATGGTGAGTGTGTTAGGGTCGCAAGGTTTGGTGACTATACAACCTGTACTTCACGGCTTCCCAATATGTGCCAGAGCAACTGGGAATAGATTTAGAGTTAGTTGGTCCCAGGCCAAGCAGAACCTAGAATCTGTGGTCTCATCCTTCCTCAGCTATACTCTGAGCAATGTAGAAACCCACAGATGAGCTGTGGTCTGGGTATTTAGGGAGTAAGTCCTCTTTTTATTAAAGCTTCTGAATGCATGAACTCCTAAGATGTGAAGAGCTCCATTTTGGGAGCACTCTAACAGAAACTCCTTTGTAGAAAATTGAAAGCCTCTTGACTGTGCCTTCCTTCCTAAGGCTCAGTAGCTTTGTCCTTTTCTGACCTCCAGCCCTGAGTTAAAGACAGCTTTCCTTTAGTTATTCTTTCGACTTGGGACGCAGCCTGTCAGTCTTCTGCCTTAGGACTGCTCGCCCAGCTCTGCGTGGCAGACTCCTGATCTGCTGGGGTAGGTAGAGGCAGTTCCTGGAGGGGCAAGTGTAGACACCAGGAATGAGGTCATGATAGATTTCACAAGGGGCCTATCAGTGAGTTGTACCCAGGAATACACGCGTGGACATATGCCAGTGCTTCATTAACACCAGTCCTTTCAGAGCAGAGGATTTAAGATTTCAGATAATGACATCCAAAACTAAAGACATAAGTTGATGACCTATCAAGTTGCCAACTTCACTTTTGCTGGGTGGGATGCATGAAAGAAAAATACTGTATATCACTACCATCATTTTATAAGTGAAAATAGATTTTAACATTTAATAAGCAGCCAGTACTTAATTTACTTTCATGGAAAATTTACCCTGCTGTTCTAGACAGACTGAAGATAGTAGATTTACTCAGCTGAGCATGGTGGTTTGGAGGCTGAAGTCTATTACCTTGTTTTTTTTTTTAGCCCTTGTTAGCCTGAACTCATTATATAGACCAGGCTAGCCTGGAAAACACAAAGATCCACCTGCCTCTGCCTCTCAAGTGCTAGGATTAAAGGCTTCTGCCACCATGCCCTGCTACCTTTTCTTTGTTGTTGTTAGTAATTTTATTATTTGAGAATTATATACCCTCATATAATTTATTTTGATCAGATTCACAAACCCTCAACTTCTCCCAGATCCAATGCTTTTGAATGACTAAAGTGTGCCATGCTTATTATTTGCTTACTCTAATACTTTCTCTGCTTCTCCCCTCTTCCAGGTTCCTACCTTAGGCTCACAGGAAGGTGCCTTTGAGAATGTGCGGATGAATTACAGTGGAGACCAGGGCCAGACTATCCGGCAGCTCATCAGTGCTCATGTGCTCAGGCGGGTGGCTATGTGTGTGCTCTCTTCCCCCCATGGGCGCCGCCAGCATTTGGCTGTCAGCCACGAGAAGGGCAAGGTAGGTTCTGTGATTCCTTCCTAGTCATTTTAGGTCCTGATTGTCTTAAATGCTAAGTGGAGCAGAGAGATGACCATGTTCAGATAGATAGACCCTGTGAGTGGATACATCTGCTGGTCTGGTTGTGAGAATGCTTTCAAGACTGATCTCATTAAACCTTTTGGCTTGAACCTGAGTCGTTTGGTTATCCCTAGAACTGAGATGGCTAGGGAAAGGCTCTGGCAAAGGCAGTGATCAGCTGGTGTTGAGGACAACATAGTTCCAAGTTGTGCCCATTTTGGGGCACTGAAAAGCACAAGCAGAGAGGCAGAATCCTTTCAGGAAGACCCAATGTTCCTGATCTTGAGAAACACAGTGCTGCTAAGTTGGGGTGCTGGGTATCTGTTCTCTGTTCTTGCCTCTCATCAGGGCTGTTTTAACCTTAAGTGAAAGCATGGATGGTCCTTAAAGCAGCTGGCCCACAGGAAAAAGTGCTTAAAGTGCTAAACGGGATGCTTGAGGACAGTGGCCCACAGGAATTAACTAGTTAGGATTATTATTGATTGGTTTTTTTGAGACAGGGTTTCTCTGTGTAACATCTCTGGCTGTTCTGGAACTTACTTTGTAGACCAGGCTAGCCTCGAACTCAAGAGATCTGCCTGCCTTTGCCTCCTGAGTGCTGGAATTAAAGGCATGCACCACCATGCCCAGCTGGAATTAACTATTATGAAAAGATTCTGCACAGAAAAGTTGGTTTAATTACTTATTTCTTTTGCCCTCACTGGAAGGAGGGCATGAATGCCCTTCCATGTCTTTCTTTGGGGAGAAATAGAAGCTAATCTTCATCTAGACATTTCCTAAGAGATGTAATCCATAAAGCAGGCCAGTGACCCACACCCCTTCCAAGGGAGCCTTGTCGCCTGCCCTGGACTCAAAGGGTCACCCTCCTGGGACTGGGGCTAAGCAGGTGGCGGTTCCTTTGCAGATCACAGTACTGCAGCTCTCAGCGCTCCTGAAACAAGCGGATTCCAGCAAGAGAAAGTTGACTCTGACCCGCTTGGCTTCTGCCCCAGTTCCCTTCACAGTGCTGAGTCTTACTGGAAACCCCTGCAAGGAGGACTATCTGGCAGTGTGTGGGCTGAAGGTAAAGATCCAGTGCAGGAGTGACTCCCAGAGCTCTGAGCTCTGACCAAGTCTGCCTTGGCCTCAGCTTCACCTTCTCCTTCTCACTGATAGCTAAAAGCATAAAAGCTACTGGAATGCAGAGTCTTTCTCTGATCTCGCTCCATGTCTCCCCATTGTTCCCTTCTTTGTGTGTTCTGGAAACCTGAGTGTCTAGGCAATCTGAATGCCATCTGGAGGCAGGGAATGTTAAGATGGAAACATGGGAGCTCTGAAATGAATCAGCCCACTTTACTAGGCACATTCAACAGTTTGTTCTTTAACCCGTGCCCAGGACTGCCACGTGCTTACCTTCAGTAGCTCGGGCTCTGTTTCGGATCACTTGGTGTTACATCCCCAGTTGGCAACAGGGAACTTCATCATCAAAGCTGTGTGGTTACCTGGTTCACAGACTGAGCTGGCCATTGTCACTGCAGACTTTGTCAAGGTAAGTGATGATGGCTTCCTTTTAATTCTAGAACACTTGAATTAAAAACAAATATCATTCTCATGCTTTCTGTTACATTGCTAAGTAGATAGATATGTGTCTCTAGGAATTGGTTCTTTACAAATCTGTGACTACTGTTATAAATCTGTGTATTTCTTCCTGCTCAAACCTTGAGGGATGTGGAAGACACTTGTTTTTATGTGCATCACGGTGCCTAGCACCTTACTAGTTAGGGACTTGTTGACTGGAGGGTGAATGCCCATAACTGTGAAGTTGTAGCTGTTAGAAGTTGCCGGGGTACTTTAGGGGTGGGACTGAAAGAGATCACCTTTCTTCACTGCTCCTGTCACCTTGCAGATTTACGACCTGTCTATTGATGCCTTGAGTCCAACCTTCTACTTTCTCCTGCCGAGCTCAAAGATAAGAGATGTTACCTTCCTTTTCAATGAGGAAGGCAAGAACATCATTGTCATCATGTCCTCTGCTGGGTACATGTACACACAGCTCATGGAGGAGGCCAGCAGTGCCCAGCAGGGGCCCTTCTACGTCACTAATGTCTTGGAAATAACTCATGAGGACCTGAAGGTTAGAGGCCATCTTGACACTTCCTTCTGTTCCATGTTTGACTTGTTTAGCAACTCCTCTGTTGTCTCCTTTTAGTTGCCTTATTTTTTCTCATGTGTACATGCATGTGCATTTAGCTTCTTCTTACCTAATAGCAAAGTCTAAATCACTAAGGCAATTCAGCTGCAAGGTCCTTGCTTCTCAGAATCTGTTATCAGAGTTACTATGTCTTTTCAGTGACATGTCACTCCAGCAATGAGGGATTGCTAACGAAAAACACCTTTCTGAAAAATATAGTTATTTTATGTGTATGGGTGTTTGCTTGCATGCATGTCTATGTACCACATTCATCTGGCACTGAAGACCAGAAGAAGGTTATCAGTCCTCTGGAATTGGAATTACAGACAGTTGTGAGCTGCCATGTGGATCTGGGAATTAAACCCAGGTCCCTGGAAGAGCAGCCAGTGCTCTTAACCACTAGAGCTATTACTCCAGCTTAGAAAAACTCTTTAATAATTGCACATGACCAGTTCTGGATAATGCCCAAAAGGGAACCGGCCCTAAACAGAAATCTCCATCAGCTTATATAGTTACACTTGAGCAATTGAACATGTTTTACAGAGACAGAGATCCCAAGGTTTGGTTGTTTGGACAAATGGGAAGATTTACAGTGTAGAGTATTGTTAGTTCTCCTGAGACAGATCAGGGCTGCTATTCCCAGGCAGCTATTCTCCAGGGTCATCCTGCCTACCTGGCAGAACTGTGCCCTTCCTGATAGAGGCACATGTCAGCCAGGGTCATCTTCTCTTACTTGCCCTGCAGCTAGAATTTACTTTTGTGTGGCATACTATTTTCTGAGGATGTCAGTTTATTACGTCCATCTCAACCTTCCTGTGACAATTACATGAGGTCTTATGCTTAGGGTATGGAAGTGCCTTGTGGTGGTTTAAAGTCCTACCCCAGAACCTGGGTTCCAGCTAGTAAGAGAAATCCTGCATACGTGTGTCTTTTCTCCTGCAGGACAGTAACAGCCAGGTGGCAGGTGGTGGCGTGTCTGTCTACTATTCGCACGTGTTGCAGATGCTTTTCTTCAGCTACAGTCAGGGCAAGTCCTTTGCGGCCACTGTCAGCAGGAGCACTCTGGAGGTGTTGCAGCTCTTCCCCATCAACATCAAAAGGTGAGAGCACTGGTGGGATGCCGGCCTCCTGGATGCCCTCTCTTCTCATCCCCACACCTCGCCTCTCCACTATTGCTTCACATACTGGCTCTGACCAGGCTTGCACTACTCCAGTTGAGTATCTTTAAAGACAAACAGCCATGATTGGCAAGTTGGGCTACTTGCTTGCTTGTTCTTCACCATGGAGACACCGAACTATAACAGGCTGAGAGGATTCACTGTTACACAGAGAGAAAACCTGTAGTCAAGGCAACTGGTGTGATTTTAACAATGACCAAGTTTCAAGGAGGAGACAGTGCCAGTGAGATACTCACCCTGCCCCAAGGCCCTTTCATTTTTGTCTTCTTGAGAAGACCCCCTCCCCCCCATCAGTAAATAGGACACACATCAGTCCTGGAGGTGTGGCTAGAACTGGGGCAGGTAAGTGTGTTCATCAGTTTTCCTGATGACAGAGGTAGGTGTGAGGTGGTGAGTTCTATTTAAGGAAGAAGAAGGAGGAAGAGGAGGAGGAGGAGGAGGAGGAGGAGGAGGAGAAGAAGAAGAAGAAGAAGAGATTCAGAGTCTCTTCTACTCCTTAGCTGCTGCAGAAGAGCTGTTTTAGATCTGTAGGGAATTAGCCTGGTTTGGAATGACATCAAATGGGCAGAAGAACTGTATAGGATACCATGCCATCCGCCTTAGGCAACCCTGTGGCTTTAATAGTTGATAGTCTCGAAAGGTCACTCATTCCAAGTAGCTAAGTTTCAGGAGGACTCTTGGGGGCACACACTGGAGTGATGGTAACACACACATGGTTCTTAGTAAACTGACCCTTGGTGAATCTGAATCCTTGGCCAGGGATTCTGTTCTGAGTAATGGAGCTACTCGTAGGACAGTCCTTTTTAAAGGCAGGAACTGAAAAACGGGGAGAGACAGACACCACGTCTACTTCTGTTGTCTGCAGCTCCAATGGTGGCAGTAAGACCTCTCCTGCGCTCTGCCAGTGGTCTGAGGTGATGAACCACCCTGGCTTGGTCTGTTGTGTCCAGCAAACTACGGGTGTGCCTCTGGTAGTCATGGTGAAACCAGACACTTTCCTCATCCAGGAGATTAAAACTCTTCCCGCCAAAGCAAAGGTCAGTGCCCTTTCCCACATTTCCTGCTTAGGAATTTATTCCATCTCTGGCAGCTTGAAAATATTTTTTCCATCTCCATATTGTGTCATAAATCCATAATTCTAGCACTGGGAAGTCTGAAGCAGGAGGATTAAGAGTTTGGAGGCCAGCCTAACCTGCATATTGAGCCCCCATCTGAAGAAACAAATGAAGGAATGGCTGGGCCTTTGCTGTCCTTTTGTCTCCCAACCCGCCTGTGGAGCTGAGGTTTACCACCTCTCTCGGAGACTCCGAGCCACAAGTGTGAGAACTAACCCAGTGCACGACTCCCGCCCCACCCACCTTTTATCCTCTCCTCCTAGATCCAAGACATGGTGGCCATTAGACACACCGCCTGCAATGAGCAGCAGCGGACGACCATGATCCTGCTGTGTGAGGACGGCAGCCTGCGCATTTACATGGCCAATGTGGAGAACACCTCTTACTGGCTCCAGCCTTCCCTGCAGCCCAGCAGCGTCATCAGCATCATGAAGCCTGTGCGAAAGCGCAAAACGGCTACAATCAGTAAGTCTCCTCCAGAACCCTGTGGGCATGGGTTCGGGTCCCTGTGATGGTCAAGAGATGAGCTGGCTTTCCTGCTTGCACATTTGGTGAGGTCAGAGACCAGTCCTAGCCAATTTTCTGAAACAACTTTGAACCAGCAGTTTTTGGTGCCCCATAAAGAGTGTTGTCTTCAGGTTTGGGTTTTCTTTGGAGTTAGGGAAGGTGGCTTACCTGTGCATTTGATTTCATTGAAGCGTAGATCCTTCAGTTGCCTAATTTCCCACAGACTAGTATGGACGTCAGGTCTTGCTCCTGGCTGTGAGAGGACTCTTTGAAGAACAGGAAGTGTGATTTTAGGAGGGAATGATCCTGGCTAAGTGAAGTACACTGTAGGCATCATTATGTTTTCTTAAATTGTTCTAGATTTTTCATGTTTGAGATGATGATGTAGCTTATCATCTTGTAAAGAAATAGATTCTGTTGTGTTATGAACTGTACACTCCATACTGATACCAGGTTTTGTATGGTGGGTCACAGTGGTTGGGGTGGTATGCTGGAGAGCCGATCTTGATAAGCATTGTGATGGGACAGATGATGGAATCTCATTTGGTTAGAGATTGGAGTGTACGAGCATGGGCTCCATGTTTAACCCTGGAGTGAGCAGAGGTGCTGAGACCATGCACCAGTGCTCCCGAGCAAACTGGCACTGTCCCCACAGCAGCCCGCACATCCAGCCAGGTGACCTTCCCCATCGACTTTTTTGAACACAACCAGCAGCTGACGGATGTAGAGTTTGGTGGTAATGACCTCCTGCAAGTCTACAATGCACAACAGATAAAGCACAGACTGAACTCCACTGGCATGTATGTGGCTAACACCAAGGTGAGGAGTACACAGGGCTGGCTCACTTTCTGGGTTAGCACTCTTGTGGCCAACTCGTGTCTGTCTTTTCAGCACTAGGCTTGAACCCAGGCACTCCACCATTGAGCAGCACTCCACACATCTTCCTTAGAATCAGACATAGAATATGTACTCAAGAGTTGCTCACTTCTGCTCAAATGATCCTTGAATAAATCGACATTTTTCAACTGCTGAAGGTCTTGAGTCCCACTAGGCTAAATTTGAACTATTGTTAGCAGGGTTACTATGTACAGAACGACAGGGTGGTTAATGCTTGGGGGGGGCGTGGAGTTGCGGGGGAGGGAGCCTGACACTCTCTCTCTCCTCCCTTGGTCATGACATGATTAGGATGGAGTTAAAGAAATGAGGTCTTACCTAGTAGCCACTGAGGCAGTGTGGGAAGAAAGGTTCTGGGAATTTGTGACATGTGCTTTTGTCCTTGCAGCCTGGTGGCTTCACCATTGAGATTAGCAACAACAGCAGCACTATGGTGATGACAGGCATGCGGATCCAGATTGGGACCCAGGCAATTGAACGGGCTCCGTCATACATCGAGATCTTTGGCAGAACCATGCAGCTTAATCTGAGCCGTTCTCGCTGGTTTGACTTCCCCTTCACCCGAGAGGAAGCCCTGCAGGCTGACAAGAAGCTGAACCTCTTCAGTGAGTGAGCCATCCAGGGCAAGCTGGAGCCTTCTCATTGTGACTAGAATAGACGACCACTAGGTGGCCCTCCACTGTTAGGGATTCCTGCTCTACCTAGTTCTCCCTTTATTTGAGGTGTAAGAGGTAGGCTGCTGGAAAAGGAGACTGCTTTTTTTCTTGCTGATGGTACAGACTTTTTGCATGTTAGGTGAATATTCTACCACTAAGCTATATCACCAGCCCCTTTTAAACTTTTTATTTTGAAACAAACAGACCTCGAACTTGGGATCTTCCTGCCTTAGCCTTCTGAGTATCTGGGATTACAGGCCAGTGCCAGTAGGTCTATTAAAAAAAATAGATGTGGTGGTAGAGAGAGGGCATGCTCAGTTAGCTATTTGCTTTGATGTTGCATTGGCCTCATCGATGGAGCTCTTCTGTGTCAGAGGAGGCAAGACTGATCAACGTGAAATCAAGAGGCATGTGCTCTCTCAACTGAACTCTATCCTTGGCTAAAAGCTTTTTACATTTAATTCAAGCATTCATTCATAGACAGGGTCTCGTGTATTTCAGCCTGTCCTTGAGCTCACTGTATAGCTGAGTATGATCTTGAACCTCTGATCCTCCTGCCTCTACTCCCTAAGTTCTGGAATTAGAGGTTTGTGTCACAATGCCAGTTTATGTGGTGTTAGGGATGGAACCTAGCAAGCACTCAAGTGAGCTACATCCCTAGCCCCAGGCTTTTTGCACTTTATATGTCCCTGAGCATTTACTGGCTGTTTAGCTGAAGTTCTTTCTCCTAGAAATAGTTACTTTTGTGTGGATGGTGATGACCTGTTTTCTGGTGACAAAGAAAGTGCTTAGAGACCACAGGGAATAAGGGCTGGAGGTGGAACGCCAGTGAGCACCAGAGGATCTTTAGAGTGATGGTTAGGGTCTTTCCCAAGTAGGAGCCATCAGACTGGTCCATCGAACTGTTGTTGTGCATTCAGCAGTGAGTGCTGCCAAGTGCCTCAACAGACACGGCTTCCAAGTCTGTGAGGGATGTGATCTGCACCTGTGCCTGACTGTGCTGTGCTTTGCCTTGGAGTGTGACACAAGCTCTAAGTCAGTATGCTTCCTAAAGGCTTCTCTTGCCTATTGCAGTCGGTGCCTCGGTGGATCCAGCAGGCGTCACCATGATAGATGCTGTCAAAATTTATGGCAAGACTAAGGAGCAGTTTGGCTGGCCTGATGAGCCCCCAGAAGAATTCCCTTCTGCCTCTGTCAGCAACATCTGTCCTTCCAACCTGAATCAGAGTAATGGTGCTGGGGAGAGTGACTCAGCTGCTCCAACTACGACCAGTGGCACTGTCCTGGAGAGGTACAGTGTTGGCAGGGTTGCCTTTAGTTCTTAACCATTTGGCATTGACTGCAGAGCCCTTCTATGTCTTAAGTCTCCCACGTCTAGTCTGTGATTGTCAAGTTCTCACACTCAACATTCAGTTTCTCCCTAATACACACACAGAGCCTGGGAAATGGGCTCAGAGGAATCTAATCTGGGTCTCTGTCCAGATAGAAGCTTGGTCGTTTATTTAATGTTCCATAAGCATTTGACTAGCCAGAGACTGCAGACTAGAGAGTGTTCACAGCCGTGCTCTAGATGAGGGTCCAGACTGAAACAGCAGCACACATCTGCCCTCTGTGCCAGTCCTGTCGTCTTCTCATCTTCCTCTGTGGTAATGACACTGCCAGCAAGAGAAGCTGCCACAGCATCTTGCAGGAGAGAGCAGTGTCCTTAGAGCTCCCTACAGTGGCATTCGTCAGCACATGCTTGCCTTTCTTGTGCTGGGTGGCTGCTGGTTTGCCATGGTAGATGAAGCAGGTCCTGATGTAAGAGTGAGTTTCTTACATTGTAAACCCTGAGATAGCCATGCTTGGAGTTGCTGCGCCCCACCAGCAGCCTCCCCACTTCTGCCTTTCTTCCCCACCTCCCCACCCCCCCACCCCTGATTCATATATCGTTTGCTTAGGATGTGTTTCTAGGTTTCTCTGAGCTTCACATTTTTTTCCTTTTTTTTTTCCCTTTGCTTCTCCCCCAAGTTCTGAAACTGAGTCCCTAACCAAGCTGGACCGGTTAGTATGCCCTGTTTCTTTTCTCTGCACGAGTGCGTGTGTGTCAGAGAGCAGCGTCCGCATTGGTGTGGCTTTGCGCTGATTGGCTTCTGTTCCAAGTCCTGCTACTTTTCTGTTCTGGTCATTGCATGGCTGCAGAGCTCTCCATGTGTAAACTGGAGCCTACCCGGGACTGTGAGTGCACCCTTGGTGTTGGCCACATCAGCCTCTTGGCTCTGTCTTCCTTAACCCATTCTTGCTGCTCATTCTGTACGACGGATGCGAAGGGATGGGGGTAGAGGGGCAAAATGCCCTACCAGTTCATAAGCTCCTGGAACTTGTTCCACTTCCCTTTATCCTGTGCTTCCTCATCTTCCCTCTGTCTTCGGCGCCTTCCTTTATCCCTGCCCTTTCTCACTCCGGCTACCTTCTCAGTGCTTTCCTTTCCTGTCCAGACCCCAGCTCTCAGGATGATGGTTGTTTTACTATGCCACTTAAATTCACAGGAGTAAGCCTAGAGCATGTTATCTGATAGATACTATTTAATGGCCGAACTTCCTGCTTCTTCCCTAATGGAGAAGTTCATGTTCTATCCTTTGAATGTTCCAGTGGCATGCATCTAAAAATAGTTTGTTTGTTCCTGTACTTAAAGCCCATAGGAAATGCCTTGTGCATTTTCCTGGCTGTGTAAGCAGAAGCCTAACCTTAACATTGCCAGTGTAAACAGATGGCTTTAACTTCTCCCTTGTGCCTCCCTTTGCCCACTGATCTCTGAGCACCTGAGCTTCGGGCACTGTTGCATCGAGACTTAAGCCCCTCTCAGGATCCCTGCCACAGGCAGTAGAAGGAAGCACATTTATCCTCTTTGAGGAAGAAAAGCTCGTCTTTGAGTGGCGGATTATGAACATGGCCTCAGGTTGATCTCCGAGCAGGAGCCAGGTTTCTTCTGGCCTGTAACACAGGCAGCGATATGCATGGCGCCTGTGGCAGGTTTTATTGTGCTTTGATTTTGTATTTGGCATTCGATAGCTGTCCCCAAGGTCCTCACCACTACAGCTTGCCCGGCTGACATGAGAGAGAACAGTGCTTGTACTCAAGCCAGGCTTTCTGTCTCCCCAGGCTGGTTGTGAGTTCTTTGGAAGCCCTGGAAAGCTGCTTTGCTGTTGGCCCAATCATCGAGAAGGCAAGTCATTTCTTCAAAGCACACGGGAGCTTTCTGAAGAGGCAGGAAGTAGGGTTGTTGGCTGAGGCCTGTTGCCTTAGAGCATAAGAGCACTGACAGCACGTCTTGATTACAAAGCATCCCTGATCTCTGCACCTGTGTTGTAGGAGGGTTCTAGTTTCAAAATTTTCTTGTCTGATCTTTCTAGTCCATGGAGGGTAGCCTGTCTTGGCTGGCCTGGAAGGAAGGAAGGAAGGAAGGGAGGAAGGGAGGAAGGGAAGAGGGCAGACTAGAGGGTATTCCACGCTGCATTGAGGGCTCAGTGCTAACCCTGCTGTCTTCCACATCAGGAGAGAAACAAGCATGCAGCCCAGGAGCTGGCCACTCTGCTGCTCTCCCTGCCAGCACCTGCCAGTGTCCAGCAGCAGTCAAAGAGTCTTCTGGCCAGCCTGCACACCAGCCGCTCGGCCTACCACAGCCACAAGGTAATCAATTGTCCCTCTCTGAGAGTCCTTCTGTAGGAATGGAAATTGTCCTCACAGGGAGTCAGGTCAGTTGGCTCTTCGTCTGGAAAGCAAGGCCCTAGTGGAGTGAGAAGGAGGAAGGAACTCACACTGAGATTCAAGAGCCAGTCCCAAGTTTCTCCCAAGGAATGTATGAATGCTACTCTAGACTGAGAAAGCAGTCTAGTAGGCCACTGGAACTTGCTCTATTTTTCTGTCTGTGACAGGATCAGCAAGTTTAGAAGAGAGTGACTATGGGTGGCTGCTTCTCCGTGGGAGAGTGTGAGGGTCGGGATGTACCATAGGTGGTTAATATACTGTTGTTCCGAGCCCTCAGCTGGGGGCTGGGGTGAGAGGCATACATGTGTGGCAGGTGGTTGTTGAGTGTGGGTTATTGTTGGGCCTCAGAGGGTCTCCAGTACAACAGCCAATATCTGCTGAAGGAGGTAAGCTGAGCCTCTTTGGGTAGATGGGAAACATGACAGTGCAGACCAGTTGGAGGAAAGCACTTAGGGGCACTGCCAGCCCAGCGTTTGTACTTCTGTCCCTTAACATCAAGGAATGTATTCCGCTTGCCAAGCTTCCCAAGGAAAGGTTGTTTAGAAGCATCATCCTTGGGTAAAGGCCCTATTGAGGGATAGCTGCTGCCAGAGGAAGTGATCTGCTGCTGTAGTTGTTGATCGAATAGATACTATTTTCCTGGGACACTGTGAAGCCATTTATGTGGTTGTTGAAATTTTTGTTTGTCTTTTGTTTTTCAAGACAGGGTTTCTCTGTGTATCAGCTCTGGCTGTCCTGGAACTCACTTTGTAGACCAGGCTGGCCTTGAACTCACAGATCCGCCTGGCTCTGCCTCCCGAGTGCTGGGATTAAAGGCGTGCGCCACCACCGCCCGGCTGGCGGCGCACGCCTTTAATCCCAGCACTCTGGAGGCAGAGGCAGGTGGATCTCTGTGAGTTCGAGGCCAGCCTGGTCTCCAAAGTGAGTTCCAGGAAAGGCGCAAAGCTACACAGAGAAACACTGTCTCGAAAAACAAAAAACAAAAAACAAACAAACAAACAAAAAAAACCAACAACAAATGTGTGCGCCGCCGCCACCACCACCGCCCGACCGACTGTTGACTTTTTAAAACACTGTTGATTTTGTATCAAGCAGTTGAGCATTGGGCAGCCTGAAGACTGGTTTTGATAGCTGGTGACAGTTCTTGACAGGAGTTTCCAGCCCTCCATGTGATTGAGTGCCCTGCCTTTGCTTACGGTTAATCCTCTGTGACCCTGTGTTTTATAGGACCAGGCCTTGCTGAGCAAAGCTGTGCAGTGTCTCAACACATCTAGCAAAGAAGGCAAGGACTTGGACCCTGAGGTGTTCCAGCGGCTAGTGATCACAGCTCGCTCTATTGCCATCATGCGTCCTAACAACCTTGTGCACTTTACGGAGTCAAAGCTGCCCCAGATGGAAACAGGTGAACTTGGCCTATGTGGCCGTGGTCCTGAAACCTGCTTAATGCACTTTCTTTGCCCTCTGTCATGCTCTTCTTGTTCTTGTTGGCTCTGATGACAGATAATCTGTTCCCTGTTTTTTAACTTTGTAGGGTCTCTGACGTTGCCCTATTTTAACTAACCTGACCATCCTTGAATTTGCTTAGTGTTCTGAACCTCAGCTAGTCTGTTGTGAAGTTACGCCAGGGTGAAGCTGAGCTTGGTTTCGCCCTGGTACCACAGCAGAAGTATGGCAGGAGTGGGGTTTTCCTACACTGGATCTCTCTGTAGAGGGTGCAGAAGGTTATGCTCTTTGGGTGAAGCTGAGCTTGGTTCCGCCCTAGTACTTGGAGGCAGTGTGCTGTGTGCTGTGGTGCTGGTCTGGCGGCTGTGTGTACTGTGTGTGCAGTGGCTTCTCAGTGCTTCTTCCATCCTCTCCTCACATTGGCTGGCTGTGGCTCAGTACCAAACCTGGTTTGCCATCATTAGAAAGAGCTTGTGATGCCCCTGCAGTCCCCCGTCACCTGCGTGTTCCTGTATGCCATTGCTTTCCTGTCTGTCCTTCTAAGGGTGCAACCCTGCAGTCAATGTAGAGGAGTCTCAGCCATCCCCTAGGTTTAGTCTGACAGTTGAAACAGGCATCTTTGACTCTGCTGTACAGATCCTGAATGCTCCCCTCTCTATCTAATTCTAACACACAATGTTTTCTGTGATGTTCCTTTCCCAGACTGTTTTTTTCCCAGATGTGCCTGCTGGAATCTAGGGATAGTTGGCATATTGATTGGGGCCCCACTTGAAACTCCCTCCGCAGGCAAGCTTCCTTGACCTGAGTTAACCTTAAAACAAATTAAATTCTGTCTTAGATTTACTATCGTTAATAATTTCCTTTCTCCTGCGTAGAAGGAGCGGATGAGGGGAAAGAGCCGCAGAAGCAGGTGGAAGGAGATGGCTGTAGTTTCATCACTCAGCTTGTGAACCACTTCTGGAAACTCCATGCTTCTAAGCCCAAGAATGCCTTCCTGGCCCCTGCCTGCCTGCCAGGTATCATGCTAGCAGGGCTCCTTGGACTTGAGACTAGTGAAGTAGGTGTAAGCCCTTCAACAGTGTGACCTTTTTCTCCAGAGCAGTGGCAGAGAGACGTGTGTGAGCTCAGTGCATTGCACCCATGGAAACTAGCAGTATGGTGGGCAGGTGTGCGTGTGTCGTCTATATCCTACCTTCGTGTGGGATTGCATAGTTCACATGGGGGCCGACGACGATGACAACTCTGTACTTGTTATTCAAAAACAATTTGAAAGATTTGAGATTAGCACATGCCTTAAATCCCAGCACAGGCAGAGGCGAGTTGATCTCTGTGAGTTCGAGGCCAGCCTGGTCTACAAAGTGAAGTTCCAGGATATCCAGAGCTGTTAAACAGAGAAATCCCGTTTTGAAAATAAATAAATTAATTAAAAAATAATAATAAGAAGAAAGACTTGGTTGAGAGCCAGTTCAGAGGTAGGAATGTAAGAGAACCTGCCATGGAAAGTGTTTTCATTTCCAAGCTGTTACTGCCTTGGTTCTCTTGTGTGTCACATTCCTGAAAGTTGGGGGAAGAGGGAGCACGCCACAGCCAAAGAGAAGAATAGATGCCCAGGGCCCATTGTTGTTTGAAGATCACTTGAGACCTACACCCTAAGAGGTCTGTCGGAGACCCACTTTGTCAACCCCTCAGGTTTTGGGGAATGTGGGGTGTTGTTACTTGCCCACACCGAGTTCCCTGCCTTGCCTGGAGCTGTCTCCAGTGATTCCGACTTCTCTGGGGCAGGCTCTGCGAGGGCTTTTGAGGACTCTTACAGCATGGGCCCTTAATAAAAGCAGCTCCATCACAGCTGACAGGCCACTCCAGTGCGGGTTGTTGGTCTGCTTTGCTGTGTGTCTGTCTGTTTTTGTCTTGCTGCCCTCTACGTGATGATGAGAATTTGTGCGTTTGTCTCAGGCTTTCAAGGTTGGAGTTGTTTTTGTCAACAGATTTTTATATGATCCTTTTCTTCCATTCAGGCCTCACTCATATTGAAGCTACTGTTAATGCACTGGTAGACATTATCCATGGCTACTGTACCTGTGAGCTGGACTGTATCAACACAGCATCCAAGATCTACATGCAGATGCTGCTGTGTCCTGTACGTATCAGCACAACCCTTGGTGCCTTTGGTCAGCCTGAGAGTGTGTGGAAAATAGCCTTAATTTGCTAACCTAATGAAATAAAATGGACCCAAACTGAGGGGAGGGGCTGGAGAGGCGGAGGGGCTCAGCTGTTAAGAGCACTGGTTGCTCTTCCAGAGGCCCTGGGTTCAATTCCCAGAAACCACATGGCAAGTAACAACTGCCTGTAACCCTTATTCCAGGGGATCTGACACTCTCTTCTGACCTTGGGCATTGTATGCGGGTGGTACACAGTCCTACAAGCAAGCGAAACACCCCCCCACACAAAATAAATAAACCTTTTTAAAAAATTGATGGGAGTTAGTAATTGCAAATACCAGTAGAAGCTGTAGAGAATGAGACTGGGAAGGGAGGGCATGGTCCTTCCTCAGTGCTTTCTTTCCTGCGCGTATTCTGACGCCTGCTGTGGAACTAATGCTGAGTAAGTATTGTTTAAATGAATGTGTGAATGGCTGTGTTATTGTGCCTGTTACAGAAGATAAGTATTAAAAAGTGCTGTTTATGTCATGGAGCAAAGAGGAACGTGAGGGCTTGATTATGTGATGAAAAGTCAAAGCTCATTTGTAGAGAGCCAAAGTGGCTTCAGGATCAAATGGTCTTGCAGACTATCCCCGGCAGCTAAAAGACAGAAAGGTGGTGAATGGTCTTACCATGCCAAGTCTGGAGAGGCTGGCCTGCTCCATCCTGCTGCATTTGGCCAGGAGGACGCAGGTGAGAGTAGACAGACTTCTGCCTTGTCTAAGTGGTTGACAAGAGAAGACGGTGGAGTCGCTGCTCATGTTGATGGAATACCTGAGCTTGACACCTGCCTTTCAAACCCTAGGACCCTGCTGTGAGCTTCTCCTGCAAACAAGCTCTAATTCGAGTCCTAAGGCCCAGGAACAAGCGGAGACATGTAACATTGCCCTCCTCCCCTCGAAGCAACACTCCAATGGGTAATGTGAAGTCTGAGTTTCGGTTGTACTCAGGGTGGGCCTGTGGACCCAGGAAGAAGGTGCAGCTTTGGGATAGGCTACTTATGTTGACCATGGGCTTTTAGGTTTTCTGTTCCTTTATTCTATACAGTAGGGTGGCATATAAAAATGTGTATAAATAGAATAAAATAAAGACAAGGCTATGGGAACATAAAGGTGCCATGGTAACATGTCCAGGACACAGCATCTGCAGTACCAGTTTCTGCATGGTTAGTAAAGGGAGATCTTGCATTTGGCTGAAGCATCCTAAAGCCATAAGAAAAACGTGTAAAGACAATTTAAAAATCACTGTTACACTGAGGCAGCGGGGGTGGGGTGAGGGTACAGACACTGAATTTGAGGCTAGCCTGGTCTATGTGGCAAGACCTTGTCTTCAAAATCAAAAAACCAAGGTCTTATATGTAATCGTTAATAATTAAAACAAAACAAAAAGCATTGCTATTGGACATGGTGGAGTGCCTGTGTTCTTGGCCTCAGGAGGATGAGAAAGCAGAAGGGTTAAATGCTCAAGGCTAGCCTGGGCTATCAAGTGAGATGAGAAGGCTCAGTAGGGAAAGGCCTCCTGAGCCTGACAACCTGAATTTGAGCTGATTTGTGGGACTCATGTGGTAGGAGGAGATAATTGACTCACTATAGTAGTCCTCTGTCTTCCACATGTGAGCTGTGATGTACCCCACAAAAATAAATAGGAAATGTAAAAAAGTAGTCACAATGACTAAACATTCAATATATTTTATTTTATTTTCTATTTAGAACAAAACTGTTTTTCAAAGCACAAACTCATTAAGGGTCCTATTTGTTGCTTACAAGCAGAGTCCTGAGTGAACTTATTATATATAATAATAATAGGTAGCAAATTTCACAGACTTCCTTCATGATGTATTTGCATGACCAAGTGCCATACTTGTGAAGAATAAAGAGAAGTAAGTTACAATAAATTTAGTAATAATGTGATATATTGCTGTTTTAACTAGGGGTTCGTATAAAAACTTAGGGAAGAGCTTTGCATTTTGTGGTACCATCTTTGAAATCCAGTGTCTGGCTCTCCCTGGCAGTTTATCTCAACTTGGACTAGCTGTGTCTCAGGTGCTCAGTAGGTACATGGAGCTTGTGCCTAATGTGGAACAACAACGGCTTCTTTTGCAGTGCTGGAAATTGAACTCGGCCTTGTGCGTGTTAGACAAGTGCTTTACCATTGAAGTATTCCCATCCCACAGTGCATATCTTGAGGAATGTATATGACTAACTTTCAGACACTCTTCTAGAATAACATTTATTGTGTGAGGGGCCTAGCGGATGACTCAGTTGGTAAAGTGCTTGCCTTGTAAGCAGGAGGACCCGAGTCCAGATCCCCAGCATTGGGGAAGTGGAGATGTGCATATGCCTGGGCTGACTGGCAGCCAGTCACCCTGAGTCAGTGAGTGCTGGGTTCAGTGGTCCCAGGGAGGCCTGATCTCTACTTGGCCTCCACATACATGCATGCACACATCCACAGTGTGGGAAGTTAGTATTTCTAAGAAAGGACTTGCTTTAGTACCCCAGCAAGTAGAACACAGATCTCCGTCCTTTTCTAGCAGTCTGAGATCTCACTGGGGCTTCCTCCTTGGTAGAAGGGTTTCTACAGCCTTTTGGCAGGACCTGCCACAATGCCTCGGTTTCCAGTCTATGGCTCCAGATTTCAGTTGTAGTTTTGTTTTTTCTCATAGTGATTGTATAGTTTGACTTTCACAGACCTGTTTGGAAAATGGAGTCTAGGCTGCAGGGACAGGGACACTGACACTCTTGAGTTCTTTTCCTGTCCTGTCAAAGCTTTGTCTTCTGAGAATGGAGCCTGGAGGGCCTGTGGGACTCAGTTTTTCTGTTTTTTGAAATCTTAAGTTTTTTATCCTTTTCTGGACTGTAAGAGTCTTTTCCTGTCAGGGGAGGGTTGGGCTGTTACTGCTGACCACCATCTTCCCCAGACCCTGCTAGTTGGAAGGAAGAAGAAAAGTAGGCATCCAGCGGAGCACCTACAAGTTTGCCCTCATAAGTGCAGGGTGCCAGCTGGAGCCTTCTTTAGGCTCTTTTGCTATGTGACTAATCATATTATATATCAAAGAATAAGTGCCTTTAGGTGACTGGGGTTTCTTTGACTCAGGAGACAAGGATGATGACGATGATGATGATGCAGATGAGAAAATGCAGTCATCAGGCATCCCCGATGGTGCTCACATCCGTCAGGAAAGCCAGGAACAGAGTGAGGTGGACCATGGAGATTTTGAGATGGTGGTGAGTCTGGCAGCAGGAGAGGGGAGGAGGAGCCTCCAGCTCCCCTCTGGTTCCCACTCAATAGCTTTACTGTGTGCTGTGGGACACTGATGGGAGTTTTTTCTCTGCAGTCTGAGTCGATGGTCCTGGAAACAGCTGAAAATGTCAACAATGGCAACCCCTCTCCCCTGGAGGCCCTGCTGGCAGGTGCTGAGGGCTTTCCTCCCATGCTGGACATCCCACCTGATGCAGATGACGAGACCATGGTTGAACTAGCCATTGCCCTGAGCCTGCAGCAGGACCAGCAAGGTAGAAGGCAATGCCAGGAACATAGCAACCTTGCACAGGAAAGAGGGCGTGGCAGTTACTGATACCCTGCTGACTTAGCTTGTCCTGGACTGGGAGAGAGGTTGATCTGGGTGAGAGCTGCTCAGAGGTACAGGTGGAGAGTGAGGGATGGCTCTGACAGTTCTAGGCTGGAAACCAGTCTCATAATTACTGCTGGTGTGATTTGTGAATGGGTGCCTCTTGAATCTGTAACTGAACTTGGTGGGTGGACAGCAGTGGCCAGAGGGGTCACGAACGTGCTGGTGTTTAGACTCCTGAGGACAGCAGATGGCCAAAAGCAGTGCTGTGGATGGGGCTGAGGGGATGCTGTGTTCACTCTCCACTTGTTTCCCAGGCAGCAGCAGCAGTGCCCTGGGCCTGCAGAGCCTGGGACTGTCGGGCCAGGCACCCAGCTCTTCCTCTCTGGACGCAGGAACCCTCTCTGACACCACAGCATCAGGTAACTGTCCACAGCAAGGAGCTTGGCTCAGGGCCCCGAGACCCTGCAGCCCTGTTCAGTGCTGTGAGAGTGTGACGGGCAGCTGCTTTGACAGGCCATCCTGGACTTCCTGTTTCTGCCTCAGCTTTAGCCATGTGCTGTGGAAGGCATAGTGCTGCCGCTTGGCATCAGCGCTTGTGGCCCCGCTTCCTCACACTTTGCATGCTGCCTGGCTTTGGCTGATACACAAGAAGAGGTTCAGGGAGTATCGTGTTGGCTTTACAGCGTTCTGCTAGAGTTCTAACATGTTAGACAGTATGGAAAGAGACAAGAAATAAAGCCAAACTTAGCTCTTAGCCTTCATTTGCAAATCAATTGAAGCCACAAGCAGCCAGCAGTGACTTGTGAGCATGGGAGAGAGGTTTTTGTCCAATTCGGTCTCTAGGAAACCTTCTCTTACGTTGTCTTTGTTTTGAGTCTCTTTCCTAGCCTGGTAAAATTCCAGATAGAGAGTTGGACCAAACTGTGGGTGGCAGCAGCACATGGGAGAGATCCTTTGAAAATCAGCCCAGCCATGAAGGGATGGGCACTTGTGCAGACTGCTGCATCCCTGCATTTGCTTATTTTCTTTTGGGAAGGTTAGCCTGCTTAGATTTAGGAAAACAAAAACAACAACAACAAAAACCAGAGTAGCTGCCCCTGCCTGCTGTCATGGCTTTTTGCTTCTCTGAGGTCTCTTTGGTTGCTTCAAGGTCATGGTCGTGGTGGTGGTGTGCTGGTCATGTCTGTCATGCTCTCTGGCTGTCTTGGCTTTCCTCCCCTGTGTATCTCATCCAGCATTTTCCTCCTGTCTCAGCTCAGCCCTGATCCTGGATGCTGTGGCTGTCTCTGGGGAATTTCCTTGCTTCATTATTAGCATCTGATGAGGATGATGAAGAGGTGTGCAATTTTCTAATGAGCTCTCCTCTGGGCCATTTGACTAAAAAAAAAAAAACCAAAAAAACAAAAGACAAAAATCAAACAGTTGACTTGAGCTCATGACAAGTGATTTCATAACAGCAGATGGATTGCTGAGCAAACCTCATTGAATTCTGTGCTCTGAATGGCAATGGCTAGTTTGGATCTCTCAGTAGGTGTCAGTAACACCTAGACAATGGTGACCGTGAAGCGTTTAGCTAGAAAACTCATTGTCCATGTCACAGAATCTTACTGAATCTGCACATGCTGTAACAGTGAAGGAAATGCCCAGTGCACTGGGCTTTCACTTCTGTCTGAGTGCTGTTGGCAGTACACCCTGTAGAGTGTCTGTCCCTTTGTCGAGTAATCGGCAAAGCAGCTCTTGCCCTTTTCTCTCTAACCTCAGGACACTCAGACTGCCTGTGTCCTGCAGTGTGCTGTGGTGCTCTGGCCCCACGGAGGGGTTGGTACCTGTAACAGCTCTCGTTACTCTCTCAGCTCCAGCCTCAGACGATGAGGGCAGCACCGCGGCGACGGACGGCTCCACCCTGCGGACCTCGCCTGCCGACCATGGCGGGAGTGTGGGCTCAGAGAGCGGGGGAAGTGCGGTGGACTCTGTGGCTGGCGAGCACAGTGGTAATGTGCCCTGGTGTGCCCCTGATCTCTTTGGGCTGGGGATGGCAGACAAGGTAGTAATCCCTGCCTTGTGATTTTTTTTGTGATTGCTTTCTGCAGAAAAAAGTTGTGGGGACTCACAGAGAGTCTGGTGGAGTTCATTTGACCTCAGCCATGGAATGTCAAGTGTTCTGTGACTGGAGCTCAAATTCAGTGGCTAATATGGGAGCATTTCACAGTGTCTTTCAGTTGTCTCTTAGTTCAAAAGAGCAGTGATACTTATGCTAAATGGCTATTAAAATGATTGTGGTATGACCTCGAAACCCATATTCCTATGTTTTTTTGCTACCTACCTCCTAAGGGAATTCACTGATAAGCAAGCCGTTCCCCCAATACACCCACTGTGAAGTTTGCACATGCTAGCAGTTTGTTAGCTGAGGCCAAGGACAGTTTTGCAGATCCCACAGGTGAAAACTGAAAGGATGCAGTGGGACCAGGACCACACCAGGGTTCTGCTGTCCACCGTGCAGCTAACTAACTAACTAACTAACTAACTAAGTAACTAACTAACTAATGTGTGCTTCTGAAATCATTTCCCTCCAGTGTCTGGCCGGAGCAGTGCGTACGGTGATACCACAGCTGAGGGGCACCCAGCTGGACCAGGGAGTGTCAGCTCAAGCACAGGTGCCATCAGCACCACCACTGGGCACCAGGAGGGAGACGGCTCTGAGGGAGAAGGTGAAGGGGAAGCTGAAGGAGATGTGCACACTAGCAACAGGTCAGGACCAGCCTGTCACTGCCACCCGGCCTGTCTGTCTGACCATTCAGAACTGGGAACGGAGTGGCGGGTGCTGAGTTGTGGGCTCCCAAGTATTAAAGGAAGCGAAAGCTGCAGTTTCCTTCCAGACTCTGCCGACTTGAGGGTGCTGTGGCTCCCACCATGCTTTGGAAGCTGGACTGTGCTGCTTTGGCTAATGTCTGGCTGGAGAGTTTTTGAGGGCCTGTGGAAGGCACCCAGCTGGGTGTGCTCTTTGTAATACTGTATTTTTTTTTCAGTGTAATTCAAAACCCATACAGCTGTTTAAGGGTGTGAATTTGTAGTAGTTTGTCTTTCTTATTGTACTTACGCCAAGCTATGGAGATGCCTGGTCATAAGAAGTTAACCCTTCATGTCTCTAGGCTTGGTTTGCTAGTGTTTGTTAAGGTCTGGAATTTTCCTTTAGAATGTCTTTGTCACGATGCTATTTTTGCCTCATAAAATGAGTCCGGACTTGCTTTGGTTTTCTTTTTTCTCTGGAAGAGTTTGTATAAGATTTATTTCTCTCACAGATTGTTTAGAAAAGTTCACCAGTAAAGGTTGGTCTGAGTCTAGATTTTCCTTGAGGGAAGTTTGTTTTTTGTTTTTTGTTTTTTGGTTTTTTTTAATACAAAATCATTTTTTGTGTGATAGAGAATTATTTGTTTCTTTTTTTGTTTGTTTGATTTTTTTTGTTTGTTTTGGTTTGTTTTTGTTTTTCGATACAGGTTTTCTCTTGTGTAGCCCTGGTTGTCCTAAAACTTGCTCTGTAGACCAGGCTGACCTCAAACCCATAGAGATCCGCCTGCCTCTGCCTTTCAAGTGCTGGGATTAAAGGTGTGTGCCACCGCCGCCGCCCTGCTATTTCTGTTTCTTTATGAATCAGTTTAGGCATTTTGCGTTTTATATACAATCTGTTCATTATGTTAAAGCTGTTGGTTGGGGGCATAAAATTGTTCACAATACTTTAAATAATAATAGGATAATAACTTCTATTATTATTATTATTATTTTGCTCTTGTAAGAAAGGATCTCACCAAGTACCCACAGCTGCTGACCTGGAACTCACTCAGAGCCCAGGCTGGTCTCCCACTCAGATTCTCCTGCTTCAGTCTCCTGAGTGCTGGGATGGATTACAGGGATGTGTCACTGTGCCCAGCCTTAGTTCTTAACATGCTAGGCTTATTCCTGAGTATCCAGCTCCTCATTGGCCCCAGTAGCGGAGGCAGGAGCTGTACTCAGCTGGGTCTTGATTGTGTGCCATTTGATGTTCCATGTACATCCTTGGCCTTTCAGGCTACACATGGTTCGTCTGATGCTCTTGGAGAGATTACTGCAGACACTACCCCAGTTACGAAACGTTGGAGGTGTCCGAGCTATTCCATACATGCAGGTATTGCTCAGTTCTCCTGGATCAACTGTGTTACAGTCAGGTTGTCCTGGGACAATGCACTTTTTCAGGCCTCAGAAGGCTGGTGTTACAGCCCACAAGGATGGTGTGCGGCCTGAGCTGCACGTTGCAGCCCTTCAGGTTATAGCTGTGGTTGGGGGATGCCTAAGGTCAGCCAGCTAGGTAATTTACAGAACTAGAACACAAGGCTTTTCCTGACACACAGTCTGTGTTGTCTCTCTGTCCTAAGTACTGGAGTACACACTGTTCTTTAATTCTCAGATCAGCACAATGTCCTGTATCACACCACTTAGATTGGCATGTTACTCATTATTTTTATAAAGTTTCTATAAAGTCTTTTCAGTGATGCCCCAAATGGCACAGGTCAAAATTTGATTTTTATAACCCTGAGCTCTTAAACTTGGGCAGACCTGGAATCTAGAACACCCCCTTGCATCTCAGGCTGGGCAGAGAAGTCAGCAAGGTCAGGATTGCTTCATGACACACATGTTCAGCCATTCTGCCTTAGGAAATTGGCTCTCTGTGTTCACTCTCTGTCTGCTAGGTCATTCTGATGCTCACAACAGATCTGGATGGAGAAGATGAGAAAGACAAGGGGGCCCTGGACAACCTGCTCTCCCAGCTCATTGCCGAGCTTGGCATGGACAAAAAGGTAAAAGTGGAAAGGTGTGTCGTGTGGAGAGCGGAGCC
This sequence comes from Peromyscus eremicus, assembly GCF_949786415.1. Taxonomy (NCBI): domain Eukaryota; kingdom Metazoa; phylum Chordata; class Mammalia; order Rodentia; family Cricetidae; genus Peromyscus; species Peromyscus eremicus. Next base: position 150,614,608 of record NC_081417.1, read on the forward strand.
TTTCTCAGTTTCTTCCTTTCTAAGAGGAGCTTCCTCTGGGTTCTAGTTCTAGTTCTGGTTGCTAAGACAAAAGCAGCGTTAAGGGAGAAAGGACTTACTCAGTTTACTGTCGGGTTATAGTCCGTCATTCAGTAAAGTCAGGAACTCGGGAACCTGAAGTGGCTGGTCACATTACATCCAAAAGCAGGGGGCAGAGTGAATGGACACGTGCTATTGCTCAACTAGCTTCTGTGTATCTATTCTATGGTTTTTTTAGATAGATAGATGAATGGATGGATGGATGATAGATAGACAGACACACAGACGGACACACAGATAAACCTCCAGACAGGGTTTCTCTGCATAGCCCTGGCTTTCTGGAACTCTCTTCGTAGGCCAGGCAGGCCTCTAACTTAGAGATCCACCTGCCTCTGCTTCCCTGCTGTGAGATTAAAGGAGTGTACCACCACAGCCCAGCTGCTTTTTCTGTTCTTATACAGCCCTGAGCACAAATCCTAGGAGTAGTGTCTGACACCCACTTTCAGCCTAGGTTTTCCTGTATCCATTAAAGCAATCAAGACAGTCTCCCACAGACATTTGCACAGGACAGCTTGATCCCTAAATCTCAAATTAAGACTCTCTTCCCAGATTACTCAGGGTTGTGTCAGGTTGGCAGTTAAAGTAGCCATCACAAGAGGTGACTGCCCACTGTAGCCTCTAGTCCAGGGGACTCAAAACAGAGTGCAGTACCTACCTCAGCCAGGGAAAAGGAAAAGCATTAAGTTCAGTATTCGGATCTTCCCATGGCCTCTGAGTGCGGTGGCCTCTATTGCCCCAGGTGTGGGGGAATCTTGTTGAGCTTAGAGGAAGCATAGGCATCTTGGCTTCTGTGTCTGCCTGCAGGATGTCTCCAAGAAGAACGAGCGCAGTGCCTTGAATGAAGTCCATTTGGTCGTGATGAGACTCCTGAGTGTCTTCATGTCCCGCACCAAGTCCGGATCCAAGTCTTCCATCTGTGAGGTATTTGTGCTTTGAGTTTATGGGTTGGAGGCAAGGTAAGAGGATGGAGTGGTTAGTGCAGGGCTGAGGGCAGAGGTGACAGTCCTCTGCTAACCATTGTCACCTAGGGAACTAGGAGTCTGTCCCTCTTTAGGAGCAGAACTTCTCCCATTTTCAGAATCCCTTCCAAGCCCAGGTCTTTACCAACAATCCCTCCAATGGAGGGGTTAAAGGGCTTGGAGGTTCCACTATTGAAAAGCAAGGGCCTGTTCTGCAAAGCAGAGTAGCTAAGAGGATTCCTCAGTGTCTGTTGCTATAAGGTATGGTAATAGAGCAGAGAGAAAGCCAAGTGTGTGTGCTGAAAGGAGATTAGCACAAAGCGGAGACGGTGGAAATCGAGGCTGAACTGCATCCAATCTTAATGAGCTTATGAGCTGTGGGGTTTGCTGGGATTTTCAAGGCTCTCCTAATGGTCTTATGTACAGTAGCTTCGCTCCTTCCTGCTTCTTATGCATGTGCTCACTCACCCTATCTCCTTCGCGAGAGCCCCTGCTGGGAGGGAGAGGTTGCCAAGAAGGACCTGAGTGGAACTTTTTGTCTCCTTCAAATGAGCTGCTGATGGCTTTGCTTCAGGGGAAGGGGAAAGTCTGGATCTGGAGGGAAAGGCGGTCATGACTTCATGACTTCACCTCCCTGGCACAGAAGGAGGTCAGGTTGAGAATTAGCATTTGTTTTCTCTTAGATGTAGGTGTTGAAAGAGCTGGGGAGAGTGATTGAGCCAGCTGAGAAACTTGTAATGCAGTGGTGAATGCATGTCTATAAGGACTGATCCTAAGACTGCTGTGTAGTGAGTGTGTTGCCTGCCTGACTCTGGCTCAGTTTTCACAACACAGCCTTGCCTGCTCTGTGTTTTCTCCCTTTCAGTCATCTTCCCTCATCTCCAGTGCTACTGCTGCAGCCCTGCTGAGCTCAGGGGCCGTGGACTATTGTCTCCATGTGCTCAAGTCTCTGCTGGAATACTGGAAGAGCCAGCAGAATGATGAGGAGCCTGTGGCCACCAGCCAATTGCTGAAACCACACACGACGTCATCCCCGCCAGACATGAGCCCATTCTTTCTCCGCCAGTATGTGAAGGTGAGGCCTCTTCTCAGAGCTGTGTGCTCTGCCCTCTGTAAGTAAAACTGGGAATACCAGCAGTAGGAGCCACACAGGGAGCTGGGTTCTAATCTCAGAATGATTTAGCAGTTGGTCAGTCCTCCCAGCCGGTTCTGGGGAGATTTGGATTCCTGTCTGTAGTTGGAGTTTTCTCCAGTCCCATCAGGGCCACAGCCACTCAGACCCAAATAAACACATAGAGACATATTACTTTAAACTGTATGGCCGTGACAGGCTTCTTGCTATCTAGTTCTTATTATCTTAAATTAACCCATTTCTATTAATCTATAAGTTGCCACATGGCTCGTGGCTTACCTGTACTTTACATCTTGTTTCTCATGGCAGTGGCTGGCAGCATCTCCTGACTCAGCCCTGAACTTCCCAGAATTCTCCTCTCTCCTGTCCCGCCTATACTATACTTCCTGCTTGGCTACTGGCCAATCAGCGTTTTATTTATCAATCAATCAGAGCAGCACATTTACAGTATACAGAGTCGTATCCACAGCACCTGCCTCTTTTTGTAAGCCTGAGGAAGTGAGTGAAATAAATCACTTCATTTCATATAAAGCTTCTTGGGAAAACGTGAGAGTATAACATGAGACAAGGTGACAGCAACAGCAATGGGTCATGTCCCCATTTGTGTGTCACATACTCTACATACCTCATAAGAGGCTCGTGAACATGCTAGTTAGGATGGGCCTCTGGTTAGATGAGCCCAGGAAAAAGAAAATCTCACAGAATCTTACCTACCAGCCAGGAAGCATGGAGAAATTCTACTCTGCCTCAGCTTAGGCTACTGTACCTGAAGAATAAGGATGTCAATCTTTACCTGCCTCACAGGGTCGTGAGCACTTCCAGCTTAATATCTATAAAGGCCTTAGTGCCTGGCATCCACCAGTACATTATTAGCGGTAATGGTTGTTACACTTTACTCTCTTGGAGTCCAGTTAGTGGACCCAGGAGGATAGACCAGCTGCCTACTTTGAATAGGCAGGGATATGAAAGGCAAAAAATGTCAGTCTGACCATGTACTTTTCTGTCTCTGTGTCTTTTTAAGTAACTGATAGTTTTGTATAACTTATTTTTATTTATTAAATTTATTTTATGTGTATAGGTTTTTTTTGCCTGCATGTATGTCTGTATACCATATTCATGCCTGGTGTCCATGGGGGTCAGAAGAGAATATCAGATCACCTGGGACTGGAGTTACAGATGTTTGTGAATTGCCATGTAGGTGCTGGGAATTGAACATGGGCCCTCTGGAAGAGCAGCCAGTATTCTTAATCATTGACCAGCTGTCTCTCCAGGTCTATAATATCTTTGGGGGGGGGGAGAAAATTATTGGGGGCTGAAATTATTGCTGCTCTTGCAGGACGTAAATTCTGTTCCCATTCCCAGCACCCCAGGAGGCTGTTAATGGTCACCTGTAACCCCCAGTTCCCAGAGATCCAGTACCCTTTCCTTGGCCTCTGTAGGCACTAAATGTATGTGACATTTACACAGACACACAATTTTAAAAAATAAGTTTTTTGGTTGTTTTTTTTTCCCCCTCCTTAATTGGGGACTGGAGATATGGCTCACTGGATAAGAGTACTTGTTCTTGCAGAGGACCTGGGTTCAATTTCTACCATCCACATAGTGGCTTACAACCATCTATAATCCTATTCCAGGGGATGCAACAGGCATACATGTTTTGCACATATATGCATGCAGGCAAAACATTCATATACAAAATTAAAAAAAATCTAAATAAAAATAATACAATTGAAAAAAATGTGTATATGGGTGTGCACCCATACACCTGTGCATGTGCTTGCAGTAGGCCCCCCCCCCCCCCCCCCCGTGTGTGTGTGTGTCTGTCTGTCTGTCTGTCTGTCTGTCTGTCTTTCTCATGTATGAGTATGTCAGAGGACAACTTTTCAAAGTCAGTTTTCCTTCTATCATGTTGATCCAAGAGATCCATCCTGTACAAGTGCCAGAGCTTTTAAGGACCATATGCTCTGTGTCCGCTGTCATTCTCGTGTGAACTAAGGCTCCAGCTTTGAAAGATATCTTAATGATTAGTGATTAACCAGTCTTCTTCCTGCTTGTGATCATGGGAGACTGGCAAGCCCAGGTTCTAATGAAGATGTCCTTCTAAGGGTCATGCTGCTGACGTGTTTGAAGCCTATACCCAGCTGCTTACAGAAATGGTGCTGAGGCTTCCGTACCAAATCAAAAAGATCGCAGACACCAGCTCTCGAATTCCTCCTCCTGTCTTTGATCACTCCTGGTTCTACTTTCTCTCTGAGGTGAGTGAAGCCCTGAGCAGTGTCCTGTTCAAGAGAGAAGTTCCACGTTCCCCTTTGTAGGCTGGTTTCTTCCTACTCCTCACTCAGTGTCCTGCTCAGAGCCATTTCACTCACTTAGGTTGTGATCTTGACCCTTTGGAATGTGTTGTGTAGTGACCCTGGAGTACGTGTATCAAAAGTAGCCGTTGGCTCCTGTTTCTGTATCCATGTAATGTCCCTATAGGGCTAGTCAGGAAGACAGTGCACAGTGTTTCCCATCCCCTGTTGAGACAGTGAGGAGACTGGTGACTGATGAAATAGTTCACAGAGAAACAAGGAGATAGGAAGGGAGCACTGTGGCCCCACAGACACCCACAAGCAGCCCTAGCAGGAACAGGAAGCCCAGCATTTTGATCATGGCTCTCTGGGAGGGAATACTGTTCTCGGTGCCTTGGAGCTCTCAGGAGATGCACTGTAGACCTGGTATGAAGCAGAGCTGCTATGAGAGCCCACTAGCTTTTCCGTGAACAGCTGTGGCGGGGTCAGCCCATGCCTCCTGCCTTCAGCTTCCCTAGGGCTCTCCAGCTACAGACACTGAGAAGGAGGGCGCCTGATTCTAGCCAGGCCTCGCAGCAGAGTAGGATGGTTTGGAGCTGAGATGATAGTTTAATCAGTACAGTGACCCAAGATCAACTCTGAGAAGACACCTGAGTGCCACTCTGAGGTGCATGCTGTGCCTCCCTGCCTCTTCTCCAGCTCCTTACCTGAAAAGGAGAGTTGGATGTTTCACTCTGGGCTGTTATGGAGACCAGCTTCCTTCTAGATTCCTTAGTGTTTGAGGAGAAGAACATGAGTATTTGATTGTCCCCCCACCCCAGGTCAAATTTTTCCTTTCTGTGTTACTTCCTCTTAGTCCCTTTAAGGAATTCTTAAGTTCCTCAGATGCCAGTATGGCTGGGAGTTGACCCACTTGGCCATTGGTAGCCATGTGTCCTGAACCCACAGGTATAACCAATTAGCTCAAACATATACCAAAAAATGACATCTGTGCTGAGTATTTGCAGACTTTTCTTGCCAGCGTTCCCTGATAGCACAGTATAACCACTTAGAGAGCATTTACACCATGATAGGTGTTTGAGTAATCTAGAGATCATTTAATGCAGGAAAGGTGTGTGTAGGTTATCTGTTATCTGCAAATGCATACCATCTTAATAAGGGATCAGCACCCCAAAGCCTCAGTGGGAATTCACCCCACCCAGTTCCCTGTGGATGACTGTGGCTTGGCTTGTATTCTCTTAGATTTTTAGTAACAGTTTGTTTAAAGAAAAAAAAAGGGGGGGCGTGGGTGGTGGTGGAGTGGGGTGTTATATTCACATGTGGTGCTTACAGTCCCTGAATCATTCACTGTGTTGTTTATCCCTTAAGTACCTAATGATTCAGCAGACCCCTTTTGTGCGTCGCCAAGTCCGAAAACTTCTGCTCTTCATCTGTGGATCAAAGGAGAAGTACCGACAGCTCCGAGATCTGCACACTCTGGACTCCCATGTGCGTGGGATCAAGAAGCTTCTGGAAGAGCAGGGCATCTTCCTTCGGGCCAGTGTGGTTACAGCCAGTTCTGGTTCGGCTTTGCAGTATGACACACTCATCAGCCTGGTACGAGGGTTGGGATGATAGGGCCAGGGGTGGGCGTGTGATGAGGCTCAGCCAAGGAGGTAATAGCATGGGGCAGTGCAGGGTTTTTAACTATTTCAGAGAATGCTGTGTCTGGAGTCAAGTGCTAGGTAGATCACTCACATTGAGTAGTTGACTTTAGGGTCTGGAATTCCTTACCCAGACCGTCGGGTTCCTCGCCTGTGAAGTGGGCGCTTTGAGCATCTTATCAGCATCATTTGTTCAAATCATAGGGTCAGCCTGAGATTGGTACACCTCTGGGTTTTGTCCTTAAATACTAAAGTGGTGGGTTTAGTATAAATATGTTCTGCTGCCTAAAGAGAGACTGAACTTGAGAGAGTAAAAGGAGTGTTTTTATTTGAGCCTCTCATCTTTGGTGTTAAGGAGAGCCTAGCTTCCTCGTTCGGTGTCCTTGTTGTGATAGTGGGAATAGGGAAAGTGAGTTGAGCTGCTCAGGTGGCCTGCCTTTGCCTTTGTAACTAGCCTGAAGCTTCCCAGAAAACTGAAGGCTGGGGTTGGGAGGTGGGAAAGAGGGGATGTAGGAGTGGTGGATGGAAGCAGAACAGGGGCATTGCCTATAAGCTACAGGCGTGTGTGGGCCCTGCTCTTAGGTCTACCAGCCAACCCAAAGAACACTTGTCTCACATGGAAAACCAGGGTTACTTGGTGGTCCCAGGCCAGAACCAGCACACAGAGTGGCTGGTGTTATTTCATGGCCTGATGGCATCACTCACCCGTGATTGGCCCTTGTTTCAGATGGAGCATCTGAAGGCCTGTGCAGAGATTGCTGCCCAGCGAACCATCAACTGGCAGAAGTTTTGCATCAAAGATGACTGTAAGCCATCCTCCTGGGTTGCCACTGTTCATGTCTGTGGAGAACACTGTATTAAGCTGTGAGCTGGGCTGGAGATACAACTGTTAACAGAACACAAGCTAGAACTTCAGTGATGAGGGTTGCTTGTCTGAAGTTAGGCCGCTGCAGGAGCACAGAGCAGGAGTGGCTGACTTCCAGGCCATAGCAGTAAAGTCTCAGAGAACAGAGGAGTGTCGAACTTGTTTACTGGAGGCAGTGGTGGCTGGATCCCCTCTGTAGTCACCCAATCCCTTTGCGATCCCTCCACTGCTCCTGGTAGCATCCGGCAGAGAGAACTGGGGGAGAAAGCCTGTCCCTTCTATAGTCGCCCTCTTGCTCGTGTGTAAGTAGTTCAGTCATTCCAGAGCTGACTCCATCTTTCTCCTCACAGCTGTCCTGTACTTCCTCCTGCAAGTGAGTTTCCTGGTGGACGAGGGGGTGTCCCCCGTGCTGCTGCAGCTGCTCTCCTGTGCCCTGTGTGGCAGCAAAGTCCTCGCAGCCCTGGCGGCCTCCACGGGGTCCTCCAGTGTGGCTTCCTCCTCAACCCCTGCTGCAGCCAGTTCTGGACAAGCCACAACTCAGTCCAAATCTTCCACCAAAAAGAGCAAGAAAGAAGAAAAGGAAAAAGAGAAAGAAGGTAAGAGTCACTGTGGTCCTGGGATGGGTGATGTGCTAACCACCTCAGAGTACATTGTTTGCTTGCAGATTCTGAATGATTTGGACCCTGGTTTGTCAAAAGCTCTCTAGTGTCTCCTCCTGCTCCCATGTTTTGTCATGGTGAAAGGGTCACCTTGACTGTGACTCTCTGTGCCAAGTGATAGAGACAGGAAAGGACAGGGCGCACTGACCGTTGTTAGTACTAAAACTGTATGATGCCCAGCACGTGCTGAGCGCCTTCTCTGTTGGCCAGCCCTCCCCTTTGGCTTCTCCACTTTTCATGGTCCTCAAAGACCCGAGATAGGTGATCAGCAAGGGAAAGAAACAGTGAATTACCTTGTCATCTCTGAGTGAGTACGAAGCACTTCTTACTGTGGAGACTCTACCAGACTTCCTCAGGGCCATTCCTCCGCTGTAGCTGTTGGCTCAGTGCCATGCTTGCTATCCTATACATGGGGTGCGAAGCGGGGTGGCTATGTATCCTGTATATGTCCTCAAAATAACTTCAAGTCGTTTGGCAAATTCCAACCATTTAGCAGACACTTTTAGAACAGATAAGATTTCCTTCCTTTCCACCTAGTCGAAAGACTCTGGGCCCTTGGGTGAGTTGGTCCTGCTCTGGTGTTGCAGGGGAGAGCTCAGGCAGCCAGGAGGACCAGCTGTGCACAGCTTTGGTGAACCAGCTGAACAGATTTGCAGACAAGGAGACTCTGATCCAGTTTCTGCGCTGTTTCCTGTTGGAGTCCAACTCTTCCTCAGTGCGCTGGCAGGCCCACTGCCTGACCCTGCACATCTACAGGTGGGCCAGGGATGCCTCGGAGCTGGGCCTGCGGTAGCTCTGAGTTCAGGTGCATGCTCATGGCCACTGGGTCAGTATCTGTGCCAGTCTCACGCCCTGGAGGTCTCTTGGTTGAGCTGTTTGCTTCGTAGCTGATCAGTCCTTGGCGGGAGACAGTTTCCATCCAGAGGGCTGTGGTCAGGAGCTCCTAAAATGACAGTTGGCTAAAGAAATCTCGGCTTGTGCTCTGGAATGAGATTGGATGAAGCTGGTAAATTGATGGTGCCGTAGCTGCTGGGATTGTCAGGAGCCACAAGACGCTGGCAGCCTGAGCCATGACTGTAAATGGGAAGAGACACAGTGCAGACACAGTGCCTAGGCCTTGGTGGTAAGGGAGAGGCCTCATTCATGGCTGCCTGCTAACCAGAGCTGCTGTTTACCTACAGAAACTCCAACAAGGCTCAGCAGGAGCTCTTGCTAGATCTCATGTGGTCTATCTGGCCGGAACTCCCAGCATACGGTCGGAAGGCTGCCCAGTTTGTGGACCTACTGGGCTATTTTTCCCTGAAAACTGCACAGACAGAGAAGAAGGTAAAAGAGAAGTCCCCATCCCCCATGGACTCTTTTTTTCTCTTGAGTGCAGAATAATATTATGGCCATCTAGAGAGAGTGTCCACATGTGAAGTCTTTTTAGAATCTATCTAGTGTTACGTCTGTTACTGTTGAATATAATCTACCCTTCTCCATCTAAATGCCGTGGAGATGGCGCGTGCAGCAGTGGCTGGCTGAGAAGAGAAGTAGGTCACATTGGGGGGGGGGGGGAGGCAGCTGGTTCAGCTTGGGAAAGAAGAGCTGGGAGGCCTGCTTGGGAGCCAGGAATGCCGCTGCAACTACATAACTACTTGCTGACTTCTCCGTAAGAGTGAGATAATCTTTCTCCAGTTGGCAAAGACTGTCTAGTGCCAAAGGACTATGGATACTTGTGAAGAAGGTAGAATCTGTTAACGGATTGGGAGTTAGGACCAGCAGCCAGAATTACAAAAGCAAGTCTTTCCCCAATAGGATTTAGATTTTAAAATGTCTTTAAATAATTTTCTTGATTGATGTGTGAGGATGGGGCAGTGCATGCAATGGTGTACACAGGGGACAGCCTGCTGGAGTCAGTTCTCTCTGTCATGTGGGTCCTGAGGTTCAAACTCAGATCATGAGGTTTGGTGGCAACAGTTCTACCCCAGAGACATCTCACAAGCTCAGGACTCAGGGTTTTAACCAGTCTATTTCTTTCCTGAATTCTGTTTCAGTTGAAGGAGTATTCACAGAAGGCCGTGGAGATTCTGAGGACTCAAAACCACATTCTCACCAACCATCCCAACTCAAACATTTACAAGTGAGCTCTGTTCGCTTCCTGCCATTTGAAGAACAGTCACAGTTTAGTCCGTGTTTGCTAATGGGAAGTGCTAGTGTGTGAACTGAGTGCCCCTTAGGTGTGGTCCCCCCAGCTACTTGACCTCTCTTCTGTGGAGCCCAGGCCTTTGGGCTCTGGAAGGCACACAGATGTAATTGCCAAATTCCCTTTGCTGAGCAGTATAGCAGAAGGGCTGATTTCAAGAACTCCACCTAACCATATAAAACAAGTGTACAGAAATGCCTTCCTTTTTTATTAAAAGAAGCACCCACCTCTGTGAATGTGTGCCTGTGATGTTTGCATGCCATGACACACATGTGGAGGTCAGAGGTCAGCCCTGTGGAGTCAATTCTCTCCCTTCCCTTCCCCTTCCCAAGGATGGAACTCAGATTGCCAGGCTTGCTCAGCCAGCCCCTTTCTCCTCTGACCCATATTGTCAGCCTCAGAGAAGCTTTTAAAAGAAGAGGACATTGCTTAAGTTTATGGTTTCTTATTATGTTGGTTTAGTAATGACTGTTTTTAAATGTGTATTTGTGTATGATATGTGTCTGTGTTCTCGTGTGTGGGCACATGCGTACAGCATATAGAGTCCCAATGCTCTAAGTTGCTTCCCGTCTTATTTGAGGCAGGGCCTCTCAGTTGAGCCCAGAGCTTGCTGATGTGGGTAGTCTGGCCAGTTTGCTCTAGATCCCTGTCCCTGCTCTCCAAGTGCTGGAATTATAGATAAGCTGCCATACACACACGGCATTTATGTGGAATCTGGGGATCTGAACCCCAGTCCTCATGCTTACATGTCAAGTACCATGTCCACTGAACCATCTCCCTGGCTTCTTAAGTAGTGAGTTTTAGAAAACAACCTCGTTAAGTATTATTTACCAACACAAGCATTTTAAACATAATTTAGGAATTTTTAAATAGTTAATTTAGTCATGACTCCTTGGAGTGAGATTTTAATTCCTTCCTGGATTCAGACATCAGCTTAGAAGTAGGAAACACCCAGGGTCGGTTAGTTGGCCTTTCTTCCTGTGCCTATGAAGCCCTTCTGAGCTGGAGTCCCTTTCTTTCTGCTCACGGGGGATGTGAGTATCGGGAATGGGAGGTGGCTTTGGCTTGGTCCTGGACGGACGCTCTGCTGATGCTGAAACTGGTTTCTTCCTAGCACCTTGTCTGGGTTAGTGGAGTTTGACGGCTATTACCTGGAGAGTGACCCCTGCCTGGTGTGTAATAATCCCGAGGTGCCGTTTTGTGTAAGTAGTACTTAGAGCCAGACAGTCTTGAGGTTTTCTAGCTCTGTGGCTCCTGTTTCCAAAGATTGGTTATTAATATGTAGGGGCTCCTCTCAGGTTGCTGCCTGGCACTGTGGATTCTTGCCTGCCACACTTGCTACCTTGAGTAGAAACTTCATCTGTGGGTGGAGAATGGGGTTATGTTGATCAACATTAAAGAAGGTAGATGGTCTAATGCTCATCGTGTTGTGTTTCGTGTACTCTTGTATTTAGTATATCAAGCTGTCTTCCATTAAAGTGGACACACGGTACACCACCACCCAGCAAGTTGTAAAGCTCATTGGAAGTCACACCATCAGCAAGGTGACAGTGAAAATTGGGGACCTGAAGCGGACCAAGATGGTGCGGACTATCAACCTGTACTACAACAACCGAACTGTGCAGGCCATCGTGGAGTTGAAAAACAAGTATGGGCTTTGCGGGGATTGCCAGGTGCAACTGTGTCCTGCAGGGGCAGGGCAGACATGCCCAGAGGCTCTGCAGCCTCTCAGCCACAACAGTGTTGGCAGAGGCACAGCAGTGAAGCAGCAGTTTCTGAGGCTGTTGACAGAATGAATTTTAAAGGCATTCAGTAGCTCCCCAGGGAGCAGTGAAAGTTCCTCACAACCTACCCAGGGTGGGGGCATTGAAAAGGGGCTCCAAGTCCTCTTGCCTTATGGAAAACCTTGAGCATTGGAAAGTAGTTGGCATTTTTGGGCAAAGCAGCCATGCATCTGCTCACAGAGCAGGTAGTATTCTTCTGAGTCTTCTCCACTGCATGTTCTTCCATTTCTGCATGTGCCTGTCCCCCCTGTATGTAAGCCAGCATCTGGGGTAGGCATGTCACAGGCTTGCGGCACTAGCTGCATTGTGTTGTCCAAGTCTGGGGTGTTACAGCTGAGCAGAGGTAGATGTGACTGGTCTGTCAAGGCTCAAGCACTGCTGTACACATAAAAGGAGAGGGCAGCTCACAGTAACCAGTGACTCAGGTTGCAAATCTGCTCTTCTCGGAGAAGTCGTTGGCCTTGAAAGGGCTGCTGCCTATCAGGGTAGGCTCTCTCTCCCCCAGAGAGTAAGCACAGCCACTGGTAATGGTTTCAGGGCTGCCATTTGATGCTGGATAGCCAATCAGCGTGCTCTTCCCCGGGGAAGACTATTTCTTCTGCTCTCAGCATTCCTTAGCTGCCTGTAGTTCTACAGTTGAGGCCTTGTGAGCGTTCTTCCATCCATATTAGCATACCGTCTATTCAGGTAGTGTTTAGGCAGCCATGTTAGTGAAACTATGAGTGTAGCTTCTCTGGTGTGTCTAAGACAGCACACTTCCTGTTGCTAGGGCTCTTAGGATCCTTCTGCAGTGATCTGTGAGCCTTAGGTGCAGGGCTTATATTGTAGATGGATCAGTTGGGACTGGGCTCCACAACTCTGCATTTGGATCTGTTGTGGTTTTCTATATTGGTCTCTGTCTATTGCAAGGAGAAAGTTTCCTTGATGGTGGCATGAGGACTGCACTTAACCGACTACCCTGGAGAGGGGTCCACTTTATACTTTTTTCAGAGGAAACCATGCAGGAGAATTTTTTTCTCTTTGAATAGCCACCTAATTGCCTTAGGGAAATCGGCAGGGTGGGCTTTCTCAAACCGTCAGTCTTCATCATTGAGGGTCAAGTATAGACTCTTCAGCCTTCTGCTCCATAGCTTTTGTCATCTCTCCTAGGCCAGCTCGCTGGCACAAAGCCAAGAAAGTTCAGCTGACACCTGGACAGACAGAAGTCAAGATTGACCTGCCCCTGCCCATTGTGGCCTCTAACCTGATGATCGAGTTTGCAGACTTCTACGAGAACTACCAGGCCTCCACAGAGACCCTTCAGTGTCCTCGCTGCAGTGCCTCCGTTCCCGCCAACCCAGGCGTCTGTGGCAATTGTGGGGAGAATGTATACCAGTGTCACAAGTGCAGGTAACTTGTCCTGCACACCCAGGGCAAGCATGTGTTCACTTTTTCTCACCCCAAACCTCTGCTCCCACTGACCTGAGCACTTTGGTTCTTCAGGTCCATCAACTATGATGAAAAGGATCCCTTCCTCTGCAATGCTTGTGGCTTCTGTAAATACGCCCGCTTTGACTTCATGCTTTACGCCAAGCCTTGCTGCGCTGTGGATCCCATCGAGAACGAAGAAGATCGAAAGAAGGTAGGGCTGCATCAGGCCGAGGCACAGGCCATGGCTTGCCTCTGAACTTTGGGGAGAACTGGTGTAGTGAACTGAGCCTTCAGCTCACAGTTTACAAGCCTCAGAGAAAAGGAGCAAAAATGGGACTAGCTTTTGGGTAGAGCCCATAGTAGCAGAAGGCACACTGGCCTCAAGCATAGCAATGGAGACGTGTTGTTGGTGCAGAATGAGCATCTCAAGGAAGCAGGTCAGTTCAGATTCTGAAGGACAGAAGGAGCCAAGTGACAATAGTCAACATCAGCTGGGTCTGGTAGTAAAGGGCGTTGGAGGGGGGGGTGCCTGTTCAAAGTGACAGTGGGACATTTGTCTTTGGGGTCAGAAGGACAAAAATTCTCACAGCAGTTGTGCTATTTTGTGTGTGTGACCTGCCATGCTGAGTCACTTTTCGGCACTGAATTGTTTGAATCCAGTCCATGTACATTGCACACTGCTATTAAGAATAATGTGTTACCTCCTAGGGTTGTCGTGAAGGACAGATTTTGTGGAGCCATGTGTCTGGTCCGTGTAGAGGACATGTTTCAGTGGGTGGCTAGCAGTTAGGGCCACTGAGGGAGAATGAAGCCGAAAAGTCTTCCCTCAAGTACCTGTCTCTTTGGTCTAGGCTGTTTCCAACATCAACACACTTCTGGACAAAGCTGACCGTGTTTACCATCAGCTCATGGGACATCGGCCACAGCTGGAGAACCTGCTCTGCAAAGTGAACGAAGCAGCTCCAGAAAAGCCACAGGTAGTCCCAGACCGGAGGGCATTTGGGTCAGGAGTGGAAGGCTGCCCTTGGTGAGGTCATCCCTAGGGCAGAAGTCTTACACTTGACCTCTTGGGATTGCAGGAAGACTCCGGAACGGCAGGGGGCATCAGCTCCACTTCAGCCAGTGTGAATCGCTATATCCTGCAGCTGGCTCAGGAGTACTGTGGAGACTGCAAGAATTCATTTGATGAGCTCTCCAAAATCATCCAGGTAAGGAATGGGAGTCGCTTGCAGGGGGCTTTATGCTTCCAGAGCAGCCCGTACCCTAGCAAGGCTCCCATCTTTAGTGTTGCCCTTGTCCAGGCCACGCTGGCTCAGCAGATGCACCAGTGATTCCACCCTCTCTAGGGTGATGGCCACTTGTCAGAGAGAGCTGTTTGCATTCAGAATTGGCATAATGGCAGTGGGACATTAGTAGACAACACATCTTTATTTAGTAGAGGGGTTCCTGTTTTTAAAAGTGAGTGTTGAGATTCTGTGCCCTTTTGGACGCCATGTTCGCAGGCTGGGAGGGTCAGGGCTCTCCAGCTGCAGTTAGCCAAGGTGGGCCGTGTTTTCCTTTAGTGTTCCCACATAATTTCCATGGGTAGGATGTTGGCCATCAGCAGTGGAGCCTCATCCCAGAAGAGCAGCCAGTTGCTCTGTCTCCCTAAGTTGCTGATGACCTTTGCTAAATGATCTGGCTTTCTAACCCTTTGAAAGACAGTGTTTGCGGCAGTGAAGAGTTGGGGCCTGTGATCAGTCTGATTTCCACTTCTGCCCTTGACCTTGGTCAAGCCATCATTGTAAGCTCCAGTTTCCTCCTCTGTTGAATGAGGATAAAATAAAGGAGTGGTAGGGTTAGTGAGAAGAATAAATTCCATCATACATGTAAACTCATAGCGAACCAAGTTTCCTCTTTGTCCTTCATTTATTTACTTTGTCAATTTCTTTCTTATCTTCCCATTCTTAGAAAGTTTTTGCTTCACGCAAAGAGCTGTTAGAATATGATCTGCAGCAGAGAGAAGCAGCCACAAAGTCATCCCGAACATCCGTGCAGCCCACGTTCACTGCCAGCCAGTACCGTGCTTTGTCGGTCTTAGGCTGTGGCCACACCTCCTCTACCAAGTGCTATGGTTGTGCCTCAGCTGTCACGGAGCACTGCATCACACTCCTGAGGGCCCTGGCCACCAATCCAGCTCTGAGACACATCCTCGTCTCCCAGGGCCTCATCCGAGAGCTCTTTGATTACAACCTCCGCAGAGGGGCTGCAGCCATTCGTGAGGAGGTTCGCCAGCTCATGTGCCTCCTGACTAGGTCAGAACTTGCTCCTTGACCCAGGGTGGTGGCAGCTTCAGTGCTAGCCCTAGGGGGTGCAGAGTTGAGCCGAGTGGTAATTGGCTTGTCCCAGAGGAAGTGAGGGAAGGTGGTAGGTGAGTGGATGTGGGAAGCACCAAAGTCAGCTCTTTGAGTGGTCTGCTCGCCAGTGCTTTGTTGGCTCAGGAGGTTGTCCTGTGAGTGGTCTGTTGGTTCAGGTGGTGTGTCCTGGTCCATTGGGTCAGATGGTGTGTCCTGAGGGAACTTCCGTGGTAGGGGAGGATAAGTGACTAAGGAACACTTGAACTCAAGAAGAAGAACCAGAGGGGCCTAGGGATGAGTACTTAAACTCCAGTCAGAAAGGACTGAGCTCGATCTGGCACTGTGCACTGCACTTGGACAAAAGACTCATCTGAAAAATATCAGTCATAGTAAATACCTTAAAGACAGTGAAGGCAGGGGTGAAAATTCAGTAATTAGGGTCTGGAGAGAAGGCTGGGGCTGGAATTTGGTTCCCAAGCACCCATACTGGGTGTTACCTATAACTCCAGTTTCAGAGGCTCCAACATCCTGTTCTAGCCTTTGTGGGTACTGTACGCATGTTGCAGAAACCCTCAGAAAATCATACATGCATATACATAGTTAAAAACAAAATATTTTTTAAAATTGAGTAAATAACCACATTGTCATGCTTTTTGTTACTGGTTACTATGTGGAATAAATTCTGGAACATCTTAGGTGCTGGATACCTTTTACGTGCTGTGCTGTTTACTCCCAATTAACATGCACTGAACAGCAGGCACTTGAGTGGCAGGCACTGCTAAGCACTGTGGACATGCAGTGGTTTACATTTGAGATGGGGATTGTTGCAATAAATCATGACAGATACGTTGGAAACCAGCTAGAACAGGGTTAGCAGTCCCAGGTGTAGGATGACTTCTCTGAGGGGTAGTCCATGAGAATAGGCCTTCTAGAAGCAAGGCTGTGGGCTGTGTGTGAGGAAGCAGCTATTAGAGAGGCCAAGACAGGTGTGTGCCAGGATGCTGAGAGTTTCAGAGGCCAGCAGAGCTGGAGAGCACAAGGATACAGGTGGTGTAAAGAGAAAGGAACATTAGCACTTGGAAACAGCAGCTCCTTCCTGTAGGGTCCTGAGTGCCATTGGAGCATTTGGGTTTTCAGGTGTGTGGTGTATTTTGTTGTTAATAACAGTAGAGACGTTATTAAGGAGGAACATAGATGGGAAGTGGGGTGCTGTGGAGGAAGTGACATGGGGCCCACACTGAGGGTGGACTTGGGTTTTGGAGATGGACATCCGCAGCTCCGCAGCTCCTAGGGCCCCGCCACCCGTTATGTGGCCCTCTGTGCCAATGCATCCTTCCTTCTATCGCTGTCCCTAGGAAAAGGGGCTGTGTTAATCCTCTTCCATCACAGACCCATTAAGGTCAAAGATGCAGTCTTGTTCCTGGGAAGAAGTAGAAAAGTTGGGGCCAGATAACCTTCACCATCCATGCATTCATTTTCTCTGGGCCTCTAGGTGTGAAGAGGGGCATGGCATGCTCACTGTAACTAACAAGACTCTTACTTTCCTTCCACAGAGACAACCCAGAGGCCACCCAGCAAATGAATGACCTGATCATTGGCAAAGTCTCCACAGCCCTGAAGGGCCACTGGGCCAATCCTGACCTGGTGAGCAGAGCAGTTTCTGATCTCACCCTCATGGTCCTTCTGTGTCCCTGGCCTCTTCTCCAGGCCAGTGTTGGAGACTGAGGTGGGAGAGAGTGGCCTGTTTGTAGAGTTTATGTCCCAGCTAGAACCTATAGCACAGGGTTTCCGATGTCTTGTCCTGGTAGGCCACCCATGACTAGAGATTTTAGCAGGAGTCCCGTAATTAGAGTTTAGACCTTGCCCTGGTCCCTGGACTCTTAAGACCCCCTGACTCCCCTCATCCCGTTGGCCTTCCAGGCAAGCAGCCTTCAGTATGAGATGCTGCTACTGACGGATTCCATTTCCAAGGAGGACAGCTGTTGGGAACTCCGCTTACGCTGTGGTGAGCTTGAGGACCACCTGGGTGGGTGCTTTTCAGAAAACAGAAAACAGGTGCAGTGGTGGAAGAGGGGGCACTCGGGCAGCCTTGCGGGGGCAGGTGACCCGTGTGTACTGATTGTGACTCCTGCCCCTCACCAGCCCTCAGCCTTTTCCTCATGGCTGTGAACATCAAAACACCAGTGGTTGTTGAGAATATCACCCTCATGTGCCTGCGGATCTTACAGAAGCTGATTAAACCACCTGCCCCAACCAGCAAAAAGAACAAGGTGCTGTGCCATCGGGCATGGGGGAGGGGGTACATAGCCTCTGAGTAAGTCTTCACTAAGTGGAGAGTAAAACTCCACTCTCGTTGTCTAGTAACTGTAGCCACGTGTATGCAGCTGTAGGAAGGCAGTACTTGGAAGTCCGTGGCCTCAGCATCAGTCAGCATGGAGATGGCACTCCTCGCTTGGGTGCAGATAGGTTTAGCAAGAACCCACCCTGGGGCAGGCAGCAGAGCTGCATGTTCTTTTTGCATGTCAGTGCCATTCCAAGCTGGGGCCCAGGTGTGCAGGCGACCTCTCACCTTGTTCTGCTCCCTCATCCAGGATGTCCCTGTCGAGGCCCTCACCACGGTAAAGCCATACTGCAATGAGATCCATGCCCAGGCACAGCTGTGGCTCAAGAGAGACCCCAAGGCATCTTATGAAGCCTGGAAAAAGTGTCTGCCTATCCGAGGTGTGTCTCTTCCCTCCGGCCACTCTCAACAGCCTTGCTTCCTCTGTGCTGTCCTACTTAGCCCCCCTCCCCCTGGCCTGCCATCTTTACCTTGCAGGGGTAGATAGCAACGGGAAGTCCCCCAGCAAGTCAGAGCTCCACCGACTCTATTTGACTGAGAAGTACGTGTGGAGGTGGAAGCAGTTCCTGAGCCGGCGGGGGAAGAGGACCACTCCTCTTGACCTCAAGCTCGGCCACAACAACTGGCTGCGGCAGGTGAGTACCCTTCACCTGCCGTTTTCTGCCCTGCTGTCTCTGCTTTCCATTTACTCTTGTTCACGTCCCTTCACATGGAAGTTCTTGAGTACAGCCACCAACAGGGACAGGTCAATGCAGAGCTGTCCTCTGCTGTTTGTGCTCTCTGCCACCCACCCCATTCCTTCAGAGGAGCAAACCCGTGCCTGCATTCATGTCCCTTGCTGCCTTCTGATATTGAGGTCCACTGTTTGCTCCCTCCTTCCAGCTAAGTTTTAAAGAATTAACTTCATAGTGAGGGCTTTGATCCCAGCACCCGGGAGGCACATGCAGGTGCATCTGAAAAGAGTATGAGGCCAGCAAGTTCTAGACCAGCCAAGGCTACCTTGTCTCAAACCAATCCCCTCCCCTCACCCCTTCCCTCAAAAAAGTCATTCTCTGTTATCTGTTGCTAAGCAAGAGATGCTCAGCTTATGCTGAACTAGTTACCTCACTGACAGGTATCCCCAAGAAAGAACTCTCAAGGGCCTGCCAACAAGAATGCTTAGTTGGTTTCTCCTCCCTCGTTTCCCTTCTGTGGCTGTGATAAAACACTGACCAGAATCAACTTGAGAAGGAACAGATTTATTTGGATTGTACATCCAGGTCACAGTCCGTCATCGACGGAAGTCAGGGCAGAAACTCAAGGCAGGAACTTGAAGCAGAGACCGTGGAGGAACACTGCTTGCTGGCCGGCTTGCTCTCAGGCTTATCCTCAGCTAGCTAGCTTATACATAGCCTAGGACCACCTGCCTGGGGATGGTGCCACCCGCAGCGTGCTGTGCTCTCCTGTATCAGTAGTCAAGACAGTCCCTCATAGGCCAACCTGATAAAGTCAGTTACTCAATTGAGGCTCTTTTGAGGTAGTTCTGGGCTTTGTCAAGTTGACAGTTAATGCTAACTAGGGACAGATATGTTCTCCAAGATGCTTGGAGAAGTTTTTGTGAAGCAGGAAAGTTCTTTAACAGCCTTTCTCAGTCTGCAGCCACTGGGTGCTGAGTTAACTGCTGGTGTGGACTCTTCACTGTGCCCAGAGAGATTTCCAGAGTTCTAGATAGGTGGAAGTCAGCTCATGCTCTGAGCCTAGAAAAACAGGATGGCCTCTGAGCCCGCCCCATTTGCTCTCCTGTGTCTGGCAGGTGCTCTTTACCCCAGCAACACAGGCGGCACGGCAGGCAGCGTGTACCATCGTGGAAGCCCTTGCTACTGTCCCCAGCCGCAAGCAGCAGGTCCTCGACCTCCTCACCAGGTACCCGGTGGGGGTAGGTGGGGACAGTGGCTAGCATGGTTGAAAGCCTTTCCTTGTTCTCTGGTGAATACACAAGTCAGGGTTGGGAGGCACCCCTGAGTGCTATGTAACCATCTCGGACCCTGCCACAGAAACCAGACAGAGCTTTAGGGCGTTAGTGGTAAGACAGCAGTGGGTATTTGTTGAGAGCCTCTGAGTACAGACATGATTGTCACTCATTGTCCTCTGCAGTCCCTGGGCAGTGAGTATGGAGACACAGATGCTCAGAGGCTTGGCAGCCATTCCCTCAAGTGTTGTGAATCCTTTCAGCGAGGGAAGTGTGAGGTTTCTCAGGTGACCTCCCTCGACCTTGAGGAAGAGGAGGGAGAGAGGGTGAACAGTAGATACAGAGGAGGGGGCTACTGGGCTCTTCAGTGTTGGTCTCTAAGGGTACCCTGTCTCTGGTGCAGTTACCTGGATGAGCTGAGTGTAGCTGGAGAGTGTGCTGCAGAGTACCTGGCCCTCTACCAGAAGCTCATCGCCTCGTGCCACTGGAAAGTCTACCTGGCTGCTCGGGGAGTCCTGCCCTACGTGGGCAACCTCATCACCAAGGTGATTGATCTGTCCCTCCCCAGTTCTGTCTCTACTTGGAAAGGAGCTTTGTCGGATTCTTGTTTTTGAGAAGGAGCATTTGGTGAAAAGAATTGTTTTCCAGACTTTACTGTAACTAGAATGGCCGAGGCAGTCTCTTGGGGCATTTCAGCTGTTTCGGGGTTGAACAGTTCCTCAGCAGCATTTCCGCCACCTTTGGCTTTTTGGAAAGGCATTTTTTGAGGCTTAGAGCGAACACATGACTTTTGAGCACCTCTGGTTGGTGCCACATCATGGGATGGCGGTGGAGGTGGTCCCCATCACACTGTGCTTGTCATCCTGTTTAGGAAATCGCCCGCTTGCTGGCCCTGGAGGAGGCCACCCTGAGCACAGACCTGCAGCAGGGCTATGCCCTCAAAAGTCTCACAGG
This sequence comes from Peromyscus eremicus, assembly GCF_949786415.1. Taxonomy (NCBI): domain Eukaryota; kingdom Metazoa; phylum Chordata; class Mammalia; order Rodentia; family Cricetidae; genus Peromyscus; species Peromyscus eremicus. The sequence goes on from NC_081417.1 coordinate 150,635,193, forward strand.
TAGAGAGCCACCTGGCCCTTCCCTTGGGTGTCTTGGGCATGTGTGCTTTAGGCCTGAGCCTCTGCTCCTGGGTGCCGGATGACTCCTCTCTGGGACTTGTCCCCTCATAGATGGGCCTGCACTTCTGAGCTCTTCACAGCTGGCAATCGGGCTCAGTGAGCATCTGCTCCACGCTGTACAAAAGAAACAGTTCCTTGCTTTTTTATTTTCTCCTTTCTTTGGCTGGCACAGGCCTTCCGTGTTCTCTTCCAGAGATCTTAGAGCAGGTTTTCCTGTCCCTGCAGGCCTTCTCTCCTCCTTTGTAGAGGTGGAGTCCATCAAAAGGCATTTTAAGAGCCGCCTGGTGGGCACTGTGCTGAATGGGTACCTGTGCTTGCGGAAGTTAGTATTGCAGAGGACCAAGCTCATCGACGAGACACAGGACATGTTGTTGGAGATGCTGGAGGACATGACCACAGGTAACCCCACCTGGCAGCTTGGAGCTGGTGAGGTGCACATGTGCGTTGTTTCTCAGTGCCACAGTACCAGAGGAAGGGTTGACGATTCTCACGTTTAGGGAGAGAAGCCCATCTCAAGAGCACTGTGGTGCTCAGTGTTACAGTCCGAGAGCTGGGCTCATGTGTACTTTTCCTGGGTTGAGCTCAGAGGGAAGGAAGGGGTTAGAGGTCTCAGGCTGGTGCTTTCAGTCACCTGGAGTGTTCTCATTCTGTATGTCTGGCCTTGCTGTGTTCTCGCTACCTTTTTCTTGGGCACCTCCACCCTGTCTTTCTTCTGCACTATTTATCCTGTTACTTTACTGTTGAATTCTTAGCGCTCTAGATTTTGTAGCCAAGACACTTTCCATTTCTTTCTTTTTTTGTGGGGGAGGGGTTCAAGATAGGAAGATAGGGTTTCTCTATGTAGCCCTGGCTGGCTTCAAACTCACTCTGTAGACCAGGCTGGCTCCTTGAACTCACTGAGGCTGCAGAGTGCTGGGATTAAAGGCATGTACCACCACTGCCTGGCTGAGACTTCCCATTTCTTAACTTTCTCATAATTTTGAAGTTTATAAAGCATATTTCTGTCTGATCGCTCTAAGTTTAAAGTTCCTGTGGTCCATTTCTACAGTTTGCCTTTCTGTTTCCTAGATGGTGTTCTCAAACTGATATTTTATGATTAGGGGTGGTGACTTCCTATTTCTGAAATTTATTGTAGAAATTCTAGAAGCCAGGAATGATGGCACCTGCCTTTTATCTGGCACTTGGGAGGTTGAGGCAGGAGGATTGGCCTGGGCTACATGACAAAACCCTGCCTCATAAAATAAGAAGGCGGGCAGTGGCGGTGCACACCTTTAATCCCAGCACTGGGGAAACAGAGGCAGATAGATCTCTGAGTTTGAGGCCAGCCTGGTCTACAGAGCGAGTTCCAGGACAGCCGGGACTACACAGAGAAACCCTGTCTCAAAGAACAGAAACAACCAAAACACCCACTGAGAAAGGAGCTGGAGAAGGCTGAGTGCTTAAGTGCTCTTGCAGAGGATCTGAGTTAGGTTCAGCACAGCTTACAACCACCTATAACTCCAAGGGATCCACCATCCTCTTCTGGCCTCCAAAGGTGCCTGTACTGCAAACACATGCACATACAGACACACAGACATTAGTGAAAATCAAAAGCAGAGGAAAGAACATTCTTTAGGCCCTGTGCAAGCTGGTCTTCTCCAGGTGGGTCTGTGACCGCTGTCTCTGTAAGGACTCCTAGGCTGTCCCTGGCATGCCTTCATCCAGCTTTCCCAGACTTTGCGGCAGTGTGAAGTTTGGGTGCCACACATGTGGGAGGAGATAGCTGGTTAGCACTCATATTTGTGCCTCCACTCATTGTCATTGAAGAACAATTTGCTTTCGGTTGTATGGATGGAGAAAAGAGAGAATGGTTCTAGTTGATCTTCACACTGAGAGAGTAGCTGTGCTGCTGAGGGACCGGGTGTGAGTGGCCAGGGGGATGCAGGCTATTTCCTGCTGTTGCCCATCTCAGCTGGATTCAGGACTCTGGAACCAGCACTCGGATCCTGACAGGCCATGGAAACTAAAGCTTAAGACCCAATCTGCTGTGATTGCCTCTCTCTGGGGCCCTGACTCCTTCTGTGGGCTTTTGATCTTCACTGGTGTAATAGTTCACTGACAATTTGAAATGGTTTTCAAGTGTTGGGTGTGGGGAGTTCAGCTTGTGAACCTCATCAGCCTGACTACCCAAGAGGGAAGTCCTTTGGTGCTTTTGAGAGCCTGTTTGGGGAAGGGATGCTAGGTCAAACGAGGTGTCCTGCTCCTTAAGGGAAGTTGTGCTCCCAGAGAGAGCAGAAAAACACACAGCTAATTGGGATGTAGGACTTCTCAATAGGAACTACTGATGTTATCGTGGAGAGCGTTCAGAAACCTACCAGGCAGAAAATACCTGGCGGTGATGGTGTTTCATTGTCTCAGCTCAGTTTCTGTGGCTGATGCATTTTCCTAACTCACTTGGCCACTATACTTTCTGGCAGGTACAGAGTCTGAAACCAAGGCCTTCATGGCTGTGTGCATTGAGACAGCCAAGCGCTACAATCTGGATGACTACCGGACTCCTGTGTTCATCTTTGAGAGGCTGTGCAGCATCATCTACCCTGTAAGCAATGTGCTTGTTGCTCCCCACGACCCACAGGTGTCAGCAGCAGCGACACTTCCAAATTGTGGACTATTTTGTATCATTATCACCAGATCCACTGACAAAGAATAGAAGCAGCTTCCTAATCTCCCTCCTGTCATGAGAGGAGAGCCAGTGGTCTTCCTAGCTAAAGGCCAAGATTAGCTTTTTTGACACAGGTCTCACATCCCATTGCGGTGCAGCAGCAGTTTTGGTGTAGAGTTGGGTGCATTGTCTCCTCTTCCTCCTCCTCTTCATCACCTTGGGATATGCATGCTTGCCATGTGTGTGTCTTTCCTATGGGCGGGTCCAGAGACCTTTAACATGGTTGAGGGAAATACCGGCATCCTCATTAACTGATGATAGACCATCGGGGTTGGCATGCCTGAGAGAAACCTCTCCTCTACTCTGAGTCTCCAGTGACTCGCCTGGCCTCAGACTGGTCAGCCTCTCACCAGACAGCACTTTGTTCCGTGTCTGTTGTTCCGTTAGGCTCACTCTCCTCATTAAGCTGTGAGGAGCATGTGATGTTTCAGGCTGCTTGCATTGTGTTTAGAATGATCTCGGGCCCACCTGTCCATTAACATGTTTAATGTGTAAGGGTGTGCTACACTTGCTGTGTTTTCCTCCTGGTGTCCACAGAACAAGTCAGTGCTATAAATCTTTTGTGCTGTCCCTTCTGACATGTCCCTCTTTCTGTCCTTTAGGAGGAGAATGAAGTCACTGAGTTCTTTGTGACCCTGGAGAAGGATCCTCAGCAAGAAGACTTTCTACAGGGCAGGATGCCTGGAAACCCATATAGTAGCAATGAGCCAGGCATTGGGCCTCTTATGAGGGACATAAAGAACAAGATTTGCCAGGACTGTGACCTGGTGGCTCTTCTGGAGGATGACAGTGGGATGGAGGTAAGAAGCTGTGCTGGTCACTCACCAGCAGCAGGGGCTGGGTCACACCTGGGTGTTTCCTGTGCGTTTCTTGTGAGTGGGTAGGAAGTTAGTCTGTAAAGTGGGCCTAATAGTCCTGTCTTCTGCCTCTCCTGCTGGTAAGGTCAGTGACCCATGGAGGGCTCTGTCCAGTTCCTGGCATGAAACAGGAGAGCCCTTGATGGTTGTTGCTTGGAATGATGGTAGGATTTTGTTATTGTTGCTCTGGCAGAGTTTTCTAGAGGTTCCAGGTTGGTGGAGCCCCAGGAATCCTGGTGTTTTGACTCCAGTACATGGGTCATAGCCCCTGGTAACACCCTGAGCCTTGTGCTTCTGGCAGACGACTTCTCAAGTCCGGTGTTACCATCTGTGTGACTAAAGGCAAAGGTGGTTTTTCTGGTGCTGAGCCTGAAATGGGCTCAAGATCAAAGGTCTTGAGTCAGGTGAAAGCTGGAGTCCATGGTGGGTTAAGGGACTTCGTCCCCAGCACTGTGCACAGAATGCTGGTGTTGTACACACGTACATTTTCCCTAGAGCGGAAGTGTTGACAGAGCCCTGAGCCCTGCAGTCTGGATGTGGAGTTGCATAGTTCTGTGTACTAATCCCCTCCTCTACTTTTCAGCTCCTAGTTAACAATAAAATTATCAGTCTGGACCTTCATGTGGCAGAGGTTTACAAGAAAGTCTGGTGTACCACCAATGAGGTATGTGCTTGCTTTCTCTCTGGAGCTGTGGGTGGGCTGGCTTTTCTGCCTTAAGGACTGACCGAGTGGAACTGATGTTAATCGTGGCCTGCTTGGAACCACTGTAGCTTCACTTCCTTCCTGGGTGTGAGGAAAATCTATCACTTTGTCAGCTTGGGAGGCATTCAGCTACATGTAGGTCAGGTAGCTTCAAGGAGTCGTGGTCACCTTGCACCTTGCTTCTCATCTCTGAACTGAGGCTGGGCCTCCAGGGTCCCCAGCATGATGCCTAGCACAGGCGGACTGTCCCAGCAGCTCCGTCCTGACCATTGCAGGCTGTGGGTGTCAGTTTGGTGATTGGGATGAACCCTCTCTATTGTGTAGTAAATGAAGACCATGTCTGTCCATAGGCAGTCTGATGTGCCTGCTCACGGTTCCTGAAACTTGAACCAAACTCTTTGGTCCAGATACACTTGTTTGTCCTGATCCTTTGGGTTGTGGGACCTAGTGGGGAGGGAGAGCTCCTCCTGAAATGGGTCTCCACTTCTAGCCTAGGCAAGCCCTGCTGTCCAACCTTTTCTAACAGGCCTAATCAGCACAGGACTCAGCACAGAGTAAAACACTTGGGGACTAGTTGTCGGAGTGTTTACCTGGCGTTCTAATGACATAACTAGGATCGAGGCTCTGCAGTGTTCACAGTGCAGTGCCAGGCCAACAGAAGACACTGGACAAAATGAGTCTCTTCCACCTAAATTATAGGCTGCTTTACAGTCCCCATCTTAGTTATCACTAAGGCATTGAGCAAGTCCAGGGGTGAAGGCTTACCTTTTTTTTTAGGTCTGTTTTTAAGTCTACTTCTCCAAATTTCTCTGCTTAGGGAGAGCCTATGAGGATTGTTTATCGAATGCGGGGGCTACTGGGTGATGCAACTGAGGAGTTCATCGAATCCCTGGACTCCACCACAGGTATGGCTCTCTCCACATATGGTGTTGCATATTGGACTTCCGGCCAGAGCAGCCATGTCCCAGAGGGTGATAGCCTGTGCTTTGCATCACAATTGTAGGGGATAAAGACAGGCATCCAGGGCCTGATTCGGATACCTGTTGAGATGGAAACATTCAAGCTATTAAGGGAAAGATGCTGTTAGCAGATTTGAGTTCAGATTTCTTTCTGCCCTAGCTCTCTGTTTCATTGAAAAAGTTGAAAAGGTGTTTGCTTGTACTTCGTTGTAATAGCATTACAACATTATTTGACTTAAACTTTGAGCAAGGCTGCTATGGGAGTGAGAGCATAGAGGTCACAGTAATGACCTTTAATGCAGGTCAGGAAAGAGCCACCTACGCAGCCTAGGGGAGGGTTGTGCCTTTTGATTCTTTTACTTCCCTTTTCAATTTCTCTCCTCCTCCTCGTTCCCCTTTCTCCCAGATGAAGAGGAAGATGAGGAAGAAGTGTACAAGATGGCTGGTGTGATGGCCCAGTGTGGGGGTCTAGAATGCATGCTTAACAGACTGGCAGGAATCAAAGATTTTAAGCAGGGACGCCATCTCCTAACCGTGAGTTGTGGGCAGTACACAGAGCTGTGGCCATTGAGCCACTTGACACTAGAGGGCAGTGTGGTGCAGCAGACGCCAGTGCAAGCCAGCGAAGGACCTGGTTTTCCCAAACCTTTGCCATCTAAGTCTCCCACTGCTTTCCTCCTGACCTACTCCGCCTGGAAACCGGGGTGGTGGCAGTCTTGTCCTGTTTCTCTGTATCAGGAACCGAGAGCTGTTCCCCTAATAACTGCTCTTGTGCTAGTCATAGTTGTTGCTTTACAGTTGCCTTTTAAATAGATTCTGTAATTAACTCGTTTTTCCTGTCGTAGACTTGTGTTTGGACGGTCAGATCTGTCTCACTAGTCGGGGGGTTCCAGTGGCACCACAGAGATTTCCCTAATCTCTTTACCTTCCGAGGTGGATGAGGACAAACCCGGTGTCATTTATGTGGCCCACCTGCTTCTCGGCCTCCATAGGCTCTGTGTGTTGGCATATTCTGTCTGCCACTAGTTCAGAGTCTTGGTTGGTGCTGGATTTCCCCAGGATGGTGGGACACCACCTAATGTACTAAGAGTCACTGTCACTGCCGTCATGTGGGGTGGTAGAGGGAACTGGAGAATGTTGCCACTTAAGATGCCAGCCTGGTATGAGAGCCCAGCCACCGGACCATGCCATTTAAGGGTCACCTCTTCTTGCACTTCAAGAAGAGTACCTACTAATGGATATGTCCCCTTAGACACTTTTCTGTGGCTACCTCTTCGTCACTCATGCTTGCACATTTTACACACGTGGGTTCTCTCGTGGGCCTGCCTGAACTGGCTTCCCTTCGCAGGTGCTGCTGAAGCTATTTAGTTACTGCGTGAAGGTGAAAGTCAACCGGCAGCAGCTGGTCAAGCTGGAGATGAACACGCTGAATGTCATGCTGGGCACGTTAAACCTGGTAAGAGTGTGGGCCACGGGTGATGAAGATGGGCTTGGAGTCCTGAGTCAGAGATCTCAGCTCTAGGCCTAGTCCTTGAGCTCTCTTCTCCTGTGGCTCCTACTCATGCTGCTCTTGTGGCACCTCAGAGCCGCTTCCAGTCCCTGAGGACTGCTGAGCGCTGATTTGAGTCCAGGAGCGGAAGTCTATAGAACAGACCCCACACTGCAAGAAAGTAGTGCCTCTCTCTCCTCAGGGTACCTACCCAGAACATCACATTTCTGCTGTCCTCCTCTCAGACATGGGTGCGCACACACACACACACACACACACACACACAGACACAGACACACACACATACACACACACACACACACACACACACACACACACACACGCTTTAAGACCATGGAAGAAGGCTGAAGGTCACCAGCAATGCGATGCTATGATTGTATCCTGAGAGTCACTGGGTCTCCTCCTTCAGGCTCTGGTAGCTGAACAAGAGAGCAAGGACAGTGGAGGAGCAGCTGTGGCTGAGCAGGTGCTGAGCATCATGGAGATAATTCTAGATGAGTCCAATGCGGAGCCCCTGAGTGAGGACAAGGTGAGTGGGGCCTGTTCTCCTCTGCCTGTAGACACTGGGAACCAGCAGTGGGCTTGTCTGGAGCTAGCTGAGCTCAACCCAGAATGGCTGAACTCGCTCATGTTAGGAACGACCAGACTCTACTGAGGGTGATGTCATTGTGCTGAGCCCGAGACCTTTGCATTCAGGGGAGACAAAGCTGCCAAGGATGTTACTCCAGTCTGAAGGTGCTCATTAATGGAGCCCAGGCATGACCTGGATGAATAGGCAGTGCCGTAGTTCAGCCCTTCACTTGACAGTTGAGAGGTGATATGCCTGGTGCAGTCAGGTCTAGGGGTTGACATCAGCCCACTGCAGTCTCTCCTGTCTGCACTCGGACTTCCTCCCTTCTGGGCTGGCGGTTGGGCTAGGCCTTTGCCTCCAGGATGTTGCAGTGGTGTAGCTTGGCCACCCGAGAGCCATCACGGCAGCTTGGAAGCTCCTCAGTGGAAACCCAGGCAGCTTATTGTTCCCCAGCAAGCACCGAGAACAGTTCTGTTTGGTGAGAGTGGCTGACTTTAGCCATCCTCTTCTGTTGCAGGGCAACCTCCTCCTCACGGGTGACAAGGATCAGCTGGTGATGCTCTTGGACCAGATCAACAGCACCTTCGTTCGCTCCAACCCTAGTGTGCTCCAGGGCCTGCTGCGTATCATCCCGTACCTGTCCTTCGGAGAGGTGGAGAAGATGCAGATCCTAGTGGAGCGGTTCAAGCCATACTGCAGCTTTGATAAGTATGAGCCTGGACTTTGATACAGCAAGCCCGGGGGCAGTGCCCACAGAAATCCCAGGCTAGCTTTGTGAGGCTGAGCGAGTCACCTGGATTTTTGTTGAGTGTTTTGTGTCTGTGATCTGGAATTTAAGGGGCTTTGTCTAGTGGGGTGGCAGTCACCAAATCACATTATATTAAAGTAGTATGGGAAGGGAATGAGAGGGGAAAAGACCTGACAAGGTGAGGGGAGCTGCATTTGCAAAAGCCTGAGGATGCAAAAGAACAGTGCAGTCTTGGACACGGGGTAGGCAAGGGGAGAGTGGCAGGTCCTGGTCTGAGGTCTCCCAACCCTGTGGGAGTATAGACTGGATCCTCTAGGTGGTTCACCTGGTTATTTCCCAAGGGTGATGTGAGCTCTGCCTTCATACTGGGACTTTTTATGCTCTCCTAGGTATGATGAAGATCACAGTGGGGATGACAAAGTCTTCCTGGATTGTTTCTGCAAAATTGCCGCCGGTATCAAGAACAACAGCAATGGGCACCAGCTGAAGGATCTCATCCTGCAGAAGGGAATCACCCAGAATGCTCTAGACTACATGAAAAAGCACATCCCCAGTGCCAAGAAGTAAGGCGCCCTCCCTGGGGCTTTGTGCCCCCTCCTCATACATGGCCCTTTTTCTCAACATCTTAGTGTAGTGCTTTCGTGCTTCTTGTGTGCCCCGTGCCCCTCCCCCTTCAGGGACCTGTCCAGGGGCCACTCAGCCACTGTAGCGTCCTTGGGCTTTTCTGCTTCTGTTCAGGTGCTCATCTTTATCCGGCTTCTCAGCTGGATTTGCCCTTAGTGACCCCTCATTACATTCTTGAAGGATCCTGTTTGAACAAGCCAGTCTCAGCAGCAGATTGTCAGCATTGCTTCCTGGCTGCTCACGTGCCCTTGTCTGTTCTGCAGCTTGGATGCTGACATCTGGAAAAAGTTTCTGTCTCGCCCTGCTCTGCCGTTTATTTTGAGGCTTCTTCGGGGATTGGCCATGCAGCACCCTGCCACCCAGGTGAGTGACCAGCATGTCTGCAGATGTCAATCTGCAGGCAGGACAGGTAACAGAAGGGAGTCATAAACGATCTGTGTACAACCAGCAAGTCACCCATAGTGTGGCTTACCCTGTTGCATGAGGCTTCTAGGGTAGGAAGCCTCAGCTTCTTTAGTTCCCTGTGTGCAGTGTGAGTTGCACACTGTCTTAAGCAGGGCTCAGCATGCTGCAGTGGAACTGAGAGTTCTAGCTGACAGTTCAGTCACTTGGGTGTTGGAAACGCCATCACCACTGTTTGCTGCTCTGCCTCAGACAGCTGACAACTTTGCAGCCCACTCCTGATCTCCTCGCTGTTGGTAACCACTCACGGCTCCTCACCCATCTCACACAGACGACATGGGCTGCAAGTTTTCTTTCTAACCCATTTTAAATAGCTATAGATTCCTGGGCAGTGATTCATTGGAGAAACATCTTGCTGAAATTTAGCATATGTTAAAACCAACAGTGACCTTGGTACTGAGTCCCTCTTCTGCCCTTCCATAGTGTCCACATTCCTCTGTGCCCCTCCCACAGACTCCTGCTGAGCCCTCCATTTCTGTAATGTCACGAAGGTGGACCCATGGAATATGTCGCCTTGGGACTGGCGTTTTCCGTTCATTGGGATTTTCTGAAGAGACTCCTGGGTCATTGCACATGTCTTGTGTCCTTCCTGTTGCTGAGTAGTGTCCTGCCACAGGGACGGGCTGTAACCATCCACCTGTTACAGGACAGCTAGTCATTTCACATTTGGGGTATTACTTAACTAAACCGAGGTGAATGTTTTTATTTTCTGGGGCACATGCCCGGGAGTGTGTAGCTAGTAGGGTAGTAGCTGATGGGTAGTACTTACATGTTTAGTTCATAGGAAGCTGCCAGACCAGCAGTGTGGCTCAGTAAGTAAAAACACTTCCCATGCCAGCCTGACCTTCTGAGTTATATTCCAGAATCCATACAAGAGTGGAGGGGAGAAGTGGCCCAGACAGTTTTCCTCTGCCCGCCACACACGTGCCTATACTCACATAGCACACACACCAATTAGAAAAAGAAGCCGCCAGACTCTCCTGGAGTAGCAGACTTGCTTTACATTTCTGGCGGCAGTGCATGAGTGGCCCAGTTCTCTTGTCTTTGCTGTACTCGCTGACTATTTTTACCCCAGCCACACTGCTAAGTGCGGTGGTGCCTGGCTCTGGTTTTGACTTGCATTTCCCTGATGGTTAATGATGCTACACTGCCTTTTCCGTGCTTTGTTTGTGCTTTTTGCATGAAATGACTCTTGGTCTTGCCATTTTCTAGATGGATGGTGTACGTCTTAATGCTGAGTTTTGAGAATCCATAGAGTTAATTATTTTGCTTTTAAAACGTTCTGCATTGAATATAGTTCTGCATTCTCGTTTGGCAGCCTGTTCTGATAACTCACTTCAAAAGTGTAATGACTCAGTCATATACAGTGAAGGTCTTACTCAGATCTCTATCGTTAATAGACTTTGTCTCAATCCAGTAGATAGCCACAGTTGATATGCCTTCCTGGTAAGATTTTTGCACACATTTTTCCACTTCCTGTAACAGCTGTGTTTTGGATAGGATACCAGGGAACAGCTGTGATTTGGCTAAATGTGATGGCTCTTCACACATCTTAGTGTGCAGCCCTAGCGCCAAGTCTTCCCTATGAAGCTCAAACTCCCAGCAGTCCCCCTGCCTTAGCTCCTAAGTATTCTGATCACAGGTGTGCACCACTGTACTCGGCATGGGTCTTCCTCCAAGGGCAGTGCCATACATGCTGTAAGAAGTTAGAAAGATGATGAATGTGTGCTAGGCTTTTGTCATGATCCAGGTGAACGAATGGCCAGTGGCCACTCGCGCAATTTAGTGAATGGGCTCAGCAGAGACCTGGGAGGAGTTTAACTGGGATTTGGAGAGAGAAAGGGCTTGGTAACTTTAGAACTCTGCCCGGTCTTTGGTTCAGTGATGAAGGGAATGGTTGTTCCATCAGAGGAGATAGACGAGGTTGAGGGTAGAGAGAAGAGGGATGGTACACTGGTCCTGCATGTATAGACCACCCTTCCTGTTTGTGTGTGAGCATCGTGTAGACAAGGTCTTGTGGTTTCCCTACTCCTACTTCACACATGTCTCTCCGTGTATGCACATGCACACTCACAGTAAACACTGAGGGTGTTGAGTTTGGGGTGTGGGTGCCTGTGGAAAAGTTTGCTAGGTTTTAAACAGGGCTCACTCAGCATTTAGGAACATGAGGCATGAGATAACATGCAGTTTTGCTGAGGTATGGGTTTGCAGTGTTCCTGTAGTGAGGGTGGATTTACGAGTTAGTGAGTGATCGGAGGCAAGCAACTCAAACTTTCACCTCTCAAGTGGGCTCTGTTGTTTTCACTTTTACATCCCACACATAGTAAATCCCACCACTAACTTGTGACCGGTGAGACCACCCACCGAGCTCACCTGGAGGCCTTTTTCCACTACACCTGCCTCCACTCCCATCACACGGGGCCACAGGGGCCTGAAGCCAGCTTTGCCAAGCACAGGGTTGATAGCTGTTTAACTTGTTGTCATCTCCACTCCCACATGCTAGAGTTTTGCCTCTAGTGTCTTGTAGACTGGGAGGGCTGTCACCAGTTTGACGGCTGCAGCTACCCATATGCAGAACTTAGGGAATTCCTGTGAATTCAGGGCTTCTGCCCGGGGTGCTCCTCCGCAGACCCTGCCAGGTGCTCCCACTGTTTTCAGCAGGAGCAGCTCTCTCTGGCTTTCCCTTCACAGGCATGGTGCTTCTCATGCTGTCTCACTTTCTGTCCTTACAGCTGCCTGGACACACTCTTCATTCTGGGTGAGAATGCTGCAGCTAATGAGTGGAAGTAACTCGGTAGAGGTCACTGGCAAAGCCAGACCTCCTAGTTGCATCTTGAAGCAGTGGAGAATCTCAGGCTCTGACCTCTGTGAAGCCAGTGACACAAGCTTGTGCACTTGGGCTGATAGTGAAGTATTGACTGGTCCAGGGTGACAGGTTCCCTCCGTAACTGGATAGGTTGTGCACCCTGACTAATGGTCAAAGGCTTTGACTGAGCCTTGGTGGAAGGCTGCTCTGTAACTAGATACATATGTCTTACTGGATCTCTTTGTATAGGTTCTGATTGGAACGGACTCCATCACAAACCTGCATAAACTAGAGCAGGTGTCCAGTGACGAGGGCATTGGAACCCTGGCTGAGAACCTGCTGGAGGCCCTTCGAGAACACCCTGATGTGAACAAGAAGATTGATGCAGCCCGCAGGGAGACCCGGGCAGAGAAGAAGCGCATGGCCATGGCCATGAGGCAGAAGGCTCTGGGCACTCTGGGCATGACGGTAAGGCCTCTAAGTCTCCACTGTGGACAAGGGCCCTCCCCCTGCTCCCGCACCCCAGGCAGACTAATGTGTTTCCCAGAGGAGCTGGGCAGGATGTGTGAAGGCTGCACAAGGAAAGAGGCAGAGGTAGTGTGCTGGGCACTTCCAGATGTGACTACTGCCACACCACACTCGGGGACTCAGAGTAAAGTGACCTGGCAGGTTCGTGCAAACAGTAAAAGTGGAGATACTAATTACTCTATATCCAGGATTTGCTGCATGCCAGACACTGCAAGAACCTCATATATAAGATATATTTAAACCCTCAAGTGGTCCTGTGGCTTGACATCGTTATACCCGTGTCCAGATAAAGAAAGTGAAGCACATTGGCCATGGCACATAGCTACTAAGTGTGGACGGAACTTTGAACAGAGTCTGATCAACACAAAGGGTTCTGTTGTCCTACTTTGGAGGAAATGGTGGCCCTAGAAGAGCCTTGTCTTAACAAGCAAACTCGTGTGTCAGCAGTTTGACACTTGCTGGGAACAGTAAATGATCAGAACACAGCGGCCCTTGGCAACTGAGACGTGGTGGGGCTGGCACAGACCAAAGGGGCTTTTTGGTAACAAGTGGCATCATGGCAGCATGCCAGCTTCCCACTGCTTGGTGTGCTCTGCTTTGATGGTTCCTCACTGAATCCCGGAGCTTTCCCTCAGTAGAAAGCAGTGGAGACAGCAGGTGTGTGGCTTAGTGGTAGAGTGCCTGCCACTTGCTGGGGCCGACAAGGCCCTAGTTCTGCCTCCAGCCCGGCAGAAGGGCTCTCCCCTCCACACAGCATTCCTTTCTGTCTGTGAGGTCACCTCAAGCCAGGGTGAGAAGGCATGTGGGAATCCTCTGATGACGTGCTGCCTCTGTTCCCCTCTAGACAAATGAAAAGGGCCAGGTGGTGACCAAGACTGCGCTCCTGAAGCAGATGGAAGAGCTGATAGAGGAGCCGGGCCTCACATGCTGTATCTGCAGGGAGGGGTACAAGTTCCAGGTAGGGCCGCTGGGCAGCAGGGGGCTGCACATGCTCTGGCTGTTGTTAGCACAGCCTGGCTCGGTGTCTAGACATGCTAGTCTCCTACAAGCCACTTTGACTGAGATAGGCTTGTGTCTTGGGAGACTGACACAAGGCCAGCTGCTGGCCTTGTCGGCAGGAAGGCAAACTGATCTGAGCATGAGCATCGATGGCACCTGAAGAGACCAGCTTTTGGCATCCTCTATCAATGCCAGGGCACTTGTCTTTAAACCCTGTTAAAGGCCCCGGTTGATGGGTAGGAATGCAAAGGGCACATGGCAAAGCTAGAATTCCAACTGACGTTCTGCTAACCCCAGGCCTGGGGACTTAGGGTTATACTGCATTGCTTCAGTTCAGGACAACTATGAGTGATTAGAGCCCCACTTTCTAAGTGTGTCCAAATGAGGTGACACCTGGAAAGAGCAGTGGGGAGGTGGCCTGTTTGCTTTCTGACAATACCAGGAGAGGCCTCTTCAGTCCCACTTTGCTCCTAGGCTGTGGAAGGACTAGTGTCCTCGTTGGTGTAGATAACTGCCCGACAGCTTCGTAAAGCAAGTGGCCATGGAGACACTGTGTATTTCCCTTCTAGGTAGATGAAGCACAGACAGAGGCCTAGGCTTGGATCTCTGTGCCCCTGCCCCATACACACACACACACACACACATACACACACACACTAAATTATTTGTAAGAACAGAGGTTTGGGGCTGGGAGTGTAGTTCAGTGGTAGGATGCTTGCTTGCCATGCACAAGGCCTTAGCTCCCATTCCTGAAACCACACATAGACACACAGAAGTTTATTGAGCTCAAGGTTCTGGAAGTTTAAGAGTGGGACCCTGGGATCTGCTAGGTTCCTGTTAACCCCATAATAGGCTGTCATGACCTGGTCGCCTCTTAGGCATCCTCTCAATACTGCCCCCAGGAATTGAGCCTCACTTGAGTTTGTGGCAGCAAATGATGCTCACACCAGAGTGACTACTTTCCCATCTGAACGGAGATGTCTTGTCACCCCCCCCCCCCCTCTGTGTTGTCTTTGCAGCCCACAAAGGTCTTAGGCATTTACACCTTCACCAAGCGGGTAGCTTTGGAGGAGATGGAGAACAAGCCCCGGAAACAGCAGGGATACAGTACTGTGTCCCATTTCAACATTGTGCACTACGACTGTCACCTAGCTGCCGTCAGGTAGGCGTTGGCTCTTGCAGAGCGGCCCCAGCCGGCCTGGACCTGTGTAGCTTCAGATGAGTGGACACGGCTCAGGGCCCTGGGCTGCTGGGGCTTCTGCTTTTCTTATCTCCAAGCAGTAGGCCATCTACCTTAGCCCCCATAGACCCCATGAACTGTACTTAGCACATGAGAAACTGTGCTTTGGATGTTTGGCCTTGGCAAGGGCTAGTGGAAGCAGTCCTACTTGACTGAATTAATGAAGCAAACGTTTACCTATGGAGTTTACAAATGGCTAGTGTTAGCAAGCCCTCAGCACCCAGGTGCCTCATTACCAGATTAATCCCAGCAGTTCCTTGTCCCTGCTCTCCTCCCTGTCCCCATCCAGATTGGCTAGAGGCCGGGAAGAGTGGGAGAGTGCTGCCCTGCAGAATGCCAACACGAAGTGCAATGGGCTCCTTCCGGTCTGGGGCCCTCACGTCCCTGAATCAGCTTTTGCCACTTGCTTAGCAAGGTGAGTGTTGAGTGTTTTCGTAGCAGAAAGGGGGCAGTTTCCAGGAGATGGAAGGAATCAGCTCTTAGACCAGCCCCTGGTGATGCCATCTCCCGGACACTTGAGTGGGCATCCGTGTCTGTCTGTGTTTGCTGACCACAGAGCTGTTCTGAGCAGATAGGGCTGAAAAATAGGGTTGACTAAAGTGACCTGCTGGTGTGAAACCAGCATCCTTGGTTTCTTAGGTTCCATGGAAAATTTCTCATTAGCTTTCTTCCTGTAACACCCAGGACCTCTGACTTAGTCCTTAGGGTCAGAATCTCCCTGAGTTCACTTCTATGGTCTATGGCTCTGGTGTTTCAATTGTGAAACCACCTGGGGTGGGATGGGAGTTCCTTCTAAGGCCTCTCTGTTCCCACATCTAGTCTGTAATAGCTGAAGCTTCTGGGGTCCTTGTGCGTTTGGGGCCTTGTGGAGTCCTAGTCTGCAGCCCACGGGATAAGGTTCGTAGTCCACCAGACCCCGGCAGTGATGATGCCAGAGTGGTGGTGGACAGCATCCTCAGCTGTGTGCTGTGTGTTCTTGCTGCACACGTGAATAAACTGGGGCATAGGTGGAGTCATTTACCCAGGGCCAGTCAGTTAGTGAGAGGCAGAACCGATTGTATATGGATTTAGAAGAAAAAAAAAAAAAGCACAACATATGGGTGAAAAGATCATTCTTAAGGATAAATCACCTTGTCACCAGAATGAGTAAGTTCACATTTCTCCACAGTGTGTCATCACCAGTGGCCATGACATCTGTCAGTTAAGAAATGAGCGCCCCCCTCCCCACCTCACCCCACCCCCCCCCCCATCCTCCCGCCGGGCAGTGGTGGCACACGCCTTTAATCCCAGCACTCGAGAGGCAGAAGCAGGCGGATCTCTGTGAGTTCGAGGCCAGCCTGGGCTGCAGAGTGAGTTCCAGGAAAGGCGCAAAGCTACACAGAGAAACATTGTCTTGAAAAAAAAAGAAAAAGAGATGAGCCCCCAAAGTGGTGGTCCCTTGCGCATATTGAGAGCACCACATGCAGTCACAGCAGTAGTGGCAGCAGCAGTGTCCTAGGGTCTGTCCTGACAGCCCCCACTTGACCTCTGCAGTCAGCAGGCGCCAGTGACCAGGAGAGCTCTGCACTCCACCCCAAGCTTTTACCAGGAGTCTGGCTTCCATGTCATGTTGGCTCTGCTTCTCCCTAGGCACAACACTTACCTCCAGGAGTGTACCGGCCAGCGGGAACCCACGTACCAGCTCAACATCCATGACATCAAACTGCTCTTCCTACGCTTCGCCATGGAGCAATCTTTCAGTGCAGACACTGGTGGGGGCGGCCGGGAGAGCAACATCCACCTGATCCCGTACATCATTCACACCGTGCTTTACGTCCTAAACACGTCAGTGTCCTATGGCCCCAGATGCTACCTTGGCTGACACTCCCTGTCTCTCTCTGCTTAGCTAGATCCCCCAGCCTTTACTAATGCACGGTTTTGACGGTGGCACTGAGTACAGCAGTGAGGGTGAGGGTGACTTCCTTCCCAGAGCTGCCCCATCCCCACTGTGGGCAGCTAGAGGCTCTGGTCTTGGGCTGGTCTTCAGAGAGATCAGGCATGGAGTAGCTGCTGCTTTCGCAGACTCAAACGAGGGACCATGGATGAGAGTCACATCATGTCGTTGGTCTGAGCACACAGCCGGCACAGCTGTAGGCTTCCGGCGGGCCGGAGGCTGTTACAGGAGTGGAGCACTGGCTTTCTTAGTCTGTCAGTGATGCTGCTGGCAAGGAAGGAAGAGCTCTTGGTGTCTGTGTGGCTGGAAATGGGGTGTCAGAGGCCTCGGAGGAGACAGAAGCCCTTCCCACTTGCAGCCAGGCTTAGAAGCATGTTAAGATATTTCTGTGCCTGCGCTCTTGGATTTTATCTGACTGGGTGTAGACCTGCCTGCAGACCCTTCTCCCTGAGATCCACAGCTTTAGGAGGTAGAGCTGGTAGCCATGGGAAGGCTGGGCACAGTCCTCCCACGCAGCCACCATGCTGTTGAGGTACCAGGGCTCTTGTCCTGTCCCTGCCTTCCTCCCTTTTCCTTGTGAGATAAAGTCTGACCTTGAGACTGCAGGCTTCCTTGTTAACTCACAGGGCAGGGCTCTTCATAGCACATGACATCATCTGCCAAACGCCCTGTCTGTCAGAAGAGACACCTGGCATTGCCAACAGCACAGGCTTTGCACTGTCTGGACCCTGCTGCAGGCCCCAGCAGTGCTAATTGCCAGTGTTCTTAGCGCCCTGACAAAGGCTGTGGGTTCTGCAGAGACATGCCTCTTGGCAGCCGTAAGCTAGAGTGGACTGCTCAGGCAGAGACGCAGTGAGGACAGCGCTTCCCAGGGTTGGCCCAGCCACATGGAACTGGTGACTCCAGGGGTCTGCTCTGTTGTGGTTTCCTTGGGCAAGCAAGGCCTCCTTCTCAGCCACAGGCTGCTTCCTTTGCTAGCCATTGGACAGCGGCATGAGCTTGGTCATAAGGCAGTTGGGTCTCTGATGGACATTTATACACAAAAGCAAGTGTGCTGTACTAGTGAGCCAAACCCAAGCCTGAGAAGAGCCTGCCATGGCCACAAGTCTGAGGTTCCCACAGGGATGGAGAGCTAGGTAGGGCTCCAGTTGAGTCTCGGCTTGCCCATTTTGCAGGAGCAAAAGGAAGCAGGGCATCTTTGTACCATCCTTCTGCATCCCTATAGCCACATACAGTGACTATGGCCATGCTACCTGCAGCCTAGACACTGGGGGTTTTGGTGATGTTTTGTCTTCCCTCATAGATGAGCACCAGTAGGTTATAGGGACACTGATGGAGATTCTTGGCCTCTTTGTGTGGGTCCTGGCAGTTGGCAAGACTTTGTCATGAGTAAGGGGTAGAGTTGATGACAGACTCAAGAACCAGGCCTGGGGACTCAGTCTAGTCTTTGCTTGGCAAGGGGCTTAGATCCTAGTATTGTAGCTTGCTCTCCTGTACAGTTGGACAGGTGCTTCTTGTCTCACGGGCTTCTTAAGCCTATTAAATGAGATAAGCCACGTGCAGCACTGAGAACGATGCCTGGCAGTGTCGTCTTCGTCAAACAGTTCAGACAAGCAGCAGCTGTCCACCTGGAGGAAATTGCTGATGATGGGGAGGGAGGATAGGGCATGAGCAAACAGCCCAAATGGGGAGCCTGGGTGCCAGGGGCACTGCAGTGCAGACCACGTCATCATAATAGGATTCGTGGAGAAGGTGGGCTGTTGACCATGTCAGGAAACCCACTCTTGGACTCTGTTGCTTACTGGCTTGGTGACTTTGGTAAGTCACCTCCTTTCCCTGGGCTTCTAGAAAAATGATGACAAGTCCACACTGGAGAATTGGTAACCATGCCCCCCGTCCAAGAGCCAGGAGGTGTTGGGGACTGTGTTGAAGTGACACAGTCATGGACCTGAGAGGGCAGAAGGCTTGGGTTGTAGAGAGGAGGGGGTGGCAGAAAGTACAAGCCCAGAAGACTGTCCAGCGCCATCTTGGTTAGCCGCCCTACACCTTCCCTGCTGCCATCTGAATGCTTTTCCTCCAGGACCCGAGCAACATCCCGGGAGGAGAAGAACCTCCAAGGCTTCCTGGAGCAGCCCAAAGAGAAGTGGGTAGAGAGCGCCTTTGATGTAGACGGGCCTCACTACTTCACCATCCTGGCCCTGCATGTCCTACCCCCTGAGCAGTGGAGAGCCACACGTGTGGAGATCCTGCGCAGGCTGCTGGTGGCCTCACATGCCCGGGCAGTGGCTCCAGGAGGAGCCACCAGGTCAGTGCCTGCTTTGGAAAGCTGCTGCATTCAGTGTCTTCCCAGTGTTTCCAGCCTGTCTCGGTCATGTGATGTGTGCCTGTTGAAGGTGTGCTCATTTGCCTTGGCTGTAGACTCTGGCTCCAGTCGTCACCCTGAGAGTTTGCTTGAGTCCCTCTGGGTCTTGTGTTGAGCCACTGCAAAGGTGAATCTGGGTTCCCATCTAGAAAATTCAAAAAGGAAGACAGCCAGGCCTCAGGGGATATGGCTGGTGAGGCAGTTAGGACCAGCAGCGAGGCTAAGCCAGGGAGCCAGACTTTCTGGCTCTGCTGGCTTTGGTGTAAAGTAGGAAGGTTTCAGTGCGGCTGTGGTTGTGGCTGTGGCTGGAGATTTTTTTGTCCAGTGACTAAAAGTTTGTCCTTCTCTTTCCTACCTGTCTCATCTGCCCTACCTTACTTAGGCCTCCTAGACCCTCTTTGCAATCCTGTGTGCACTAACTGAGGAGCACGTGCAGGAAGTGGTCCTTGTTGTCTTGACTTTGCATTGTAGTTTGGGTCAGATGGGGGTTATCTGAAAGAACCATCTGCAAGTGAAGTCAGAGCCTTCCTCTCAAGCTCTTTGACAGTACCCCAGTGGTCACAGCACACAGAATAGACTCAGCCTGGCCCTGAATAGTCCCTGCCCACCCTGGGGAGCTGCGCCACAGCCTGTGGCCTGGTAGCTTTATTTTGCCAGTGGAGGCCCAGGTGTTCCTGTGTAGTCCTGCTGTAGCTCTGAACTCATTAGCTTAGACTCGGATCGTTTCCACACTTAGAGGCCAGGAAGGGAGCGGAAGGAGTCTCCCTTCCAGCCATGGTGATGACATGCCCTGTGGGAGCAGCAGTGTGGGAGCCCGTTCTCGGGTTCCTCGTGGCTTTACCCAGCAGGTCCTCATAGAGGATGATTAGACCACGGGCCTGAGTGCAGGTGTCTGAGATGGTCTGCACTTGGCTGTGCTGGGGGAGGAGGTCTTTTGCTCCACCCCTTGGCGTCTCTATAAAAACCCTGGGGCAGAGGCAGTCGGGGCCCGTTGGAATAGGTTCCAGGCCCTCTCGAGGCTATCCTTTATTTTCTATCTGTTTCTCTCTGCGATATTCTCCGCAATAAATCCTTCTATCTAATATTTCCTGCTGCTCGCACTCAAGAAAACTCTGGGGAACTGTGGGGGTGGTTGGGTAAACGCCCCACAGAATGGCGCCATGAACAGGGACTAAAGAAAAAGGACAAAAAAAGGGGGGACTAAAGACAAATGAACAGGGACTAAAGACAAAGTAATAAGGACTAAAGATAAAGGAAAATAATAGTTTTATTACAGAGTTTTTGGTGAAAGTGCTGAGTTCAGCCCTGCCAGTGGATAAGGCATGCTGATGTTATGGAAAATATATATATTTTTATATATATTTTTGAGAGGCAGGGTTTTTATCCTCGAGAGAAAAGGAAAGCGGACTGGAAGGATGTCCGATGCTGCAGCAAAATTCTCTTCTGTCAAAATTTTCTATCTTCTATCCCTTTCTCAATTTCTATCTGTGAAAAATAAGGCATAGGGTAGTAATATAGTGTAGGAAAAACTTAGAAGTGTAAGATTGTGTAGGAAAAAATAAGTAAGGCAACTAGACAGAAAAACTCTACAATTTTCTAACTTTGGGGGCTCTGAATGCAAACTGGGGGAAAAAATCTTTGGGCTTTACGGGTAGTAAAAAAGCTCTTTGAGCTTATGGGGAAGAAAAGTTTCCTATGGAAGCTTTTGACCTGGGGACAGCTGAAATGCTAAGTCCAAGCGGCAGGAGAAAGTGATTTCTCCCTGAGGCAAAAATGGGGGTGTAAAAAGCCAAAAAGTTTAAAGTTGGGAAGTTTTGGGGAAAGTTGGTCTTTCTCCTGGGGGAAAAAAAATCTTTCTCTTAAACTATAAAGCTTTTCTTGGAAAACTTGGGGGAAAAAAATCTCTTTAAAAAAGCCTTAATCTTTCTCAAAAGCTCTCTTAAACTTAAAAACTAAAGACTTTAACTTTCTCAAAAGGGCAAAAATTAGAATCACCTGAAGATATTAGTATGGGGACCACTTGTGATTAGCTCAAAGGGAAAACAAACCTCTTAAGACAGCAAAACCTAAGTTCTTTCAAGCTTTAAAAATCCTCCCTGCAATGCAGGAGGCAGGGACAAGTTCCTAAAAACCTCTTCTAAGCTCTGTCTCTTCAAACTAGTAAAAGACAGTGGGTCAGAGTACCCTGAGGGAAACGCTTGGGAGAGTATGGGTAAAGAGCTACAGAGAGCACAAAAGGGCAGGAAACTTTACTTGAGAAAAGCCAAAAAGCTAAGCTTTTCAGTTATGCCCAGCTGAGGCATCAAGGGTTTTGTTTTTGAGTGAGCGTTTCAGAATGAAAAGGTGCTCCTAATCGTCCTAATGCAAAGATCCCCTCAAGTAATGCAAACTGTTAGCATTGTATCCTCACTTCTGACCAAAAACCCAGAGGCGACTGGCCAGCGTCTCTGAGTTGGGGTGCATTTCGGGGATACTAGGGTTCCTGCAGTGGTAAACTTCCTGGAGCACAGAGCTGAGGCAGGAAGGTGCAGGACCCAGGGGAAGATTGCTAATGAACAAACAAAACTAAAGCCGGTGGGAACAGCACAGTTATCCACTTTCCTACAAGCCCTGGGTTGATAGGTCCACAGCTGAAAAAAAGAAATCTGAGAAAAAAGCTTTCCTATTAGAGAAAGGACCTTTCTGGGAAAACGGTAAAGCTGAACTGTGTCTGAAGCAGTTGTGCTGCTGAGACAGAGAGCCCAGCCAAGGCAGAACAGAACTATCCAGGAGTAAAAGTCAGAAAGCATCTCTTTGAGAAAAGCTTTGTTTCAACTGACTCCCATGAGATGAGGGAGTGTAGCCCTGAGGGGTGATTGCCTCTGGAATAAGCTCTGTCCTTGAGCACCCAGACAAGCAAATGCAACCCACTGGGGGACTGGGCCAGGTGAAGGTCTGATAAGGCAAAACACCTGTCCTAATGGGAGTTTAGAAATGGCAAAAACCTCCCTTGTTAGATTTTCAGTCTGTACGCAAACCACACAGACCCCGAAAACAGAAACGGACAAAAAGCCCCTACCTTCAGGAGCAGGGAAAGCCGCCACTGTAGTGTCGGAAACTGTTTCTGGGGTAGAGGGGATAAACTGAGACCAAACTGGGAACTGTCTGGGAAAAACACTCCGAAGAAACAGAAGGGACATAATCCTCCCCAGAAAAATATATGACCTAAAAAAGCTGCTAGAATTTGAGGCGGATTGGGGAGAAAAAAAAGCCCCTACTTCCAAGGGCAGCTAGCAGAGGTACAGAGCCGCAGATATTTGAAGCTCTGCATCTGGGGAAGGAAGGAACAAGCAAAATGAGATAGATCAGTGGGAGAAAATCTCTGAAAGAGCTATGGAAAAGCTGTTGTACATGATCTTGTTTTTCACTGACTGGCTAAGGCAAACACAAGCCCCGAGGAAAGTTGCTATCAGAAATTGTCCACCTCAATGCGCGCTAATGAGGCAGGTGCAGTTCTGATTTGGGGGCCAGTGTCAAATGAAGGAGAGACACATGTTAAAGCCAGCTGAGGAGAGAATAGGAATCTCCCAATGTGCCATAGCTGAAAATGTAAAATGCTTGTTCAAATCTCCCGTTGCAAAAGCAAAAAACTTTGTTCAAACCTCCCGGGCAAGAATTTGTAAGCAAGTCTGGTAAAAAAGAACTTAAAAGTTGACTCTCAGACCCAAAAAGAACTATGGGAAATGACTGATATAAGGGAAATGATATAAAGGACTGATTTAAGGGACTGATACTATTATGGACTGATATAAGGGAAATGCATTCTGTGAAAGGTAGTTTTTCTGCTAAAGATGGCGACATTGCCCTGAAACACTTTTGTCAGCTCGAAAATACGTTCATGGTAAACTTTAAAATACAGCTTTTAAAAGAATAAGGAGGAAAATCATCTAAGAGTTTTAAGTGTCAGTTCCAATGAAACATTGAAAGGATACGGAACTAGGCACTTCGCGGTTTGGGGGTTGGTAAAATGACTTATTTACCCTAATAGCTGTGCAAAGTTTTTACAGTAGTTGGATGACAAAAGCTACCTTTAAGAGCAAACAAGCCACTTTAAAATCCTTAAAGCAAGAGAGTGCAGTTTATACACTGAACGTTGTCTTAGATATGAAGAAACTTACGTGAAATTAAAAATTATTTACCTCTTGAACAAACAGCCGGAAATGAGTGATTCCTTTGCAAATCTAATTAAGGGGATAAGAAACAGGCATTCAAAAAGAAATGACTGCTTTATAGATGGGAAACAAACTTCAGAAAAATTTGTCTTAAAAAGCTTCACCTGAAAGTTCCTTATAAGAAATCAATGCTAAATATTACAGCCACTAATAACATCAGGAGTTAAAGCTAATGAAGGAAAATACTAAATACAGTTCGGAGCTGTGCCACTTGTGGCTTTACTCGCTCCTTTAGAGAAATACCTTATATCACCTAATAGCTGTGCGGTATTTGGCAAAGACCTTACAGCAGCTAAATATGGTAATTTCACCCTCAGTATGAAATGAAGTTTTTTCGGTAGAGCAAACCAAGAGTACTGCTGTAATAGAAACGTTTGTCTGAATTGAAGTACATAGGGGGAGCTGTTATGAATTTGGGTGAAGGGACAGCCTCTAGTTAAAAACCGTCTACCGCCGGGCGGTGGTGGCGCACGCCTTTAATCCCAGCACTCGGGAGGCAGAGCCAGGCGGATCTCTGTGAGTTCGAGGCCAGCCTGGGCTACCAAGTGAGTTCCAGGAAAGGCGCAAAGCTACACAGAGAAACCCTGTCTTGAAAAACCAAAAAAAAAAAAAAAAAAAAATTATAAAGAAAAGGAGGAGTTATGAGATTGAATTATGTTTGCAGAAACCTATTGATATTAATGCACCCTGGTTTTGTGGAGTTAAGGAAATATTTAAGTTTAATGTGAATACATCGAAGTTTTTCCTATGTTCTGTTAGCAAGAAAATTCAAATAGTTGAGTTAAAGTTGTAAGGCGGAGAAAATTGTTAACTATATTTAGCACCATATATGCTAATTCAAATGGTTATGTTAAGAGTTTGCTTTGTGTTATAAGATTGAGAGAATTGTGACTATGTATAGCAATATTTATGTTAACCTGTTAATGGTAATGATGAAGCTAAGGGATTCTTTAAGTTTGTAGTTGCCTTAAGAGTTTTTGGCTTAGAAAGGGCTTGAGGCAGCTAAGGCTGCTGTAGTCACCTTGAACCTAATTCAAAAGAGAAATGCCATCTATATCATCCTCTACTCCCATACTGGGAGGTGTAACAGCTATGGAGATTGCTGTAAGCCATTATTAGTTATTTTTTTTATATATTAAGAAAGGGGGACCTGTGGGAGCCCATTCTCGGGTTCCTCGTGGCTTTACCCAGCAGGTCCTCATAGAGGATGATTAGACCACGGGCCTGAGTGCAGGTGTCTGAGATGGTCTGCACTTGGCTGTGCTGGGGGAGGAGGTCTTTTGCTCCACCCCTTGGCGTCTCTATAAAAACCCTGGGGCAGAGGCAGTCGGGGCCCGTTGGAATAGGTTCCAGGCCCTCTCGAGGCTATCCTTTATTTTCTATCTGTTTCTCTCTGCGATATCTCCGCAATAAATCCTTCTATCTAATATTTCCTGCTGCTCGCACTCAAGAAAACTCTGGGGAACTGTGGGGGTGGTTGGGTAAACGCCCCACACAGCAGTACCTGAGTTGGCCCACCTGAGGCTTTGCCTCTGTTAGCTCTGGCACTTCATGCTCCCAGAGTGACCAGTTTGCCACTGTCCTGTTTAGTCTAGCCAATAGAAACCTATTTGGGCCAAGTGGGAAAGAGTTAATTGTTAGGTTCCTGCCCCATTCCAAACACGTCATGTCCAGGACGTCCCAAGAGCCCTAGTGTTAATCATTAACTAGCTGCTTGAAATCAAAAGTTAGGTCTTCAAACGCTGAAGTTGTTAAAGTGAGACGGGAATTGCATTCATAGCACACAGATGGCCGCTTATCAGGCAGGCTTCCACAGCGGGGTAGAGGCTGAGCCCACCCGAGCTGTTCTTTCAGCCAAGAGGGAAACTCATTCCTGTCCCCACAGTTGAGGAAAAGCTGATTTGGTCATGGCTTAATTAGGAAATCCAGCTTGAGCTGCATTCATGCATTGCCATTTTCTATGTAGCAGTTTAGTCACCTTTCCTAATTAGCTGTAAATAATTAAGCTGGGCAGGGTCACCCAAGACTCATGCTCACCGAAGCAGGACAGCCACAGTGAGGGCCAAGCCCGGCTGTGGTCCAGGTTCCAAGCCTGCTGTTTGCCAGACAGACTAGAAAAGGTGCTGAGGGATTGCCCAGGATTGGGACACCCTTGAAGGAGAGGCCTTTCAATCAAGGGCATGTAGAAGGTGTCTCTTATTCTGGGGTTGGGTGTCATCGCTGGCAGCAGGTTCTGTCTGAAGTCTGTACATTTTTGGGGTAGGAGGCAGTAGCAGATACACAGAACCATAGCTTAAAGGGTGGGGCTATAGCTCAGTGGTAGATCACTCGCCGAGCATGTGTGAGGCCCCAAGTTCAGTTCCCAACAACACACCCCCCCCCCCACACACACACACACAGGGGAGGGTATATAAACTATAGCTCAAGAGAAGCTAATGACTTCTGCTTGCTTAACATTCAGCAAAATAGAGTCAGCAGATGTTTTAGCCTAGAAGTTGCCTAGGCTTCCACTAGAACCTTACCTGGTATGTGGACAGTTACCCTTACCCTCAGGCCCATCTTAAGTACCATTGACAGCTGTGCCACCCCCCACCTCCCAAGCTGGTGGGCAGGAGGGAACAGAGCAGAGGCTACAGGTAGCACATGCCAGCAGGCTTGACTTTGTGAGTTAAACGGCTGCTGAAGGCAGTTGTGGCTGGCTCCTCTCGTGATAGGCAAGCAAGCCCTAAACTAAACGAGTAGTTGATGCTGAGCACTCTGCTGCTTGTCTTTTGGTCATAGGATATGTACCAGAGTGTTGTGAGATGTAGAACTTGACCTTAGTCATGACAAAGGCTCATCTGGCCTTTACTTTCCACAGCCATGAATGAGATCTCCCCTTGTGCTGGGCATTCTGATCCTTCAGAGCCTGGTGGGATCATCCCTTACAAGGGGGATATCCACGGCAGGCAGTGGACCTTGACAGAGGCACCCCCAGTGTTCCGGCACTTGGCTGGCCTTCAAGCCTGTGCCAGGTCACTCAGGTGCTAATGACACTTGTTGGAGACAAAGGGGTGTTTGAGAGGCTCTGAGATTACCCTAGGATTTGGGAGCTAGTGGGTGGTTGCCGGGGCAGTCCTAGACATCATGGTTGCTCAACACTGATTTTCTACCAGCTTGCTGGTTTTCTGCAGAGCACATGTTTGGCTGATTTGGCTGTCTAGTAGATTTCTCCTGGTGGCAGGCAAAACCTGAGTTAGAAACTTGTTTTCCCTTCTTCATTGTTAGGCACCATTACATTTGGGAGCTTGTGGGGGGCAGAGTACAAGGGAGCATGGGAATCCTTGTGCTTAAGTTAGAACTTTTGAGTGCTGTGTACCTACGTCTCCCTGTTGCTGTTACCCCACTTTAGAAAAATGCTAAGACTGTCAGATGAAGTTCATGTAGCAGCCTGGGAGCCAGGGCTTCCAGGTTCCCTGCCCACAGCTGCTTTTCACTCAGGCCATGAGCAATAGCTTCTGTGTACCCTCCGTCCCCAAGTACTGTGTCCCATCTC
This sequence comes from Peromyscus eremicus, assembly GCF_949786415.1. Classification (NCBI taxonomy): domain Eukaryota; kingdom Metazoa; phylum Chordata; class Mammalia; order Rodentia; family Cricetidae; genus Peromyscus; species Peromyscus eremicus. Next base: position 150,662,001 of record NC_081417.1, read on the forward strand.
TGCAGGGTCCTCACAGACATCTTTGCCCTGCGTTTCCAGGTTAACAGATAAGACAGTGAAGGACTATTCTGCCTACCGTTCTTCTCTGCTCTTCTGGGCTCTTGTTGACCTCATTTACAACATGTTTAAGGTAAGGAAGCCTTTGGGGCTCAGCCAGTTCCAAGAGATGTGGGATATGTGCATCCTTGCCCAAACTCCATTGGTGACCACATTCTGAGACTCCTCACTAGCTTTGGGTGCTTTGCCCTTGAAAAGCTAAAGGTCTCCACTTGAGGAGAGGTGAGCACCCTCAGCGCAGACCTGCACACCCAGCTGTCAACAGCTGAAGCCACTTTGTCATGCACCCTCAAGGCAGTGAGCTCTAAGCACACTGACAGCCTTCCCACTCTTGTCCTTGCCCATGGGTAGCACTTTGCTCTTCGTGAATTTGTCCTACATAGCCCCAGTTAGAGAATGTCTTGCTTCCTATCTATTTGGGCCCACACGTCTTAGGAGGGTTGGTATATGGAGTGACCCCTGTGATCATGAGTGGAATGGTCCAGTCAGAGATGCCAGTCATCTTGGTCTTGGAAATGCAGGTGTGGGGAAGTCCCTTGTTAAGATTATGGGTCCGTGTAGAACATTGCAGAAACAGGGAGGGCCTCATGGAGAGTAACTAAGGCCAGTGGGCCCTGGAGGTAGGGCCTCCTTGCTTCCAGGAAGGCTCTGGTATGTGTTGGGTGGGCTCTCCACGGGCTGAGATGGAGGCAGAGGGCCAGCTGCATTCAGTTACTCACTGGCCCCCATGTCCCACTGGTTCTTGCAGAAGGTGCCCACCAGTAACACGGAGGGCGGCTGGTCCTGCTCTCTGGCCGAGTACATCCGCCACAATGACATGCCCATCTACGAAGCTGCCGACAAAGCCCTGAAAACCTTCCAGGAGGAGTTCATGCCAGTGGAGACTTTCTCCGAGTTCCTCGATGCTGCAGGTCAGTGCAGTCTTCTCCGCGTCGGCAGAGCCCAAGTCTGTCTCAGTGGAACTTGCCGTTCGTTATCTTCATCTTCACAGAGCAGAGGAAACGGCACACAGTAGCCACCTCCAGCCATAGGAGAGGTGTTCATTCAAACCTCCCACTTGCCAGGTGTAGTTAGTGGCACATGCCTTTAATCCCAGCAGCAGAGGCGGGTGGATCTCTGAGTTCAAGGCCAGCCTGGTCTACATAGAAAGTTTTCAGGATAGCCAGGGCTATATAGTGAAACCCTGTCTCCAAAAAAAGTCAACCCAAAGATGAGAGAGCTTCAGTGCAGCACACACTGGTGTCCATGGCCCCCAAGTTCCACCACTGTCCGTGGTCTATGAGCTCAGTGTTCCGGGCCACTCTGCTTAGCCTCATTCTGTTGGTGCTGTTACGGAGACTGGAGGTTAGGTGGATATGGGTAGCGCAGAAGAGGCAAGCGCCTTTGGGTTCTGACTTTTAGTGACAGCTCAGACTTAACAGGAGAAAGGTCCCTTGTCTTCCTTGCCTCACAGTTGCCTGGGCTCTTGTGGTCATGAAGTAGGTGGAGGCGGTCAGCAGGGAGCACCTTGGAGTAGACACACGAAGGGCAACATCTGAGCAGTTGTGCCCCAGCTCCCAGAGCTCAAGTTCATTTTCTCCCATCTACAAATGATGTGTACAAATTGGTCACTTAATTGCAAATACTTTGGAACTTACTAGATTTCATATCTGAGAAGTGATAGGAATGGGCGTGACTTGGGCTCAGGCCGGGGAAAATCACCCTAGGATTACAGATGACACTCTTGGGTCCCAGATGTTGTGTCACAGCCCCGCTCCCCTAGTGCTGTCCTAGAGAGGAGAGCTGCTAAGGCAAAGCAGAGGGGGCCGGCCCTGGCCAGCTCCTGTCGGTTAGCTGGTGTCCTGCTTCTCGACTTTGTGGTGTTCACTGTGGGGATTGTGTACAACGCAGGGGAGAGTCCCCAGGCCCTGTTGCCAAGTGAGCACTTCTGTTAACATTCCCTCTTAGCTTTCTGTCCTCTGGGAAGGAGACCCACGAAAGGCCCGGGATCCTGTCCCCATGCAGTCTTCTGTTGCCCAGTACTGGGCACTCTGCCGGCCACTGGTCTTCATGGCCCAGTGGGGGCCCTGCCCTGGGATGGTGTCTCTGGCCTTGCTGTCTGAGCTGCCACAGCCTCCCTTGCTTGTCTCTGTTCCTTACTTCATAGCTCCTTGATCTTCCCACCCGTGTCTTCCCAGCCTGGCTGACCATTTTCCTCAGAGTTAATCCTGACCAAGAGCACAGAGCTGTGTCCTTAGTGCCAAGCCCTGTGCTTGTCACATGAGACTGTCAAAGTGACCACGAAAGTCAGAGCTAGTCAGAAGAGGTGGGCAGGGGTGAAGGACTCACCTGCCTCTAGGCCTGGCACCTGGGCAGCAGCGAGCCTCCAGCCTCTTTTGCGAGGCCAGGCTTTTACAACTTATTTCAGATCTTTACACTGCCAGAACACCGGACATGCTCTGTTCAAATTAAAACGAAAACACCTTCCAGGGCCAAGAGAAGGTGCTGCTTTGCCTCTGTTCCTGCAGGTGCTTGGAGGCGACCTGTGTGGATGCTCCTGTTTAACTTGAGGCTTCAGTGTCTCAGACCTCTGCACTGATGAGGAGGTCAGGTGCCTGGCCGGGGACTTGGTGTAGAGGATGCACAAGGTTCTTCCACCACAAAGGCTTCCAGTAGTCCCCACGGCAGGCAGGGAGGGCTCCCTACTGTCTCCTTCTGAGAACTGAAGAAATGGAGCCCCGCACTCTGGCAGCTTACTTAGGAATCCAGGAGTGTGGTGGGATTGAAGCCTCTGTCCTGTGCTGCCCTTCCAGCCCACAAGACCATTGGCGTTTGCCTTTCTTAGGTCAATTTAAGATCATGACAAAGACTGAGGAGATGGCGTGCTCCCATCAGAAATCACTTACAGGGGCCAGGGAAATGGCTCAGCTGTGGTCGGCCACGCAAGCATGAGGTCCTGAGTTCTGATCCCAGCACCCCATCAAAGCCAGGTGTGGGCAGAACTGCAGCACTGGAGGCCTGCCGGTGGCAGGGTCCCCCACTGAGCTCGCTGGACTGTCAGTCTAGCCAGCCAGCAAACTCTACGACCCTGCCTTAGAAAATACCGTGAGAGCAATGGAGAAAGACACACATCTCCACGCACAGGTCACCGCTCTGGGGTGGGCTAGCTCAACTAAGAGTGCTTGCCTAGTGTGGTAGCACAGAAGTTCAAAGGAAATCCTCAGCTCCATAGTGAGTTTGAGACAGACCAGTCTGCAATCGGAGAGCCCGTCAAAAGCAAAGAAACCACCTCAGAGTTGTGGTTGTGGTTACAGCCCCTTCAGTGGCCCCTGGACAGGTTGAAACCCTCTCCTCCAGGGAATTCAAACTGGCCGTGGCCACATTGTCTCTGGTGGCCCCTGCTTCTGGAGCAGTATTTATCATACAGTGATCACCTCCCCGCCATTGCCGGAATCCAGCAAGTGCTTACAGTGGAGCATGCTTGGCGCAGTGTGTTCTGTATGTGAATGAGGCGTCGGTGACTCAGTGGAGCGGGAGGCCCTGTATGCCATTCCTACTCTGTCTCTGCTTTCCAGGTCTTCTGTCAGAAGTCACCGATCCAGAGGGCTTCCTAAAGGACCTGTTGAACTCAATCCCCTGACCATCCCCACGGAAATGAGATCGCGGTGACGAGATTGAAGCTAGCCTGCCTTCCTCCCTCATCCGTCCCTCCGTGTGCATTCACTTCCCCACAGATGCTGCATTAGCACCCCTCTCCTCTCTCATTTTTCTTGGAGTGGCTTGGGGTTTGTAGGCATCCTGTTCTATCGCGTGTGTGTGTGTGTGTGTGTGCTGCGTTGGCTATGAAGTTGTCTGTAGCCCGAGCCATTGAAGGACCTATACATACCTAGGGGCTGTGAGCTGTCCCGGCCAGCTTGAGTGTGCCCATCTTGAAATAAATGAATGACTTGGTACACATTGGAAAGGGGGTCTGGCTGCTGCTTGCCAGTGTCCTCACAGCCTTGTGGTGACATACCAGGAAGACTGCCGAATTTGAATTGCGTTCTGGGGCTGGGGGGGTGGGGGCTGATGGTTTTCTAGTCCCTAGCCAAAAGAGGGCTCAGCAGAACAGGCCCTGGTCAGCATCTCCTTCAAACTTCAAAAGCCTTGAAAACATTTGACAGTCTCCTGCTGGCTGCCGGGCAGAGAGGAGAGACCCTGGGGAAGACTCCGGACAGTGAGAATAGCTGTTCCCACTGCTAGGCCTGTCTTCTGCTGACCCTCCCTAGCAGCTGTGTGAAGAAAGAGCCTGTGCATTGACCCAGCACCCCAAGTCCCCAGCCAGGACCTTGGGGGACAGGTGTGGTGCCTCTGATGTTGCATTTTGGACTTCCGAGACCTGTTCCCCACCTCCTGGGCTCCCCAGAGCCTTTCCCAGACTTCAGCAAAAGGCTGACCCAACCACAGCCGTGTGGGGAGGAAGAGCTGGCTAGCTCTCATCTCCTTTGTTCTAGAAGGCCAGTCAACCAAAGGCTCTGGGTGACATCAGCCCCTCTGAATGTCTGGTTCACAAGGCTCGCTCCCTGGGCCTGTGGTGTCTCTGGTCCCGTTTGGAAGACGTCCACAGCCAAGGCACCATGTCACTCCCCCAGAGCCATTGCAGCCACAAGGCGGAGTGTTGTGCTCAGACCTACCAGAGGGACAAAGGTGCTCGGTTTGGGTACTATTCCGAGGTTCTGGCAGACCAGACAAGCACACCGAGGGATGGGTTAGCTCTGGGACAGCAGGATCAGGCTTCCCTGAGGCTGCCACCTGGGTACCTCTGTAGGCTTCTCACCTGTGAAAGAGGAACGGTGGCCACCTAGGGCTGGGGAAACGACCTGAGGACGGACACAGTAGCTCCCCTTGGAAGAGGGCCTATTCGCCAGCTGCTTAGACTCTGCAGCCCTTCCCCATGTACCTCCATGGCCAGGTGGGTCAGCAGGAAGGATAGAGACCTTGGCTTTGAGTTTGGGGGTCTCCCCTTACACACACTTGTCTGTCCTGCTGGATTCCAGAGATGCAGTTTAGGCATTGGGGGGAGGGGACAGCTACCATCTTGTCACTTGGTGGGAAGTAAATTGGAGCAGCTTCATGTGGGGAAAGGGCTGCCAGTGCAGATGGGGACTTGCTGTAGGCCAAGCCACATTTATGGTCACACCTCATATTAGTACAGCACCTTCAGAATGTTAACCAAAGCCTGCAGAGAGGGAGTCACCAAAGCTCTTTACAAGGTCCCTCTTGCTTTTTATTATTTCTTCCAAAGGCCTGTTCTATCCCTCTGGGAGAGCGACCTATGGTAGCCATGCTTTTGGTTTGGAGTGAGCATATGAAGTAGCAGAGAAATAGCAAGTCGATAGCAAATCATGACACTCACAGTGTCCCACAGAGACAACTGGAGTAGCCCAGTGGAGAGCGAGCAAACAACTCAGGGCTCATGGCCATCCGGCAGAAATGACTGGGGAAGCGGCACTGAGGCAGCTGAGTTACCAACCGAGGAGCCAGGCAGAGCAGAGTTCTCATGGATGAGCATCCGGCTTTTCTTCTCCCTGGGTGTTTTTGACGTGGGCTCAAGAGTGGTGACTAATGACGGAAGTAGTTTCCCTTCTCAAAGTTCTCAAAGACTTTCAGCACCCTCAGCTGTTCGCTGTCCTGTCCTCATTACGGAGTCAGGACCCAGCCTGTCCCAGGACCGGGCCTTCTGAATGCCAGCTGACAAACACGGGTCTACAGGGAGCCGCCACCCTCGCTCCAGTCCGCTCTGAATAGCGTCGTTGCCTACCATAGAATGCACATTACAAGGCCTCCGAGGATTTGGGGCCCAGCCCAAGTTCGTCTTGATTTCATTGTCCAGCTTTTCTAGGTGTCTGCTCAAGGGCACTTCCCAGTGGTTCTACACCGTCCCAGGCAAGCCGCTGACACAGCAGCCCCGCGTGTGGGTCTGTGCCCGGTTCTAGGGCTAGGCCTTGGCTGTGCCCGAACAGTGGTGGAAAACAGGCTGGCAGTAAACAGCCTCCCCATGCCGGCATCCCACAGCAGGGACACTGAAGGACACCAGATGAGCCAGCCCTCCTTCCTGGGGCCATGGTGCTCAGCTGCAGGTCCCCTGGGAGTGAGGCCAACTGTCAGGCCTGGTGAGGTCTGCAGCCTTAAGTCCCTGACGTCATTCAGCGTGTTAGGTTCCCAAGAGAGAGAGACAGCCCAAGGTACACAGATTGGAGTCCCCCCACTACTATTGCTGTACCCCTTTTTCCATCAAGTAGCCCTGCCCCATGCCTGATTTCAGGGTCATTTATTTGCCTGGAGTTGGCTGTGGTGTCCCAGGACACTAAAACTTTCCATTTGAGCCATCCCAGCAGCGCTAAGGGACAGCTGAGAGGGCTGAGTTCCCAGGCTGAGCCCCTGGAGCCACATGCTGAGGGGGCTTCCGCAGGGCAGAGCCCGAACCTGATCTCTGCACAGGACAGGTTGGTCTTTGTCCATTTAATAGAGGCAAAGTTGTGACCAAACAGGCAGATGCAGCCCAGACTCTGTCCACGCCCACAGGAGCCACCAGCCTGGGCACACAGTGGGTAATGGAAGAGCTGGGCCAGACAGTTCTGTCTGGTGTCTAACCCCCTGCTAAGATAGAAATGAGTCCAAATAACGTGGAACAGAAGGTCCATGGTGAGACAGTATGCGGGCAGCCTCTGGCCAACCTGAGATCTTGAGGCTAGTGGGAATGTTTCCCAAGGGTAACAGTTTCCTCCATGGGCTCCTGAGTCTCAGCAGGGGCCTGGGCAAGGTTCCTGTCCTGTTTGTGTGAGGATACCTTCACCCTCACTGTGATGTTCTGATAGGCAGGGTCACCACAGCAGGCTATACGGAATCAAGGACAACCGAAGTGGGAGCCCTTAGGAAACATGTCAGCCACTGTATCTCGTGTATGTGTGCACACTCACAGCCAGCAGAGCTCGGTTACCTAGGTGATGTTTGTTAAGCTTTTTTCTTGCCTCTGCTGGTCTGTTTCCTGTCTCAGGTGGGGCCCCTCCCTTCCCTGACCAAGGTTTGGCTGCCACTCATTCTATGGTCTCTCCAACAAGCCCAAAGAGGCGGGACTAGGGATCAGGCATGTGCAGACACAGGGCCACCTCTGCCGCTCATCCTGTTGGCACTACCCTCCAGACTCCTTGGTCCAGCCCAGCAGCCTGTGTCCCTTTGCTTTGACCCTTTTTGTCTAGGGCTGGAAATAGTGGGCAGAGGAGGGGGGACTGTCTGAGTACCCACCCCTTACCACAGGAGACCTGGGCACAAAGGGCTGGAGCAGTCCTTAAGATTGTCGCTGTGAACCAGAGGGGAGACGGGAGGAGGTAGGGTACGGAAGTGAGACAGTACTCTCGTAAATAAACCTCCACTAAAAGTACGGTGTCCCCAGCTCACCTCTTCCACGACACTGGCTTCCCAGGCCCAATACAGACTGCTGCTTCCACCCTTCTATGAACCCAGGCTGCTGTGGGAAACCTCACTTCCTGCTGCAGGAGGGTGGTGCTGTCCCCTTCAGCAGCCTCCTGGGGCAGAGCCAGAGAGGACAAAGGTGAGGTCCCAGGACACTGGGGGAGTCAAGGAAACACCTGTGGGAAAGTGGCCACCACCTCACGGTGGTGCGGGGGGGAATCTGCTTGTCGCTCTTTGGGCTTCATCCCTCAGGTATCTCGGCCTCCCATTCCTGGTGCCGTTGTCTCCCCGACCACCCTTGCTGTCCTCATCAGTCTCCATGCAAGTCTGGCCCTGCTGGACACCTGGTAGGCTGTTGATGGCCTTAGGAATTTGGGAACCCTGCAGTACTCTAAGCACCCAACTCTGCCAGAGCACTGTGCCTGGGATGATCTCTAATCCTTAAGTTTCTGTTGTTTTCGCCCATCCAAGGAGGATCCTGAGGCTCACTTGCCCAAGGCTGCACAGCTTGCCAGTGGGATTCAGCTCTGTGCAGCCTTCCCGAGCCCTGCTTGTTTACCTGGGCTGGCACCCTGTCTGTCTAGGCACAGATGCAGATCACCGCAGCTTCCCATGGCTTTAGGAGCCGAGGCTTGGCCAAGAGCCTGGCAGGCAGGTGTGGTAGCCACAGCCAAAGGTTAACTGACCTCATGCTGGGAACCAGGCATCTGGGTGAGATGCAAGGCCATGGGAGCCAGCTGGGAGCTAGGATGACAGGTTCTGGGCACCAGTCGGTGCAATTAGAAGGTAGCTTTTGTCGGCCGGAACCTCGAGGGCTGAGCCCCAGCCGTTCGGCCTCTCAGCCCCAGCCGTTCGTGTGGCAGTAATCTGTGGTCACGGTCCTGTTGCCTGTAATTACGGGCAGCCTGACAATGCTGTGTCCTCTCCTGGCTCTAGAAGCAGTTGTCCCCAGGCTGGTCATTCTCCCAGTGAGTCTTGACTTGATGCCAGCCATTCTTGTGGCCCTGTTCCTGTTCTCAAAGGCACTTTCTCAAGTGGGAACTCACCCACGGACGTGTCCAAGCTGCTGGCAAACAGGCCCTTCATTGCCAATTCTGCCTCAGCAGCTCCCATCCTGAGGCCTGTCCAAGGATGTGTTCAGCAACCAATGAGCAGTTCGCTTGTGCTCACACTTGCTGGTTCCATTAAAACAGAGGCCTTGGGGACATCTGAACTTCAGATGTTGGTCTAAGCACCTCAAGTACCTGAAATGGTGGCACTGACTGAGGCCCATTGGGGCTCATGCTTCCTCACCTGGAGAAAATCCGTTTGGTCACATCCCGGCTCCAGGGGCCTAGGGCACAGCCATGCCTGACTGGAAGCTAGGGTGAGCATGGTGTGGTAGACAGGCCTGGAGTGTTGAGGATGGGATGACAAGGGGCTGAGGTTTATTCAAGAGTGAAGATCCCGGATTTGTGAGTAGGGGGTGGGAAGGCGTATGCCCTTCAGCAGCCATCCTGTTACATGGCCAAATTGAGACCCCCAGGTTCTCTCTCCATCCATTCTGGCACCCCCATACATTTGCTCAACCCTGTGTTGGGCCCTGAAGGCCAGGGCTGGAAGACAGAGTTTCTGAGGTCACAGTCTGGAGTCAGGTCTCAGTTCAGAGCTAGCTGTGTGTCCTTACACCAAGACCTTCACCTCTCTGGGCCTGTTTCTGCATGTCTGAACTGAGCATACCTCAGGGGCTCTAGTTTGAATGACTTCATCCTGGGAGGGGCTAGACTTCTAAGGAAAACTCAGTAAGAAGCAGAATCCTACAGTGGCAAGAGCTGTGTGGAGAGAGACTTCTGTCACAAGAGACCTCCAGGCACATGACAGTTCACTAGTGTCAGATGTACGGTGTGGGGTGATGATGTCAAAGGTCATGATGGTCATGCCCCGTTGGAAGGCTTCCTAGCAAATGGAAAGCTCGGGGCTTTGGTGTCAGTCCAGAGTCCTTACTGTGGCTGTGGCACCTCAGCCTGCCCGCTGCAACCCCTGCTTTTCCATCAGCAAGACCAGCAGTTCTGAGTGGATGCAGTGATGGGTTCTTGGAGGCGTCTCCCTGCGGGGGGAAGAAGAGACCTTTGTGGTGCCACTGAGCCACCAGGCCTCCTCTAGATTACTCTGCGGGGCTGCCCAGTGAGTCAGAGTGTCCATCAGGATCCCCAGTGCTAAGAGGGAGCCTGGGGAGGGCCTGGGTCAGAGACATCACTGCCACCTCCAGGACTGGGTGAGTCTGTGATTTTCCCAGCCAGGGCCAGTGAGCAGGGCTGGGCTTAGTCCGGCAGTGTGGACGGCAGACGGACCCCTGTGTCTGGCTGTTCGCAACTCAGTAGCTCGAAGAACACAAGGGCCTCGGTGATGTCGTCCAATCAAGGACTTTTAGAAAATGGAACCTGGGAGGAAAATGGAGGAGGGGTGCTTCAGAAGCCAGCTTCATCAGGAAGCTGGCAGACATGCTGTCCAGAGGATCCCACCCAGCAGAGAGGCCCAGCGCTTCTCAGGTCACACTGATTGGCTGCTGAGAAGTCTTAGGGGGTGTTTCAAAACCAAGGCCATCCTGCCAGAGCTGGGACTTAAATCTGGGTCCCCCTGTGGCCGCCATCCATGGGCATCATTTCTTTGCCACCTGATCTTGGTCTTCAGTCCCAGCTCCACGTGGGGGTGAACACGAGTGACTTCTTGTGGTTCCTGAAGGGCTGGCGTGGCTGATCGTGGGGTGTCCACTCCAGAAAGGCTGACTGGGTCGGGACAGTTGCAGCTTGTGAGTGCATTTACACTTCGGGTGTTTAGGGGGGAAACTCAGTGTGCACCACACACCACGTGTGGCCCTGAAAACCCAGAAGAGCCTCTTGGCTCATTTCAGAAAAAGGTCGTCAAGCCAGGCATAGTGGCATAGGCTTTCAGTTCCAGCATTTAGGGGACTGAGGCAGGAGGATCAGAAGTTCTATGCCAGCTGCGTCTACATAGAGTGAGCCTGTCTCAAACAATAAAAGAAATGACATGCCAAGAGTGGCTAAAGGGACTCCAGTGGGTTAGAGAAGACTTTTGTCCCCTTCTCTCAGCAGACAGGGAGAGAACTGGCATGAAGGGGGAATGGGGCAGCTATGGGTTCAAAGAAGAGCTTGGAGTGGCCTAAGGTGGGTGAGCACCATGCTCTGCAGCTGCTTCTTCATCTGTGAGGTGCCTGTGGCCTCACCTCCCTCGGGGTTTCTGCAAGCATTGTCAAGGACAGTCTGTAATAGCGACAGTCACATCTGCAGCCATCGGAGTCGACCCAGGGCTGAAAGCTTCACTTTTGACTTGAGTCCTCAAAGCAACTTCAGCAGCTGGTTTGTCCAGCTGAACCATGGCGACCTTGAAGGACTCATCTGAAATCATCCAGCTAGGCAGTAGCTTTAATGAGAAGCCCTTAGCAGGTAACTCTGAGGTTCCCCCATAACTCCCAGTTATAGCAGTTCCCAGGGCTGGAGCTGGGAGCATAGTAGTGACACTGGATTGGATGACTGATGAGCTAGCAGCTGGGAGTCCAGACCATCACGCACCAGCCTAGATCATCCAGGGACTTGCTATATGGACCTGGGTGTGGCTGGCCTGGCAGATAGGCAGGGCTAGGGTCTTTGAATGACTGTGGACTCCACTCCAGCTTGGGCCCCCTCATCACTCATGACCCTGACCCACCTGAGCATGGCTGAGGAACAGAGCCCACTGCATTCTGTATTCCCTCTAGGAAACCTTGCCCACATAGACCTCCTCACTGTCCTGTGTACCAAAAGCAGGCCCTCACCCATCTGGTCTTTGTCGGGAGACAGGCAATGACTCCAGTTGGCTTTGATAGACAGTCCTTGCTGGGGGGGGCGGGCAGAGCAGGCATCTGACTGCCCAGGCTCCCTGTTCATGGGAGGGCAGCAACAATGTCTGCAGCCCATCTCTTACGTCATCCAGCAGCAGTCTCACCTTCTATTCTTGTTAACAGGATGTATCAACACAGGCTCCAGCACTGGGCATGACTGCCCTGCCACCGGTCCCTACCTAGACCACCCCCCCCCCCAATGGCCTTGCTGCTTTGAACCGTTCCCTCTGGCTTCAGACTGGTCAGGTGCATCTGAATGGCTGAGTCTAAGTCACATGACCACACTCCACCCCAAGAAAACCTAAGAGGCCTTTAAAGGAAGGTGTAGCGGGGGCTTCCATCAGAACTGAGGTGGGAGGACCAAGGACTTTGTCACTACGGACTGACACTGGCCTAGCCCAGGAGGTGGCCTGAGGGATGGAGATGGTAATTTTTCTTTTCTTTCTTTTTTTTTTTTTCCTGTGTGTGTATGTGTCCTTGTGTGTGTTGGTACCCATGGAAGCCAGAAGAGGGTGTTAGACAGTCTAGAACTGGAGTTACCAGCAGTTATGAACCGCCTGATGTGGGTGTTGGGAACTCAGGTCCTCTGTAAGAGTGTCAAACGTTCTTAGCTGCTGTGCCATCTCTCCTGCCCATAGGGGGTAATTTACAGAGAAGCTTTGATGTCAGACAACCAGTACTGCCCCTGTCACACCGCGGAGCTTGAACAAATTGTCTCTCTAGATTTCCATTCCTCAAAGAGAAAGTAACACCTTGAACAAGCCACATGAGATCAGTGCATGCTGGACTAGCTGTCCGTCACGAACCCGGTATGTCTTAGTGTGAATGGCGCTGGCCCAGGGCTGGCCTGCAGGACCCTTCCCCCCACACCTACACAGGCCACCTGCAGACTCTCAGAATCACATCAGGAGTCCTGATAAGGCAGAGGACAGATGCAAGGAGCGAGACCAGAGGACTGAGTAAGGGGGAAGGACCTCCTGGGGCTTCAGGGGAGGGAGAACCCCGTATGATTATGACAGGAGGGAACTTCTTGGAGGTGGCGGCATTGGAGATGAACTTGGCTGAGAGAGCACAATTGAGACAGAAGGGGAGCAGGGCAGACTCAAGGAGGAGGGCCTGGGAGGAGTCACACCCAGAGAACCCAGCAGTGTGTCCTTCAGTGGGGAAGGCACTGCCTGGAATGTGCTGGGGAAGCCTCCTGCTAGTGCTGGGGAAAGGTGGCTGGGTGGGGTTGGCTGTAGGTACAGGGCACCTTCAACATGGGCCTGCAGAAGTGGGGGGAAGGTGTGATTCTGGGCTTCATGGAAGGATAGCCACCTTACCCCTCATTAACTGTGTTTTCACCTCTGAGAGCCCCCTTCCAGTGTCCCTGGAAGCACCCCTCACCCCAGGCTTCCCCTTTCTTCTGCTCCAAAAGGCCCATCAATTACCTATTCCTGGTCTTCTTGGGGGATTGGACAGTGATATAATTCCTGTCCCCAGACTTTTCCTGTGCTTGTCTCTAGGGTAGGTATGAAGCTGTTGCTCAGTGCTGTGAAAAGTCAGGTCCTCTGTCAGTACCTTGAATTAAGTCAGTTCAGCATACACTGGGGAGCCAAGGCCTGGGGTGTAGAAGGATAAGGCGACACTCCTACTTTTGGCCAGGCTGAATGAGCCCAGGACACCATACCCCTGCTCTGTGCTTTCTTCCCCAGGGAGCTCTGCTGCCTCTCGTGGGTATAGGGCAGAGCATCATCATCTCATGATGACAGTGATGAAGGCTGATGCTGAGGACAAAGTCAAAAATGGTGACTGTAATTGAGCTTTTCTTCTTGGGCTGGCAGCTCACAAAAAAATGACACAGAGACTTACTATTAATTATGAAAGCTCAGCCTCAGCTTAGGCTTTTTCTAATTTGCTCTTATAACTTAACTCATATTTTTTAATCTGTGTTCTTCTGCATGCTCATTACCCCATCTCCATTTTGCCCATCCTGGTTATTCCATGTCTGGCTGATGACTCCTCCTTTCTTCTTCTCTGAGACCTCTCTGTCCCCAGAAGTCCCACCTAACCTCTTCCTGTCTAGCTATTGGCCATTCAGCTATTTATTAAACCAATCACAGTGATGCATCTTCGCACAGTGTAAAGGAATATTCTGCAACATTTCCCCCTTTTTGTCTAAATAAAAAGGAAAGGTTTTAACTCTAACATAATAAAACTATATACAATAAGAACAATTACTAAGTAAGAATTACATTTACAATGTCCAGTCCATTTGTATTTGGCAAATTCAGAGAAAATACGCTCTTATCTATCCTCTCTTGATTAGTCCAAAGTTGTATACCTAATTTACTTTCTATCATGACTAAGGGAAACGGTAACTTTAACTGTCTAGTCTTCAACCCCATCAGAAACCTGAGAAGGATATAATATTACCTGAGTAAACAGGAAGTGCAGAGCAAGCAACTTTCAAAACTATGAGAAATGACAGAAATGGCTGACTGTCTGGATAGTCACCCAAGGTTCCTCTGTAACATTGGGGCATCCATCTTTGGCCTAGGGGACTAGAATATCTGACAGTCTTTTCTGTGAAACAGGAATTTTGAAGGACTGTCCTACCTTGTCTCAGCAAAATTTGGCAGTCATTTTCTTTTGTGTCCTGCTGTCCAGTTTGTACAGCATACTGTCAGCTGTTGAGGCAAGGGCATTTTCTTGCCCAAATGACTAGCTTTTGCCACAATGAGAGCAAACTCCATATGGAGGTTCTTCATTGCCCATCACTCATTTTTGAAGTAGATTGGTGCTGCCAGGAGCAGACATGTCTCACTATCATGAAAAGCCTTATGTTATTATAACATTTTAAATGCCATATTCTGTAAGTCTTTGAAGTGTTTGAAGATTACCTATCTATCTCTGTATGATCTTGAAAACATTCCTAACATGACTGTAAGTTTGTTATAAATGACTATTAACCTGTATTTCATTATTATTCTGAATAGCTTCCAAGGACTAAAACTTTACATTATATTTTTAAATGAGCTGTATAGGTACAATACCTTAAACAAGAATAGAAACATATAAACAGTATAACAAAAATAACCTTAAATTTGTATCAATATACAAAAATCCACACCAATGTAAAATATTTGAGACTAGTGGTTGTTCAAAAGTAGACTCAACAATCTACCCTTTAATCCCATCATTTCTATACTATATCCCCCTTTTTCCCTTCAGAAAGAGATCCCTGAATCTAATCTCCCTTGTTCATCTTTTTTCCTGACCATGACCAATAACCACTTGTAACCACCACCACCCCTAAATGATGACAAACATCCATAACCCACTGAATGACCAAAAACTACCTACTCCACCTCTTGGGAATGTAGACATTGTGTTCTCTAGACTGCTTCCTGTTGTCTGGGGCAACAGCATCTTTAGGGGGCTCTAAGAAAATTGAGATACTGGTCATGTCCTGGGAGAGCTAGCCATAGCATTTGTTGGCCAGTCTCTGCAATGGGAAAGTGCAAGGCTTGTCTGCAATTCTGGCTAGGATAGTCTATGAGACTGGATCAGCCAGCAATCTTGAAGCTGTTCTGGATGCAGAACTCTGAGGAAACTGCAACAGAGGCACTCTGAGAGGCTGGATCACCTGGGCCACCATTTTCAATGGTATCTGGTCCCCTTGCTCTGAAAACACACAAATTTCAAAGGTAACATACATATCTGTGTTAACACAAGTATGGACTGTGCATTGTACACAAGCCAGTCAAAGATGATTTTTTGTTTCGTTTGAGCAGGTAAAATATACATCACCTGTCTTGTAGTTTTTCTAGGTTTATTTCCTTATGTCTGTACTCAGGATTTTCAGGGGGTCTTCCCTGGTCAAACCTGATCTCTTTAACCTTGAATGAATCCACAGCCTTTCATTTTCTGTGGAAACAAAAGCATAACCTTTTCCCAAAAGCAATACATTTTCTGACTTCCATTTTAAAGTTAAGACATTCCTAAAGTATCTAGGCTGGTTTAATTCAGCAGTCCCTCATACAATCCCATGTCTCTCAGCAGCTGCCATTTGCTCATCAGCAATCAAAAAAATTCAGTCAACACAACACCATATAGGATCCAGACTCTCTGTGTATTTCCCATCTTTATATGACATATCCTTTTTATATTATATTATTTTATTTTTAAAAATATCTTATTTATAAACTATTTTTCTATGACAGTCTATACCCATTTTCTTTTCTTTTTTAAGCTTACACACATTTTTCAAACACACTGTAACCTGTTTAGAAGTTTTTCCCATCTGGATCTGTCTTTACTGAGCATCTGTAGTGTTCGATGACCATGTGAGACAAATCTTAAACTGCTCTGTCAGCTCTTGGCACAGTTCAGCTTAGCACATGGTGCTGGCAGCTGGCTCCAGCCCACAGGCAGTGGCCAGTAGCTGTATCTCTGTACACCACTGAACCTACCTGAGAGACTGTGGTCACCAGGAAGCTGTGTTTGACTCCATGTTCCAAACTTTTTTTTAAGCTTTCTCAGGACTTATGAGGATATACATACATGGCCCCACATTGGGCGCCATGTGTAATCAGGCTTTTCTTCTTGGGCCACCAGCTCACAAAAAATGACACAGAGACTTATTATTAATTATAAAAGTGTGACCTTATCTTAGGCTTGTTTCAAACTAGCTTTTATAACTTAAATTAACCCATATTTTTTAATCTGTGTTTTTCCATGTGCTCGTTACCCCAACTCCATTATGCTCATCCTGGTTATTCTGTGTCTGGCTGGTGATGCCTCCTTTCTTCTTTCCTGAGACCTCTCTCCCCAGAAGTCCCACTTAACCTCTGCCTGCCTAGCTATTGACCATTCAGCTCTTTATTAAACCAATCACAGTGATACATCTTCACATTGTGTAAAGGAATATTCTGCAACAGGTAACAGGCCATAGTAGGCACTGATAAGTGTCTTTTCTTGCTCTCACCCTATGCTAACTCCTCAGAGTAGTGTTCTGTGATGGCAGAGAAGGAAACAGGCCCAAGAAAGGGGAGCATTTACTCCAGGGTCTCAGGATGGGAAGGGCTGAGCTGGAATACATGCCCAGATTTTTCTGATGTCTAAGCCCACAGGCCTCTTTTTAAACCAAATATTTATTGCTTATTTATTTTGTGTTGGAGTGTGCATGTGCCAAAGTCTATGTTAGAAGGCCAGGGAACACTTACAGGAGTTGGTTCTAGGTGAGGGGAGTGGTTCTTCATTCAGAAATCAGGCTAAGGCACCCATAACTAGGAAACCGGAAGAGATGGGGTGGCAGACATGTCTGTGCACCTCTGGGTCACCACAGCCCCCAAGGCCTTAACAAATGTCTGTGACACAGAAACAGGACTATACTCTTTATAATATATGTTTATGTTTATACAGGTCAGATGTCAGCAACCCCTGATAAGCCCATTTGGGCTTTGTTAAGATAAGACAGAGGACGCCCCTATCCTCAGCCCCCTAAGCCAATGCAGTCTGTGACACAGACCCCTGCTACCCCAAGCCCCAACAACATGCTCACACAAGGATGTCAAGTGCTTTGGGTACCCCAGGAGAGGTCCTACCTCAAGGGAGCTCAGGTGAGCCCCCCTCAGGAGCTGCAGGTGGCTGTGTGGAAGAGCTGACACTTGAATTACAGCCATGGCCCTGCAGTCCCTCCAAGGCTGAAGGTATCCCCTGGACATTTCTTTCCTCCCTCAGTCCCTTAGCATGCTTGTGTGCGTATTCTCTCTCTCTCTCTCTCTCTCTCTCTCTCTCTCTCTCTCTCTCTCTCTTCCTCTGTCCCTCCCTCCCTCCCTTCCATATTCCTCCTCTTCCCCTTCCCCAAGGTCAGCCCCTCTCCACCTTGTCCTCAGCAAAGTCTCATGTCATATCTGTCAGGTCCCCAGACAGGCCTGGGAGGATAGGGGAGCTGGGGCCCATGGCACATGACACAGTCCCAGCCTTCATCCCTGTCCTGCCTCAGTGACACACTGATCCATCACTCTCAGCACAGCTTGTCCCTGGGCCACAAATCATGGCATCATCTACTCTCAGACAAACTCCATCTGCCAGGGTGGGGCCCCCAGGGTCAGCCTGGCACGTGTCTGGGCACCTGAGTCCAGGCATATTGGGAGAGGTGCCCAGGGCTCAGTGTCTTGGGAATTTTCTCAGCTTGTTCAAGATGCCATAGTCCTCCCTACTCCTGGTACTTTGGGTTCCCAAAGGACAGGAGTTCTTGACATCTTGAGGCTCTGCCCCCAAAACCCAGAGTCAAGGGAAGCCAAGTTGTAGGAAAAAGGAAGCAGAGAATTTACTTTGTGCTTGGTTAGGCAGGGAACTAGGCAGGTGCCCCCATGAGGCCTCCTGGACTATGAGAAAGGGTTTCAGCCTTTCTTCCCTCCAGGAAGCTGAGCCCTGTCCACCACAGGGCCTTTGCTCATGCTGCCTAGTGCCTGAACATGCTTTCCTTGGGTTGTCTGAACTCCTTCGGGCATGTGGGGCTTAGAGCACAAGTCACACTGTCAAAGGGACCTCTCCAGGGCCTCTGTCTGAACACTTCCATACTATCCCTGTCCTGCCTAGTGTCCTGTCATACTCCAGAGTCACCACATTGCCTGCTGACAGCAGTCCTGCCCCTCCCATGTCATGAGCATGACTGGCTCAGCCACACTCCTTCTGAGCTGGGGAGCAATTGCCTCTCTTTATTATTTATTTATGTTTAACATTTATTTGTTGAGTGTGTTTGTGTATGTATGTGTGTGTGCATGCATGTGCTCAAGTGTGCCATGGCATGAGTGTGGAGATCAGAGGACAATTTGTACAAGTTGGTTCTCTCCTTCTACCATATGGGTCCTGGGGCTTGAACTCAGGCCATTAGACTTGGTATTTTGTACAAGCCCATCTTTCCAGGGGGTCAGGGATAGGTTCTGGGACCAAGGTCCTGCCCCTGACTTGCCCTTATCTGGCTGTGACCTTGTTTTCCAGCCTGGGAAGAGGAGCTAGGCACCCTTGGGACGTACTGGAGAGGGTAAGGGCCTGCAGGTTTCGGGGTGGACAGAGATCTTGAGCCACCTGGAAGTCCTGCCAGGTGGACATTGCCTCTGCTTGCTTTAGTGTAACCCCACGCCCAGACGATGCCGAGACCCTGCCCTCCACCACTGGACCTTAGAGGACCCCAGGCTGTTCCCACGGCAAGGAGTGGAGTCTGCAGGGGGCCAGGACCCCAGGCTGTTCCCACCGCAAGGAGTGGAGTCTGCAGGGGGGCCAGGACCCCAGGCTGTTCCCACCGCAAGGAGTGGAGTCTGCAGGGGGCCAGGACCCCAGGCTGTTCCCACCGCAAGGAGTGGAGTCTGCAGTGGGGCCAGGACCCCAGGCTGTTCCCACCGCAAGGAGTGGAGTCTGCAGGGGGCCAGGACCCCAGGCTGTTCCCACCGCAAGGAGTGGAGTCTGCAGTGGGGCCAGGACCCCAGGCTGTTCCCACCGCAAGGAGTGGAGTCTGCAGGGGGCCAGGCCAGGAGTTCGTTTGGAGCTCAGCATGGGGTTGACTCACAGCAGTGCCATGGCCACAGGAACCTGGTTTCCCTGGGGCTCCCACGAGGCCATGCTGGTGGCTCAGTCCCTGTACACGTGCGGACCTAACGAACATTCCAGCCCAGCCTGCCACCCCGCCTAAGATGCGGCCCAAGCAGGTGAATGCATTCCTGGCTGGAGGCGCCGCCCTCACCCACAGGCAGTCCTGGCCCTGGTACCTGCTGACTGAGGGATTTGGGCTGCCATTGCTGCTGGCTTCCGCCTGTGAGACTCGGATGGGCTGAGGCCACCATCCCAAGAAAGACGTTGGTCATGGAATTCATGAGGGACAATGAGATAACAAAGGGCTGACCCCGGATGTCAGAAGACACACAAGACATGCTGGTTATAACCCGAAGGGGAGGGCAGTGGGGATTCCAGGAAGGGGAGGACGTGGCTTCCAGGAGGCTGGGGTGTGGGTACCAAACTGCCATGTAATGTCAGCCCTTGACTTTGAGCTCTGGGGCAGGAATCGGACTGCCTGCTCCAATGATGTATGACCCACAGCCAAACACCCAGTGTTCCCAGGAAGTGCTCAGGGGTGGTGGGAGCCTCCCGGCCAAGCATCCCCGAAGAAGGAGGCAGACTGGTGGGAACTGGAGGGCTATTGCAGAGGCCCAGGCTTGGGCAGGCAGTCCTAAGTGTGGTCCTGGCCTCTGCTACCCACCATGGATGCTGTGGACTTGGGTCAAGGCTGAGACTCCAAAGCACCAACTGTAGAAGGGGTTTCTGAGCCTTGCAGGGCTGCTACACTCTGTTTTTTTTTTTTTTTTTTTTTTTGTTTTTGTTTGTTTGTTTGTTTGTTTGTTTTTTGTTTTTTGTTTTGTTTTGTTTTACCCAGCCTAGGTAAGCTGTAAAGTGCCATGGAAAAAGAGCTGTGGGCCTGGGGACAGGCTCAGTTGGTCAGTTGGTGCTACTATGCAGGAAGCTCTGGATTTGATCCCCCAGACCATATAAAACCGGGCCTGGTGGTCCACAGGTTTAATTTCAACACCCCAAGGGTGGGAGGAGGAGGATCAGAAGTTCAAAGTCATCTTCAGTTACATAGCAAATTCAAGGTCGTTCTGGACTATCTGAGACCTCATTTCAAAACTAAGCAAGTAAATAAATACATAAATTAGTGAGAGCTGGTAAGCAAGCACTCTAGTCCCAAGTTCACCTGGGGAGGCCTGTGGGCCCTGCAGGAGGCAGCAGGAACCAGGGGGCTCCAGACAGGGTGACCTTCCCACTCCCAAATGGTCCTATCTGAAGCCAAACCCCCTCCAATCCCTATATGTTCCTGCCAGGAAATCACTCCACAGCCTGGGAGTCTCAGCTCCCGGGGAGTATGTGATGAAGAGCCGGGGGTCTGGTCATTCTATCTCAGCTTGGCCACCAGCCCAGTCAAAGGAGGAGTCCACAGGACATTAGTGTCCCAGATAGTGCCAGGTAGAGCCTGGCAATGAATAGGGTGACCGGATAGAGGGGAGGCCTGGCAGGGAGTGCCAGGGCCTGAGGGGAGAAGAGAGAGAGAAATGGAGACACACACACACACACACACACACACACACACACACACACACACACGCTGTCTCCCTCAGTTACCAGAATCCTTGGGTGCCCAGATGCCTTCTATAAAATAGGACACTATTTACATATGACTCTCCCGCTTCCCTTTTCTCTTCCTTCCCATCTCTTCTCCCCACCCAGGATTGTCTATGTAGCCTGGGCTGGCCTTGAACCCACATTCTTCCTGCTCCAGCCTCCCAAGTGAGGGGATTAGAGCTGTGTACCACTTCCCATGGCTCTCTCATAGACTTTTAACATCCCTGGGTTGTTTATAATACCTAATACAAGTACTGTGTAAATAATTCATGGTGCCTTGCTCCAGGACTGACAGGAAAAGCCTGTGTGTGTTCAGTATGAATGGAGTTTGTTTTTCTCCCCTGAATACTTTCCATCTGAGATTGGTTGAATCTGAGAACACGGGACTGTGGAGACAAGTGTGGTGTGTGTGGTGTGTGTAGTGTATATGTGGTATGTGTGTGTGGTGTATGTGTGGTGTGTGGTATATGTGTGGTGTGTGTGTGTGATGTGTGTGTGTGGTATATGTGTGGTGTGTGTGTGGTATGTGTGTGGTGTGTGTATATGATGTGTGTGTGGTACATATGTTGTATGTGGTATGTGTGTGTGTATGGGTGTATGGTGTTTGTGTGTGTGGTGTGTGTGTGTATGGGTGTATGTGGTGCACACTGATTCTGCTCTCCCTTAAAGGGAGCCAGCTTCTGGGAACTGTGACTTGTGCTAGGGCTGATTCTGGCACAGGGAAAAGCAGAATGAGCCTAGAATACCTTTGTGACAAAAAGTAAGGACCCGCTAACAAGAATGACAGTGCTGTGTCCCAGGAGCCACCAGAAGTGGTGGTCATTGGCCAAATCTGGAACTGTTTGATCATTAAGAACAAAAGACAAGAAAACAGTGTCCAAGAGCAAGATACAGTGGTGCACATCTGCAGCCCAGCACTCAGCAGGCCCAGACAGGAAGATTCTGAAGTCCTAACTAGCCTGAGCTACATAGTCAGGCCCTATAAAAAAAAAATAAAAATAATCGAGAGAGATGACTCAGTGGTTACAGACGCTTGCTGCTCTTGGAGAGGATGTGAGCTTGGCTCCCAGTGCCCACTTCAGGCGGCTTACAATTGCCTTTAACTCCAGCTCCAGGGGATCTGATGCCTCTGGCCTCTGTGGGCACTCCCCCACACACACATACACGTAATTTACAAACTAACAAATCTTATGGCTCAAGAAAAGAATACCAATTAAACTGTGACGATGACTGTAGCCTGTTGAGTATAGACCACAGGTCTATGCTGCTGTAACTGAACCGGTAAGCGGGAAGTTTGATGAAGGTGGGATGTTTATTTTATTGCACTGTGTATGTGAGTGGGCATGTGTACACTCATGCATGTGCTGGGAAGCACAAGTGAAGGTCAAGGTCAACTTGCAGCAGTCAGTCAGTTCTTGTCTTCCAACCTACAGGTCCTAGGGATTGAACTCGGGTCGCTAGGCTTGGTAGCAAGCTCCTTTCCTTGCGAAACCCTCTCACTAGCACGTGGGATATTTACTTGCTCTCAGAGTGTTTCTTGAGAAAGAGTAACTTGGAACTGGGGGTGTGGGTAAGTAGAAGAGGGCTTGCTTGGTGTGCACGAGGCACGGGGCGCAGTCCCTAGCATTGCTAAAGCAAACAAAAACTCATACACAGCTACCACCTAAACAACCAAAGCTGATGTCATCATTATGAGACCAAACCCAAAGCACAGACAGTGTCACTTGGGATGGCCCTCCCACCTTGACAATCTTCCATTGACAAATGCTATGAAGTGCCTCGTCCGAGCTAGTCAGAGCAGCGGTGACAACCAGCGGGGACAGCAGGAGATCCAGCCTGGTGATGGCCCTTTACCATCACACTCTACCATCAGAGCTACATATCCAGCCCCTCTTTCTAACCTGTATATGTGTGCGTGGCGTGATACACATGTGTGTGTGGTGTGATACACATGTATGTGTGGTGTGATACACATGCACAGAGGCCAGAGGATAACGATGGATGTCCTGTGGCTTACTGCCTTGTTTCCTTGAAACAGTGTCTCTCACTGAACCTGGAGCTACCCATGGTTTGGTTAGGCTGGCCAGCCAGCGATCCCCCAGGATCTGCCCACCTCAGCCCTCACAGTGCTGAGGTTACACACGTCAAACTCGGATTTTTCACACGGGTGCTGGGGTCCCTGTTGGAATTCGTGGCCACTGACCACTCCCCCGCACATGTGCTGCCAAAACCTTAGTCATCCCAGGGCCTTACGTCCTACGTAATCTGTGCACAACGTGATCGGGTAATTTGCGCACAGCGTGATCACACAATCTATGTGCATGCGTGGCGTAGCTATGTGAGCCCATATGCGCATGTGCAGGGGCAATCCATGAAAAGCAGGTCACAGACTCCTCCCACCTTTTTCTTCCCCCTTCTCCTCCTTCCTCCCTCTCCGCACGTCTCTCCAACAGGCCTGAGCACCCCCTCTCGTGTCCCTCCCTTTCCTAATAAACTCTCACAGTGGGTTTCGTTGTGCCTCGTGACTTTTCCTAGCAGGGTAAACAGCGCCGCATAAAACCAACAGTCCCCATGTTTGTGCAGCAAGCGATCTTTTGTTGTGTGATATTTTGATTGCATTCTGATGCTCCTGAGACTGACAATAAAGTTTGTTTTAAAACAAAGGGTGGAGATAGCTACTAGCTGACCAGAATTAACCACAGAGATTTTGGAGGACTGAGGACAGATAGACAGGAAATAGTAGGGTGGGGCTTAGGGTCTTGGCCCTTTTGGATGGAGGAATTAAAGAGATAGGAAGTCACTGGTCACTTCTCTACTGCTTCTCTGATCATTCAGGTTCTTACCCCAATATTTGACTCCCAAGTTTTTGTTGCTAAAGAACAATTAGATAAAATGCATCAATCTTTTCCACCAAGCCATTCCTCAGCCTGTTGTTTTAAGACTGGGACTTACATAGAATTGTTTTGACTGCCACAACTCCCTTCCTGATTGTATGTCACTCTGCCCCAGATGAGGTGGAGAGCTGATGAAGGCAGCACTCCGTCTATGCGATTTCCAGGAGTCATTAACATGCTGGGGTAGGATGGCTCAGTGATGCAGCTGTTTGGAGTCACCCACACTCCTGTAAGTAAGCCCAGTAAACTCACTGATTTGGGCAAGTAGAAGAACGTTCATGTCTCCAGGAAACAAAAAATGCAACATGGGCTGGAAGGAGAAGTACTAAGTAGCCAGGCCAGACCAAAGCATGCTGGTGACATCAAGCCGCTGAGGACACTGGACTGGGTCTTTGGAACTTGAGGGATAGTTTTATAACGTCTAGGGAGTGGGCGGTGGTAAAGCATTAATGTAAATTTCCTGCATGGGTTGCTTGATCGTGTTTGCCAAGCGAAACATCATTGTTTATAGAAAATGAACATAAAATGTTGGGAGATGCTGTTGCACTTGGTTGGTTAACTTTTCAAAGATTTTGGGGAAAAAAACCAAAACAACAGTCCTTAGTTTTGTATGTGCAGATTTTCTCTAGGTTTGCAATTGCTTCTGAATTTAAAAATATTGGCATAAAAACAAAGAATTGCTGGCCGGTGTTGGCACATGCCTTTAATTCCAGCACTTAGGAGGCAGAGGTAGACGGATCTCTGAGTTTTAGGCCAGCCTGGTCTACAAAGCAAGTTTCAGGACAGCCAGGGCTGTTACACAGAGAAACCCTGTCTCAAAAAAACCAAAACCAAAACCAACCAAACAAAAAAAACCATAAAGAATTGCTGTGTTTTCACAACTGCCAGGGGGTTCAGACGCCCTCTTCTGGCCTCCAAGGGCACTGCACATGCATAGCACATACACAAATAAATACATTTTAATTTAAAGTAAAAATTAAATAAGTTTTAAAAACATAAACAGGGTCTAGAGAGATGGTTCAGTGGTTAAGAGGACTCATTGCTCTTGCAGAGGGCCTGGGTTTGGTTTCCAGCACCTACATGATGGCTCACAACTGTCTGTAACTTCAGTTCCAGGGGATCTGACACCCTCTTGTGACATATATGGGCACTGCAAATATACGGTGCACAAACAAGCTGGTGCGTGTGCACATGTGAGCACACACACACACACACACACACACACACACACACACGAGGGGGAAGAATAAACAAAAGCTGGGGAATGGCTCAGTCAATAAACTACTTGCCTTGCGTGAGGGACTGGGTTTGGTCCTCACAACTGATGTAATCATCCTCACAATTGATGTAATGTCACGTATCTGGAATCTCAGAGCTGAGGAGGCAGAGCCAGGCAGATCCAGGGGCTCGTGGCCCAGACAGTCTACCCTACTTGTCAAGTTCCAAGCCAGCAGAGACTCAGTCTCAAAAAACAAAGTGGATGGTGTCTGAGGAGTGACACTCAAGGTTGACTTCTGGCCTTACACACACACACACACACACACACACACACACACACACACACACACACGCCCAACCATAGACCACAGCCAAAGAATATTTAGAAACGAAGCCAGAAGCCAGGCAGTGGTGGCACACACCTTTAATCCCAGCACTCAGGAGGCAGAGGCAGGCAGATCTCTGTGAGTTCAAGGCCAGCCTGGTCTACAGAGCGAGTTCCAGGACAGCCAGGGCTGCACAGAGAAACCCTGTCTCGAAAAACAAACAACGACAAAAGCATGAAGCCAGGTGTGGTGATGGGTACCTGTAGTCCCTGGCACTCTAGAGGTGGAGGAAGGGCAGAAGGGTGGTGAGTTTGAGGCCAGCCTTGAGACTGTCTCAGAAAAGATAGAAGTCCAAAAGTGAAAGCGTTAAGTGTAGCCTTTACCAAGGCCGTACACAGTGCACACTCACTGACGTGATTGTGGCATGGCTGCTGAGCTCACTGTCTGCTAGATCTTCTCTTCCTGCCGATCCTTACCATTTCCCTCCACACTCAAAAAGAACTTCCTCCAGGAAGTCCTCCAGAAAGATGTCGTGAGAACTGGTGACTTCCTGGTCCTGGCTGGCCTCCAGCTTTGTTTCAGTTCACGTGTCTTACAGCTCAGGAAGCAAAGGAGAAGGTTGAACTGATGACATCCTGTCCCCGCCCCTACCCTAACCTCCCAGCATCTTTTGCTGGGAGTGTGCGCCCACTTCCTTGGAACAGGTGCCTTCTTAGAAATCACCACCCAAGGTCAAGTCCATTCCCATCATCCTGCTCCAGAATCTCAGAGGATCTGGCTCAGCAGGTCCATTTTCTGCCTTGGCTGGGCGGTTCTCAGTCTGGCTTAGCGAAAGGGACCTTTCTTATCTTCTTGCAGTTCCAGGGAACGTGATTTCAAAAGGACAGAGACATTGCCAGGGACAGGCTGGGCTGCCTCAGACCAGGTACATGTGAGCACCCAATTGCTCACAGTTAGTCACCAGCTGCAGCTGCAGCCTCTGGGGTGGGGGTGGCAGAGTAAGCAAGCATAGAACACTTGCCCTGTGTCAGCCTCGAGAGTCACTGCCCCTGTGCCTTGGTAGTGCTCATATGGGACATGGAGCAGCAGATAACACCTGTGCAGATACATCTGTGTGTCCATTTTGCAGAGGAACAAACGGGTGCAGGGAGCCACACACCCTGCCTCAGTTCCTAATGCACCGTGTTGTGATTTGAAGATTTATTTCATGTGTATGAATGTTTTGCCCGTGTGTATGAATGTGTACTATGTTCGTGTCTGGTGTCTGCAGAGGTCACAAGAAGGCATTGGATCCCCTGCAACTAGATGGTTGTGACCTGTCATGTGGGTGCTGGGAATTGAACCTGGGTCTTCTTGCAAGAGTAACAGATGCTCTTAGCCACTGAGCCATCTCTCCAGCCCCAGCTCAGCATCCCATTTTAAAAGGTCTATGCTGTTGACTGTCCTCATATCTGCTTCTAGTAACTGCAGGGCCCATGCTGCTCCCCCCAACCCCCCGCCATTTAGTATGTGGGTAGGTATGCAGGTGCCATGGTGCACATGTCGAGGTCATAGGATAACTTTCAGGAGTCAGTTCTCTCCGTCCATCCTTTGGATTCTGGGATCAAACTCAGGTTGTCAGGCTCGGCAGTAATTGGCTTTATCTGCTGACCCATCTCCTAGATCCGGTGTCTGTCTGTCTATCTGTCTGTCTGTCTCCTCGTTCTCTTTCTTTCTTTCTTTCTTTCTCTCTCTCTCTCTCTCTCTCTCTCTCCTCTTTCTTTCTTTCTTTTTTTTTTTTTTTGAGCTAGGACCTCTCTATGTAGCACTGGCTCTACTGCATCTCGCTCTGTAGACCAGGCTGGCCTCGAACACACAGAGATCTGCCTGCCTCTGTCTCTCAAGTGCAGGGATTAAAGGCGTGCGCCACCATACCTGGCCATTGGACCCAATGTCTTCTTGCTGTTTTCAAAACACGATCTTTTCTAAAGTCAAACTTAATCTACAGCTGAGCATGACTTTGGATTTCCAATCCCCCTGCCTCCACTCTCTGTACCACCTGGTTTATTAGGTGCTGAGGATCCCATGCAGGGCTTACCGTGTAGACCGACCCACTGAGCTGCATTGCCAGCCTTTTATCCCCCGTTTTTGGGCACAAGCTTTCACTCTCACAAGTGTGTGCCACCGCACTCAGCTGTCCTTCCCAAGTCTCACTTGTTTTCGTTCAGTCCCTTGAGACAGGTCTTTCTGTGGAGCCCAGGACAGTCTTGAAGACATCCTCCTGCCTAGGTTTTGAAATATGGGGGTTACAGGCATGTATCCCTGCACTCAGCCACAGGAGATGCTTTAAGAAGAATACAGAAGTCAAGCACGGTGGTGCAGGCCGTTGTCCCAGCACTCAGGAGTTGGAGCATGAGGATCGCAAGTTCAAAGCCATCCTCTGCTCTATAGAGTTCCAGGCCTGCCAGGACTACTCAAGACTCTGAAAAAAACAAAGTCAAGCGGTAGTGGCACACACCTTTAATCCCAGCACTCAAGAGGCAGATGGATCTCTGTGAGTTCGAGGTTAACCTGGTCTACAGAGCTAGTTTCAGGATAGCCAAGGCTACACAAAGAAACCCTGTCTTGGAAAAAACCAACAACAACAAAAACCAAACAAACAAGAAATCAAGAGCTGGGCAGATGGCTCGGGGGTAAAGAACACATGCTGTGCAGTCATGAGGACCTGAGGTGGAGTCCCACTGCGTCTGGGTGACCTTCCCTCCCTCCTGTCACTCTTTCCTAGATAACTCTTGAAACTCTCTCAGGAGGTGTGGGCCCTGGCTTGAGGGACTCTGCATGGTTTTGAGTAGGACAGGAGGTTATATACTCCAGGCCTCACCTGGGCTTCAAAATCACCCTGGGAACTGGTCAAGAACACTGGATTTTGGACTCAGTGCCTAAAGGCAGATCCAGCAGGCCTTGGGCAGGGGTTGTCCAGGTGATGGCTTTGGGGCTACCCCTCCTGCTTCCCCCCCCACGAGCTCTGTCCTGGCTCCCTGCCAACCTGGGTCTGGTACTGTGGGCAAAGGTTTGAGGCAGCTCCCGCAGGCCGGGTGGCCTCACTACTCAGGTATGCAATCAGCACCCCTAGAACAGTGCCTGGGTTCTAATGGCTGCTCTCCAAACCCAGTAATTTGTTGTCTCTTTCTCTGGAGTAACATCTGGGCCTTGGGAGCAGGGAAGGTGGCTCTCTCCTGCCCTCTGGCCTTTTCCAAATACCTGCTGGCAGTTGAGCTGTGGGAGTTCAGGGGACACCCCCATAGTGTCTGGCATCATCTTGGGGGGGGGGAGTGGCTGCTAGCAAGAGACTCTAAAAGGGCTAGAATGTGGCTGGGGATATAATGCGCTGGGGATATAGTGGTATTCATGGTAAACACCATCCCTACAGATGTAGGACTCAGTCTACTGGAGACCAGTAAGTAGAGAAGCCATTGTCCCTGGCGACAATTTGAGTAGTGGACAAGAAAGTCCTATCTCAGTCATTGGGAGTGTTGGTCAGAGCTGGATCCTTGCAGGGTGAGTCGAGGTGGGCCAGAGGCAGAGGTGTGGCATATTACAGAGAGAGTTTGGGGTGGGGGTGGAGAAACCATGTGAAGGAAGACCTGTTAGGCTGCAGTGTGTGTTCATCCCATCCAAAGAGGGATGTATGGCAGGGTAGCATTTTCCAGAGGTGGCTACACTCTTCTTATTTGCTCTTCTTGTAACATGGCGTCTCAGGGTTTCTATTGATGTGAAGAGACACCATGACCACGGCAACTCTTATAAAGGAAAAACATTTGATTGGGGTGACTTACATTTTTAGAGGTTTAGTCCATTATCATCTTGGTGCCACATGGGCCTGCAGGCAGATATAGTGCTGGAAAAATAGCAGAATGTCCTACGTCTAAGCTTGCAGGCAACAGGAAGTGGTCTGAGACACTGGGTAGTATCTTGAGCATATATGAGACCTCAAAGCCCGCCTTCACAGTGGTGACACACTTCCTTCAGTGAGACCACACCTACTCCAACAAGGCCACACCTCCTAATAGTGCCACTCCCTTTGGGGGCCATTTTCTTTTAAACCATCACAATGGCCTCCATGTCCCTCCCATCCAATACTGAGGCCCTGTCCCCTGCCTTCAAACCTGGTCAGAGCCTTAAGTACAAAGGATGCTTTGTGCATATGGTACAACTTCATGTGGGATGCCCTGTGGCCTTCAAGCTTAGATCATAAAATTCTTCTTTTTTATTTTTTTACTTATTTTTCCATCACTGGTGCTTGAACCCAGGGTCTCAAACACACTATGCAAGTGCTCAACCACTGAACTATATTTCAACTCTATTACTTCATGTATTTGGAGAGGGTGTGTGTGTGTACATGTGTCCATTTGCACACATATTGATGGTCAGCTTGACAGGATCTAGAGTCACCATGGAGACAAGCCTCTGGGCATGGCTGTGAGGAAGTTTCTAGATTAGATTAGCTGAGGTGGGAAGACCCATCCTGAATGCGGGTGGCACCATTCCCTGGGCTGAGGCCCTGGACTGAATAAAATGGAGGGAGTGAGCTGAGCCTCAGCATCCATCTCTCTCTCTGCTTCCTGACTGTGGATTAATGTGAGCAGCCGGCTCAAGCTCCTGCCTCAATGCCTTTCCTGCTGTGATGGACTGCGCACCCTTGAACTGTGAGCCAAATAAACCCTTCCATAAGTTGCTTCCGCCGAAAATAACAAACACGGAGGGTAAGAGTGCTGACCACAGGCATTAGACAATGGGAAGCCCTGGCATGGGGGGAACTCCAAGCCCTTTGTGCACACAGCATCCAGCATCGCAGGACTCTGTCAAATTGTCCTTGAAGAACATCCAGCCTCCGACAGGACATTCCTGGTGACAGAACACTCAGGACATGCCACTGGATTGTCCTAGCCTCTGTCTCCACAGGCTTAAAATTGACCTTCCAGAATAATCCCTGGTGGATGTGGGTCTCTGAATTTCGGCCAAATCATCTCTCTTTCTTAGCTCATCACGGAACAGATGGTAGTGACCATTCTGGGGGTTCACCAACAGGATGAGGATGGTGGGGTGCTGTGTCACAGGACCTGGAACTATCCAGATCTGGTTGTAGCTGCAGCCTTGGCAGCAGGGTGGCATGGGCTTGGCTTAAACCTCCCAGAGCCTCAATGCTTCCCACATCACAGCCAAGAGTTAATCCAGGCAGAGTGTTTATCATGGAGCAGGGCTCAGTAGACACTAATCCAGACAGCAGAACATGCCTTGGTCCAGGAACCTTTCCTGCATGTGGTGACTCTCCAGGACCAGGGATACAGGGTTTCTTGCACTGTGCATGGCAGAGCCAGCTGCTGTCTGTTTCCTGTTGAAACAGCTCAGCCTTGGTCTAAACTAGTCCAGGAGACCAGGGAACTAAGAGGTGGTGCAGGAAAGGTACTATCTGCTCTGTGTTAAAGGCGGCTCTGTTGGCGGCTGTCACTCTCGCCCACAGTGGGCATGGCTCTGACTGTTCTCCCTATTCACACTGTTGTCTGGTCAGGTGTGAGATCACAGTCAGCAGCTGAGGGGGTTCGGGAGGTCACAGATCCTTCTCTCTGCTTCACAGACAAGGCCCTCTGTTACCACCTAGGTGTGGGGTTCCCTGGGTGTCAACTGTTCAGTTCAACCAACTGAGTTTGTGTGCCAGGAACCGCACAGGATGGCCACATGATAATGGGTCTGGCCGAGGTGAACATGCTCTAAAGAGACACTTGAGTCTCTCAATCTGACTCTCAGACTGTTCAAACAATGGATCCCAAAGAAACAGGAATTCCCCCAGGAGTCTCATGCTGGAAGAAAGAAAAGGTCAAAGCCAGAGGAGGACCTTTGTCTTCTAAAAAGAAATTCTACAAAAGCTCTAACAACTTGTTGGACCACTTTACAGGATGAGCTGAAGCCCAGGTAGTGATGGGCTGATGGTGGGAGGGACCGCACCTTGATGGCTTAGACGTGCATCTCCATGGCCCTCTAGTTCAGCTGACCTCTCTTCAGGACCACAAAGATGGACTTGCAGGGTTCACTATATCTCTTTGTCCCTCTTCCCAGTGTGGCCACATTGAATAAATCTCCTTTTTCTGATTTCTGCTATTAATTTGGCTCTTTTTATTAGCTTATTGAGGATTTGGTGGCTGGACCTGACTTGGAGCACAGGTTGTGACCTCCCAAGTTGGACAACATGTTGTTGTGTGTGTGTTGTGCCTCCCCCCCACACACACTTAGTTATTTTCCCTGCCAGATAGGAAAGGGAGACTGGATCTCCTGGGGTCCTGTTGAATAGCCATTTCCTCCTAATTGAAATATTGTCTACTAGAGGCTGACAAGACTTAGGAAATGAAGGAAACATATAAGGCCCAGGAGGCTCCTGAAACTTACAAGATTCACAGAGCTGATCACAACATGATATAAGCAGCAACAGGTGCCAGGATAGGAGATCCTCTAGGGTTTGAACTTCCTGCAAGTAGTGTGGGATGTGGAGGATGCAGCCTTCCTGAGCTATGGTGGGCTTTTCAGTGACAGCTGCCTCTGAGTCACCCATGTTCCTGTAAGTAACCCAGTAAACTCACTGGGCCATTAGGTGACACCTGGGTGGAAGCATTTCTTTGGTCTGTTGTTTGTGTCCCATCTGGGGTATATAACAGATATTTGTTCATGTCCCCCCAGGGTAAGTCACAACAGTCCCCTGCAGGGGAGGCACTGGATGGAGCTGTCACTCCTCACCCACAACATCTCTGATGTGATCTCATCGGAGCAGGACACACAGCCAGGAGGCAGCCTGCAGACAGGACCAGGGTCTGGTGCAGTGGACATTTGCCCATGGCCTTCTCTGAGGCTTCCTTTCCAACAGTATCCACATAGGTCCCAAGTTCAGCCAATCAGTACTTGCACCCCACTAGGCACAAGGATTGGATCAGGAATTGACATGTGACCTAAGTGGGACCAATGTAATTGGGTCTCAGGAATGGTCTGGGTATACGATGCTGCAGCCTAGAGCAGCCTCAGTGATGGTTACTCTGCAGCAAGCTGGCAAGGGTAAAAAGAAACTTGTGGATTTTAGAACAGCTGAATCCAGCTGTGCCCACAGCGAAGCTGTTCTTGGATCTTCATCTAAAACAAAAACTACTGGTGGGTCAGTTGGAGTCAGATTATTGTTTACATGCATACATATGTGCACATGCGTGTGGGAGCCAGAGGTCCAACATCAAGTATCATTTCTCAGATGCTATCCATTCTGTTTATGGAGACAAAGTCTCTCACTGAGACCCTGGGCTTGCTAATTCAGGTAGGTTGGCTGGTCATGGAGCCCCAGAGATCTTTCTGTCTCCACCTCTCCAGCACTGGGATTACAAGCATGTGTCACCACACCCAGCTTGTATGTGGATGCTGGGGACATGTGCCACCACACCCAGATTATACATGGGTGCTGTGAACTAGACTCAGGGCCTTGTGCTTACAAAGCAAGCTCTTTATTGACTGAACCATCTTTCCAGCCTTGAGACAGATCTTTAGCTCACTGTGGGGAGACTGGGCCTCTAGCATGGGTCTCTTGCCCTCAGGCCTAGGCCCTGCTGTGACCATAGCGACACCCAGGCTCAGAGCCCTTTGGCCTATGCTGTTGGTTTTACCCACTGCCTTTAAAGATGCCAGCATTAGAACCCAGACAGGGTGCCCACACCTCACTCCTGACCCGGCCTGGCCACCCTCTCAGCCACCCACTGCCCCAGAGCCATCAGCCCCAGGCTCTCCGGAGCCTGAATCATACACCTGCACAGGCCTCCGCGCCAAGCTATGAGGAAGACACGGGGAGAATCCCCTGCTCAGCTTCTGCTGGGGGTGGCACAGGGAATCTGCCTCCTGGGAGCTGTGACCCAAGAGTGCCCTAGGCTTTGAGAGGTCACTCAGGGGTTCTTCCCACACCCTCTCACCTCTGCAGAGGGCAGAAGCAGCAACAGTTGATGAGATCCATGTGCCAGCTGGTGCCAAGCCCTTCAGTGAAGTCCTTACCTTAGATCTCACGGCTGCCTCAGGCTCACGGTGGGGACCTGGCATTCAGCACAGGGACTTGGGTGCTCACAGCCTGGGTTTGAATCCCAGCTCTGCCACATACTAGCTGTGTGACTTGGGCAAGTTACTTAGATCCTCTGTGCCTCGGCTGTCCCTCCTGGAAGTTGAGATGTTGAGCAGTAGTCTGGAATGAGGAGGCAGTACATATGCCTGGACCAGCGTTGTATGTGTTGTATGTGAACTGTTATTATGCTCACTTTACAGAAGGAAAAACGGAGGCTTGAGCCTGGCCTTGGGGCCCAGGCATCAGAGGCAGGAGACCTCCTAGATACTGTTTCCATCTGCATTGCCCAGTAGGGTGACGGACAGCTGTCTAGTCATGGTGACATTACCCGTCCTGGTCTACACTCATGACACACATGCAGTGATTAGGAGACTTTATGTTGGCTGTAGGCAGACTTGATGTATGCACACATAAGAGAGCACAGGCGTGAGCGCGCACACACACACACACACACACACACACACACACACAAGTGCACATGCCCTATACATACACATGCACTCCCCCCCACAACTAAATGGCACACTTAATACTGATTTTTATCTATCTCACAGATCCTGAGTGTGTGTGTGTGCACATGTGTGCACATGATTGTGTACATGTGGAGGAATATCTTGGCTGTTGTTTCTTAAGCATTGTCTGTGCTGTTTTTTGGAGACAAAGCCTCTCACTGACCCAGAGCACTCCAATTTGACTAGGCTGGCTGATCCCTGAGGGCCCAGGATCTGCCTGTCTCTGCCTCCCTGGAGCTGGGATCACAAGTGCACACCACCAGAGCCTTGCTCTAACATGGGCTCTGGGAATGGAGCTCTGGGCCTTACGTCTGCACTGCAAACACTTCACTGATGAAGTTATCTCCACACCTCCTGTTTCTTAATCTAATTAAAGGAATTGGTTTACTTTTTACATAATGGGTGACATATTGATGGGTGCCTGCAGGGGCCAGAAGTGGGCAGCAGATCCGCTGGAACTGGAGTCCCAGGCAGTTGGGAGCCTCCTGATGTGGGTGCTGGGAACTGGTGCTCCTAACCACTGAGCCATCTCTTCAACCCTGGTTTTCGTTTTTTTGTCTGAGAGTCTTCATATGTAGCCCAGGCTCCCCTTAAACTTCTGGCCATCCTCTTGCCTCAGCCTCTTGAGTGCTGGGACAAAAAGCCTGGCCTATTTTTGCTTTTTTTTTTTTTTTTAAACTTTATTTATTTATTTATTTATTTATTTTGGTTTTTCGAGACAGGGTTTCTCTGTGTACCTTTGCGCCTTTCCTGGAACTCACTTGGTAGCCCAGGCTGGCCTCGAACTCACAGAGATCCGCCTGGCTCTGCCTCCCGAGTGCTGGGATTAAAGGCGTGCGCCACCAACGCCCAGCTTATTTTTGCTTTTTAAAATGTGACTAAGGGAGATCTACAGCTCGCTTTCTGTGGCTGTTGGATGGCATCAACCCAGGCCCTTCTCCATCTGCCTTGGAGGTGTGGAGGTTGGCTGAGGAGGTGGTTGTCACAGAGCGGCCTGGTGAGCCCTCTGTGGGCTCCTCCAATGGGTGGCTGTTGCTGTGAGAGGCGAGCAGGACCCTGAAGCACAAGGCCCTCAGGGCCCCCTGCCAGGCCACCGTGACTCTGTCTGTCTCTTGCCAGTCCTATCAGTTCCCCCCACCCCCACCTCCTCACTCACCACCCCCCCACCTCCTCACTCACCACCCACCCCCACCTCCTCACTCACCACCCACCCACCTCTCTGCCCAGAGACTTCTGGAGAGGCCATGTGTCTTATTTATTCATTCATTCATTCATTTATTTATTTATTTATTTATTTATTTATTTATTTATTTATTTATTTATTTATCTATCTATTTATCTATCTATCTATTCATTTATTTATTTATTCGCTTATTTATCTATCTGTCTGTCTATTTATCTATTTATTTATTTTGTGGGGGGAGGGGGAGTGTTCAAGATGGGGTTTCTCTGTGCAGCCCTGGCTGTCCTGGAACTCACTTTTGTAGATCAGGCTGGCCTCAAATTCACAGAAATCCACTTGCCTCTGCCTCCTGAGTGCTAGGATTAAAGGTGTGTGCCACCATGCCCAGCTATGTGCCTAACTTCTTAGTCTGCCTGCCAAACATCTGTAGCCAGTGAGGAAGCCCACTCCTGCACTGGAGACCTCTTGGTCCAGGCTTCATCATCCCTGCGGCTTCCTGGTTCTGTGTTTAACGTCCCCTTCCAAGCTCTTCGAGTGTCTAACCCACACCCGTCACTTCCTGTCACATCACTGGATGGGCCTCCTGTGCTATTGGCTGTCTCTTGAGAGTTTTCTCAAGCACTGGCTGGGCATGGAGGTTCTGTATAAACAATATAGGATTTTCTAGAACAACTAAGTTTCATGCCTTCCGGTTCATAGGTATTTTAAAGTTTCTTTTAGGTTTGTTTATTTTATTTATGTGTGTGGGTGTTTTGCCTGCATGTATGTATGTGCCACACGTGTGTACAGTGCTCATGGAGGCCGGAAGAGGGGCTCAGGTCCGCTGGAGCTGGAGTTACATACAGATGGTTGTGAGCCACCATGTAGGTGCTGGGAGTCGAACCCAGGTCCTATGGAAGAGCAGCCAGTGCCATTAACCACTGAGCCATCCCCTCAGTCCCAGTTCACAAGTACTTTTGTGCCTATGACCCTAAGTGATGCACTACCAAGGGCAGCTGTGGTCCATCTCAGGTAGCTGGGGCTTCAGTCATCCCAGCCTCAGGGAACAATCTAGAATATGCATCTCCAGTACTTCTAGAGCAGACAGAAGAGATAGTGCTGTTGAGCCCTGGCTCTGATGCCGTCCTGGGTCCCCACCCTTTGTTGGTGGGTGGGGACAGAGAGGCTGGGTTCCTGTTCTCTGGGAACCCCCTGGGCTACCATGGAAGTTAGAGGTCAGAGGGCAGCTCCATGGTGTCTTCAGCATGCCCGAATCTGATTGTCCTGGTTGTTTGTCTCATCAGAGGCGAGCTGCCCAATGGGCCAACTTGCCTTTCTCTTGCCTGGGTCTCTGGGAGGTTTGACTGGCAGCTGGACTGTCACAGTAGATAGTAAATGAAAGAATGAATGGAGACAGGGCCTGGGTGACATTCTCAGGGCAACAGTCCCGATTCAGTGTTCTGGGGAAGCCCCAAAGTCTCCCCCACCTACCCTCTCTCAGTCCCTACGTCCCTGTGCAGGGCATACACTTGTGAGGTGTGGCCACTTCCTTGACCTTACAAAATGTGCCTGGAGCCCGGGGAGACTCAAGACCCTTCAGAGAAGGACTGCTGTGTGCTTCTTAGCTGGACCAGTGAGGGTCCCAAGGGGGAGGTGGGCAGGAAACCTCTTCCTACCTCAGCGGACCCTTTCCTGTCCCCTCTGCAGAGAACCACACATAGAAAGCACTGCTTGGCAATAGAACCGTGACGGTCTTGAGAACGAAGGGGAAAGGTGACCTGGGGTGCTTCACTCTTTTCCAAATTCCCTGGTACATCTCTGACTGTGAAGCAAGCCGGAATACTTCCAGAACCCTGCACAGAACCTCTCCTGATCTCTAGGAAGCCTGGCTGGCTCCTCAGGCCCCTACTCCCCGTTTCCCTTTTTGAGATCCACAGGAACTTCATCCCCCACACACTCACCAAGCTGTTGGGCTTCCTGGCTAGTCTGAGCTCCAGGGGGCTGGGAGGGGGGTTGATGGTGCACCATGGAGCCATGTCAGGAATATGCCCTAAACAGCCACAGGGACTACCCAGTAAGCTTCACGGTCTGACTGTTGCCAAGGGAGCTGTGTGTGTGTGTGTACCAAGAGGTAGAGACACAGGGCTGAAGACAGGCAAGAGTCACTTGTCTGCCCTCTAGCCCGACCTGCTTTTTAGATTCATGGAGACCACCGCCAGACTCTCCTCGCTGATTTTCTAACGTCCCATCTCCAAAGAGTGTCCCCTCCCAGAAAGATTCTGGGCACACCTCCTTCTGGGCCAGGACCTAAACAAGGTACAGAGGCCAAATATTCAGTCCAGAGGGACCCGGCTCTAAGCAAGCAATGGTCGGCTAGGAAGAAAGGCCCAGGTGAGGTACCCAGCCCACCTCAAAGAAGGGCAGCCTCTGTAGGAGTGTCCCAGGACACTGGGGAGTTGAGAAAGGGAACAATGGCCATGACGTTCCCAGGAAGTACAGCTAGCCCTACCCTCCTCAGGACCATCAAAATTATCTAGTCTCTTTATTAGAAGAAGTTCTATTACATTTATTTCCTTATTTTTACATTTTGAGGGAGAAGATACATGCCACTGAGGTCTGAGTCTGGAAGTGAGTTCTCTCCTTCCCTCCACGTGGGTCTCAGGTATTGAACTCAGGTCATCAGCCTTGCTGGCTCAGCCATCTTGCTTGCCCCCAAGTCACTTTCTTCGGCCCCCTCGCTTGGCCTATGACCACTACATCACATCATTGGGTGGCGGCAAGGTGGAGGGGAATTCACACTGGCCGTAAAAATGGAAGCTAAAGTCAGATTAAGGGATTACCTGCAGGCCTCAATTATCGTGGCTTTATTTTTATCTGCCCATCTGGCCCGGGTTTTGTTACCCAGGAGTTACTGTATTATTCCAAACACAACGGTTGGCAGGAGGGCTCCCGAGAAACAGGCCCCCTTCCTGCCTCCACCCGTCTCTCCCAGCCTGGGGCTTCCTCCCAGCTACCAGGTCATGGGAGAGCAGCTAGCTAGTCCCCCTCCTGAGAGGCAGGAACAAGACCCTCCCAGAAGATTCTACTAGGTGGCCTACCAGGTTCCCAGAGGGGTTGTTGGCTAGCTTTTTAAAGAATCAACAAATAGAAACTATGCATTCCCCTAGGGGGCCAAAGTCTGTTCTGTGGGGGAAGGTAACCCTTCAGGAGAGCATCTACTCTAGAAGGTGGAGAGCCAGACCTAAATCAGGCAAAGGCAAAGAGCCAAGTGGGCCTAGGAGGTGGCCAAGACTCATGGCTCCTGGGGACCCCTACCTCTGCTTCACACACACCCATGTTGAGCTCAAGCTAGGAAGATTTGTGATTGGTGAGGCCACCACTCAAGAGTCCCGATTTGAGAGCCATGATGGGGGTATTTCATCCCAAGCAGGTCCTTGAGGAAGCCGGGGAGCAATTCAGACCAAAGCCCTGGAGTCACAGCCTAGGGTCACAGCTGGTGAGGCTAACTCCCAATGGATGCACCGGACCTGAGGCAGGGGTCCTCATAACCCAAACCCTCCTCAGTGGGTCCTGTGCAAAATGAATATGTGGCCCCCGAATGCAGGAGCCCCTGAGGACGGAGGGCTGGCAAACACTGACACTAAACCCAACTTGAACCCTCTGAGCCCTGCGTGACTGGCGGTCACACACCCGTGGAGCCAGCTGCGTCAGCTTGCTTGGTAGGGGCTAGAGATGACAGTGTGCCAGAACAAAGCACCACAGTTGGGTGACTTAAAATAACAGAGACTTCTGGCCTCCCACATGGGCAGGCCAGGGCTGAGAATCAGGCATTGGTAGGTTGGCGCCATCAGAAACCCCAAGGGACATGGCTTGGGCCTCTCTCTCAGCTTCTGGCTGCCAAGGATATGCCTTCACGTGGTCTTCGTTCAGAACAGGCTGCGTCCAGATTTCCCCCTTTTAGCAGAATTCCATTGTCTTGGGTTGGGGTCACACTCAAGATCCTATTTATTTATTTATTTATTTATTTATTTATTTATTTATTTATTTATTTATATTTACTTATTTTTTAAGAGAAGGTCTCATGCTGCCCAGGCCTGACCTTGAAGTCACTATGTAGCCAAGGATAACCTAGAACTTTGGTCCTCTTGCTTCCTCCTTCCAAGTGCGGGGATTACAGGCAGGCACTACCACACCATGTTTACTCCATGCTGGGGGATCCAACCCAGGGGTCTTCACGTACACCAGGCAAGCACTCTACCAACTGATCCACACCCCCACCCTCACGGCCTCCTATAACCTGATCCCTCTGTAGACTCCATCCCCACCTCAGGCCACTCTGGGGGTTATCAGAGAGCAAGACCCCATCAGACCTTTCTTGGAGACACAGCCGTCACATGAGCCCTGTGCATGGGTCCCTTTTGGTTTGGCGCAGCACAGTGGATGTCCACAGACACGGGACCTGTGGCAGCTCCCTCTCTTTCCCAGGGTGAGTAGACTGCCGTGGAGGCCTCCTGTGTCCTGGAACCCTTTGGCACGCGTCAGGGTAAACTCTCAGAACCTCACAGCTGGCAGAACTGCGGCCTGTTTTGAGGACTGGGGGGTGCCCAAGGTGGCTTTGAGAGAGCAGATTCTGCCTGACAGACCACTACCCCGGTGACCACAGCAGTGACCCAGCTCCTTCCCTGCCCTACTCATCCTCACTGGGGGCCCCATGGAGCAGCCACCGCCTGAGAATGACGGCTGACAGGGTCCCTTTCTTCAAAAGGATGATACCGAGGGGGCATTGCCACTCACTCGTGATGGTTCAAAGACGCCTTGGGTCACTGGCGACCACTTGGCAGCTCTGCTGTGGCTGGGAGCAGATGGAGTTTAGTGAGCCTCACCAGATCGTGGCAGGCAGGGCCAGGGAAAGACGGCGTCTTTTCTCCCATCTTCAGGATACTGGTGGCCCAGCCCAGCCCAAATCCCCCTGGGAGGCAGGCACTGAGGCCTCATGAATGACACCCCGCCCCTGGCCCCCATGAAGGGACAGGCGTGTTTGGAGGCTGGTAGGTGGGGTCCCGGACACAGCGCTGTGGGGAAGAGGTAGGCCGGCTCTTGGCATTCCAACTGGCACACACCTGGGGCTCCTGTTTTGGCTCAGCCCGGGATGGTGTCATCGTCATTTTTTCCGAGTGAGCATTAACTGCCTCCGAGAAGCAGGGCCAGCTCCAGGCTCAGGCCCTCTCCCTCCCATGGCTTGTCTTTTTGTCTCTTAATGAGTGATGTGCTCAGGAGAGCCAGGTGAGAGGACGGTGGCTCCCTTAGAAGGGCGAGGCGGTGCCCTGACCCTGACTCACCACGCCGCTCTTTGGCCCCCAAGCATGCACCTTGCTTGTTAAAAGCGTACCGGGTGCCACCCCTCCTGGGAGGGTGGACCCCTGCCCCCCACCCTTCGTGTTTGGGAGGCTGACTCAGCGGTGAGGTCACCCTTGGCTTGGGTCTCAGGCAAGCACCTTCTTGCCCGGCCTGTTGGGTTCCCACTGGCACCCAGCTCCACCTGGGCTGGCATGTGGGTTGGGACCCTGCACATGTGGTCAGTGAGCGGAGGCAGGTACCTGCCCGTCTGCTGGCCTGATTTCCTTCCCATGTATTGGTTAACCAGTCCTGGGGGCGCCAAAGACTGATACTTGGCCAGAGTCTTTGTGGGCACACCTTGCTCAAAGAGGGGAGTCCTCCACTGCCTGGGGTTCTGGAAGACTCTCAGAAAGGGGATGCTTGGATGAGTCTTGAATGGCACACTGGAAGCCACCAAGGATGGAGATGAGATCTGTCAGTCACAGGGAACAAAGACCCAGAGACACATTCAGGGAGCGAGAAGGAGAGACTGAGGAGGTGAGCGGGGGAGGCAGTGGCAGTCTCTGTACCTCATCCCAGGGCTCGGACCAGGACACTGGAGCCCCAGGAGGGTTTCAGTCAGAGTGACATGGCCGGGCTCCTTTTTAGGATACCCGCGATGGCAGCTGGGTGGGGAAGCTGGATGGAGGAATGGAGGCAGGTGGCAGGAAGCCCATCCGGGAGCCATAACAACGGTCAAGGGCAGGGAGGGGAAGGCTCCGGACCACGGCACAGCAGGGGACTGAGAAATGAAGATGGCTTTAGCAAGCTCAGGGTCTCAGCCACAGAAAAGACCTTTCTTGGCTGACAGTGTCTATGTCATTTTGGGCCCCGGTGTCACTTTATACGATTTCTGATAGATTGACTTGCCCAGTATGTGTCACTCCATATATGGCACCATCCAAAGTGTGGCCAACCTGCACAGAGAGACCTTGTTCTTCAGTTTCTACAGCGTGGGGCTGGTTCTGACCCGCACTTGCAAAACCTTATCTACAGCATCCCAGCCCTGGGTATTCCCCAGAGCATCATGGGAGAGGGCCTGGTGTGAGGTCCAGGTGCCACACGTTCCGCAGTGAGCCTTGGGCAGGTCAGCGGGCTCGCTGTGCTTTCAGGCCTTCCTGTGAGGTCGGGGAGAGATGTACTGAGGTTGGCAGCCTGCACGTGAGGACACAGTGGTGGCCGCGGTAGTGACCAAAGCCCTTGCTTTGCTTGCCCGCCAGTCACCTGGCTGCTGTGGGATGTGTGCTTGGTTACAGGGCTCCACTCCCAGCTGCCTTCAGGTGTCTGGCCCAGAGTGGCCTTCACACAGCCCCATGTGACAGGCCGCTGAGTCCTGACCCCTTTGACACTTTGGTAAGATCCTTCTTGAGAGGTTGGGGTCAAGGCAGACTACATACAGTCTTCAATCATCGGTACTGACTACAACCCCCCTCTCCAGCCCTTGCTGCAAAGAATTGGCTGAAAAGAAAGCCCCCCCCCATAGGAAGCGAGCCCCTGAGGCCACTGTGGGAGCAGTTAAGGTGGTCACTAGTGTCACTGTCTGTAGACAAGTGTCCTAGATCCATTTCCGGGGCCTTGGATCCAGGACCCATGGATAAATGGAGACACTGGGAAGCACGAGCCTGGATTGGCAAGGTGCCCCCAGAGAGGGTCTTGGGGAAAGTCCACCAGTGTGGACTGGGGCACCCTGGAAGGATGTGTGCTTTCTTCTGACACACTGAGGCAGGGAGCCAGGGAGCAGGGAGGCTTTGCTTCTGTCTAGGTTGGCATGTAAGCCTCCTGGGCGACATTCAACCTGAGCCGAGAATGCCTGGCCTCTCTCTTCTGCCCTCTCTTCCTCTCTCTTCCCTCCTCCCTTCTTCTTTCTGGAGATGGGGTCTCATATAGCCTAAGCTGGCCTCAAACTTGTACTGAGGCTGGCCTTGAACTTGTGCCCACTTTCCCAGTGCACAACATCTAGTTGATGTAGTGCTGAGATGGAACCCAGGGCTTTGTGTGTGCTGGGCAAGCACTCTACCAACCGGGCTACACCTCAGCCTTCTTTTTTTCCCTCCCCATCCCTCCCCTTTCCCCCTCCCCTCCCTTCCCTTTTTTCTTTTATGCAGTATTTGGGATTAAACCCAGCTCTTATGCGTAAACAAGGACTCACACTAGACACGGTTCTATTACTGAGCCACAGTCCCAGCCCGGGTTTTACATTTTTTAAAGGGTCATAAAAACAAATGAATGAACAAACATAAACAAACTGACAGACTAATTAACAGACAAGAGAAAGATAAGCTCAGCTAGCATGTGACCTGCAAACAAGCTCTGGAGACTTTCGTGAGAGAAGAGTAGCCAGCTCTGGGTCTGGAAGAGATACCCACAAGGGCCTGCACCACCACAGTCACAATCAAAGCAGCAAAGAGTGTGCCCCTTGGAGGTAGTGCATTTCCTTCCCCTTAGCAAGCAGGGCTCCAAGAATCCTCTCTCTAGCTCTGTCTCACACTTAGAGGCTGGGGACGTGGTTTAGTTGATAGAGTGCTTACTTCAAGAAGCCACGAAGATGTGGAATACAGACTCCATTCCCAAGGGCAGGGCAGCCTGGGGTCGATCCCCAGCATGGTAAAAATAAAACAAAGCCGGGCGGTGGTGGCGCACGCCTTTAATCCCAGCCCTCGGGAGGCAGAGCCAGGTGGATCTCTGTGAGTTCGAGGCCAGCCTGGGCTACCAAGTGAGTTCCAGGAAAAGGCGCAAAGCTACACAGAGAAACCCTGTCTCGAAAAAAACCAAAAAAAAAAATAAATAAATAAATAAATAAAATAAAAAAAAACAAAAAATAAAAAATAAAACAAAACCCACCCCTACCCATGGGTTGAGCACTGTGCAAGACTCTCTCCTCCCCTCCCTTCCTTCCTGTCAGGGAAATGTGGGGATGAATGAAGGGCCAAGTGCAAGCCAAAGAACCGTCTTCAACTCTGGGTATGAAAAGCCCTAAAGGGTCCAAGTGGCAATGGCAGGCACATGGGCAGCCTCTGTGGGACAGGAGGGATGATGCAAGGTGGATGGCTAGAGATGGTAAGGCTGTTGCAATCCTGCAGACCTACACCTCCCTGCCCAGACTGCCAAACCAGTAGAAAGAATTGGGAAACAACTGTGTGGGGCTCGGGTGGGAAGCCAGGGACATCCCTTCCTTCCTCTTAGTCATAGGATTTAACTTTCAGTACATCTTTCAAGCATTAGTCATGCCTGAGATAATCCTGACTTTCCTAGCACCCAGGACAACTGAGGCAGGGAGCCAGGGAAGCAGGTAGGCACTGACCTCAGATTGCCTACTGCCAGCTTCCTCCCAGGGCTGATCAGGCCTGTCTCATTTTTACCCAGTATCTCTGGGGCTTGGGTAAAGCTCAGCATGGTTAAGTCCGAGCTGCGTTGCTGTATGACCTTGGGGAAGTCACTCTACCCTGCTGGACTTCAGTCTCCGTATCCTAAAATGGGGAACGGAATGAGTTTATACCTGTACATAAAGATTGGATGCATAGATAATGCTCATGAAGCAGGCAGCAGGAGCTGGGGAAACAGCTT
Source organism: Peromyscus eremicus (assembly GCF_949786415.1). Taxonomy (NCBI): domain Eukaryota; kingdom Metazoa; phylum Chordata; class Mammalia; order Rodentia; family Cricetidae; genus Peromyscus; species Peromyscus eremicus. The sequence continues at coordinate 150,705,690 of NC_081417.1, forward strand.
ATCGGCTAAAATCAATTGCTGCACAAGCCCGATGATTTGAGTTCAGATCCCCAGGACCTGTGTGAAAGCTGGACATTGTGACATGTGTCTGTAATCACAACCCTCCCTCGGCAAGATGGAAAACAGAGTCGGGAGAATCTCCTGGAAGCGTCTAGGCCAGATTATAGACCTGGAGTATGCAGTATGGCTTCAAACGAAAAGGAGACTCTACTTTAACATGGTGGAAGGCGAGAACCAGCCTCTGGGGTTGTCCTCTGACCTCTGTACCACCTTGGCCTCACATACAAACACAAACAAAAACAAATAAGTGGGCTTAAAAAACAACTACAACAAAGCCGGGCAGTGGTGGCTCATGCTAGCACTCAGGAGGCAGAGGCAGGCAGATCTCTGGGTTTGAGGCCAGCCTGGTCTGCAGAGCGAGTTCCAGGACAGCCAGGGCTACACAGAGAAACCCTGTCTGGAAAAACAAACAAACAAACAAACAAACAAACAAACAAATAAGCAGTATACGGCAGACAGCCAATAAGACTGCTTCCTCCTTTCTAGGCATATAAGGAAGCCCCGTAAGCCAGGCTCTGCCCTTCAGGGTTGCTGAGGTAGCCGGGACAAAGTTACACCCTCGCGACAGACAATTAGATTCACTCACGGACAATATCACCTAACATGGCAAGATTCTGCCCTGCCCTTGGGAACGGAGTTTGTACTCCACACCCTCGTGGCTTCTTGAGGTAACTTGCTAACTATGCTCTGGCCAGATGGGGCTTCTGGACACTTCATGAAACATATTGGGTTTTACTGAGGGTCTTTGGCCAGGGGTCCCCACCCCCCGCCACGGGACCCTGTTTTTACTGCCACCCCAGTCCTCCTGGCATCTGGGATCCTATCAGCATCGAGGACATGGTCACCATGGCTGCTCTCAGAGTTAGACTGAAGAGGCCCAACATAATGTTTGCACCACCTCAGGTGGACTCTCACTATCCTCGGAAGGTCTCAAGAAACTCTCCAGGCAAGAATGAATTTGATTCATTCATTTAAAAAAAAAAAAAAAGAGGGCCAGTGAGAGGGCTGAGTGGGTAAAGGCGCTTACTGGCCTGTGGTAGAATATTATTTTAAGATGTGTTACATTTGTTTATGCTATGGAATATTTGTTAAATGATGCAAAGATGTATTGTATTCTTTTATGTTGCATTTGTTTGACTCTGTAAAGCTGTGTTACTGTGCCTGTCTAAAACACCTGATTGGTCTAATAAAGAGCTGAACAGCCAAAATAGCAAGGCAGGAGAAAGGATAGGCCGGACTGACAGGCAGAGAGAATAAATAGAAGGAGAAATCTGGGAGGAAAGGATGAAGGATCAAGAAAAGAAGGAGCTAGCCACCCAGCCACACAGCCAGACACAGAATAAGAAGGAAAAAAAAAAAGATATACAGAAACAGAGAAAGGTAAAAGCCCAGAGGTAGATGGGATAATTTAAGTTAAGAAAAGCTGGCTAGAAACAAGCCAAGCTAAGACTGGGCATTCATAAATAAGAATAAGTCTCTCTGTGTGTATTTATGTGGGAGCTGAGTGGCGAGTCCCCAAAAGAGCAAAAGAGTAAGAAAAAAAAAAAAAACAACAAGAGTGGCCCATGCATATATGTACGTGAGTGCATGCACACAAATAAAAGAATGTAATAATAACTTAAAAGGAGAGTCACCTGGCCCTTTGGTGGGCAGGAAGAGGAAGGTAGTATTCAAGATCTTGAAGCCAGCTCCCTGTGTCCTCACGGTCTCAGGAGCTTCCAGGAGCCTGGCCCCCTCCAGCACCCTGTCTCCCTGTCCCAGAAGGGCTGATGGCTCCCTGCGCGGTGCCCTCCAGTGTTTGTGGCCCTAGTGGAGCCTTGCCATATTGCTTAGCAATTACTGGGTCATGTGCCTTCCTGCCCCATGGACCGGGTGGCTGTATCCATGGTAACTCCTCTTTTGGTCAGTCTTGCCTGGGAAGTTGACAGTTTGTAGTGCACAGATGTCAGAGCGGACGTGAATTGGGTCACAGCCTCCAGCCTGTCCCCTGTAGTTTCCTACTCCGTGGTGACTCTCTCTGCACATTCGGTGAAAGTCACCCACGTTAAGCATTCTGTTCAGTGAACATCAATTAATTCTCACAGTGGTGATGATGCCACATCACAGCCAAGTGCCAGCACCCCTAAATCTCCTCCTGCTCCTTTGTGGTCTGTCTCCACTTTTGGATGGCCTTGGGACTGATATTGTCCCCAAACTTTCCCTTCCCTAGAATTCATGTAAATAAATCCCTGAAGCCTGTGTTCTTAACATGATGGTTTTGAGGTTCGTCCACAGGATATGTAGCAAGTACCTGCCATTTTCTTTCCTTTCTGAAGCCCAGCTGCCTCCCATCGTCATAGCAGATCTGGTTTTCTGCAGAGCAACATTGTTCTGCAAAAGACAGAGGAATCTGGGTTGTGTCAACCTGTTGATATATGAACAGGGCTATGGGTTTACACAAACCTTCATGGGATGTGTTTTCAGTTCCCTCAGGTAGAGATGGTGGAAGTATGCCTACGTCTCAAAGCCAAAAATCTCAAAATCTCCAACTTCGAGACAGCTGCCATGATGCCGTAAGTGGAAAATTCCACTGGGGTGACAGGTCTCAGTCTAAACACAGGCTCACCAAAAACAAGGCAGGAGGTTACCTCAGGGTTGTGTATAGAAGGTGCATGCAAAATGGAAGGAATCTGGTTGAGTCTGGTCTTCTGCCAAAGTTGTCTCCCTAGGAGCACGCAAACACTTAAAAAAACAAACGAAACAAAAACTCCAACATACTTGGGGTTCTGAGCATTTTAGATGAGGGGTCTCCAACTTGTACTGGGGTAAGAGTTGGTATTTGCTCTTTAGAAAGCCCATCTAGCTGTCTTGTCTTTCTGAGTGGCCGTGGCATTTGCCTTCTCACTCCCAGTGGGAAGGCACGGGCGTCTGTCTGTCCATCTGCATCAGTGCATCTGCATCAGTGCTTGGGGTAGTCAGTTTTTGTCTTAGCCGTTCTGACTGCTGTGTGCATGGAAATGGGCGACAACAGACGTCCCTGCCTCAGCTTGGATTTCTCTGTTAAGGGTGAGGCCGGCTGTAGGGTTTTCACAGACGCCTGTTACTGGATGAGGAAGGTCCTGATTGCCGGTGGTCCTGGTGTATGGGGGTGTTTGTTGGAGCATTTTTTCTTTTGTGTGTCTTGTTTTGTTTTTTGGTGACTTTCCCCTTTAGCTGATAATGCCGCATCAATCTTGCATTCCTAGGATGGACCCTGGCATGAGGTGCTGGCCTCTAAGTGTATTTTGCTGGGTTCACTCTGCTAATATATTTTTGTTTCGATGTTTATGAGGACTATGGATCTCTTCTTCCCTCCCTCCCTGTCCTCCATTCTTCTCTCCTCCCTTCCGTCTTTCCTGAGGTGCTGGGACAGAACTCAAGGCCTGCACCTGCTAGCGGACCTCTGCATGACACTGAGCTGTTGCTTTCTTTCCATGATTTCTTTGTCTGGCTTTGCTATCAGAAAAAAAAAAAAGTGGATTTTTTGTTTTGTTTTGTTGTTTTTGGTTTTTTGAAACTGGTTTTTTCTGTGTAGCCCTGGCTGTCCTCGATCTCTCTCTGTAGACCAGGCTGGCCTCGAACTCACAGAGATCCACCTGGCTCTGCCTCCTGAGTGCTGGGATTAAAGACGTGAGCCACCACCACCTGGCTTGTGTTGTATTTCTTGTTTCCTTGAGACATGAACATTCTTCTCTACTTGCCCTCATCAGTGAATTTGTTGGGCTTACTTACGGGATTATAGGCATGCACCACCACCATCTGGCTAACAGGGGCATCTTAAGGTGAACTGGGACCAGCTTCCACCTCCTGTGACTTCTGCATTCTATAGAATATATAGTAGCATCTCTATATGTTATGTATATATGTCTGTATGTCTCTAGGTGTTGAGCAGGAGTCACTGGTGAAACCATCTGGACTTTTCTTTTCTTTGCCATTTTTTTTTGTTTATTTGTTTGTTTTGGGACCAGGTCTCACTCAATAGTCCAAACTAGCCTCAAACTCACCATCCCCCTGCCTCAGCCTCCTAAGTGTTGTGATTACAAATGTGTCACCATCCCCAGCTCCTTGGTTTCCTTGATGAGAGGCTCTCTAGGTCTGCATCCCACTGAGTGGGTTTTAGTACTTTTTGTCTTGCTGTGCATGTCTGTGAGCGTCCTCTCCATTTTCAAGTGTGAGGAATACGGCTGTCCACACTACCCTCTATTGTCCTTGTCTTCTTGTGCTTGTATTTATTTTATGATAGCCTTCCTGAGGCATGATTACCATAATAAGCCAGGAATACTGCAGAGGTATGATTTTATAGTGTTTTAAAAATATTTATCTGGAGGCTGGAAGGGCAGGAGGAAGGAAGAGGGGCATCTTTGGTATGTAAAATAAATTAAACAGCCAACTCATGCAATGAGCACCTGGGCCTATGCAGGGTCCCTTGGCTCGGCCTGGGAGGAGGGGACTGGACCTACCTGGACTGAGTCCACCAGGTTGATCTCAGTCTGTGGGGAAGGCTTTGCCCTGGAGGAGATTGGAATGGGGGGTGGGCTGGGGGGAAGGTGAGGGGGGCGGGAGGGGGGAGAACAAGGGAATCTGTGGCTGATATGTAGAACTGAATTGTATTGCAAAATAAAAATTTAAAAAAAAAGAAAAAATAAATAAATAAATAATAAAAAAAATAAATTAAAAACTTTTTCTTAATAAAAAAATATTTATCTGGGCTGGAGAGATGGCTCAGCAGTTAAGAGCACTGGCTGTCCTTCCAGAGGACCTGGGTTCATCTCCCAGCACCCACATGGCAGCTCACAACTGTCTGTAATTCCAGTTCCAGAGGATCTGATACCTTCACACCAATGCATATAAAATATATAAATAAGTTTTTTAAATTTATCTGCTTAATTTTATGTGTATGGGTTTATGTGTACGGGTGCCTGAGTATGTGTATATGTACACCACCTGCAAGATAGTTGTGAGATGTCATGTGGGTACTGGGAGCTGAACCTGGATCCTCTGGAAGAGCAGCTAGTTCTCTTCTGAGCCATCTCTCCATCCAGCCACTGGTTTCTTCCCCCTGCTCCCCCCCCACCCTTTTTTGGTTTTTCAAGACAGGGTTTCTCTGTATAACAGCCCTGGCTGTCCTGGAATTCGCTTTGTAGACCAGGCTGGCCTTGAACTCACAGAGATCCGCCTGCTTCTGCCTCCCAGGTGCTGGGATTAAGGATATGCGCCACCATGCCCAGCTCAGTTTCATAGTTTTGACACATACACACAACATACATGTACACACATGCATGCAAACACACACACACACACACACACACACACACACACACACACACACACACACACTGTGACCCCAACACCACATCAAGTTAATTAACAAGTCCTCTTATGTCCCCTTTCTTTCCTATTGTTTCTGAGACAAAGTATCATATAGTCCAATCCAGGCTGGCCTCCAATTCATAATCCTCCTGCCTCTGCCTGAGTGCTGGGATTACAGGCATGTGCCACCATTCTCAACCCCTGTGTCCCTGAGTACATTCCAGTATAGTTTTTTTTAAATAATTTATTTAACTTTATTTTATGTGCCTTGGTGTGAGAGTGTCAGATTCTCTAGAACTCGAGTTACAGACAGTTGTGAGCTGCCATGTGGGTGCTGGGAATTGAACCCGGGTCCTCTGGAAGAGCAGCCAGTGCTCTTAACCTCTGAGCTATTTCTCCAGCCCTCCAGTATAGTTTTAAAAGTTCTTTCTTTGTTATTATCGTCAGCACTGGTAGTATTTCTATCTATGAATGTTTTGCCTGCATGAATGTATGTGCTCCACATTTGTAGTGGATACCCAGAGAGCCCAGAAGAGGGTGTTGGATTCCCTGGAGTTACAGACAGTTGTGGGTGCTGGGAATCGAACCTGGATTCGACTTAAGCACTGAACCATTTCTCCAGCCTCCATTATAGTTTTCATCTCTCAGAATTTGATTTGGGTTTGTTTAGAATTCCCATTTCCTACGTAATCTTGCCAGGCATGGTGACACACACCTGTAATCCTGGTATTTAGTGGGCAGAGACAGGAGGATCGTGAGTTCAGGCTAGCTCAAGTTACATAGTGAGACCCTGTTTCAGTACATAAAACCAAAAGCAAAACCACAAACCAAAAAATACCAACAAACCACACATGCATGAAACAGTTTAATCTTTCCTCTAGCTTTTAAACAAATGGATATAGTTATAATACATTGAAATATCACAATCTGCTAACTGCCACATCTGTGCCTGCTAACTGCTGCATTTTGCAAGGCTGGGAACGATCGGCTTATGAATTTTGTCTCATTAGATGCTGAATGTTTTATCTTCCTATATCTTAGTCCCTTTTCTGTTCTTGCAGTAAGGTACCTGAGGCTGGGTTCTTCCTAATGAAAAGAGTTTTTTTGGGGGTCATGATTCTGGTGACAGAAAGCCCCAAATAGTATGGCTCCCACATCCTGGTACATAGTCCCTTGGCTGTATCACAGTGTGTGGAAGATGAGCAAAGGGAACCTGCTGTCTGCCGCAGGGGTGGGCGCCAACAAGCAGCAAGAGAGGGTTCGAGGGAATGTCTAGGTTTACTACCCTCTCCCACCTGGTTATAGCTGCCACACTAGGGGCCAAACCTCCAGGGCACAAATCCCGGGGCACGCTTGAACCTCATCATGCAATCCTGCTTCCCCCAAACCCAGCTCTGGACATGGTTAACCTGCACAGAAAGAAACAGAATCAGCTTGACCATTTAGGGGTCTTACTTTTTCTCGTGTGTGTGTGTGTGTGTGTGTGTGTGTGTGTGTGTGTGTGTGTGTATGCATGTGCATGCCTCTTATAGCCCAGGCTATCCTCAAACTCACTGTGTAGCTATGGTAGTTTGACTGTAGTTGGCCCCCATAATCTCACAGGGAGTGGCACTATTAGGAGGTGTGGCCTCATTGGAGGAAATATGTCACTGTGGGGGTGGGCTTTTAGGTCTCCTTTGCTCAAGCTTCACTCAGTGTGACCGACAGTCCACTTCCTGTTGCCTTCTAATCAAGATGCAGCCCACACCAGTCTCCCTGCACGACGCCATGCTCCCCACCATGATGATAATGGACTGAACCTCTGAAACTGTAAGTGAGCCACCCCAATTAAATGTTTTCCTTATAAGAGTTGCCATGGTCATGGTGTCTCTTCACAGCAATAGAAACTCTAACTATGACAGTAGCTGAGGCTGGACTTGAGCTTCTAATCCTCCTGTCTCCACCTCCCAAGTGCTAGGATTACAAGTGTGAACTTCCATGGCTGGTTTATTCCATGCTGAGAACTAACCCCAGGGCCTCATCATGCTAGGCAAGCACTCTGGCTAATGAACCACATCCTTGGGCACCTTAATCCAGTCTCCATTCCTGCAGAATAGAAGCCAGGGGAAAGAATAATAAGAGCCCTCCCCCTTTTACGTATTAACCACAACCCTTATTATTTCAATTAATACTCACAGTAATTAAATTATGACATGGCCGTCTATCTAATGTGCTTGTATTCATTTATATCTTATATATAAAATTATACTAAATTACAATTCCCTTTAACTGTTTGCCAGGCTCTGTGTAAGTGCTTTATGAATGGGACTCATTCAACACCTTCAACCTGAGAATGTCAAAACTTACTTGAGATGGGGCCAGAGAGTTAGCTCAGTGGTTAAGAGCACTGACTGCTTTTGCAGAGGACATAGGTTCGATTCCCAGAACTCACATGATGGCTCAAATCACCTGCAACTCCAGTTCCAAGGGATCCACTGCCCTCTTTTATACCCTCTTGTGGGCATTGGGCATGCAGGTGGTGAACAGACATACACACAGGCAAACCACCCATATACATGAAACAATAAAACATCTGAAACAAACTCCCTTGGATTGAGAACATGCCATTCTGTCCAGCCGTTGGCCAGTCTGAAATGACAGACTTGAACGGAACTAACTTCAGAGTTACCAGAGGCCAGACCTCTCCTGAGAACGTGTCTTAGCCCGAGACGTCATAACTACCCATGTTTGTGGACGACATCTGTCTTCACACTCACTGAGAAATGTCTCCTTATTCATTGGCGGCCAGCAAGCAGCTTGTATTCAGGAATCTTGGAAAAGGAGGGAGGCCCTGAGGGTGCTACTGACTTCCAGTCTCCTGCAGTGGCTCAGTAAGGGCTTTATGGACACCGACTTAACTGTGATTTTCAAGGAAACAGGACTTTGGATGCACACGCAGTCTACACTGTGTGGATCCCTTTGCACATGGCCTCAGATCCCTTTGCTTTGACTTCGTTGTGACTGAATTCCCTCCTACCACATCCTGGAACACCGCTGTCTTAGCCTCTGTTTGCTTTGCTGTCTGTTTTCTCTCGTGGCCATAGGTCAACAAATGCGACTCTGTCTGACCTCAGGCTTGTCATGGTGGCCTCAGGCAAGCAGCAAAATATGGAAGCTCCCACTTGAAGGCTCCTTATAGAAGCCTGGGCTCCAAGTCACCCCCACCCCGGCTTTATCACCCTCGCTTTGTATAGGGAGTGCCTGGAGAGCTAGGCAGAGCCCAGGCTGGCCCATCATGTTCACGTGGAACCTTAGAGGCTGCATTCCTCGTAAATTCCCAGGAAAATCCATGTTGTAGGTTCCGGGGACGTAACTAACCTGCCTTATGGCGGGCACAACAGCTGTCAGGACAGTGACGGTTCAGGTTTGGTCACTGGCTGTGTTCGCCCATTCGGGTATGTGCAGAAGGACAGCTGGAGGATTAGTGACCCACTTCCTCACTCTGCTGGGCTGGGTGCAGTTCAGGCCCCCAGGATGTCTGTGAGGGGAGCTTGGTCCTCAGAGTAGCCAGGCAGAGTTAGGTCTTTGGGTGCTGGCAGTTGATGCCTGAGGAAGGGATTGGGGACCTCTGCTGGGACCCCGGAATCAGTCAGTTGGGTGGGACTCTGGAGAGGCTAGCTTTTAAAGGAGCCAGGATCCTCCACCCCTGTTCTGGCCTCCTGTTTTCACAGCGCTCTCTTCCTGTTTCCACTGTGTGATATCTTTTATTTTATTTATTTTATTTATTTATTTATTTATTTTTCGAGACAGGGTTTCTCTGTGTAGCTTTGCGCCTTTCCTGGAACTCACTTGGTAGCCCAGGCTGGCCTTGAACTCACAGAGATCCGCCTGGCTCTGCCTCCCGAGTGCTGGGATTAAAGGCGTGTGCCACCACCGCCCAGCCCACTGTGATATCTTACCGTTCTGCCATTGGGAGTCTTCCAAGCTCAATGGCCCAGGAGCTACTGGCTGGATGATTCTCTGGTCTCTGCCTCCTGTCTCATTGTAGAAGTTCTGGGATCGCAGACATAGACCGCTGCATCAGTTTTGGTTTTCCTGTGGGCTCCAGGGATTGAGATCTTTGTAGGCAGGCTTGCACGGCCGGTGTTTTGACCGGCGGAACCATTCCCACCGACCCCACATTGAATGTGTTGATCACAGCATTTCCCCCCTCTTTATCCAGTCTCTACTGAACTTCCCCTTTCCACTTCTTTCTTGGATTTAATTTCGTCTGATTATGACTTGTATGAATAACTCTCCCCTGTCAAGATCCTGCACCAAAGCTCTTGTCAAAACCACACAGGCGAGATTTCAAGGAAAGAAATCTAAAATGAGGTGATTGGGCCAAAGCGCATGAACTTTTCAGTCTCACATTCATTCCATTTGGGGACAAAAAGGTCAGTAGGGAACCCCTCCAGATGGGACATCTGTGGCCTTCCAGAAGTTTAGTGACGGGCAAAGATGACAGGGCTCCCAGCCCCAGTTACAAGTGTATGTTAAATGTCCCCCCTCCCTCCCCCTCCCGTCCCTTTTCCCTCCCCCTCCCCTCTTTTCTCTCCTCTCTCCTTTCTCCCCTCCATTTCTCTCCCTCCTCCCTCCCTGTCCTCTCCCCTCTCCACCTCCCCCACCCCCAGGAGAGCCCAGGCTGGCTTTGAACTTACAATCCTCTTGCCTCAGCCTCCTGAATGCTGGGATTGCAGGCACGACCCCCTCACAGCTCCATCTTTGGTTCTCATTGGATCTTGCTATGCTGCAGTGAGTGTGGATGCCCAGACTTTCCCTGGGGCTGTCCTCCTCTGCCTCTTGGGTCTGAAGGCATTCTCAAGGGACGGTCTTGGGTCAGTGACAGCCTGGTTCTGGCATCCTTTAACAAGGCTCTAATGGTTCTGGTGCTTTATATGGATTTCTAACGAAGTGTGAGCCTGTCATTTCCTGGTGTCCTTTATTTAACCCAGGGCTTGGCTGAATCGGTCCAAGTCGACTGAGGCAGGTGGTAATGGAGCATGAAGTGGCTAAGTGTGTGGTTGGCTCTTGTTTAAAGTGAGTCTCTTTCCAAGGGAGGGAAGGGCTCCCTGCACCACCCAGCACCTAGACAACCCAGGTTTACCTGCAGCCAGAGTTCCCACGGTGGGTCACCACTGTTCCCCACAGACCTGTTTTCACCTGGCTCCTAAGACTGTCAATAACACTAGAGAGGCCCTCTCAGATGCTGGGGTGGCTCCTGTGAACCTCCTCACTCCCTGCTGCGCTGGGGGAGCTGCGCTGGGGGAGGAGATCTCCATAGATCTGTCTCACTCAGCGCTCACATGTGGTCCCACTTCACAGACCAGAACTCTAAGGCTGTGGGCAGAGAGGGAGCTTACCCACATAGAGATCTGTATGTAGTCTGCACTGAAGTCGGGTCCACTATTTCCAGAGTCCTGCTGCCTGCCCCTGGTCAGTCCTGAGGTTGACTGTGGAGCGTGAGTCCAGCCTAGAACCTTTCCTGTATTGTGATTGGCACCCTTAGATGTGGAGGCCGTGTCTGTCTTGTCTCATTAGCATCTGAGGTCTCGGATGCCTCTGCTAACCTGGATTGAGCACCGCTGGGCACAAGGCAGGAGCCAGAGATGCTTGGGGACGCCTGCCTCTCCCCCGCCCCTCTTTCCTTCTGTGCTCAGAGGGGATGGTGTGGCATACCTAAATCTTGTTTCAAGAAACTAAACTGAGGACGGGGAAGCGTTTCTCTTCATCCTCCTAATTCAGCTTTTTGGGTAGGGACACCTGAATTATCTAAGTCACCTTTCCTCTAACTCATCATGTCTTAAAGAAAACTAAAGTGTAGAAATGGCTCCAACTTGAAAGTCATGAAAGCCAGCAAAGCAATGGAAGCTTCCACGGGAGATGCAGCAAGGACCACTTGCCCCCTCCTCCCCACTCACCCCTCCCCACTCACCCCCCACTCACCCCTCCCCACTGACCTCTCCTCTCCACTCCCCCTCTTCCCACTCACCCCTCTCCGCACTCCTCTCCCCTCCTCCCCACTCACCCCTCCCCACTAACCTCTCCTCCCCACTCTCCCTCTTCCCACTCACCTCTCTCCGCACTCCTCTCCCCTCCTCCCCACTCACTCTCCTCCTCTTCTCTTTCCTTTGTGTATTCCCAGAAGTGGTCAGTCCTGAAATGCATATTTCTAAGGAGCAATCGGCCCCAGCTTTCTTGATGCTCGATACAAGGTCAAGTAACAGATCACTACTGGCCAAGGCCTGCCCAGTAGAGAAATGACGCCTGGTTTGGGGGCCTGCATTTTCTTCTGCCCCAGAAGTAAAAGGATGAGGATTGTCACAGCTGTGGGTACTTTATTCTCCAGCAGCTTCCCCAGCATCCCGCTGACCCTCCCTGAGGTACCATCTGACAGCCCCATGGGTGCCATGCCTTGGGGAAGTGAATTCTGAGTTTAGTTGGACCCAGGAGGCTAGCCTTCTCTGGTAATCTGCTGCCCCATGATTTGTCCTGAAATATTTAAAATCACCTGAACAAAACCATGTAGAGTTCATCAGATCTCAGCAAACAGAACTGTTGGAAAGAGTGACTCAGATATACCTGGGGATCCGTTGCCTTTTTCCACATCCTAACTGTAGATATGGCTAGTGTCACAGCCCCAGATTAGTTAAAATAGTACCATTCATGATGTTTGCCCCCAAAGCCACTGGTTCACACTGCTCAGCTAATGGCTCTTTCCTGCCGCCCACAGGCCTGTTGTGACCAAGGGTGATGAGCAGACAGATTTCCTTACTGATCTGGGGGCTTAGCGCTCAGCTTCTACCTGAGAGCTGCCAGGTCATGGTCACCTCCCCACCTCCTACTCCATCGGCTCTCCTTTGGGACATCCTGCCTGTTCTGCCTGCTTTCCACCAGCTGAAATCCCCATCACAGACTTGTTTTTGTCAGTGCTGGGAACCGAACTCAGGGTCTCACACGTGCTAGGCAAGCGTGGAGCCAACTGAGACCCAGCGCCAGCCTCTACTGCTGAGATCAGACCTCAGCTCAGTGCCAACCCCAGAGTGCTTTGCTCTTTGTTTATAGGTACATCTGACTCCCGAGTGCCCTCCCCCTCAGAATGTACACTTAGAAACTTTTCAAACCTTTATTTATATTGGGTGTCTGTCTGTCTCTCTTTCTCTTTAGTGGGGAGGTCAGAGAACAAGTCGCAGGAGTTGGTTCTCTCCTTCCACAGTAAATGCTCCAGTTATCAGCTCGGTTGTCAGGCTTGGTGGCAAGTGCCTTTACCTGCTGAGCCATCTTGCCAGCCCCAGGATGGGTCCTTTTGATGGGCAAGGAGTATAACGTGTGTGTGTGTGTGTGTTGTGTGCACATATGCACGTGAGCCACTGTGTGTGTGTGTGTGTGTGTGTGTATGTATATATATATATATATATATATATATATATATATATATACATACACATACATGATGGACAAGTGTAAATATGTGAATGTGTGCACACGGTGTGCGAGTGTTTTCCCACTGGAAACTGTTTGCTGGATTACTATTGTTCCAGCATGGTGCCTGATGCATACAAAACTCTCCGTAAGTGTTTGGGGCTGGAGGATACAGGGCTGTGCATTCTACAGGCTCCTTTCCTCAGTGGTAACTTCACAGAGAAAGAGACCCAGACATGTGACCTGCATGGGACAGGCACCAGCAGCCAGAGCAGGACAGAGTCAGGCAGGAGTTGAACTTGGCTGGGCCTGTGACTCAGCCATGGACCTTTGCACTTCCCGGGTTGCCGACTCCCCTCCAAGCTTGACAGATTAAGCAGAGCCGAAAGTTCAGAGGAAATTGACCGCAAGGCAGTGTTTACCAAAAGATGACTTCACCTCCACTGTAGAGAAAGGCTTTGCCGAAAAGAAGAGCTGAAAGAGATGCCTTTGCTGTGAATGAGCGGAGCCGCTGAGCTGGGGCTGACTCACACTGCAGTTTTCACTTTATAAGGACTTCGTTGACCCCCTCTGGCATGCCTTGTGCCCTGTTCGGCCCTGGGACAGGATAAGTGGGGCAAGCCATGGCCAGATGCTGGGCTTAGCTTGTCACATGTCCACCCCTCCCCACCCCTCCTGGAACATGCTCTGTCCTGCACAGAGCCTGCCTCTCTAATGTCACCAGACCCTGAACAGTTCCAGGGTCATGTTAACAGTGCCCACCTGAGCGTCAGTGAGCCTGGCTGCCGGCTGCTGCAGGGGACACCTGGCCCCTGCAAGACCCTAGTGTCCATCACTGTCTTCCAGGTCCCAAGATCTCCACCCCAAGCTTCAGCCACCACCAGCCCCTAGCTGCCACCCTTTCCCTTCCATCCCTCCCCTTCCATGTCATCTGCCTTTGAAGTGCCGAGAGAGAGAGAGAGAGAGAAAGAGAGAGAGAGAGAGAGAGAGAGAGAGAGAGAGAGACTAACCACAGTTGGCAGTGTCCTCGGTGGGAATTCGGAGGTTGGAACCTCCCTGTTCTGTTCTGCTGGGCTCCTGTGAACATTGTGATTACAGGCTGCTTAGTGGGAGGCTCTGCCTAGCCCTGATGGGCCTTCCTGTGCGCCCATCCTCTCTCTTCTTTCCAGTGGCCCTGCCTGTGATGGGTGTGCAAATGAATGAAAAAATATCTTAATAATAATAATAATAAAAAAGAATTCTTAGCACCTGCCCTAAAGTGACAGTAATAACTGAGGGTGACGTCACATAGAGGGTCTGTCCGGTGTGTTCTATTCCGAGGACCTGGGTAAGGATCCAGCTGAGGTTAGAAAGGGAAAGGAAGTGTGTGGAAACCAGGAGGCGGAGCCCACCCCTGACCCTGGCAGTAACTTGCTGTGTAGCCTCAGATAAGTTGCTTGGCCTCTCTGGGTCCCAGGTTTCCCATGTCTGTAACAGAGGGTTGGACTGGAAAGACTCTATGTGTTCCTTCCATCTCTGAAACTCAGTGATCCCACAGTCCTGGTATTCAGTACTCTGTGGGTCTGTCGAGGGGTGAGGGGGAGGGGAAGGTTTGGTTGGTGCTGGTAAAGGAACCAAGTGAAGGGCAACTCAGGACCAACCAAACCTTGGCAAGTGGCGTGAGATAGAAAGCAGCCAGGGTGTGATTGTAAGAGCAGATGTCAATGTCTATGAAGGCAGTGCACTGGTCACGGTACCAGGATGCCAGGCCGGGGCATTCATTCATGCCATCCTTCCCTATCTGTTCACTCGTGCGTGTCTTCGTTCCTGGTTTCATTGTTCATTCTTTCATGGTGAGGCGTGGTGTCTGAGAGGGTAGACCCTGTTTGGGTCTACATCCTGGCTCTGCTACTTTTTTGCCGTGTGGTCTCAGCAAGTACCTTGAGTTCTCTGTGTTTCTTTTCTCCTATCTATAAAGTGCCTCCCTCATGGGCCGTTCTTTGTGGAAATGACCGTGGCAAGTGCTTGTAGCAGAGCCCAGTGGGTACAAAGTGGCATACGTGTGTTCATTATTGTTGGCTCTGCCACTGTTCACTGAGAGTCCGTGGGCTGGTTAGTTTGGGGCCAGTTTGGTACAAACTGGAGTCACATGGAAAGAGGGACCTCAACGGAGGAATTCCTTCCTTCAGACTGGCCTGGGGCATATCTGGGGCATTTTGATTGATGTGGGAGGGCCCAGCCCACTGTGGGCAATGCTGTCTCTGGGCAGGTGAGCCTGGCTTATATGAGAAAGCAGGGTGAGCAAGCCAGTAGAGAGCAAGCCAGTGAGCAGAATTTCTCTGTAGTCTCTGTTTCAAGCTCCCACCTTGAGCTCCAGCGTGGCTTCCCCTGATGAGGGCCTATAACCTGTAAGCTAAAACAAACCCTTTCCTCCCCAAGCTGGTTTTAGTCAGTGTTTTATCCCAGCACCAGAAGGCAAATTAGGACAGCCAGTCACGCAGAGTGCCAAGTGCTGGGCTGGGTAGCCACAGGGATTCAGACCTGAAAAGCAACCCCAAACTTGAGTTAGTCCCAAAGGGCTAAGCCAGTGGTCACAGAATCCTATGGTCACCATGGTGGTACAGGCATGCATAGGATACTGTGTGAATTCAGAGAAGGGCTGGAGTATCTGTGGGGGCTTCCTGGAAGAGGCGACACTTGATCTGAGTCTCATAAGCTGGGAGGCACGATGAGGATGGCTTGACAGGAGTCTTTAGCTGCCCATACGATGGCTTGGTGTGTTTTATCAGGGACAAGGCAGGCGGTAGATCAAACTGGGGGTGGGAGCAGAGTGTGGACCATGATGGATACACCAGGACTGATGAGGTGATGATGTCAGCTGGATTCTAGGACATGCTTGAGTCAACGAGGAAGCCCTCATCATGTGTTCATCACTGAGTTACAGGGAGCACCACCAAACAGATTCACCATGGACATGATAAGACACTCAGAACAGAAAACTGAGAGCCTGGGACAGATGTACACAGATTTTTCTTAGGACCGCCAGCTCACACACACACACACACACACACACACACACACACACACACACACACACACAAGAAAAAAAAAGACATGAGACTTATTATTATAAAAGATCGGCCTTAGCTTAGGCTTGTCCCACTAGCTCTTGTAACTTAAATTAACCCATTTATATTAATCTTCATTCTGCCACATGGCTCGTGGCTGTTACTTCTCCTTCTGCACATCTTGCTTTCTCTGTGTCTCCATCTTTCTTCTTCCCAGAACCCTCCCTCTGCACTGAAGTCCCAACTATACCTCCTGCTTAGCTATTGGACGTTCAGCTTTTTATTACACCAATCCCAGCAATACATTTTCACACAGTGTACAAATATCCCACAACATTTCCCCCTTTTCGTCTAAATAAAAAGGAAAGATTTCAACTCTAACACCATAAAATTATATTCAATAAGGACAATTATCAAATAAGGATTATATTCACAATGTTAATTTATTTGTTTTTGGTAAATTTGGAGAAATTACTCCACTATCTATCTTATCTTGATGAGTCCAAAGTTTTGTACCTAATTAACTTTCTCTCCTAACTTGTATTACCAACCCAAAACTGTCTTTTTAGATCTCAAAACATTTTCTTAGATAAACAATTTAAACTTTTATGTCTCTTAACCTTATACTCTTTGTGAGTTTCTTTTCTGAATTCGATAACAAGAAAAACTGTAACTACAACTACCTAGTCTTCAACTCCACCGGAGACCCAAGAAGGATATATTACCTGAGAAAACAGGAAATGCAGAGCGAGCGACTTCCAAAATTATAGAAATGACAGAAACAGCTGGCTGCCTGGATAGTCACCCAAGATTCCTCTGTAGCATTGGGCATCCATCTTTGACCTACATGCCTAGAATATCTGACAGGCTTTTCTGTAAAGCAGGAATTTTGAAGAACTGTCCTACTTTGTCTTGGCAAAGTTCAGCAGTTACTTTCTCTTTCGTCCTGCTTGTCCAGTTTGGACAGCATTCTGTCAGCAGTTGAGGCAAGGGCAATTTCTTTGCCCAGTGGCTAATTTTGTCACAAAGAAAGCAAACTCCATATGGAAGTTCTTTGATGCCCATCATCCTTTTATGAAGTAGATTGGTGCTGCCAGGAGCAGATGTGTCTCATTGTTATTAAACATCTTAAATGCCATATTCTGTAGATGTCTGAAGTGTATGAAGACAACCTGCCTATGTAAAATATATCTTTCTTTGACCTTGAAAACATACTTAACATAACTTTAAGTTTGATTGTTATAGGTGGCAAACTACTAACCTGCATTTCTTTATTATCCTAAATAGTTTGTAATAATAACTTTGAAGGACTGGAAATTTACATTACATTGTTACATGAGCTGCATAGGTACAATATCTTAAACAAGAGTAGAGATGTATGTACAGTATGATCTAACAAAAATAACCTTAAATTTGTATCAATATACAAAAATCCATACCAATGTAAGACATTTAAGACTAGTAGTTGCTTTTTTAGTTTAAAAGTAGATTCAATAATCTACCCTTTTATCCTATCATCTATATCCCTCCTTTTTCTTTTCATAACAAGATCCCTGAATCTAATCTTTGTTTAGTTTCCTCCCTGAACATGACCAATAACAACTTGTGACCAACCCCCACCAAAATCGATGACAAGCATCCACTATTGAATGGCTAAAAATCACCCATCCCACCTCTTGGGAATGTGGGTGTCGTGTTCTCTAGACTGCTTCCTGTTGTCTGGGGGTGATGACATCTTTGGTGGAACCTGAGAAAATTAGGATAATGGTCAAGTCCTGGAAAAACCAATCCAGTCTCTGTGCAATGGGAATGCACAAGGCTTATCTGTAGTCCTGGCTGGAGTAGTCTATGAAGCTGGACCATCTTAGCCAGCAGCCTTGAAGCTGTTCTGGATGTAGAACTTTGAGGAAACTGCAACAGAGGCATTCTAAGAGACTGGGCTGCCTGTTTTCATTGGTGTCTGGTCCCCTTGCTCTGAAAACACACAAACTTTTAAAGATAACATATATATATCTGTATTAACACAAGTATGAACTGTACATTGTATACAAGCCAGCTAAAGATGATGTTTTGTTTTATATTTAAGCAGGTAAAATATATGTTACTTGTCTTGTAGTTTTTTAAGGTTTATTTATGTCTGTAGCCAGGATTTTCAGGGATCTCCCCTGATCAAAGCTGTTCCTCTTTAATCTTGAAGGAATCCACAGCCTTTCATTTTCTTATTTTTCTTCTGGAACTCACTTTGTAGACCAGGCTGGTCTCGAGCTCATTGAAATCCACCTGCCTCTGCCTCTCAAGTGCTGGGATTAAAGGTGTGCACCACCACTGTCCGGCAGCCTTTAATTTTCTGTAGAAACAAAAGTATAACCTCTTCCCCAAAGCAATACATTTTTTGACTTCCATTTTGAAGTTAAGGCATTACTAAAGTATCTGGCTGGTTTAATTCAGCAGTCCCTTCCACAGTCCAGTGCCTGTCAGCTGCTGTCATTCTCTGTTCATTAGCATTCAAAAAATTCAAAATCAGCAAGACATCATTTAGGATCTAGACTCTATATTTTCCATATTTATATGGCTTATCTTTTTTATATTATCTTATTCTCTCTTTAAAGACTTTATCTTATTATTTATAAACTATTTTTTCTATCACTGTCTATATCCATTTTCTTTTCTTTTTTTAAACCTATGCACACTTTTTAAACATACTATAACCTGTTTAGATTTTTTTCCATTTCAGTCTGTCTTTACTGAGCATCTATAGCATTCTCTGATCACGTGAGACAAATCTTAAACTGCCATGTCAGCTGCCATACAGCTCAGCTTAACCCATGGCACTGGTGCATGGCACTGATGGCTGTCTCCAGCCTGCAGGCAGCAGCTGGTCTCTGCCACCGAGTCTACTTGAGAGACCTTGGTTACCAGGAAGCCATATTTGACTCCATGTTCTGAACTTTTTTTAAAGCTTTCTCAGGCCTTATGTGGATATACATGGCCCCACATTGGGTGTCATATATAGGCAGATTTTTTTAGGGCTGCCAGCTCACAAAAAATGACATGGAGACTTATTATTAATTATGAAAACTTGACCTTAGCTTAGGCTTGTCTCACTAGCTCTTATAACTTAAATTAACCCATTTGTATTAATCTACATTCTGACACATGGCTCATGGCTGTTACCTCCTCCTGCACATTCTACTTGCTCTGTGTCTCTTGGTATCTCTGCCTTTCTTCTTTCCAGAATCCTCACTCTGTCCTAAAGTCCCACCCATACTTCTTGCCTAGCTATTGGATGTTCAGCTTTTTATTACACTAAGAGCAGTATATTTCACACAATGTACAGACATCCCACAACAGACAGAGATCTGTTTAAATAGAATTTTCTACCTTTCCTCTGTCACTGCTGACTCTTCCTATGTGTCCCTGGGTTTCTGCACTGTCTCAACCTTTTGGTGGCTTGCCACCAAATACTCCAGATACTGGAAGGCATGGAAACAAGAGAGAAGTTCAAAATGATTTTTATATTCACTTTTTGTTTCTCTCTCTCTCTCTCTCTCTCTCTCTCTCTCTCTCTCTCTGTGTGTGTGTGTGTGTGCGCGCACACACACACTTCCACAGACCACTGCATGCATGTGCTGCTCAGAGGGCAACTTAGGAAAGTCGGTTCTCTCTTTCCATGTCATCACATGGGTTCTAGGGATTGAACTCAGGTCACCAGACTTGCTGGCAAGTACCTTTACCCCTGTCTAAGTGTCTCACCAGCCTTGAGAGATTCAGACCTTATAGGAAACTGAGGGAGAATCTAGAGCTCATGTGGAAAGCTACCGGGCAAGCCCTTGGCTCAGAGTGAACTTTCCAGCAGGTGGATGAAGGTGGGCTGAGAACACACTGCTGGCTTGGTGTTAGACTCAGGAAGCTGCCTTTGGGTCACTGTGAAGAGGGCCGGGAGTGGGAGTCACCTCAGGAACCAGGGGACAGGTGACATACAAGCCTACTTCCTACCCAAGCCATTACTGTCTGCTCCTCCCAGGGCAAGTGACACACCGCACTAGCCTGGAGTCCCTCCTGACTCATGGCCATGTTGAAAGGTGTTAGGACTCCAGGCCAGTGTAGGAGCCACCCTGTACTCTTGAGATGTCCACTATTGCAGGTGGGTGGGGTGCTTACTGTGTCAGAGAGGTCCAGCTGAGTGATAGTGTTCAAGGCTTTGACTTCCATCTGCTTCATCAATGATGAGTGTGGAAGTTTCCAGAATGCATGATGGCTCTGTTAGCATCCCTTTAGGTGTGTCTTCTTTACTCTCTCTTGGAACTCTGCTATGAGGCACAGGTGCATTAGAAGTGTCAGAGTATCTTCATTCACTGACCCCTTTCTCAGTGATAAATGTCCCCACTAATCTCTGGTAATTGCTCTGAAGTCACTGGGACAGTAATACAGCCTCTCTGGCTTTCTTTCCATGAGTATTTTGTCCATACTAGGTATTTTTCCACTTAACTCTTCTGTGTCTTTATATTTAAAATAATTTTCTTGGGGCTGGCTGGTTAAGAGCACTTGTTGGTCTTGCAGAGGACCTGAGTTCAGGTCTAGTGCCCACATGGTGGCTCACAACCATCCATAACTCCAGTCCCAAGGCTTCTAATGTCTTCCTCTGACTTCCTCAGGCACCAGGCATGCACATGGTACACAGACATACATGCAGGCAAACCATTCATACACACAAAATGAATAAATCTAAAGAAAATTAAAGTGATTTTCTTATCTTTGGGATTTTTTTTTTTTTTGGTTTTTCAAGACAGAGTTTCTGTATCACCCTGGCTGTCTATGAACTTACTCTATAGAACAGGCTGGCTTCTAATTCAAGGAGATCTGCCTGCCTATGCAAGGCATACACCACCACTGCCCTGCGGATTTATTTTTGAGACAGTCCTTGCTAGTGTAGAACTCTTGGTGATCCTCCTGCCTCAGGTTCCCAAGTGCTAGGATTACAGGTATGAGCCACCACACCTCATAGTTTTTCTTATAAACAATCAATTAGAGTTTCCCCTCCTTTCATTCAGTCTAATAACCCCTGCCTTTAAATAGGACCATGCATGCAGTTTAGAGGATTTTTGTGTAGGGGCAGTTTGATAGTTGAGAGAGGGTCTCTTGTAGTCCAGGCTAGCCCTGAACCCATTATGTAGTTGAGAGTGATCTTGAACTCCAGATCCTCCTGCCTCAGCCTCCCAAGTGCTAGGATTGCAGTGTGTGCCGCCAGATCTAGTTTTATGTGGTGATGGAACCAAACCCAGAGCTTCATACATGCTGGGCAAAGCTCCCTGCCAGCTGGGACACATCTCTGGCCCAACAGTTTGTGTCACATCTCTGGCCCAACATTTGGTGTCATCACTGAGCTGCCTGGATTTAAGCCATCTAGTTTGCTGTCTGCTGTCTGCTTATCTCTTCTTTGTCCCTTATTTTCTCTTTGTCCCCTTCTTTGGATTAATTATTAAAAATGCCATGCCAACCTTGGTGATCCAGACCTGTAACCTGGGCACTCGACAGGCAGAGGCAGGAAGATCAGGAGTTCAAGGTCATTTTTGGCTACATAGTAAGTTCAAAGTCAGCTTGGATTGCCTGAGACTGTCTCAAACAAATTCCACTTATTTTTGACTTAAAAAAAAAATGAGTCAGGCTGTGGTGGTGCATACCTTTAATCTCAGCACTTGGAGGCCAGCCTGGTCTAAAAAAAAAAAAAAAAAAAAAAAAGAAGGAAAGAAAGAAATGCTGTGAACAATCCTTTTCTACACTATGAATATGTATTACTCTCATTTGTTAATAAAAAGCTGGCAGGCCAATAGCTGGGCAGAAAGTTAGGTGGGAAAACCAAACTGAGAATGATGGGAAGAAGGAGGTCAGAGTCAGGAGAGATGCCAACCAGTCACTCAGGAAGCAAGACATGCTAGAGGATAGGTAAAGCCATGTGGCAATACATAGATTAATAGAAATGGGTTAATTTAAATGTAAGAGTTAGCTAGTAACAAGCCTGAGCTATCAGCCCAGCATTTATAATTTATATTAAGCCTCTGAGTCAATTATTTGGGAAGTGTGTTAGGATCCTGCCCTCACTCCTGCACATGCGCAGTTCAGGGTCTTGCATCTTACATCATCAGTGTGTGTTGGTGACTACGTATGTGCCTTAAAAGCCTGATGCAGACCCCACCCTCTCTCTCTGCTCTCTCTCTGCTCTGCTTCCTCCCCCTCCCCCACCATCTTTCTCTCCAGACCTGGCTCTTCTCTTTTCCCTCCCCCCTTTCCCTCTGAATAAAGCTCTAAAAACTAACATTGGGTTCTGTTGTGAACATGACCTTTCCACACAGTAACCAGCACCGCCACCAGTGCCGATTATCATCCTTTCAAAGTGGCTGCCAGGTATTTGGGGACAAGCAGGCAGGAAAGAAACATCTGATTACAAAGAAAGGGAGAGAGAGAGAGAGAGAGAGAGAGAGAGAGAGAGAGAGAGAGGAAGGAAGGAAGGAAGGAAGGAAGGAAGGAAGGAAGGAAGGAAGGAAGGAAGGTTTGTTGAAGCGGTACAAAAAGTCTCCAACAAAGACAGACCCAGAACCTGGGGCTTCACTGCTAAATCTGATCAAATCTAACAGAAGGTAGGTGTGGTAGCTCATGGTAATCCCAGCACCAAGAAGGCTGAGACAGGAGGATTACAGCACCTTGAAGGCAGCCTCAGCTACATAGTAAATTCCAGGCCAGCTTCAGTAACATAATGAAAGTTTTTCTTTAAGAAAGAAAGAAATGGCAGAAGCTGCTTGGTGCGTATGTCCTGTGCTTGTTCTGCTGTCTCCGTGGAGGTAGGCCCCTGCCGCAAACATGCTCTGACAGATCATCGGGCAGGCCAAGAAGCATCCCAGCTTGATTCCTCTCTTCGTGTTCATTGGAGCAGGAGGTACTGGAGCAGTACTGTATGTGATGCGCCTGGCATTGTTCAATCCAGATGTCAGCTGGGACAGGAAAAATAACCCAGAGCCTTGGAACAAACTGGGTCCCAATGAACAATATAAGTTCTACTCAGTGAATGTGGACTACAGCAAACTGAAGAAAGAGGGCCCCGACTTCTAAACCATGAAGTTCACCATAAAGCTGCTTATAATGAAGGTCTTTCAGAAGCCGTCCGCACAATTTTCCACTTAACCAGGAAATACTCCTCTGAATGCATGAAATCATGTTGATTTTTTGGAGTTTATTACACTGATGAATAAATCTCTGAAACTTGAAAAAAAAAGAAAGAAAGAAACTTAAAAACAAGAACATAAATTTAAAAAAAGAAAGAAAGAAAAAGAAACTTGTGGTAACCCAATTCCAGTCCCGGTTGTAATATATTTTGCTTTTAGATACATTATAACTGTCTGCCAGGCACTTTCTTTGACCTGAGTTTGACTTTTGTAGACTTTCAAGTTTCTGCCCTGGGTCACTTTCCTTTCTTTAGGGAATTTTCTTTCTTGTTGCTGACAGGCAGGTCTGCTGATGACTGATATGTTAGCTTCTTTTGTTTGTTTGTTTATTTGAGACCGGGTCTCTCTAAGTAGCCCCAGCTGTCCTGGAACTCACTCTATAGACCAGACTGGCTTCAGCTCACAGAGATCTGTCTGCCTCTGTGTTGGGATTAAAGGTGTTTGAAGCCACCTGGCCTCAGCTTTTGTTTTTCTGGAAGAGGCTTTTACTTTCATTTCTTGTTGGACCTTGGACCCCATCCATAGTGTGTTTCTTGAAGCATTTTGGAGCCATTTCATCATCCCCTGGCTACCATAGTTTATGATGAGGGGGTCTCTGAATTCTTGCCATTGTTATAAGCACATAACCTGTCATTTTTCACTTTTTAAGGTTTTCTTCTTATAGTGTGCATGGAGGCACATGCCTATAATCTCAGCATGTGGAAAGCTGAGGCAGAAGAATCTTGAGTTCAAGGTCACTCTGGGCTGCATTATAAGATCCTATATGGAAAAAAAAAAAGAAAGAAAAGAAAATTTTTTTCTATCTCTAGAAGCTCCCTCTTATTTTTCCCCATCTCTCATTTCTTTCTTCATTATGGTGATCTTTTCCTTTAAATCCTTTAACCCTGCTATACACCTCTATGGACTGTTCTGCCATCTCTCCCTTCCCTGGACCCCCTTCTTCTGCCAGTGTTCCTCCTTCTTTCTGGTTCTTGGCATGTGTAGAACTTATGACTGGGTGATTTCCATCACGGGCTTTTCAATGCTCTGTCTCTACCATGTCGTCTTCCTCTAGCGCTGGCCTTTGTTTTCATAGGTACCTTGGTTACCAGCCAATCTGGTTGGTTTGAAGCCTGTCTTCACGTTCTGCTGTGGTTGACCTGGACTGGGGACAACTCAGCTTGCATCTATGGCTCAAGCTCTATGGAGGCTCCATAGTGGCTCCTCAGTGCTGGATACTTCCTACTCAGGATCTGTCCCTATGGGACCTGGGAATTGCTCAGTTTGCAACTTTCCTATTTCTCTTTGTGCAGCCTAACGGAGTCCCATCCTACTCTGAAAAGATGGTGGTCTTATCTGCATGGTTTCCTCTTTTCTAGAGCTTTTCAGACAATTCCTAGCAGAATTCAAACCTCTGAACCCAGTAATATCACAGTGTGCTGTGTAGGATGCTTGTCTTTCAACAATGATCAGGGATATGACTCCAGGGAGGAACTATGGCCATCACTGGCTTTTCTACCTTTTTTTTTTTTTTTTTTTTTTTTTTTAAAGAACGTTTCCGGTTTCCTTTTCTGTTTTGTAGCTAGAGTTTTCTTGGTCCTGCCTGGCCCACAGTCAGAACAAATCTCTCTCACCCGCCAGTCCCGCAGCTGCTCAGACCCAACCAAGTAAACACACAGAGACTTATATTACTTAAACTGTTTGGCCTAATGGCTCAGGCTTCTTGCTAGCTGTTCTTATATCTTAAATTAACCCATTTCTATTAATCTGTAAGTTGCCACATGGCTTGTGGCTTACCGGTATCTTTTACATGTTGCTTGTCAGGGCTGCAGCTGGCAGCATCTCTCTGACTCAGCCTTCCACTTCCCAGAATTCTCCTCTCTCCTTGTCCTGCCTATACTGCCTGCCTGGCTACTGGCCAATCAGTGTTTTAGTATGATATAGATATAATAGGATGAAAGGGTAGATTACTGAATCTACTTTTAAAGAGCAACTTGTTTAAAATGTTTTACATTGATATGGATTTTAGTTTATTGATACAAATTTAAAGTTAATTTTGTTATACTGTATATATATTTCTATTCTCGTTTGAAGTATTATGTTTATGTAACTTATTTAGATTGTAATGGATAATTAAGAAATACAGATTAATAATTAGTCTTCTATGATAGTCAAACTTGTACCATGTTAGTTAAGTTTTCTAGGTATACAAAGATATAATTCTGTTAGGTAGGTAATCTTCAAACACTTCAAAGACCTACAGAATATGGCATTTAAAATGTTTTAAAAATTTAGACTTTCTGGACAATAAGACATGTCTGATCCTGGCAGCACTGATTTACTTCAGAGAGGAGGATGGGCATGGAAGACACTCTATATGGAGTTTGTCTTCTTCTTGGCAAAAGAAGCCATGTGGGCAAGAAACTGTTCTTGCCTGGACTGCTTGATTGACTGGACATGCAGGACCCATAGGAAGGTGACCACTGAACTTTGCTTGATAAAATGGTCCTTCAGGTTCCTGCTTTACAGAGGAAACTGCCAGACATTCTACAAGACACAGAGAAAAGTGACTGAGAGACTCTAGGCCTGTGGGCTGAAGACAGATGCCCCAACTTTACAAAAGAACTTTGGATGCCTGTCCAGGCTGTCAGCTGTCTCTGTCTACTCTTGCAAGACTCCTGAAAGTTGCTTGCATCCTTTTCCCATTTCTCAGGTAATATTATATCCTTCTGAGGTCTTTGATGTAGTTGAAGCTAGATAGTTACAATTTTCCTTAGTTATGATAAAAGATAAGTTAGATATGAAACCTTAGACTCACAAATATAGGATAGATAGGATATCTTCTTTAATTTTGCCAAATACATATAGACTAGATATTATAAATAGACTAGACAGTATAACTGTAATTCTTGCTTGATAATTGTTTTGTTATATGTAATTTTACTATGTGAAAGTTAAAACCTTCCTTTTTGAAAAAAAAGAAAAGGGGAAGTACTGTGGGATGTTCTGTATGTTAAATGTGTTGCTCTGATTGGTTAATAAATAAAACACTGATTGGCCAGTAGCCAGGCAGGCAGTATAGGCAGGACAAGGAGAGAGGAGAATTCTGGGAAGTGGAAGGCTGAGTCAGAGAGAGACACTGCCAGCCGCCGCCATGACAAGCAACATGTAAAAGATACCGGTAAGCCACAAGCCATGTGGCAACTTACAGATTAATAGAAATGGGTTAATTTAAGATGTAAGAACTAGATAACAAGAAGCCTGCTGCGGCCATACAGTTTATAACCAATATAAGTCTCTGTGTTTACTTGGTTGGGTCTGAGCGGCTGCAGGACAGGCAAGTGAGAGAGATTTGTCCTGACCGTGGGCCAGGCAGGACTGGAAAACTCTAGCTACACTATTTATTTTTTTTACATTATAAACTTTACCATTTGTTTAGTGTGCATGTGTATGGGAGTGTATGCATAAGGATGCTTACAAGAGTTGAGTCTCTCCGTTCTCAGCACGGAACTCAGATCACCAGTCTTGGTGGTAAGCACTCTTATCTGCAGAGTCATCTCAGCAACCTGGATTTTCAATGTTTGCTGTTTTGTATTCTTAGTTCATTTTTTCCTGGCTCCACACTCACAATCCTCCTGCCTCAGCTCACTTTCTTATTTATTTATTTATTTATTTATTTATTTATTTATTTATTTATTTATTTACTTACTTACTTACTTAGTTAGTTAGTTAGTTAGTTAGTTAGTTTTAAATCTTTTTGCATTTTCAAGGCAGGGTCTCACTATGTAGCTCTGGCTGTCCTGGAACTCACTGTATAGACTAGGCTGGCCTTGAACTCACAGAGATCTGCCAGAGTGCTGGGATTAAAGGCGTGTGCCATTACGCCATTTGCCTTAGCTTTCTGAGTGTTAGAGTAAGGGTATAGGTGTCGTTACTCTATCACAGACTGAAGCAAAAGGCCAAGAGTTGCTAATGGAGATAAAACTTTAATGGCAAACCAGGTGTGGTTGCACACACCTTTAATCCCAGCATTAGGGAGTCAGAGGCAGGTGAGTCTCTATGACTTCCAGGCCAGCCTGGTCTACAGAGTAAGGTCCTGCCTCAAAACAAAAACAGAAATCAAGCAACCTAACTTTAAAGCCCTGTTTTAAATGCTGCCCTTTTTGACGAAGCCTCCGTTGGAGACATTTGTGTGTGACCATTGTGCTCTACACACACACACACACACACACACACACACACACACACACACGTTTGAGAGTGTGATTTGGAGGTAGGCAGAGGTCTCTGGTTTTAGCAGCATCTGCCAGCGTAGTCTATAACAAGCCCTTGGAAAGTGGAGCTGGATTTCCTATGTGTCCTGGCAGTGACTTAAAGTGATGCCCAGTGAGGCTATGAGGTGTTCCAGGCTGAAGCCTCGGATACTGGCTCTCTCCCCTGTGTGGTCACTGGTCATCAGGATCCCAGGTAGAAGCATTGGGTGCTCTGTCTTCCTTATTAGGCAGGGAATGGGGTTTGGCTAAAAGAATCCAGCCTGTCCTGACATGCCAAGTGCATTATCCTGTCGCCAGGCTCCCAAAACCTCCGACTGAACACAGCAGCAGGGTTAGAGCACAGGTGCCCAGTGTGTGGGGAGGGTGCCCATTCCAGAGAGGGTGGACCCACCGGGGGCTGGGGGTTCAGGCTTCTGCCTCTTCATCCCCACTTCTCCTCCTGTGTCTGCCATCTGTCTGTCCACTTTTCTTCTTCCTTCCTCTCTCTCTCTCTCTCTCTCTCTCTCTCTCTCTCTCTCTCTCTCTCTCTCTCTCTCCTTTGCTTCCTGCCTTCCACTCTCTCCCTTTCTCCTTTCTTCCCTTTCTCTTGATCTCTTGTCTTCCTTCTTTCTTTCCTCCTTCTCTTTCTTTCTGCCCCGCTCCCACTCCCTTAACAAGGTCTCACCATGTGGTCCGTGCTGATCTCAAACTCAGCCTCCTCCAACTTCAGCCTCCTTGTCGATGGGGCTACAGCTATGGGCCACCATACTTGGCTTGCCCAGAAGTGTAGTAAAGATAAGATGGGGCGATGCTTAGATATGAACCCCAGCTTTGTCACTTTGATCAGCTGACTCAGTTTCCCCAACTGTAGTCCCGGTTGGGTATAAAATGAAATTTCAGACAGTACGGCATCTGGGCTTTTCCCCCTTGCAACAAGCAGGGTCGGGCACTGCTGATGGGTGGGTTTAGAGTCTGTGTTCCAGGGCCCGTGAAGATTATGCCTTCTCTATGAAATTCCATGCTGGACTGAGGACAGGCTCCCATGACAGCCTGGGACCTTCTTCCTCCTTGTTCTGATGATTTGAGCACATAGCTGAATCTACACATGCCTATTTCCTGGCTTCTGATTCATTAATTTTTTTTGTAGACACTTTGATACCATGATAGACAGGGTAGAGGCAGGCTGAGAACTTCTCTCTCCCTAACTAAACTTTTGCCCAAACTAAAATAAGTTCATTTTTCTATTTCTTCCTACATATTGTGTCATTGTCCCTTAATGGAGTCAAGTGTTTGGCCCCAGAGCCAGGCCTAATAGCCAGAGACTCGGGGATTCTAGGAGTTTAGATGTTTCTGGGACACTGGCTTTTTATGGCTCTGTGACCCTAGCCTTCTGCTATTCTAATGGTCATAGTTGATGTGGCCCTGTGGTCCTGTGGAGTGTGGCTCTGTGGTCCTAAAGCATCCATGCCATTGCTCTCCATCAGCATCGATGGGACGGGTGTTCCCTCCGATCCAGCTCCTTGTCTGTGCCAGAGGAGCCCACACCTGCTCCCAGTTCATTGTTCCCAGGGTCATTAGCCAGAGTGATTCACTCGAAGGAGACGAAGGGAAACAGAGGGGCTGGAATGGCTGCCTGGCCGCCCTCTGCCTGAAAGGGTGAATTGTCCGCCTATCTGAGAAGGCCTTTGTATTATGTCTGCTGAGGGCCTGGCGGGCTGGGCTGAGCCAGGCTGTGGTGGGGCTCAGATACCACAGCCCTGTGCCCACTCCAGACTGAGTTATGTCTTCCCAGCCCATTACTGGGCCACCAGGATATGGTGAGCAAGAAGGCAGGCAAGGCCCTTGCCGACTGTCCCCAGGAGACTGGAGCCAGCCCCGGGCTCCTACTTTGTCATCTATGGGTGACACTCCTGATCCGGCCTGGTTCCTAGCCCAGACGTCTACTGAGCTCATCGGAATGTGTTGTTAGTGTTTCGTTTCCCTCTAAACAAGGGCCTGGGAGACTGCTTCCTGGCTAGTCAGCCTGTGGACTTGGGCAGACCCCTACCAGTCCAGCGGAGGGACAGTGGCTGTCAGCGGCCACTACACAGAGCGTGGTTCGGGTGCAGCGCAGTGGTACAGCACTCGTCTGGTAGGCAGAGACCCTGAGTTCAGTTCCCAGCACCACACACACATACAGAGAGAGAGAGAGAGAGAGAGAGAGAGAGAGAGAGAGAGAGAGAGAGAGAGAGAGAAGAGAGGAGAACACAAAAGACCAGTTTCCAGGGGTAGCTACAAGAGACATAAGGTGTATAGGTGAAGCCACTACACTGTCTCCTACCTCCTGTGTCACCTTGGACAATTTCTC
This sequence comes from Peromyscus eremicus, assembly GCF_949786415.1. Classification (NCBI taxonomy): domain Eukaryota; kingdom Metazoa; phylum Chordata; class Mammalia; order Rodentia; family Cricetidae; genus Peromyscus; species Peromyscus eremicus. The sequence continues at coordinate 150,735,361 of NC_081417.1, forward strand.
CCCCTCTCTGTGCTGAAGGTTTTCTCATACCCACCACAAAGGGAACCTCCAAGGTATGAAAATAGGATCGGTGAATATGTGACTCCTTTTCCAGGGACATGTGGGTAAGTTGTGTTCCAGGTGACTCTTCAGAAGACGTCCCCAGACTCCCTGGAGAAATGTTTAATGTCTTTTTCTCATGGCAGGAACTGAGAAGAGAGGATGTGATCTGAGACGCTCACACATCCATTCATCTGCCTTAGTTCATTCCTTTGTTCATTTGTTCATCCAAGCTCAGCCTGCTTTCCAGCTTAAGTTTCAAATTGGAATTAGAAACTCTCCCAAAGGGCTGGGGCTGGAGCCATGGCTCAGTGGTTAAGAGTACAGACTGCTCTTCCAGAGGACCTGGGTTTGAATCCCAGCACCCACATCAAGCAGCTCATAATGCCTGTAACTCCAGCTCCAGGGAATTCCATGCCCACTGCCGGCCTCTGTGGTCATGTATATACACACACAATAAATAAATAAATCTCACCCTGAGAGAGATTCCATTGGGTCTGGACTCTGAGAGAGGGAAGTGGGAGTGGAATGGGCATGGCCTGACCAGCCTAGCCTTAGCCTTTCTGGGGCAACAGTTTCACATTTGGGTTGATAGCAAACATGTTGCTGTGCAACCTTGGGTAGATTACTTAGCTCCTCTGAGCCTGCTCATCTGTAAAATGGGAATGTGATGGAGTCTCCCTGCAAAGCTTGCCCTAGGACTGAGTGTGCATCCCTGGGTGGCCAAATGAACACTCCACACATGGTGTTTCTAGGGGGGGGGTGTTAAGGCTACAGGTGTTAAGTGACCTATTTTGAGTCTTCACTCTGATATTTGTTGGCCGAGGGATCTTGAGGCCTTCCTGGCTCGATTTCCTATTCTGCTAGCAGGACTCATTAAGTATTGTCCAGATTCAATTGTTCACAATGTAGATTATGGGCCTGGAGAGGTGGCTGAGCAGAGAAGAGCACTGGCTGCTCTTCCAGAGGATCTGAGGTTCAAATCCCAGCACCCACATGGTGGCTACAACCGTCTGTGACTCCAGTTTTGAGGAATCTGACTTTCTCTTTTGGCCTCTGTGGGTGTCCACACAGATGTGCTGGAAGACATGCATGCGTGCAAACCACCTATACCCATAAAATATTGATTTATTTATTTTGGTTTTTTGATACAGGGCTTCTCTGTGTAACAGCCCTGGCTGTCCTAGAACTCGCTTTGTAGACCACTCTGGCCTCAAACTCAGAGATCCACCTGCCACTATGCCCAGCTAAAATAATTTTCTTAAAAATGTAGGTCATCAGTGAAGTGTGTCAGCTTACCTGTAACCCCGGTTTCTCAGGAAGCTGAGGGAAAAGGGCTGCTGGACCCTAGGGACTTGAGGCTAGCCTGGGCAACATAGCAAGACTTTACCCCAAATGAGCAACAATGTGGACTATCTAGTGCAAGGCCTGGCACATGGTACAAAATACTTTTCTGCTTCCTGAGGGTCAGTCTGCCTGGGTGGCATTTACAAACATTCTCTGGAGATGTTTGCCCCTGGGGAAGGGGTTAAGACCAGTTTTTATTTAATATGCATGTACATCAAAAAATCTTGTCCTTTCAAAATTTCTATTCTGGCCTGTTAACATTTATGTGGTACTATGACTTATCTGTGATTTACAGACTCATGGATCTGTCTGTCTACAGGACAAAGGGCAAATTGGTTGGGGACCCCTCTGTGGCTGGAAGATTCCCTCACCCCGTAGAGGACAGGTGGAATTCTGTGACCTTGGACAAAGTCTGGTCACATGACAGATGGGACCTTGTTAGGGAGGTTGGGATTTCTTTATATGGAATGGGCCTGGTGTCCTGCACCTGCGGCTCAGTTGATCCACCAGAAATTCTGGATTCCGGACACAGAAGGTGGTGCTCTCCGCACCCCTTGGGTTTCCCAGGAGGGCTGGGTCTGTTGTGATGCTTTGTTGTTGAGTTTCCATGGGGCTGCCAGGCCTGGTGATCACCTTGATCTTGGCTGCACCACCCCCGCTCCAGGGCTGTCCAGGGGCAAGAGAGGCAGTGCCTGCAGCCTGCCTTCCGGGATGAGACAAAGGAGGAGGGGGGGAGTCTGCCTTACTCTGGGGGGTGGAGTCATTGCGCTGGGAACGGAAACTTCCATGGACCTGAGAGTTAAGTTTGGGTTGCACAAGAGTAGTCATGTCTAGAACCCCATTGGGCCCAGGAACCAAATGATTGGTCCTCCTTGCTCAGAGGGCAAGCTTTGGTTCCCTGTGTCTTCCAAATCCCAATGTGTCAGGCTCCCAGAAGTCTGAGAGTTACACAGTCACAGAATTACATAATACTCAGGCACTCAAAGCATTTTTCCATCTGTCTGTTCATCCACCCACCCATCCGCTCATCCACTCATCCACCCACCCACCCATCCATCCATCCATCCATCCATCCATCCATCCATCCATCCATCCATCCATCCAGTCAAGAGTTAACTGAGGCTGACATATTACAACCAGACCTAGCATTTTTGGGAACCAGTAGGGAATTTGATGGCTTCCAGACATCTACAGGGTGGAGGATGTGGTCACTTATAACCCACTGACAAAAGGCAGTGTCACAGACTGTGTGTGTGTTGGTTAGTGTGTGTGTGTGCACATGCATGTGTGCATGCATTTGTATGTGGGTATGTTGATGTGATAGTGAATTCGAACTAAGAACCTTTGCTCCAGAGAGTGTATTAAGCCCACATACGGGGCATTTAGCTACAACTGTAAGATGTCCACTGACTCCCCAGATGTCCCAAGTTCCTGAGCCACAGCCAGACCTCTGCTGAGACAGCCATGCCAGAAGCTGAAAGAGGGCTGACTTGTGAGTACTTCCTGCTCTAGGAATTCAAGAAGCTCTTCCTGGAGGAAGTCACAGCGACTCATTCATTAAGCATGCATTGAGCACCTACTGTATGCCACGCATTGGGGCATCACTGATGAGAATGGAAACATTCTTACTCCCCGGAGCTTATGTCTGGTAGGAGATAAACAAGCCTGGAGACTATCTGGAGGTGACAGAGAAGGCCTTGTCACACTGAAGTGCCATGCAGAGGTGCTGGGGCTGATGGGAAGGCAGAAAGCTTAGTGAGTGGCTTGAGATGGAGCTAGAGGTTTGAGGAAGGGCTGGATCACACAGGCCATGCTGCCGTTCAGATGCTGTGGTTTTACACTGAGGTTTGTGGAAAGCCATTTTTCTAAGTTATCATTCTCCTTGTCTGCTTACTGTCCTCTTCCTCCTCCTCATACTTCTCCCTCAGTCTCATGTAGCCCAGGCTAACCCTGAACTCACCACATAGCCAACAATGACCTTGAACTCCTAATCCGCCCGCCTCCACTTCCTGAGTACTAGAATTGCAGGTACCCCACCATGCCCGGTTATGCAGTGCTGAGGACCAAACCCAGGGCTTTGCGCATGTCAGCAAGCACTCTACCCCCTGAGCCACATCCCCAGTGGCTTTCTAAGTTTAGAATTTTAAACTTGCACCAACAGAAATAGTGTGAGCATCATCTATGGCTTGCTTCTTTTTCTGACAATATTTAATAGAGGTAGGGTTGTCAGTTAGTTATTGATGATCTATTTTCAACAATGCTGGGGATGGAGCATGTGGCCTTAGTGCAAAGTGAGTACTCTACCACCATGCTCCGCCTCCAGTGTAATTAATTTGTTTTTAATTGCTATACAGATGGTACCTCACTTGTGACCGTCTGTAAAGTCAAAAATAACTTTAAAGTTTAATGATTATTGCTAATGAGCCAATGATATGTGTACACATGCATGCAAGTGCCATGGCATACATGTGGAGGTCAGACAAGCGCTTTGTGGGGTCAGCTCTCTCCTTCCACCTTTATGTGGATTCCGAGAATTGAACTCAGGTCCTCAGGCTCGGGGAGGGGCGTGTTATTCTTGCTTGGCAAGTGCCTTTACCCACTGAGCTATCTCAACAGCTCCCAATTTAATTTTTCCAACTTTTCTGTGGATTAAACTGATATGCATTCCCTGGAAACTATACTTTGAATTTTGAATTTGATCATCTGGGCTATCAATATGCTGTTTGGGCCTGGCTTGCGACAGGTGGGACGGTAGGAGTGGTGGGAGCAGCAAGTGGTGGGCAGCAGTGTCTGCCAACCTGCATCACATAGGGAAACAACGACGATACTGTGGTGCCAGTCGCTTTGGGATGCAGATATTCACAGAAGGAGGCCACCACATCCTGTTCTCCACAGCTCATTTGGGAAGGAGTGATTGACAGGTGGGAGAGTAGGCACATTTTTGGGCATCGTGAGAAAATGTCACTTGGCTCCCAGGAGTCCCCAGGCTGATTTTTATTCCCACTGGCCACATCTGAAAGTTCCTCTGTCTTTGAACCCTTGCCAAGAGTTGATCTCGTCAGCCTTTTAAAGTTTTGATGATGTTTTGGGTGTAAAGTGGCAACTTGTTTTAATTTGCGTTTGCCTGATTGCTTGGGAGTAGAACATCTAATTTTATGTTTATTGGCACTGGGAGTTGCTTCTCTCGTGAAGTGTTTGTTCATATTCCTTGCCCATTTTTTTTTTCTGCAAGGCTGCCTTTTTCTAATTGACCTGTGGGAGTTGTTTATATATTTGAGTTGCTAATCCATTGTCTTCATAATGTTGCAAATGTCTTCTCCCACACTGTTTATCAGAGGGCTCTAAAGAGAGGAAGGACAAGATCCCATTTACACTGTTAAAGTCCCTCTAGCTAGGCATGAGGAATGGATGGGGGTGGTGACACCAGTTAAGAGGTTTTCTTGGTGGTCCAAGGAGTATGAAGCTGTCCTAGACCAGGGTAGCCAGTGGGGGAAGAGAGCAAAGTGGATAGTTGTGGGGTGCAGGTTGGAGGTGGATCCCACGGAGCTTGCTGATGGATTGGGAGAAGAGATAGGCATCAGCATGATTCCGGGTTTTGGCCCGAGTAACTGGGTGGATGGCAGTGCCATTGACTGAGATGGAAATGGGCAGGCAGAGAAACAGGTTCAGGCTGGGAGTGGAGGGAGGGGGACAGGCTGTTTTCATCACAGCCAGGAGAGTTGGCAATAGTCAGATGATCCAAACTGTCTTGTTAAGGGGGCAGCTCAAGGGTTCAGGCAGGGCTAGACATTTGAGTCCTCAACATGTGGATGCACCTTAAAGTCACCACACAGGGTAAGATGAGGGGTCTCCAGCTAATTGTAGCACAAGTCAGCATTGAGGTTGACAGTGATAAAGATTGGCCTTGGGCCGGCAGGTAAAGTAAAGGTACTTGCTGCCAAGCCTGAGTTGGGTCCCTAGAACCCACATAGTGGAAGGAGAGAATTGATTCATGAGAGCTGTGACACATGGTCATACACAAACACACACAGACACACAGACAGACAGACAGACACACACACACACACACACACACACACACACACACACGAGTATAAAAAAAGATTGGTCTCAAAATTGCCCACCCCACTTTCTGGAAACCTAAGTTCCCAGTCTGCAGAAGGCCCAACCTACTGTTAAGAATTTCCATCTTGCCAAGGCTCAACATCTTCTTCAGACTGAACATTCAGCATTCCTTCATTTTATGCTCATCTGTATGTGACCAGTTTCCATCACTGGGTGATAGATATTTTTTCAGAGTCTGAAAGATTCTAGGGAACATTAATTGAGCATCTACTGAGTACTCAACTTGGCATCTGGTTTCGTGAAGGTGGCCCAGCTGTTAACCTCTGACCCAGGCAAGTAAACATTATCGTCCAGGTTATGCACTGGGTGGCGTGAGGCCCAGCATATAGCTGCCAGACAGTGCTGTGGGAGTGAGCCGATCATACACCTGGCTAAGGGAAATCACCAGCCAGCAGCCTCGGGTGCCAGCTGAGTCTCCCAAGAGCTGGACGGGACCTTGGGAAAAATTCATGAGGAGCCCACGCCTGGCAGTGGAGTGAGGTTGTGGCCTGTGGGTGTGGGGGTGTTTGGATAGCAGCCCAAAGACTAGGAGGGGCTGTTTATGTTGTTGATGTTTGGAACTGAGAGGGGCTATTGTTGGCCAAGTCTCGGCTTGTTGGTGTATGAAGTTGGCTCAGAACCGTGGGGTGGGGACTGGCTGGGGTGTCGATATCATTTGCTAACATTACTTCATGGCAGCAGCTTTTACTTCTGTCTGTCTGTCTGCCTGCCTGAGTCTCATACGCACATATATGGATACATATGACTATCTACATATTGCAATTTGCAGACCCAGTTCAAAGTGAAGAAATGGAATCCTTCATTCCTAAGTTTGGGGGCCAGGGAGACGGCTCAGTCAAAGTGCTTGGGGACCTGAATTTGATCCCCAGAACCCATGTAAGAAAGACAGACATAGTAAAGTATGGAGCCTGGGGCTCTCTGTTCAGCCAGCCAAGCTTAGTCAGCAAGTTCTAGGCCAGTGAGAGACCCCGTGTCAAACACTAACGTGGACTGAGGAACGACACCTGTCATTCAACCCTAGCTTCCACACAAGCAGGCACATGCACACATGTGCATGCTCACCTGACCTTCACATGCACCAACCCCCAAGTTCAGTTTCAAGATGGCATTGTAGAGTGCCAGCCAAGCTCAGGAGCCTTCTGAGCATGGGACACATGACTGCTCTATTCAAAGGCCCAGGTTGCAGCCCCACACATGCGCAATATGAGGCTCCCGCTGTTTGCCTTGGTCTGTCCTCCACCCTGAGCACCACCCCCCATCCTTACCCCCTCCACCAAGGCCAAATGCCACGCTCACGCCAAGTGCTTTCCAGACTTACCTCACATTATCTCAACATCCGGATGTGGGAGCCAGCTGTCAGGCCTTCGCTGCATATGAGGGAATGAAGCTGTGGAGAAGGACAATGTGGGCCTTAAATCCACTTTGTCTAAGTCCAAGTCTGGGCTTTGCATTTGCACCTCCAAACCCCCTAGGAGAAGCTACCTTGTTCTTTGTTTCTTGGTTCCCCCTACATAACTTCCTTTGAGGTTTTAGATGGCCAATGGCGTTGATCAATGGTGTATAACTTGGCCTTTGGCTAGTCCTCACCACCAGGACTCCTGGCATCGCCACACAGGGCTCTTGGGCACTTGTGTTTGTTTCTTGAGTTGGCTCAGGCTCCCACAGATGTTGTTCCTCCTCTCTTCCTTTCAGCTCCTTCTCTGGGTATCATCCGTGGGAGCAGCATGGACTTCTTCTGAGATGTGGGGTCACCAGAACAAGAACCAACATTTTGAAGGAGATCTGTTCACCCATCTCCAGGCCACCATTGCCCCGACCCCTCTTTCCATGTTAAAGACTTTTTGCCTCCTCCACACCTTCCTACTCTTCTACCTTTTCTTCCCAGTCCCTAGACTGCTTTTCCTTATCTATTCATCCATCATCCACCTGTCCATCCATCATACATCAATCCATCTATCCATCCATTCATTGTTCATCCATCCATTCATCATTCATCCATCTATCCGTCATCCATTCATCTATTCATCTATCTACCCATCATCCATCCAACCATCTACCCATCATCCATCCATACTTCCATCCATTATTCATCCATCCATCATCTATCCATCATCCATCTATACTTTCATCCATCATCCATCCATCTATCCATCATCCATCTGTACTTCCATCCATCATCCATCCATCCATCCATCCATCCATCCATCCATCCATCTATCATCCATCCACACTTATTGAACATCTAAGATGTACCAGGCTCAAGGTTTTGGTGCTGGAGATACTGAAAACAATTAAGACATGTCCTTGAGGACTTCAAGGATGAAGGGACGATGGACTAGAAACAACACACAGTCTTGGCTTTAATAAATTCTATGAAGGCTGGATGATGGATAGATGATAGATGGCTGGATGGATGGAAAACCAGAACAAGAAGGGAAGGCTCATCATAGGCTGTGTTTAAGACAAGGGCTGCAGGACGCATATGGCCAGAGTGAAGGAGGTCTTCATTAGAGGGATTATCCTGGGCAAGAGGGAGCACTGATCTGCATGCAATAGAATGGGACCTTGGGTGCTGGGCTGGAGTTACAGAGAATGGAGGGAGCAGGATAAACAGTGTGGTGGTTTGAAAGAAAATAGCCCCCAAAGGGAGTGGCACTACTAGGAAGCATGGCCTTGTTGGAGTAGGTGTGGTCTTGTTGGAGGAAGTGTGTCACTGTGGAGGTGGGCTTTGAGGGCTCATATATGCTTAAGCCACACCCAGTGTCTCAGACCACTTCCTGTTGCCTGCAAGCCAAGATGTAGGACGCTTGACTCCTTCTCCAGCACCATGTCTGCCTGTCTGCCATCATGTCCCACCATGATGATAATGGATTAAACCTCTGAAAATGTAAGCCACCCCAATTAAATGTTTTTCCTTTCTAAGAGTTGCCATGGTCATGGTGTCTCTTCACAGCATAGAAACCCTAACTAAGTCAGATGACATCAATCTCTTCTGGATGGATGGACGACTGATGAGTGGCAATAGCAGCCCCATAGGCCTCCTCAAGTGACATTTAGCTATGTCGGTGCTGGGGTACTGAGTCCAGTACTGGTTTCTTATTTGTTCATGGAGGACAAAGAAGGCTGATGAATCACTTGGGGGACATGAAGGGCCCAGTCAAGCACCAGATGGTGAAAGAGTAATCAGGGTGGCCTTTGGTAACCCTGTTTCCTTCCTTAGAATCAGAGTAGTAACACACACACACACACACACACACACACACACACACACACACACCCTACCACCACCATCACCACCACCACCACCACCACCACCAACAACAACAACAACCACAAAACAAAACAAAACCTTAAAAGTTTGATATCATATGTTGGCAAAGGAACTGGGAAAACTCCTGCCTTAAGTACTGAGGTAAGAAATCAATTGGGGGTTAGTCCGTTAAACTTAAAATGTGTATGACCAGGAATCGGGCTTTTCAGAATCTCCCCTGAGAGATGAGATGAGTGTAGACTAGGCACGTGACTGTGGAGGACTAGTCAAAAACCATAAAGGAATAACCTAGTCCCCAACAGGGGATTTCTTAGAAAACTGATTGTAGGTACTGTGGGTTCCAGAGACCAAAAGGGATCTCACTGCACCACCATGTAAAGATCTCCTGGGCCTGTGGTAAAGATGCTCAAGGCTCATCAGCACAGCATACACATTATGATACAAATGATACAAGAAACAGAGACAGCCAAAAACAGCTGCAGACTACTTAAAAAAATACTTATTTTTATTTTATGGGTGTGAGTGTCTTGTCTCTATGTGTATGTGTGCCACATGCCTGAAGTACCCCTGGAGTCTACAATGGGGTGTTGGGTCCCCTGGATACAGTTACAGGTGGTTATGGAGCCGCCATGTGGGTGCTGAATTGAACTGAAGACTTCTACAAGAGCAGCCAGTGCTCCTAACTGCTGAGCCATCTCTCCAGCATCAAAAGCAGGCAGCACACTTCTAAACGCACACAAACAGTCACACACACAGAACGGTGAAAGGTCTGGAGGAAGAAGCATGCAAAGTATTATCATGGTCACTCATGGGAGGGAAATGGACGTTGGCAGATGGTGTCAGTGGTGGTTATGGTTGATGATAGCTTTATGAATTCTGTTTGAATATTTTACCACGAGGCTGTCGTTCTGCATTACTTGTATAATTAAAAAAATTAAAGAGTTGGGGGTATGGCTTAGTGGTAGAGCACTACTTGCCTAGTATTTATGAGATCCTGGGTTTCAGCTCTAATACCACAAACACATAAAGTTAAAACTGAAATTAATATATAATAATTGTGTATACTAATGTATCTTACCTGTACTAGTGTATACATTCATCGTAAACTCTTTGAAAATGGAGCTATCCAGCTGGGTGTGGTGTTGCATGCCTTTAATCCCAGCACTCGGGAGGCAGAGGCAGGCAGATTTTTATGAGTTCGAGGCCAGCCTGGTCTACATAGTAAATTCCAAGATAGCAAGGACTGTTGCACAGTGAAATCCCATCTTGGAAATGAGAGAGAGAGTGGGGGAAGGATCATCAAAGGTTCATCATAGGCTGTGTTTCAGCCAAGGCCTGCAGGATGCACTTGGTAGGTAGAGGCAGGAGGGTCAGGAGTTCAAGGTCATCCACAGCTACACAGCCAGCAGGAGGCCAGCCAGGGCTACATGAGATCTGTCCCAAAACAAAACGAGAAACAAAACCAAACACAAGAACCTCCAGTCCTACACCCCAGATATAACCACCATGAAAGTCTTACTATATTTCTTTCTTTCTTTCTTTTTTTCTTTTTTTTTTTTTTTTGGTATGCCTAAGATATAAAAATTGACTGAAATACACGTTTTTCTTACAGTTTCTCGTGGGTATCTTTCCATGTTATTATTATCTTTATTTTTATTACCTTTCTTTCTTTCTTTCTTTCTTTCTTTCTTTCTTTCTTCTTCTTTCTTTCTTTCTTTCTTTCTTTCTTTCTTTCCGTGTGAGTGCATGCATGTGTGTGCGTGCACACTCATGATTGGAGGTCAGAGGACAACTTACAGGACTAGGTTCTCTCATTCTACCACGGGGGGCCCGAGGGTGGAACTCGGTGGAACTCTCCGTGCTGAGCCATCTCACCAGCCCTTAATTATTCTCTCAATGGCTCCATTGTGTTACACCTCTTGGACTTACCTCTTGGATTTAATCACTGCATATTGAAATTCTCTGAGACTTATAGCTGAGGCATAGCTCCTTTCTAATTTTTCTTATTATACAACCTTGTAAGCACATCTTTACATCTTTGTCTCACTACTTAAGAATGTTTTATTAGGAGTCTGTGCTGGGCTAAAGCAATTTGAAGGTTTTTCATGACCCATGTCTTGTTGTTTTGCACAAATGGGAAGGTCCTTGCAGACTGAACAGGGCAGGATGTTCTCATATACCCCTTTTGCCTCAGGCTTTTCTGGAAGACCTTCTATCCACAGGGAGGAACCGTTCTTAAGAACACTAGCAGTGTCTCCCTCGTGGGAGGATCTCAGAGGAAGAAGAGCTGAAACTCTGTTTACAGATGGGTATACTGGTCCACGCATGTCCTCCCAGCCTTGGGGCAGGAAGTTCGTGAGTTCAAAGCCTGTCTGGGCTGCATAGTGAGTTCTAAACTAGCCAGGAAATATAGTGAGACCTTGTCTCTAAATAAAATTTAAGGGATGGGAGTGTGGTTCACTAGAAGATCGCTTCCCTAGCATGTGCCAGACCTTCGGTCTGATTCTCATGGTGTGGAGGGTGGGGGTGAGAGGAGGGAGTGGTAAGGGGTGCTTGTTTGCATTAGTCCTTAGAGGCAGAGCTGCCCAGGTGGTCCCTCTTCCCCAGACCTCCAAGTAACCTTTTGAGGGTCCTTCAGGAACTGGATTGGAGATTCCAGAGCAGCAGGACAAACCATGGAACCAGCATCAAGGTTAACCTCGATGCTGGCTATAAATGTCAGGACCTCTAGGTAAATCTCCAAAGACTTTGCCCTCAGTGAATCGGTCAGTGACGTTCTCTAGAGGGCCCACCTGGTTGCAGTATGGATTTGACACAACCTCCAAGATACTGGACATTTCCGAGAGATGGAGGTGAAGTCAGGGGAGAGGAAGAAGAATCATAAGAATCCAGCACACTGTCTAGAGTTGCCTGGCACTAGATCAGCCCTGCCCCAGAGTTCGGAGTTTGGAGGTAGCATACGGCCAACGGCCAGCCTGGGCAGCACCTCCACAGAATTCTCTCCTCTCCTTATGTTCTCTCTCCATCTTGCTCTCTTCCCTTCCAGTCCCTTCCTTTTCCTTCTTTTTTCTCTGAGGCAGTGTTTTGTGTAGCTCAGTGGTCTCAAAGTCACTGTGCAATTGAGGATGACCTTGAATATCTCATCTTCCTGCTTCTAGTTCCTGGGATTACAGGCGTGTACCACATGCCTAGTTTATTCTGTGCTAGGAATCAAACCATGGCTTTGTGTGTACCAGGCGGGCATTTCCTACACACTGAGGGAAGTCCCCAGACCCCTAATATGTTTTCTGCTAACACTAGGAGCTATTGAATGCAGTGATGTAATAAAACCTTGAGGGAGTCAGGCCTCTCCTTCCTTTGTGTGGATCCTGGGGATCGAACTCAGGTCATTAGACTTGGCTGCAAGCACCTTTACTTGCTAAACTATTTCTCCAGCCCCTAGCCATTGATTTTTAGTTTTCATTTTATATACTTTTCATTCTCTAAGGTTTTGTTTGGTTCATGGTCATATTATAGTTTTTTGCTCTGTGTTCAGTTTGATTTGGTGACTTATTTCTTTAAATGGAATATAACTTGAGAAAATGCTCTACTATTTGGTGACGTTTTGCCGTGAGAATAAGAGAAATGAGCAGCATCGTTCCTGGCGGAAGACAGTGTCCAACGCAGGGGTTGGACTGGCCTCGGGAAAGGGCAGAGGCCAGTTTTGGCAACAGAGGGATGGCAGTGTATGGTCACACAGAGTGGGGATGAGGAGGCAGCAGGTATGATCTGTCTCTTCTGTATGCTTCTTCCTTGCCAGAAAATAGAATGGAGGTCATGGCGAAGTACGGAAAGAGGCTATGAGTTGTCAGAGTGGTGGTGTTCCTTGGTCACCTTGGAGTGCAGAGGGTTTGGGGATGTAGTGGTCTTGCCTGGCTGCAGCAAGGCCCAGAGGAGACTTCGAGGTGGAGAACCAGGAGAGGAATCCCAGCGTGACTGCAGCTTCGTAAGCACAGGTTAGACCAGTCCATTCCCTGCTTGTTTCTCCTGCTCCAAATCCTCTGCAAGACATTCCGTGTCCTGGAGGATCCCAGCTCTCGGGGTCCTCAATTCTGCCCCCTCCACCCCGCAGCCGAGAGCACACTGCGGTTCCCTCTATGTCTCTGACATGGTTCTTGCAGCTCCCTCAGCTTGGAACACGCGTCTCACTATGCACCCCACACTTAGCTAACCTCGAGGTCTGTTTCACGTCCCAAGTCTGTTCTTACCTGTCACAGCTCCCATGCGATGTCAGAGTCACTTCATATTCCTCCTCCTCTAGCAGGTGTGGGCTCATCAGGGCACAGACGGCGCTGTCCTACTAGCCCAGTGTCGTGCACCAAGCAGGTGTAGAGACAAGATCCTTCTAGAGGACTCTACAAGTAACTTCTAGATAGCTAGGCCAGGCCAGTGACTGTTACCCAGAGGGCTGATCTTGGAGTCACGGGCCTGAGGGAAGAGACAGACAGTAGCTAGGAAGGTGGCCAAGAATTTAGGTCAAGAGAAAGCAGGCCGCTTTCCCAGGAGGAGCTGAGAGGGAGGAGAGTGCACCTTGCTCAGGCTGCATGGCAAGCCTGGAGACTACCAGCAGCCTCCAGGGTGGCCCTGTGCTGTGACCCAGGCCTATATGGTGGGGTGGTTGTTGGGTGGCACAGCCATCTGGAAGGGGGATACTGAAAGCTGTGAAGTGCAGATTTTGGGGGAGTTCTCTGGGAATCCTAGGTTCTTGGTTTCATTTCTTTTTGCTGAGGTAAAATGCCCTGACAAAGGCAGCTTAGGGGAGCTCACCCCTCCAGGTTCTGGTCCATCACTGCAGGGCAGCGAGAACCTGAAGATGCTGGTCACATGACATCCACAGTCAGGAACAGAGGGAGAGAGTACATGCTTGTGCTCAGTTCTCTCTTTCTTTATACAGGCCAGGACTCAAACCCAGGGAGTGGTGTCGCCTACTTTTAGGCTAGCTCTTTCCACATCAATGGACATAATCAATATAATTTCCCATAGACATAGCCCCAAGTCAGCTTTGATAAAAGCAGGCTGGAGCTGTGGAATTCCAAGTAGGCTCCAGCTCAGGGGCTGGGGCTGGGCAATACTCTATTGAAAAGGGACAGAAAGGTGTTGAGCACAGATAAAACCTGGAGGAAAACTCTCCAGGTCAAATGTAGGGAAAGTACAGGGAGGTGTGAACAAGGGATGCTTCATTTGGGAATCAGAGTCATTGAATGCTGTACCCACAAGTCTAAGATCACCTTGGGGTCAGTCCCGGTAGCCCCAGTGTAGATGTGACACCAGCAGAGCCTGTGGTGACAGAGTAGAATCTTTGGTATCTTGAGCTCTAACCAAGATGGCCCAGTATGTCTGACCAGCCTCAGGGTGCCTGTTGGCCTCTGCTGGGCTCAGCTTGATTGCTTAGTGACAGTTCACACACACACACACACACACACACACACACACACACACACACACACTGCTGTTGTTACTACAATCCTGTGCAGGGCTGATTGTGTTAACAGCCCTGTGGGGTCAACAATGGGCAAGGGCTTGCTGTGTAGGTATGAGGACCTGAGTTCAGATTCCTAGACCCTACCTAAAGCCAGATGTGGGAGGACAGGCACATCTGGAACATCAGCACACACCTACGACAAGATGGGAGGTGAAGATGGGAATTTGTGGAAGCTCATGGGGCAGCTAGCCTGGCATATGGAGCAGGGAACAAGAGATCCTGTCTCAAACAAGGTGAAAGGTCAGAAGCTGACCTCTGACCTCCACATGCATACCTACACTCATGCACATGTATACATAAACATACATAAAGTTTTTTTGGTTTTGTTTTTCAAGATAGGATTACTCTACATAATAACCCTGGTTATCCTGGGACTCTCTCTCTCTCTCTCTCTCTCTCTCTCTCTCTCTCTCTCTCTCTCTCTCTCTCTCACACACACACACACACACACACACACACACACACATATATAAAATCATAATGATGGACAGAGCTACTGAGACCATTATGCCCTGAGGCTTCAGACATCCTTGAACAACATCGACAAACTAATAATTAAAATCGCAGAGAGAGTGAGTCAAGGGCCTGAAAGGTACCATAGGCCTGGTGGAGAGGGACGACTCTGTATGGCCCCCCTCTTCCAGGTGGCTTCATGAGGCTCGTGACACCCAGACAGTAGAGTCAGGCTGTTGGGAATTTGAGGTCCTGAGTGAGAGGATGCTCGCTGATGCTCGCAGAGCCTCCTCGGCCTCATCTAAAAATGGGGACAATGACACGCTATACACCGACATATGGGCCAAGCCAGAACTCTTTTTTGTCTGATTCCAGTACCTCATCTCTTACCTGGAGGGTGTCTCAGATCTTGACCCCGACTGTGACAGTCACTTCCCACCAACCAGGAAATTCTTGATGAAGGGATTATAGTTTGGCTGCAGGAGGCTACATCTGGTCCTTACACACATTTAAAAAATTTATGTGTGTGAGTGTTTTGCCTGTATGTACGTGTGTATACCACATGCAAGCCAGATGCCTGCTGAGGCCAGAGGACGCCATTGGCTGCCCTGGAACTGGACCAGACAGTTGTGAGCCACCATGTGGGTACTGGGAATCGAACCTGGGTCCTCTGTAGGAGCAGTAAATGCTTTTAACCTCTGAGCCATTGTTCCAGCTCCGTTCCATGTGTTTGATCAAAAGTTACAGTAAAAATTTACAGAAAAGCTTGTGGGATTTTTGCAAGTAGGGCTTTATCTTACCCCCCACCCCTGGCCCTGATTGCTGGGCTTTGTCTGGCTTGAGCTTGCCCTGCTCTTGTGCACACTGTCACAACCACTGTGAGCTCATATGTACAACTCCCTGTTGTGCTCAGTTTCCTTACAATCACTCACACCTTTGGCTCTCACCCCGCCCCCATCTTCTGAGATGCTTCTTGAGTCTTGGGAGGAAGGGGAGTTACATAAATGTCCCTTTTAGAGCTGGGCATTCCACAATCTCTTACTCTCTACCCCTTGACCAATTGTGGGTCTCAGTGTTAACCGCCATCCCCTGCTTAAGAAGTTTCTCTGATGCGGGTTGAGACACACAGTGAGCTCCGGACATAACTGTAAGCCATCAGGAGCTGGCTTCTTCTGGGACTTCGTTCCCTGCCAGCAGAGTAGATAGGCTGCCCTTCCAGACTGTCCTGAGCGCTGCTGCATCTTAGGGGTGAACCAAGGCTTACATTGTTATCTGTTGTTGGGCGCTTTGTGGCTCTTCCCATCTGTTTGGAGTCTGGCTGGTGGGTGGGGGCAGGTGTGGACTGAGTTAGCCTCTGAAGTGTCTGCAGTTACAAAACTGCCATCGGGGAGGTCACCAGGCTGACTCAGGGACTTCTGGATGTTGAGTGATTTCCACGTTTGTGCTGGGGACAGCAGGAGACCGATCTGTCATTGAAGCCCGGGTAAACTCAGGGCATCACTCTGCTTCATGCTTCTGACAGGGCTGGGCCACAGGAATAGGGCTTCTGATTCACCCTCTTTTCTGGTCACCTCCCGGAGGTCCTGTGGCTGGGACCATTGCTGCAGCAGTATTTGTACCACAAAGCCACTAGGACCTGCCTTGCGCTCCTCTGAGGGCTTTCCCTGAGGCATGATGTAACTGGGGGAGGTTAAATGTGCATGTATCCGGCTGCCTTCCACTGGGAAGAAGGGCAACCTGTAGAGAAGGCAGAAGGGGCCCCCCACAGCGAGGACACCTCACTCTCCCATCCCTGTAGACCCTGGATCCTTTGGAGTCTTCCTGGCAAAACCTCACTAGTTGCATCCCTCCAGGGGGCAGTGCAGTATTCATGCAGTACCTGCCTCCACATTAGGACTTTGGCTCTCTGGTCCTCCAAAATGAGGACCTTCTCCTGGTTGCCTAGCTTCTCCTCTCCCACCGTCAGTTTCTCCATCCTTAAAATGGGCACGAAGGCCCTGCCCTTAAATTCATCAGGGAAGAATGATGCCTGGCAGGTGCTGAATATTGCTAAGCTCACTGCTGCTGGAGCTGATGTGAGCAGGGCATGGTGAGGATGGATGAGACGCTGCCCAGGTAACAGACAAAGGGGCTCAGTGCCTACCTTCTCCTCGGGCTGGGGTCCATCTCTGGGGACTGTGCTGCCTTTAGATGACAATGATACTGGGGTAGGAAACATCGTCTCTCCTGAGAGGGCTGCAGACTTTCTAGTGACCTGGATGTGGCTCTGACTCCATGCTCCTCTGCCATCTCCCAGAGACAATGCACAGTATCAGAGAGAGACAGAGAGACAGAGAGACAGAGACAGAGCTCTCACCTCAACCCCTGAGGCAGCACTGATTCTTATTCTGTTTTGTTTTGTTTTAATTTAGTGGGGTGTGTGTGTGTGTGTACATGCACCTGTGGGTGTGAGCACAGGCTAGAAGTCACTGTAGGATGTCTTCCTTGATTCCTCTTCATTTTATTATTACTATTATTTTGGTAAATCGTTTTGTGTGTAGGAGGGGTTTGTCTGCATGTATGTCGGAGTACCATGTGTGTACCTGTTCCCACAGATGCTAGGAGATGGGGTGTCAGATATCTTGGGACTGGAGTCACAGATGGTTGTGAACCTCCATGTGGGTGCTGGAAACTGAACCCAGATCCTCTGCAAGAACAGCAACATTGTTTTGCTGTTCTGGGGTTACAGATGTGTGCTATAGTGCCTGGCTTTTACGTAGGTGATGGAGTTCTCACGCTGTGTGACAGGTACTCTACCAATGGAGCCACCCCCTCAGCCCCTGTTCCTACTTAATTGCTGGGAAAACTGAGGCTCCAAGAGGCCCAGTATTCCTGCCCCAACCCCTACCAAGGGAAGAACTACCTCAATAAGTACTAGGCTTCAAATGAGTTAGCACACAGCCAAGAGAGGGACTTGTGTCCTCCAGACAGGACTTCAGGGGTGCTAGGAAGAATCTGGAAAAGGTAAGGCCAAGGCTGGCGTAATGGGCTGGCTTCATCTTCCTGAGGGAGCTGTGGGTCAGATGGAGGTGTGAGAGATGAGGGGGGCAGTGTGCTAATGGACACATGACAGAGAGGGCTGCCTATGCCGCAGGGAGAGCAGCGGGAGGCAGCTACGCTGGTTCAGGACTTCCGTCTATACTCCCACATGCTCTGCTTTGGTGTGCCGTTGAATGGCGCGCTTAGAAAGCTGTCTGTCAATGTCTGGTAGCACTGAACTTGCTTGCGTCCATTGCAGCAGTGATCTATCTCTGGGGCTGTACCCAAGGCGGACAAGTTCCTAACTTTACCGAAAGCATCTTTGAGAGGGTCTGTAGCGGCTTTCAGCACCTCCAAGCTAAGGGACAACCCAGGTGTCCACCTGCAGCAGGATGGAATGAATCCACCCTGATGTGTCTATAGTGACACCACGCAGCTGAGGAACTAAATTCTGCTGTATGAACACTGTGTGGGCAAATCTCACGTACAGGCTGAGAGAAATAAGCCAAGGACGTCCTGCACCAGAACATGCAGTTCTAGAATGGACTGGAAAGGAATCGAGGGTGAGAAAAGTCCTCACAACTTTGGGAGCAGGAGACTGAAAGGGAACAAGAGGGAACTCCCCAACGTGTGGGATGTGGTCTGGTGAATAAATGCCCACTTACAAATTCATTGAGCTGCACACTTGGGACCTGTGCATTTACTAAATGTAAATTACACATACTCTGGGCAGAGTCAAAATAAGAAGCAAGGTGGACTCCCAGAGAACGAAGTCAGGAGCTGGCCAGCCAGAAAGGCTGGGGACCGAGTTCTGGAGGAGGGGGCCACATGTGCCAAGGCCCAGCAGCTGGAGTACACGATGGCGCTGCCTCCGGGCTCTGGATTCATTGATGGTGCCACTATCCCTTGCTTTTGTTTTGTTTTTGCTTTTGGTTTTTGTGAGACAAGATTTCTCTGTGTAGCCCTGGCTGTCCTGGAACTTGCTCTGTAGACCAGGCTGGCCTCAAACTGCCTGTGCCTCCTGAGAGCCGGGATTAAAGGTGTGGGCCACCACGCCTGGCTCACCCCTTGCTTCTGTCTGCCTCTTCCTACTCATATGAAGGTTTCTGAAAACACAACTTATTCCTTCCCTCCCCTTTAAGATGCCAGGGGAGGGGCTATTGAGATAGCTTCACCAGTAAAGGTGCCTGCCACCACCTAAGGACCTGAGTTCCAACACTGGGACCCACACTCCCACAGGTTGTCCTCTGACCTACATATGTGTGCAGTGTGCCCACTTCCGGTCCCTATACACACTAAATAAAAATGGAGAAAGGGAAACAAGAGGTGCTATGGGAGGGGATATAGGCAGAGCAGGAGGAGCTTGGTGGGGAGGTGGGAACTGGATTCAAAGCTGAGCTGTGCTGTGCACTGTGTCTTTGGCTGAGTCCTTTCCTCCCATGAGCCTCTGCTTCTCCATCTGTAGGGAGAGTATTTGATAGATGCTGTTTTCATGAGAGGGGCGGGTGAGGAAAGGACACAGTCAGCAGATACCTGTCCTGTTTGGGGAGCGAGTGTACCCCTGTACGAATGAGCATGGCCATGTTAAGGACACCAATGCTCCAGACCACTTTCTCCTCAGAATGACTTCATCCTGACACTGCTCTCTACAGAGACCCCACTGACATTAGCTAACATCCCCCTGCCTCTGCCACCTGTATATAATAAACACAATGAATTTCCCAAATGATGCTGTATCTCCATCAGAGCCCACAGCCCACCCAATCCCAGCTTTCCTGCATGTGTGTCTATCATTTCTTCACTCCCTATCATCTGAGTGAGGTCAGTCTGCGGGAGACGTGGACAGAGGCCGATTGCAAGACCCTCCAGTCCTGTGGCTCTCTGTGGAGTGATCCAGCGTGGCCTCCTGTCTGCCTAGCACAGAGTTCATTACCACACAGGACGGGATAGGAAGAATGCTGGCTTATGACAGCACGTCACAGCAACCCTCTAAACCATCACCAGCCCACTTCGCAGAGGGAAAACTGAGGCATAGGAAGGTTGAATAACTTGCCCAAGGCCTCACAGTTAATCATCTGTGGTCCCTGAGTCTGGGTCCCCTCTTCCCAACAACACTACACAGACAGGGGCACCCAGGCGAGCATCCTCAATGGGGAAGGCGCCGGAAGCCACCAAGGGCTCCCTCAAGACTGCTGACCAAGATCAGTGCTGTCAGGGCAGCCAGCAGGACACTCTGGCGCCCTGAATTTAGTGAGATCCACACCCTTTTCGAGGAAGGTGAACACACCCAGAATAATCGTGGAGCCGACAGACAGCCGAGGCCCTGTATAGCCTGGAGGTCCCAGGAAAGATGAGGTTCTGAACGTGCGGCTGAGCCCAGGTGAGCTCGAGTCACCACTTCTGCCAAGATTTTTTTTTTTTTTTTTTTTGCCGCTGTTGTCATTATTGTTTCTTTGGTGGGGAGGGGGAGCCATGGGACATCTCAAGGACAAAGCCTGTGCAAGTTAGGGATGAGTTTTCATCCGGCACGGTGAGGGCTCCTAGCCACTCCCTCCCTTGGTGCCATGATGGTTTACTGTACTTTTTCATTTCACTGGAGAAGAAGCCTGATTGGAATGTTCTGGAAACTGAAGCTTGGAGGGATGGGAGGCAGGGGAGGGGGAACCCCTTCTGCCCGGCGGCAGGCTGAACTTAGGCCCTGGCAGGGGTGCTGGGTAGCGTTGTAGGAGATGCTGCTCAGTGCATGATGGGCACTGAGAACTCCGTTTGCTTAAGCAGAGCAACCCCAAGTAAGTGCCGAATGATGGTGATACTGGCAGTCGTTGCTGACAGCCAGGAACTGTGGCTTCAGAAGCACCCAGCTCTGCCTGGGCTGGAGGGCGGGCCAATCAATCTTGGGTTTGGGCACTGAATGTCTGCATCAAGGGAAAACCCTAAGTCCTGGGCAAACCAGAAGGCTGTTTGTTGGTCCCCTAGGTGGTGGGCTATTTGGTATTTCTCCCTCTCACCTTATGTGAATGCATTATGAGGCTGCATATGGTGGTCTTTAATACCAGCATTCCATATACAGAGCAGATGGATCTCTGGGAGTACAAGGCTAGCCTGGGCTACATAGAGAGGCCCTGCTGCCTCAACAAACAAGCAAAACAATGCATATGTGGCTGTCAGAAGAGGGCTTTCCTAGCCAGCTGAAGGCCTTGATGCAAAACCCATGCATGATGCCCTATGCCTCTTAGCACTTAGGAGGTGGACCCAGGAAGATCAGAAATTCAAGGCCAGCCTGGGCTACATGATACCCTGTTTCGAAAATGAACAAACAAAAACCGTATCATTTTGTTTTTGCATTCTGACAAAATTTATGCAACGAAAAGAGTTTAAAATGCAAGTCACCAAAGTCTTCAAAAAGCAAATTCACAGCGTCATGATATATTTATTTCTTTATTTCTTTATCAGCACACTAACTAATGGAGCTTGAGAGCTGGCTCAGTGGGTGAAACCCTGCTGCACAAGTGTGAGGTCCTGAGTTCAGATCCCTGGGATTCATATAAGACTGGATGCAGAGGCAAGCATCTGTAATTCCAGATTCCTACCATGAGAGAGGAGGAGACAGGAGAGTCGCCAGGGCCAGCTAGAACCCCTAGGACCAGCTAGCCTGGCATACAAAGCATCATTGATATCTTGTCTCAAGTAAGGCAGAAGGTGGGGACCAACATCTGAAGTTGTGGTGTGTGTGTGCTTGCACAACACACACACACACACACACACACACACACACACACACACACACACACACATGATTTTTTAAAATGAGGTTTAGGGCTGAGGATGCGGCTTGCCTAGCAATTGAGATGCTCTGAGTTCCATTCCAAACACTATAAAAACCAAGCAAATAGATATAGCAGTAAGCCCAAGAAGACTTTCAGAATGTTGGTAGCTCAGGTCTCAGGATATTTACAGCACCGATCATACGGGCTTACCTGATTTCTATGGGCGACAGAATCACAAGGACTTCATTCAGAGTCAAAGGAAATGCTGACTAGCATTCAAAAGACCAGTGACCATAAAAGTGGAACTTAGGTCCATCCCAGTGTCACAGGCCCCTCAGAATTCTATTCTCACTCCACGTGGGAGCCCGAGAGCCCCCCACTTCAAGGCAAAGGGTTCCTGATTCTTTGGGGTGGATAAGGAAAACATTGAAGGCTACGAGATCTAAGAGTTCAGAACAGTGGCCAGGTAGGGTTGGGTTCAGAGGAGAAAGACTGCCAGAAGGGACTGTCAGAGCTCAGAGGTATGTCCATCTGTCAGGGAGCAAGGAGCTGGGAGTGAGGGAAGGCAACATGACTAACCCTGAAACACAGCAGTAACATCAGAGGCACAGCACCACCCTAGGACAAGCTACTGTCTTCTGTCACAAAGAACACCAAGGCATTGTCCCCGGAAGACAGGGTACCTACCCACAAGCTTACACAAACAGATAAGACAAATACACAAGTTAGTAACAAGACAGCAGGGCAGCGAAAAGAAAAAAAAGATGTGGTTGGACAAATCTAGAACATACCACATATCTGGTTAAGAGCTGGCGGTGTAAGCCACAGGCATTCAAGGGTGGGGTCCCTCCTTTATGAAGTTTGTGGTGAGGACCAAAGGCCAGCAGCTTGGAAGGCTGGTTAGAGCATGCTTGAGATGGTGGTGACTGCTCAGGTCTCAGTGACCTTCTCTATAAAGTGAAGATAATACTTAAGCTGTATGCTAATGCTTGCGGTGGGTGCAGGAGACGCTTGGAAATTGCAGGAGACACTGACTTTAGGGTGGTAGATGTGAAGACATCTGGATGAATGAATGAATGAATGAATGAATGAATGAATGAACAGATGGATGGATGGATAAGTACATCCTCTAAATACTTGCTTCTCCACATCGCAGCAAGGCAGTTGGGAGAATAGACGGACGAATAGACCCCCCAGCTGTGGGCTCTGCTACATCATCGCAGCCTGTGAGAACATGCTGGGAGGGTCATCGGTTGTTCTCTCCCGTCTTACCTGGCGTCCCTGAATCTCGGTTTGCCTGTGGACCAGCGGGCTCGAAGCCTGCGGGTAGAGGCGGGTGAGGAACCCTGGATCTGCCTAATGGGGGACGGGAGGGTGACCTAGGCCGCTGGAGGCTGGAGTTGGCATGCACGCTATGGTCGCCAGACCTTTGCAGGCCACAGTCATTCGCAGGCGTGAGAATCTGGGGCAGGGAAATTTGGGGCGCGGAGGGAGGGCGGGCGGGAAGTCAAGCCCCTTGGCAGACTTGGTGGGAGAGGGCTCCTTCGGAGGGCAAGTGAGCGGATCCAGATCGCCCGCTTCTTTAAGAGGCTGCTGCTCCCGGCTCTGCCGCGCTCCCCGCTGCATTAGATTTACCTGAATCCCGCTAGGCCTGCAGCGCCGCACGCAGGCGAGGGCTTTCCGGGCCATTGCTGGGCGGAGCCTAAGCTGCAGCAGTCGCCTGGCGCCTCGCAGACAAGTGGCGCAGCTTGTGGGTGGGCGGAGTTCAAGGGGTTGTGGGCGTGGCCGGGGCTGCAGGGCCTGGGAGCCGAGTCTCAGCGGGTGAAATCGCTGCATTGGGTGGAGGGGGCGTGGTCTATGCCCGCAGAGGGCGGTCCAGGCAAGGGGGCAGAGCCTTCGCCTATAGAGGGCGGGTCAGGGAGGGGCGTGGCCTTTGCCTGCAGAGGACTGCCAGGCGGGGGGTGTGGTCTGTGTCTGCAGAGGGCGGGCCCCGGGGGCGTGGTCTGTGCCTGCAGAGGGCGGGGCCCGTCGCAGAGGGGGCAGCGCCGGCCGAGAGTCCTCTGCGCGCCGCTACTGCGGCCGGTCCACAGCAGCTCTGACAGTCGCGGCGCAGGCACCGAGCCCCTCGCCAGCCCCACGCAGTCACAGCGACCTCCGGCTCGTCCCGCTCTCTCTTCCGGCGCTGCGGAGCTGCATCTGGCGTGTACCTGGCACCACCCCGGCCGCGCTGGAGCCCGCGCCCGCCCTGGCCCGGCCACGCCGGGAACCCGGCCCGGAGCTGGAGCCCCATCTGGAGCCACGGGCCCGGGGCCCTGAGCCGCGCAGCCGGCGCATGGTCAACTCGCTGCTGTTCGGGGAGATGGCCTTGGCTTTCGGCTGCCCGCCGGGGGGCGGCGGCTGCGCAGGCGGTGGCGGTGGTGGTGGGGCCGGGCCGGGGCCCTCGCCTGTAACGGCGGCACTGCGGGACGATCTGGGCTCCAACATCCACCTCCTCAAGGGGCTCAACGTGCGCTTCCGCTGCTTCTTGGCCAAAGTGCACGAGCTGGAGCGGCGCAACCGGCTCCTGGAGAAGCAGCTGGAGCAGCAGCAGAGCGAGCGCGAGCGGCGGCTGCGCTACAAGACCTTCTCCCGCGAGCAGGCCGTGCAGACCGGGCCCGAACTGCTGCGGCCGCCGGCTGCGGGCGGCGGGCAGGCCCTCGGCGCGGCCACCGGCGTCAACGCCAACGCGGTGGCCCTGGGCGGCCTGCCCCCCGGCGGCGGCTCGCACCCACAGCACTACGGTCGCCTGCCCGGGACCATATGGAGCTACACGCAGGTGCGGCGCACTGGCGGCGGCGGCGTGGAGACAGTGCAGGGCCCCGGCGTCTCGTGGGTACACCCGGACGGCGTGGGTGTGCAGATTGACACCATCACGCCAGAGATCCGCGCACTCTACAACGTGCTGGCCAAGGTGAAGCGCGAGCGTGACGAGTACAAACGGAGGTGAGTGGATGCGCCCCTCCTCCGCCGCTCCTGGGACGGGCAGCAGGGCCTGGCAGGTGGGCTACGGGCTGCAGGGAGGATTCGGTCATCTGAATCCACGAGCGCAGGGCCCTGCGCAGGATACCTGGGCGCCGACCCTCGGAGCCAGGCACATTGTTTCCCAGGGACGTAATAACCAGCGGACTTGTGGTGATCTCATTCTGTCCACATGACAATGCGGTGTGAGGCAGTCTTGTCCCCATATTGCAGATGAGGAAACTGAGGTGAAGAGGTGCTAAGTGACTTGCCCAAGGCGCCTTGGCTAATCCGTGGTGAAAGTCAAGATTTGATCCATTGATGGGAGTCCTGGCTGGTGTGTCTCCCAGGCTAGGTATTTACCCAGAGACGCTGGTGGTAGATTTTCTTCCCATAGCAGGTGTAAAGAAAAACTCTCAACTAGCACATTGTCATTTTTTTTTTTTGTCCTTGAATTTAATGAGCTCATGTGAGAAGATGGATGGATCTGTCTGTCCCCAAGGCCCCAGGGTTGGCTGTTTTGTTCCAGGTCTGTAAGGCCCAGATCCCTGGGCTGCACAATCAGAACCAGCCACCAGCCTTTAAGAAAATTCATCCTTTTCTTCACATTCTTCCAAGTCTCAAGGATTATTGAGGTCCCCCATGGGAGAGAGGCCCATGGGTTAGACTATTGGGTGGATCCAGATCATGGGTCCAGCTGGAGGTCAGGGGCAGACTGCCTGCAAGATGGTCAGTGTGCTCCCTGAAGTCCAGATTCCCTGGCTGCAATACTGGCACTGCTTTCTGCCTGCAGCCTGGCTAACAATACTGTCTGCTCAGCTTTCTGACACAGGGAGGGAGAGAGAGAGAAAGAGGGTCTGTGTGTGTAGTTCTCAGGTCTGCATGGGGAAGGGGCCCTCTGGTCTTAGGCTCCTGTCTCAGGCGTGTGTAACTCTGCTTCCCTGACTCTTAAGGGAGTGGGGCCATTCCTTCCGTTCCTACAGTCTCCCTGGAAGCTGGGCCTGGGTCTCCTTTCTTACCTGCTGCTGAGGTCTACTGACTGGGAAGAAGTCCGGGGCTAGCTCCCATCACCTGCAGAGGAGGGAGATTGTCAGGTACTTGGAAGCCTGTGCACTCCTCAGGGAAATGGAAATAGAAAACTCCGGCCAGTGCTCCAGGGTAGAGTGGGATGAAGCTCCTGTTGGAAGGTGTAAAATAATCAAGTAGATGTCATTACCTGTGATAAGCAGGGTGTAGACATGCCTGGAGTCCCTGTTGCACATGCAGGGCCTGGCTTGCTGGGGGATGCTTTTCTCTCTGGCCTTGGGAGTGTCCTGTGCCGTTCATAGTGGGGGCACCCTCTGCCCTTGGTGGTCATCCCCATCAGGGCGGTCTAGGGAAAGAGACGGTTGCCTTCGATGGTGAAACTGGAGGAGGAGGGTTGGGCTGGCCCTCCTGTCTGCCACCCTGGGCAGTGTAGTCATGACACAGGCTTGCGCTGTATTTGTTTAATTGTGTGTGTGCTTTTTGGCCCCGGCTGCTAAGGTGACGGAAAGACTGTGCCCAGGCTTAGAAAGAGATGGGTTGGCATTGAGCAGTGAGCTGTTCAGGTTGCACCCAGGGTGTGGGGTGTGATGTCAGCTTCTGGCACTGTCCTGGAATGAGCCAGCCCTGCTGAGACAGGTGGGGTGTAGGTATCTCTCTTCCCGCCTTTCTGGGAGGCTCATGTACACCTTCCTTTCTTTTCTTCATTGTCAGATGAATTGGAAAGACCTGTCTTCTCCGAAGTTGATTCAAAGCTTTGGAGTTTTCCAAAGTGAATATTCTGCCTTGCTCAGGCCTCAGTTTCCCTACCTGTCAAGCAATGTGTTTGGCCAACAGCTGTGCTCCTTGAAGCCCTGGGCTTCCTCGGTGATGCTTTGGGGAAAGCTCCTTGGGTAGTTAATAAAAATACAGCAAGGGCCTGTGAGATGGCCCAGCAGGTAAAGGTGCTTGCTGCCAAGCCTGACAACCATAGTTCAATCCCTGGGACCCACATGGTGAATGGAGAGAGCCTACTCCTGCAAGTTGTTCTCTGACCTCCACACACACACAGATACACATAAATAACTGTGTTAAAAACCCAAATACATCTAGCCGGGCGGTGGTGGTGCACGCCTTTAATCCTAGCACTTGGAAGGCAGAGGCAGGTGGATCTCTGTGAATTCGAGGCCAGCCTGGTCCACAGAGCGAGTTCCAGGACAGGTTCCAAAGCTACACAGAGAAACCCTGTCTCAAAAAACCCAAGTGCTCTTGCTTTACGTTGATGTCAATATACCTGATTCCACCAGCATGCAAATTTTTTCTAAGATAGATTTATTTATTTATTTAGTAATTATGTGGATGAGTGTCTTACCTGTGCATGTCTAGTGCCGGTGAAAAGAGGAGTAATTCCCTGGAAGTGGAGTTACAGGCGGTTGTGAGCTGCCATGTGGGTGCTGGGAACTGAACCCAGGTCCTCTGGAAGAGCAGCCAGTGCTCCTAACCACTGAGCTATCTCTCCAGCCCATCATGCTCACTTTTTAATAGTTGGCTTCAAGTTAAAGCCTCTTTCTTTGGATAATATCCCTAGCTGACTAAGCAGGCTGCTTACACAGTTTCTGGTAGTAACGGCTTACCCAAGTGTGACAAGATACTTCTGATTTTCTGCTAATAGCCCCATCTGAACCTAGAATTTAGTCCCAGCACTTGGGAGGCAGAGGCAGATGGATCTCTGTGAGTTTGAGGCCAGCCTGTTCTACAGAGAGAGTTCCAGGACAGCCAAGGCTACACAGAGAAACTCTGCCTCGAAAAATCAAAAGCCAAAACAAAAAACAACCCAAAACCTCTGGGCTACGTGATCTGAGAGGGGATGCCTAAGCTTGTCAGTATATGAATCTGCATCTGTACTGGGGTTGAAACCCCATGACAGATCACTTGCCCAGAGTGCAGGGGAAAATGGGTTGCAATAAGTGAATGTATCTGAGCTGCCAGCCTACCTCTGGTACTTTGACTATTAAAAGATCACAGTCTAGGAGATGAGACCACGGTGTTTGCCTGTCTGGTCTGTAGACTGCCAAAGGCATCATAGCATCCTGGGGTGTCTAGTGTGGAAACCCAGTGTTGAGCACCAGAGAGGTCCTGGCTGGAGAGGGGAAGACCTCCAGTGTTCTCTGGCACAAATCCGGAGGACCTCAGAGGCTCCTGCTCTAGTCACTAAATGGTAAGCTGGAAGTATAGCCATTTTTTTTTTTAAAGGTACAGGTCTTTGTGGTTCCTTCTCATGACTGCTTTCTGTCCATCTGCACCTGTAGTTTCCTGGTTGGCTGAGGTAGAATCGGTCCATCTTGAAGCCACCCAATTTAAGTACAGCGATGATTTTTTTTTTTTTTTTTAAGAAAATTTAGAGCGGCCGGGCAGCAGTGGTGCACGCCTTTAATCCAAGCATTCGGGAGGCAGAGCCAGGTGGATCTCTGTGAGTTCGAGGCCAGCCTGGTCTACAGAGCGAGATCCAGGACAGGCACCAAAACTACAAAGAGAAACCCTGTCTCGGGGGGCAGCGGGGGGAGAGAAAAGAAAAGAAAAAAATTTAAAGCAGTGTATCCATCTCCAGGGTCTAGTTTTAGAACATTTGAAACCCACCCCCTCCCCAAATTCCTTCCTGTCTATTTGCAATCAGCTCCCCTCTGGAGCAGTCACCAACCTGCCTGGTGTCTCCGCCTATGTGCTTTTTTTCTGGATGACTTAGAAGCGAGATCCCACGATGTGTAGTCTTCCGAATCTGGCTTCTTTCATATAGATGGTGTTTTAGGAGTTCTTCATGTTGTACTTGCGTATATCTGTAGAGTATCCCTCATCATTGCTAAATCACATGCACAGAGGGGTAGACCCTGTTCTCTGTCCCTTCACCTTACACAGTCTTGTGTTCCAAGCTTTAAGTCACCTGAGTGCTGTGTGATGTGGTGTACCATCAGCAGTACTAACCCAGAGCACAGCTTCTGGCCCTGGCCCCCTCCTCACCCCCCTACCCCCACCCCCACTCCCCCACCCTGCTCTTCTCTGGTTTCCCTTCAGCCCAACCTGCTCTTTACCACGTAGGAAATGTGGTCACCGAGACTGTATAGAGGGCAAAGTTGTGAAGCGTTGATCTGGAAACCAAAACAAACACTTCTTTCTGTCACCACCCTGTGCCACCAAGATCTCTTGTTCTGAGTTTGCGAGTTGGGGGCTTTCCCCGGGGAGAATCCTGGCAAATTATCTGAACTTTAAATGCATGCGTTTTCTGAACTGGCCTCCAAGAGACCCCGACTCCCTTGGGTGGTCCCTGGGTCTGTGTCATGGCTGATCTTTTGGTCTTTTCAGAGACTTTGTGTTTATTGTGCCTCCTATGTTCTGGGCATTCTGTTTCCTGTCTCTGCTTCGGAAGACCAGGGTCCATACCATGGCATGTTTCCATGGTTCCTCCTCTTGTTTACAGGAGGAGGCTGCGTTACTTTGTGACTGTCAAGAAGTTTTGTGTAGGTCCCACTGGCTGCATCAGGGAAGTTGTCGTGGCTGTTCCAGGAAGTCACAATTATTGGCAGAGACAGCCAGCTGCCTGCGGGGCGGGGTGACTCTCTACTGTCCCAGGTCCAAAGCCCCTGTAGCCCGGTAGGCCCGGTTGATTAAAGGGTGACTAGCTTTCTCCCCTTGATGCTGTGGACAGGCAGGGTCTATGTGCTCCTGGCTCGCTTTGTCCTTGGTGTCTGGGGAGAGTGGAGGGCTGTTGGAGGGTCTGAGGGACCTGTGTTGTCTTTTGTCTTGGTGGATTTCAAGTGGGCTCTTCAGATCCCTGGAGCCCATAGTAAGGTACCTCATGGGTGGTTCTGGGGACAGTGGGAGGCTGAGCCCCTGGAATTTGACACATCCAACCACAGGCTCCTTTTCCGTGATTCTAAAGGATAATCTGTGTGGAGACAGGCTTGATATTGACAAAAGAAAATGAAACCACCAGTTCAGCTGTGTATTTTCATTTCAGAGGTGGGGAAACTGAGGCCTGGGGAGGCTTGCCATCCACAGGTGGCTTTGGGCAGCTCTTCTAAGTGTCACTTACTCTCAGCCTAACTCTGATGTGGTGCCCACATCTGCCTCCAGCAGGGGCTTCTCAAAGGCTTTCTTGTCACCTTCTCATGTGGCTTTTTCAGAATCTGTTTAAAAAGCTCCTTCCTAGGATGGAGGGACTTTTGACACAGCTATTTCTGACTGAAACAGAAGCGGCTGGGCTGTTAGAGCTGGAATGGAGGGTTCCAAAAAGGGATGTGAAGTGGGCAGCTGGAGTGTCCCTGCCTTTCCCAGCATGCCCCAGGGAGGCCCTCCAGCAGGTGGGTGCTGGCCCCTGAATGCCCCAAGCCCCAAGGACTGCCTCAGAAGATTGTCCCCAGGCCACTGACACCTTTTTAATTTCTGAAGCTCCCAACAATAGAGGTTTTTAATTTTGATTTCCGAATGAGGCCTAGGACGGTGGGAAAGGGTTCGAATCCTGACTCTGCCATTCTGTATGACCATGGGCAGGTCTCTAGGCCTCTCTGAGCTTGCTGCTCTGTACAGAGGAATGCTGGGAAGGAGTAACTGAGTTCTGTGAAAGCCTCCATGGCTTGGGAAGCTCTGAGGATGTCCTTCACTGGAGCTCACAAAGTCTGTTCCCTTAATTTATGGCGCCTTCTGTGTACAGCCCTGGGCTGCCCAACAAATCCATTTCAGGATACATTGCTTCTCTCTGTGTCCCGTGGAAGGCGCCAGAGATGGTGCTGGGGGTGGAGGGAAACTGGGCCGCCTCTTTGTCCTGCCGAAGGGCAGTCTGGCCATTCTCAGTAGTGATTTGTGCCTCCGGAACTCCCCATACCCCCACTAGCCCTTTGTCTTAAAGGAATCCACACCCACACCCCCACACCCACTTCTAGGACCTCAGTTCACTGGAGAACCGGGTTACCGAGTCTCTTGGCCAGCTAGGCATCTCCCTGGGGACAGATTTGAGAAGGACTCTCAGAGCCTTGAGCCAGAGGGAGGGGAGGGAGGAAGGTCTCAGAAAAGAAGAGAAACTGGGGACAGCTGACTCTGAAGATTCTTTCCTTCCCAGAGGAATGCAGGCGAGGCTCTTGCCGGCCCCACCGGATGCATGCCTACCCACCCCACCCCCAGCCGCTATGCACCGTGCACAAACGCACTCACACATGCACGCAAGCACCTGGTCTCTGGCTTTGGGTCTGCAGCTTGACTCTCCACACGTGTCCTGTAACGTAGCTGTTGAAGGACACGGAAGGGTAGAGCAGAATCTAGCAGAATCGTGCATGTGTCCTTTGCTGCAACCAGACTCTGTGGCTTCCAGCAGAACTGATCTGAACCCCGCTGGGTATCAGATCCCGGAGGGTGGGGCTTTGTTGGCATCGGGGAGATGAAGCCAGGTTGGCATTTGTGTAGTTCCATGTCACAGATGGCTGGAGGCCTGAGACAGAACAGCCCTCTGTCCTCTGCACTCAGGAGTGAAGGTGTGAGCCCACAGTGTTCCTGAGACCTCAGTTCCTCCCACCCTGTAGCCCCCACACTCTGAACCCTAATTGCCCAGGATGTGTCTGCTCCCCAATGCGCTTGAGTTCCGCTGCTCCCAGCTTTTTTCTGGTGTTCACAGAGCTCAGCCAGGCCGGCCGGAGTCCACACTGAGTAAATATTTGTGCAGCCGGGGAGGACTACAAGTCTGGCTGCTGTGTGCTACTAGGCATCCAGGAGAAAGGGGGGTCAGATGACGCAGACTCGGTCGGCATCTAGGGGTCTGGCATACTGGGACAAAGGGTCAGCATCTGGAGCCAGAAGACCCGGCTTCAGTCTCAAGGCAGCAACTCCATGAGCTGGTATGACGCCCAGGCCTAGAACAACAGTGAAAAGCTGTGTGAGCCTGGGCTAGACGCTGAACCTCTTCCGATCTCAGTTTCCCCATCATTAGAATGGGAAGGTTGCCCATCGTAGTGCCACACATCTGTCACCCCAGTCCTAGGGAGGCTGAGGCAGAAAGATCTCCATGCATCTGAGACCAGCCTGGGCTACATAGTAGGTTCCAGAACAGCCAGGACTACAATGTAAGCTTGTTTCAAAAAACCAGAATCAATCAGCTTGATCAATCAGGGAAGCTAAGCTCTGTGCCCAGGATGTAGGAGGAGCCAGTGGGCTTACATGGCTATAGGAGGTTATGTATATGAGGCAAAGATCTATGTGGGAAGAGTTTGCAGGGTGGTATGGGAGCTGGGCTGGCTCTGCAGGCAGAGGCGGAGCACTGAGTGCCTACTTGGGAACTGGGAAGGAGTTTAGGAGTTGTGCACACTTCTGGGTACACCATGCTGGGAGGTTCAGAGAAGGAAGGTCTGGAGCCAGATGGGAGGCTGGCTAGTGAGCAATGGTAATCATGTCAGGGGAGCACCCTCCCATTCAGGTCAAGGGACCGGTGCTTGCTACCAGGACAGAATGTGGTTGCTCACAGTCCCTGGTACAAGAGGAGCTGTCACCCAGCATAAAGCCAGCAAAGCACCTGGTCCTCTGGAGGGTTGTAGCCTGGCTGAGCCCCCTAGCTGGTGGTGTGGGCTGCCTGAGCCCTGTAGAGTCAAATCCTTGCACAGACCTGCCTAGGGGTGGTGAGAGCTTCACCTTGCCCACCTGGGAATGGGAGAGGGGGGTTTGCCCATGCCCATGAGCACTGTGCTCTCCTTGTGACTTTCCTGGAGGGTCTGGATTTGATGAGGTCCATTCTGTCCCTTCCACCTCAGTCTGTCTCGCTATCAGCTCTTGGGAGGCTGAGACAGGAGCATTGCCGACAGTTTGAGGCCAGTTTGGGCTACACAGTTCATTAGTGAGTTCGTGGCCAGCCTGGGATTCATGGTGGAACTGTCTCAAAAGGAAGAGGGGCTGGTCAGATGACTTGCCTAGGTGCAAGAACCTCCCCCAGGTTGCCCAGGAGCCCCACTACTCATCCCGGCCAAGCTCTGAGCTTCTGCCCTGCTGTGAACTTAGTCCATACCCCCTGGAAGCTGACAAAGGTTGTCCCAGGTGAGGAGGCAGGATTGGCCCGGGAGCAAGGTCTTCTCCAGTGCCTGTCACAATATTACCTTGGCAGGTGGCTGCACAGAAGGCGGAGTCTGGGCTGCAAAGACTTCCTGCTGTCACTTTGCAGCAGTGATTTCTTAGGTAGCAAATTAGTCACTGGCAGCGGCAGGCAGCTGAGACTCTGAGCCACCCTACAGGCCATCCAGCCCCTCAGTGCACATTGAAGTCAGGCTGACTGTGCACCCCAGGCTCTCAGTGAATACTCCTGTTGTCCCTAGTTCCAAGGTGTCCCTAGGACAATGACTTGAAAGTCTTGTCTGTTCACAGCAAGCATGAAGGAGCAGGGAACATTTTGGGGACAGCATGGGAGCTGGGGACCCCCTAACTTTTTTGCTTCTGGTCAGCACTGTGAACTTTGCCTGGGCATCAAGAAGTGGTCACCGTCTTCTCTTGTCTCTTGCCGGGCACCGTGAGCCCGGTGAATGTGATTGTCTAAGACATCAGTGTTCTGTCGTCCTCATGGCCACCACTGAGCACATGTCACATGCTTCACCTGAGAACCAGGGAACAGACAGCCTCTGCTTCTGGAGCTCGGAGTCTGGGGTAGACATGTGTCTTGGCGCGTGGTGGAGTCATATGACATTGCCATGTGCCAAGTGCCTGTCAAACAATGCCCATGCATAGGAACCCGATCAATATTTCTTAGTTAATTTCATAAACAAGTATTTATGTAGCATTCACCCATTACCAGGCCCCATTCAGAGAGGGTCACACACATCCAATTCACAGAACCTCATTCCAACCCTGGGAGGTGGGTACTGTCCTCAGCCCATTTTAGAGGTGCTGAAACTGAGCCTTTGAGGGAACTGGACTAGGTGAGATTTAATCCCCCTAGATCCAACCTTTATCCTACACTGTACTCAGAGAAGGGAGCCCACAGCAAAGAGCTCTCCTGTTCCAAGCCTCAGCTTTCCCTCCTGTGAAATGGGTGAGCAATCTGACCTCAGGAGGCTATGTGGAGAGCTGTAGTGATGCTGAGGGGGTTCCTTGTGAAAGTGCCGGATCCCACACAGGGCCTCCTCTGACTTCCAGTGCCGCTGCCGGGGATACCCCAGGCTCCGGGGATACCCCAGGCTCCATGACACATGGCTCCTCCCTCTTGGCCTTGCAAAGCTGCTGAAGGAGGCCGCTTGGAGTGGAGCGTGCACAGAACCCATCTGGGGAATGAGAGCCTGCCCATGCTTGCACTGCTCATCAGTCGTGGGACCTTGGTAGAGTCTTTGCCACTCATTCTCCTTTTCTTTACCCGGGATATATGGCTGGTCACAAACACGGGGTGGACTGAACAAGGAGCCATGAGATGATGGCACTCAAGCCCTCGGGCCGTCACAGATGCTCTGGATCTTCAATCGAGGCTGAGGCCGGAGAAATGACCTTGGTGGGCCCAGAGTGGCAGCGTGCATTGCCCCTCTGAGTGGCTCTGACTGGCAGGACTGAACCACCAGAGAGATGTGTCTGTGCGCTTACTGTGTGTGCTCTGACTTGAGATGTGCAGGTTTGCCCAGTCCCTGCCCTGCCCATCTGTCACTTGGTGGGAAGAGGCTCCTGCAGTGGACACATTGCCTTCCGCCCTCTTAGCTGGTCATTTTTATTATTCCGTTTATTCAAGGCAGTTCTTGGCTCCCTGCCACCTATTGGCTGTCTTGGGGGAGAAGGAAGATCTACTGGTCTAAGTGGACCTTGTAAAATCCCCTGGCATTCAGGCGTCTCTCTGAGCAGGGACAACACAGCTTCCCAGGGACTACTGGGAACTCCCTTTCTGCCCTGGCCCACTGGGATACTGGGCCAAAGGCCATCCTGTCACAGTCAGGACAAAGTGGAAGTTTTGCAAAGTCACGAAGTCCTGGAACTCTGACTTAGGCACTGGTGAAGTCCTGGGGTGCTACCAGGCCCAGGATCCCAGGAATCACCCCAGCACTGTGTAGGGCCAGTCAAGGAAGGTTCCCTGGAGGAGGCAGCACTTGGGTTACATGCTGTCCTCTGTTCTTTTGTCTTTCTTCCTTCCTTCCTTCCTTCCTTCCTTCCTTCCTTCCTTCCTTCCTTCCTTCCTTCCTTTCTTTCTTTCTTTCTTTCTTTTTTTCTTTCTTTTTGTAAGTTGGGGTCTCTTTTTGTAAGTTGGTGCAGGGTGAGAAACTGCAGAGGAGAGCTCTCTTAACCAAGGAGAGCAGCATGGGCTGAGGCCTGGAAGGGAGACTGAGGCCAAGGCCACAAGCTGGGTCCGCTCCTTGGTCTAGTCTTCAAAGCTTTTCTTGGTTTTAGTCCCTCTCAGTCTTCCGTGCTTTTGGCTTCCAAGTCCCTGTTCTCATCTTCTTGCCTGCTCTTTCCAGTTCCGGTTCTGGTTTTCCGTTCTTCATGGTCTGTGTTCCTGCCCCCGTTTGAGGCATCACTGAGTAAGGATGGAGCTTTTGTTCTGTACTCCTCAACCGGATGCCAGGCCTGAGGGGGCAGCTCTTGCTGCTGAGGCTTTGAGAAGGAGTGTGTGTGTGTGTGTGTGTGTGTGTGTGTGTGTGTGTGTGCATGTGTGCGCACATGTGCCGCTCAAGCATGTGTCCAGAGCCTCTGTGTATACTCTGCGCCCTCAAGGTCAACCCCCCTCCCTCAGGGACCTTGTGCAATGGGCTGCGGTGTTATATAGTGGTAGGGTAGAGGACATGACCGCCAGATCTTAGAGGTCATTGCTGGCCTCGGGACCTAAGCTCATACGCAATGGGAGTAGGGACCACTTTACATCTCATGCTGCTTGTGTCTATTCCCATAGTCCACACGGCTCCAGACTCTTCATGGTCTGGCTACTCACCTCTTCCTTCCAGCAAAATCCTTTTCCTGCTATCCCCAGACGGGTGCCTGCTGTCCTCTGTTTTTTTGTCTTTCTTTCTTTCTTTCTTTCTTTCTTTCTTTCTTTCTTTCTTTCTTTCTTTCTTTCTTTCTTTCTTTCTTTCTGTAAGTTGGGGTCTTTTTTGTAAGTTGGTGCTGTCCAAGTCTATGTAGCTGACAATGACCGACCTTGAATTTCTGATCCTCTGCTGACACCTCTCAGGTCCTGAGATCATAGGCATACACCATCACACCTGGTTTATATGGTGCTGGGCATCGAACCCAGGGCCGCATGCATGTTGGGCAAGTACTCTGCCAACTGAGCTGCATGCGTCCCTAGTGGGTAGGGGTGCCTGCTGTCTTTTAAGAAAGACCAGAGAGTTGTCTCTCAGTGTCTTCTCTTTGCCCCACTAGTGTCCCCGTGGAACAGCTACCTTGAGTAGCTACCCTTCAGACAGGGAAGGGCTGGACCTGGGCTTCGCCACAGCTCTTTGAGTTAAGACCCCCCTGGGGGCAGCTAATGTAAGGCTTGAAGGTGGAGTTTGGAAAATACCCAGCAGCTGGTATGAGGAGGGGTGGAGTTGCCTCCCTGGGCCTCTGAGCAAATGTCTAGGTTGATGGTACTGCTGGTGGGACTTGATCTCTCAACCTGCAGAACAGATTGGAGGTCACCCGCAGGGCTCATCTGCTTATAACCTTGAACCAGACTCAGCCTCACTTTGGGGTCTTGGAGTACGGACTGGTCCCCCATCCTGTTCTACCCTCCACATGCATAGTGGCATTGTTTCTGTGCCTCTGTTTCCTCTTGAATGAAGTGGGGTAGAGAGACCAACAGGGCCCCGGGCCTGAGTGCTGGGCCTCCTCCCCGCTTTCCTCTAAGGTAGGCACCAGAATTGTAACTTGGGAAGTAGGTTGAACTTTCTGACCCTGCAAAACCATGTCTTCAGAGACCCCCCTCTTTCTGCCTGGGGGTGCGTGCCTCATGGGAGATGCTTTAGTCATTGTAGACTCTTGCTCTGAGCATCTTGCTGTTCTTGGGCAGTGGGGCTACACCTGTCTTTAAAGACAATACACCATGACTTAACCTGACCAGGGCGGTGGAGGTCTGAGTTCTGCAGGCGGTGACTGGCAGAGGCCACATTCACCTAGCGCCAAGTTCAAGGTCTTCCAACTGGCAGGTGGTTCCTTCCTGAGCCTTAAGGCACGATTAAACTGTGGGGACTTAGAGACACTGCTCTAGTCTGTCTTCTTTGGGGTCACCGTTGGCCTGTAAGTTAGCCTTTCATGCAGAGTGGGAGCCCTGACTTAAGTGAGGGGTTCACCTCACTGCCCCCCACCCTGGCAGCCTCTTTTCTTTCTGTCTGGGGAATTGGGAGTGACTCCTTAGACTTAGGTTGTGGCAGGGTTCGGGGGCATGGTGTGTGCTACATGCTGAGCAATGCTGGCCCTTAGCAAGACTGTCCTTGGCCCTCCCCAGCCCTACACAGTGTGAGTGGTCTACTTCCTCCTGCTCCTAAGGCAGACTAGCCTTTTGTGTTCTGATATTTCCTCTCCTTAGCATGGCCCTCGAAGAGGAGGTCATGTCCTCTCTCCTCTCTAGTACTCTGTCCACAGGGTGACCAGGAGAGAGGGCATGGCTTGGCATTCAGGGCACAGGCCATGGCTACCAGGTGGCAGGAATGGGCGAGTGTCTCTGTCCCTGCCTCCCCAGGGATCTTACAATGTGTGGCTGTGAAAGCAGCCCTGTTGGCCTGAGGGCTGGCTGTGAGGGGAAGCAAACTGTTTACCCAGAGGACTGACTCTCCATTCTCAGCTCACTCTACCAGGCTGAGAAATGGGCTCACGTTCCTTGCCCTCTCCCTGGGATTGAGAGGCAGGAGTCTGATTACAGAGTTCCATCTGGGCCCCTGGGGGACAGGCAGGTGGCCTCCTGGGACCTTAGGAAGGCCTTTCCCAGGCCTTGGCAAAGGGGTGACATTGAAGACTGGCTCGGTGTTGTTTTCCAGCGCTGACGTCAGGGCTGTGGTTTAGAGTTTCTTCCCAGACAAAGGCTGCTTTGTAGCTCTGGGTGAACTGAGCCCAGGAATCTCACTCCAGGTGGGAGGCCAGGTGGAGGAGAAGCAGGGCTGCGCCCAGGAGCCCTCAGAGGCCTGCCTGTCCTCAGATCCATCCCTCCATTTTGTCGCTTCCCAGGAGCAGGCGGCCATGCGCCCCTTCAGATGCACTCTCTTCACCACCCTCATGCTCCTAGGAGGTAGCTGGGCTCTGACCCATTGCACAGATGGAAAAACTAGGTCTTGGAAATAAAACAACTGAGTACTTGTCTTAGCTGGCAGTGGGCGTGTGGGCTTGAGTATCATTAGCTTCAAGGATTACCTAAGGTTCATCTCCCATCAAGCCACATCTCACCTCCAACTTTGGCACTGTGTTTAAATAGTCGGGGACCCCAGGGGAAGAACAGTGCAGGCAGAACTCAGCTTTCAGCAGGCACAAGAGCTGATTTCCCTTTTTGAGATTCTGAATTGGAATATGTGTGGCATGTGTTGGTCTGTGTGTGGGGGTGTACCCACACGTATGTACATGTTAAAGAAGCGGATTGGTTACCGGGAGATCTGTAGTTACTGGAAATGATTCCAGGGGGCCTTGTGGGTAGGTGTAAGTAGTCATTCCAGGGGACACCTAGGATCTCTGCTCCTCTTTTTCAGTATTCATACATCCACCCATCTTTCCTTCTTTCTGTCCATTCATCCATCTGTTCATCCATCTATCTATCCAACCATCCACTATTCATCTATCTATCTACTCACCTATCCATCCATCATCCATCCACCCACCCATCTGTCCATCCACCTACCCATCTATCCATCATCTGTCTGTCCATCCATCCATCCATCATCCATCCACTGACCTATCCATCACCCATCCATCCATCCGTCTATCTTCCATCCACCCATCCTTCCTCCCTTCCTCTCTCCCCCGTGCCCCTCTGGATTCCTGTGTTTGTTCTTTGGCTTGAGCTTTGAGGACAACTCTGTGTGGACTGGGGGCCTTTCCAGTGTCTGTCAAATCAAAGCAAGAAGAAACCTTGAAGGTTATTGAGTCCGCCTCTCCCCTTTTTCCCAGCGAGGGGTCAGTGACTATCCAGCTTGCCCAGTAAGTTCACAGCAGAGCCAGCATTCAGTCCAGCCCTGTGTCTCCCTTTCTGCTGGGGTGACAGGCAGCTGTCACCCTTAGCTGGCAGCTGCCTTAACTTGCCCCCTTTCCCTCCGGTCCTTTGATGTTTGGCCTCCGTTTTGAGACACATCTAGAGACACCAGAATACAGCCCTGGGCTGGAGCCCAGATTAGCTAACCAGCTCCAAGATGCCTTCCTCAACCTGAACATCCAGTTAGCGGCGCTCCTGAGGGCCATCTTTTCCTTGCTGGAGCAGTTTGGGGGTCCAGAGGTCATTTGATCCTTTTACCTGGAGGCTAGAAACACTGAAAATCCTGCTCAAAGTTCACACTCAGAACTGGATGGACTGCCTGCTTTACTGATGCCTTCCAGCAGCCTTTTCCACTGGGAAGTGCTTTCTGATCTCTGGACACAGTCCCGATGCTTCATTCCTTTTGTTTGGTGGTTTGAGCATCACTGCCTGTGGTACTCGAGGCAGCTCATCCCCGTCTCATCCTCCCTCTTCCCTCCTGTATCCTTTGCTGCTGTCCTGAGGGCCCTGCCTTGACTCAGACACCAGTTAGAGCATGCTCTGCAGGAGGCCCTGCCTGGGCTTCAGGATCCTGCTGGGTCTTGAGAGGGAGGCATACTCCTTCCTCTGGACTCAGGCATCACTCTGAGATAGAACTGGCATGTCTGTCTGGCCCAGGCCCACCCTTCTTGGCATGGAAACTGAGGCCCAGAGAGGCTGTGCCACTTGGCTATGGCTGTTCACAGCAGAGTTGGGTGCCTGCATTCACCAGTGGCCGTGTTTCTTTTTGGACAGAGGCCAGGATTCCCAGCCTGAGGGTGGCGGCTGTGGGTTTGGGGTGGGCTGTTCTGGACTGGTATCCCAGAAAGGAAAAAGCCAGTGCCTTGTAGCTCCACAGGCACCTCCACAGACCCCTGATGCTCCAGGGCTACTGTCACCTCCTGTGTGTCAAGAGGCTCGAGGTTCCACCCTAGACCCTCACTGGGCCCCAGGGAGACCCCTCAGATTCTCACCCTAGATGGGTGGCCAGAAAGTCCGAGAGTTTACTGGTGACTAAGGTCAGGGTATGTATCCTGTGGCTGGGCAGGAAGAGGTTAAGCAGTTCTGCCTTCCAGGCCTAAGTTCCCAGCTGGTGTCCTGGCCCCTCAGGCCAGCTAGGCCATCTGGCCGACAGATGCCATACTGTGTCCCATCTGTCCCAAGGCAAAGTCACCAGGAAGACCTGTCTGCTGCCTTTGTGAATCTACGGCAAGTCGACTCCTCACTGTCTGTTCCTATGAGTTCAGGCCACTTGGGAAGGACTCATAGCAGCAGGCTGGCCTCTGGCCACTCTCCCTGATGCCTGGGTTAGCTGCTGTATGGTGTCTTCAAAGTGACAGAGTCTGGGCTTCCTGTAAAGATGGGCTGGGAGAGTTGTAGGGACAAGCCCCGGTCACACAATGAGTCAGTGTAGGCAAGGCGGGGCACGCATCCATGCTAGGCTCCTGTTCAGAAGCTTATTTACCTAGTGAGCATCACTTGAGGGCCTACTGTGTGCCTGGTAACTGGAACCCAGGGTACCAGACAGTGTCCCCGCATCAGGGAGCAGGAACTATGAGAACAAGAGTCCCAGGGGAGGCATGGCTCATTGCGCTCTGGTACCTACCCAGACGCTGTGACAGTTCTCCCAAAAGCCATCAGCTGTCCCTGGCCACAGCCTCACAAGCCAATGTTGTTACCCCATTTTACAGATAAGGAGACGGAAGCTCAGAGAAATGAATTCACTTTTGCTAGCTCACTGGCTGGAGGTTGACTGAGTTGGGTCAGCCTTGCTGGTTTGTCTGATGTCAAAGCATTTGGGGTAGAGGTAGGGGACAGACACGCACGGTCTCATCCCTGCCACAACGTAGAATCCTTGTTTTTCTGTATTGGAACTTCTCCCTTTGGACGTTTGGCTGAGTCTAAGCTGGGGGTCACGAAGCTGGAGGACCCGGTCTCAGAGCAAGTCTCGAGTGGAGATAGCTCAGTCAATCAAGTACTTGCCTTGCAAGTATAGGGACGTGAGTTCAAGCCCTGGAACCCACATAAAAACACCGAACAGGGGGTCATGTGCTTGTAATCCCAGAGCTAGGCAGGAGGAGACAAGGGGATCCTTGGGGCTTGCTGGCCAGCCAGCCTACCCTAAATGGCCTCCTCTGGATTTAGTGAGTGAGGCTGTCTCCAAAGATAAAGACAAAGAAGAGAAAAAGAGGTGGCCATCATCTAACGAGTGACTTATGGCTTCCACATACACACACATACATGCTCATATACACACATACATATGTGCATGCACACACACACATGCAAACTGGGTGAGAAGGGGAGCTGTTGGTGCTGCACGGTGGGGTTGGTGGCCTTGCTGACTTGCCCTGGACAGCACATGGAGGACTCTCTATGCTGTGATAGGAGCCACACAGGGCCACCCGGGGCCTGGCAGTCCAGAGTGGAGCCCTTAGCACTCTGTATTCAAAATTTTAGTTAGTGAGTAACCTGATGCTGGTTTCTGATCTTGGGGAAACTGAGGCACACACTCCTCATCCTTCTCCCTTTTGGTAAATCACCTGGCCCAAGAAAACTGGTCCAGGCTTTGGGATCAGAGCGACCCGGGTTCAGATCCAGCCTTAGTGCTGGCA
This sequence comes from Peromyscus eremicus, assembly GCF_949786415.1. Classification (NCBI taxonomy): domain Eukaryota; kingdom Metazoa; phylum Chordata; class Mammalia; order Rodentia; family Cricetidae; genus Peromyscus; species Peromyscus eremicus. The sequence goes on from NC_081417.1 coordinate 150,776,675, forward strand.
CAGAAACAGGGAAGTCTGCCAGTCGCGGGCATGTGCGTCGGAGCCCTTGGGAGTCCAGTCCTGGCTCCTCCACTCCCCAGCTCTGTGACCTTGGCAGTTACTCCACTTCCTGGCCATCATCTTCTGTCTTTAGAGTAAACACAGTGGTCATTCTGCCTCATAAAGCACCCGTGAGGCCTCAGTGAGCCACCAGGGCCTCGTGCATGCTCACAAGTCATGATGTGAACCAGTGTGATTATGTGACCCTGTAAGCCTCAGTTTCCCCACCAGCCAGATGCAGATAAGGACATGGGAGACTCCAAAAAGATACTGTCCCAGGGACCATGATGTCGCAGAAGGTTCTCTGGGACTCTTCTCTCTAATCCATACCCTCCGTTCTCAGGGAACTGACTGCGGCAGGGAGACCCGGGTCTCATAGAAAGGTGGCAGCGACCCTGTGTGTATTAGGGTGGGGTGCCCATTATCTACCTCTGCCTTCCCCAGGTTCACCCGACTGAGTGCCAGGGTTGCCATGGCAACCCCCATTTGCTACTAAGAAACAAGTCTCCCAGGTTGAGGTTGATGGGTGTTGAGTCACTCAGCCCCTCTCCCTGTTTGGGCTAACCCAGTCTAATTACCCGTCCCAACACAGCCTGGAGCCTGCCTTCCCAGCCAGTTAAGGTGAGGGCGGGAAGACGCACGCAGGCACGCCCTGCTGCAATCCCTCTGCGGTTGCATCAACCCCATGGGTAATTGGCGGGTCCCTCTCACTCTTCTGTCTTCACGGAGAAGGCTCAGAAATGTCTTTCCCTTGTCAGCGGCATGGCCTGAAGCACACTTGGCCTGGCATGTCCTCCCCGCCTCTGAGTTCCCCCTGAAGAATGGCCCGGACACTCTGTGTCCCTTCGGACACTCCGTGTCCCTTCAGACCCCACGGTGTCCTGTATTCCAGGCTTTTCTCTGACCCTCCTGGAGAGTCACTTTGTGCTTGGCCGTTCTCATTTAATCCAGGTGGGGGCTCTCCCACTTTACAGATCAGGAGACTGAGGCCTGGGCAGGTGACCTGACTCAAGCTGCAGAGCCTGGTGCGAGCCTCGGATGATGATAAACTCGGGGTCTGAGGCAGTGACATGGCTCCCCCGAGCTTCTGCCCCACACTGCCCCACATTCACCTGTTGCTACTCAGCCACTGGCAATAAACAGTGGCGAGACCCAAGGTGCACATTAGCTTTCCAGAATAGCCTTGGGAGTCGCTTTTCTCAAGGCTGTAAACATATTCCTGGGTGGGGCCCTCACCCTGCTGGACACAGGCCCCTGGAACCTCCTGCTTCTGGGCCTGGGTATCCAGAGGCATGGTGCTCAGATCCTCTGCTGGCTTCTGACACTAGGGGCATGGAGGGGAAGTCATTGAGGGCTTGGCCAGACCCAGGCTCCTGGAGTCAGTGTCCTGCAGATAGACAGCTGTGGCCCCAGCATTTCCAGAGCTGGCTAGGCTCGGGCCTTCAAGGTGGACAGGAGAGAGTGGTGGAGCTGTCCTGGACTGTGGAGATTGGAGCAACTGATGGGAAGCCATGCCTAAGGCCACAGGGAATCAGAGCCATGGACTGGACCTCTCAGGAACAGGCCTGAAGGCGACAACTCATAGGCCCTTTTTCTCTGGTGAACACTTACGTGACTGCTGTGTGCTAGGCCCTGGGCTGGACACTGAGTTGCAACTGTGACCTTTAGATAAACCTGATAGTGTAAATGCTGAGTTATCTGAGACATGCAGGTAACAGAAATCCTCTGATCCCAGTGACTCAAAACCATGTCAAGTAGGGGGCTTGACCTTGACCCCTATAGGAGGCAGAGGAGGTTTCCTAGAGGAGGTGGTGTATAAGCTGAGTCCCGAGTTGGTATTTGATAAAAAGAGAAAGAAATAACAAAGGGGTGTGTATGTGTGGAACCTTCTAGACAGGAACCAACACATATGTAAAAATCAGAGGTGAGTGGCGTCGGGGTGATGGGACAACAGGAGCTGGGGACAGGATTGGGATCTCGCTTTTTCTCAGAGCCCTGGGCAGCCAGGAGCCTGTGGTGTGGAGTACAACGCCAAGTGACCTTACTCAGCTGCTGTGACCCACAAGCAAGTAGCCTTGTCACACGCAGCACTTTGGGGGGTTACCAAGGCCTTTTCTGAGTCTGCCCTCAGCCGTAGCAACCACTACGGAGCTAATGGGGCCAGCGTGTGAATGTGAGTGTACAGACATGTTCTATGCAGCGTGACCTTGATCCCTAGGACACCGGAATGGCATTGGAGGACCCTTAGTGCATGGTGCCTCACCCACCAGCCGATCTGGTCAGATGAGCTGGTGAAGATGTGGGGCCTGTTAGCAGACACTTTCAGGAAGGAGGACTTGGGGGGGGGGGGGGCTGTTGAACTATTTTTTTGTTTGGCCCCAATTTTCGCCCCCCTTGTCCACTCATTGTAAAACACTCCTGCAGTTTCAATCAGTGGGGGGGAAATGAACAGGTGGTTTTGTTTTCTTAAAATTAAGTGGTTCTAACTAAATATATGTGACATCATTCAAAAGTAAAAGGATTCAGAGGAAGAGCGTATCAGTCTGTTTTCCACTGTTAATACAAAACACCCGAGACCAGGTAACTTAAAGAGTTTGGCTTAGCCTGCAGTTTTGGAGACTGGAAGCTGGAAGAGCATGACGCCGGCTGTGTTCTGTCATGGTGGATGGCATCAGGGAGGGGGTGTGTGTTGAATGATTGCCTGGAAAGGCAGGAGGCCAGGGAGCAGGGAGGAACCAGGCTCATCCTTCTGTAACAACGTCTTGAGAGAAGCAACCCAGGCCCCATGAGAACCTTAATCCCTCTCCAGGGAGACCTGGGAAGAGGAAGTCATTAGCCCAGGAACCAGGTGACCTGGAATATCGAGGTCTGAATCCTGTTCTGTCCACCTTGAAGGCCCGAGTTCTGTTCTCTCACTGTCCCCTGCTGTTAAAACAGTAGAGATGGCAGTTGACTGAGGTATTGATTCAGAAAGGATCTGGGCCCTGAGAAGTGAGTTCATGAGCAAAGAACACGGCTGAAGAGCCCTGTCCAAGTCGGTGATCTTGACTCTGTATGCACACCTGGGTATCCACCCCGGCACCGTGGCCCTGAAGATTTTTTGAGCAGTGTGCTAGGGCACGAGGGTAGCGTTTTTGTAGAGCTCGGAACACCAGTCTTATCACTGAGGCTGAGGAGTTGCATGGCCCGGGCTTAACTTCGGCCAGTGCTTTGGTCTGAGCCTCAGTGTTCTTGTCTGTAACGTGGGGGTTGTGATGCCTGGCACAGAGGTGTTGGGGATGGCGTGAGGTAGTAAAAGACTCACTTATGCATTTTAAGCATTGGCTGCCCAGCATTGGCCACCCAGCATTGACCACCCAGCACTGGCTGCCCATCATTGGCCACCCAGCATTAGCCACCCAGCATTGACCACCCAGCACTGGCTGCCCAGCATTGGCCACCCAGCATTAGCCACCCAGCATTGACCACCCAGCACTGGCTGCCCATCATTGGCCACCCAGCATTAGCCACCCAGCATTGACCACCCAGCACTGGCTGCCCGTCATTGGCCACCCAGCATTAGCCACCCAGCACTGACCACTCTCCAGCACTAGCCTCCCAGCACTGGCTGCCCAGCATTGGCCACTTCGCATTGGCTGCCCTGCATTGACAGCTTAGCATGCTACTCAAGATTGTGGGATTGTGAGCATCCTGTAGCTGCCACCTCTAAGTGTTTTTGTTGTTGTTGTGTTTTTGATTTTTTTACTAATGGGTCCCAGGTACAGACAAGGCCACTGGACAACAGAACCTCAGCTTGGCACAGGGGCAGATGGCCATGCCCCTCTGGGGCCCACTTTGCCCAAAGATCTAGCAAGGATCCAAGAGGTTACTTTTTTTGAGACAGGGTCTGTTTATGTAGCCCTTCCTTGCTTTTCTGGAGCTGCTATGTAGACCAGGCTGACCTCGAACTCACAGAGATCCTCCTGCCTCTACCTTGAGGGTGCTGGGACTAAAGGTGAGTGCCTCCATGCCCAGCCATGAAGACACTCTGAAATACCTTGTTGGTTCTGGTGGGGACAGACTTCAAAGGACTGGGCAGAGCCCATTTATTCTTGGGGTGTGTTGTGGGCATGGTAGGCAGATGCAGATGTTTGTCCACGGGACGTTGGGTGGCATTAGTGCCTGGCTTCTTTTCCTCTGCTGCCCATCCCTGTGTAAAGCTGGTCCCCCACCCAGGTGAGTGACACTTAGTTCACTGTCATGGCTATCGCCAATGATTATGCAGCTAGGAACTTGGGGGCCACATGGTCTGGATGCCATCTGGCCTGTCACTTACAGTGTTGCTGAAATATGTTCCCAGTCTGAGTGACTGTCATGAGGGGGTCCTGAGGCAAAGGCTGAGGAGTGGTCTACATGTCCATGGCCCTATTCTGGGCTCCTTGCTTTTAGTATGCCGTGGTGTAGTTGCAAATAGCACTGATGTCCAGAGCTGGTAGGTAACTTGCTCAAGACCACACAAGAGCAGTTAGATTAGATCCAGGATGCTCAGGCTCTAGGGCCCTTCCTCTTCTCTCCATATACTTGCTGGCTTGCCCTTCAGGTCTGATGTCCCAGCTGACTCTGAGACTTTGGGGTTCATTACATAACCACTGGTGGTTGTAGGTGTTTGTCCGGGGACCACAGACATTGTTTCTGCTTGCTCTGGTGGGTGATGAGAATTAACCCAATTTAACCTCATGCTGAGAGGTAAGAGATTTGCCTGAGATCACACAACTGAGCTGGTGGTGGCAGTGGCACATACCTTTTATCCTAGCACTTGGGAGGCAGAGGCAGGCAGATTTCTTGAGTGTGAAGCCAGCATGGACCACAGAGTGAGTTCCGGGACAGTCAAGGCTACACAGAGAAACTCTGTCTCAAAAAAAAAAAAAAAAAACAAAAAAAGAAAAAAGAAAAAAAAACCACACAACTGGATGGAGCAGAGGCCAGACAGACTCAGAACTTCTTGTACATTGCTGACCACTCAGGGTTCAAAGGAGTGGGGGGTCAGTTGTTGTACTTTGTCTTTGTTCTTCCCAAGACCCAGTGGCTCTGCACAGATAGTCCAGAGGCCACCAGCTGCCCTTCGGAAGCTGTTCTTGGTCACTGGCAGACAGGTAATGGCCACAATCTTTGGTTCTGTAAGATCTGAGCATCACTGGGCAGTGGTGGCGCACGCCTTTAATCCCAGCACTTGGGAGGCAGAGGCAGGCGGACCTCTGTGAGTTCGAGGCCAGGCTCATCTACAAAGCAAGTTCCTGGACAGGAACAAACAAATAAAAAACCAAAAGACCCTAGCAGCTTGTAGCAAGTGGAATAGGAAATGTTGTGGAAGAATGAGACACAGGAATGAGCCTGTGCACGCTACCACCCTGTCCCTTGCTTGCAACTAGGCAGAGGAGGCTTAGGGGCACCCTTTGAGGACAGGCATCTGAGCTGGGCACTATCCAGGATGGTACTGCCTGTCACCTAGGGCCATGGCCAGAGTATGCAAAGAGCACTGTGGATGCAATGTCCAGAGAGACTCCCCCTCCTCTTTGACAGTGTCTCATGTAGCCTAGACCAGCTTTGCATTCCTTATGTAGTCAAGGCTGACTTTGAACTTATGCTCTTCCTGCCTCCACCCTGGAGTGCACTGCCATACCTGGTTTATGTGGTGCGAGAGGAAAAAACCAAGGTTCTCATGAGTGCTAGGTAAGCACTCTGCCAACTGAGCTGCATTCCCGGATTCTTGATGATGCTGTTACAGATAAGTGGGCCGAGGCCCGGGGTCGAGATGAGACTTGCTCAGATTATGCAGCGGATTAGCCACAGCCAGAACTCAAGGATCTCCTGACTCCTAGCTCTGTACCCTCCCCTGCACAGAGAGCCTCTCTGTGGCTTGTAACTTTGCCTACCCTCTCCCCAGCAGCCTTGTGGGATGGTTCAGGCTGTGAATAGGCCTATGTGTCTAGTGGAGGGCTGTGCTGGGTGTGGAGGGTTCCTTAAAACCCAGCCCATCACCAGCCTGTTGTCTGGGCTACGGCCCACTCCAGCTATTACCGCCCGCCTGTAATGGGATCGGCTGCCTGGGTTAAGTGTTCACATTAAATTAATACCTCCTCCGTGGAGACAATCAGCTGACATTTAATTTGTGTTTCCTTCTGGGCGGCAGAGTACAGCTGGGCAGCCCTAGTGGGCATGTCTGTGTGGCAGCATCCCTTTCTCAGGATCCAGACGGTAGAGATGGGAAGGTGGAGTGGTATCCAGAAGGCCAGGACAGGCACAGATGGATGGGAGCATGGGAGTGCAGGGCTCCCTACTGGAGGGTAGCTTGAGGTCCCTGGTTGTCATCTTCAAGGAAGAATATGTCCTCACAGTCTAGGGAAGAGGAAGCCAGGAGGGGAAGAGGGAAATGGCTCATGGTTTGTGGCTCAGCCTTTCGCTTCCTGGGGCACGGGCTGGTGGTTGGTGGTGCTGGGTTCTGTCATTGTACCCCAGCCCCTACCTCCCCATTATTTCTGTATTCTGCTGCAACACAGAAGGGGGTGGTGTGGAGTGAGGACCCAGACTCAGTCAAGGTTAGCGAGCCCCTTTGGAGCATGCAGGGAAGCTGTGGAAGCTCTGGGTCTTCCCAGGAGAGCCAACCTTGGGTTGTGCAGCCCAGGGCTCCCTAGTTGGTCTCTGCTGAAGCCCCTGTCTAGCACGGAAGGGCATCTGGCTGGGCCTCCACTCTGCTTGGGAGCCCCTTGTCTGTCTGTACCTGGCCCTGCCGCAGGACAGTGGGGTGAACTCATCTGCAGGAGTAGGGTGGAGCAGAGCAGTCATAGGCAGACCATAGGGAAGGAGGCTGCCGTCCACCCCCACCCAGGGCCAGGTCCAGGCCCACGCTTGGCCCGGAATGAAGTTTTCCACTGATGGCCCCAGCCCAGCCTCACCTGCGCTTGTTTCCTATCACCTGAGTGAGACAGCCTGGGTGTGCCTGCTTCCAGGCGGGACCATTCTTGCAGCTCCCTCCTGGTACCCTGAGGCTCCCGCCTGCTCCCCTGTCTGCCTGGCCTGCTCTTGGAGCCAGACTGAAGTGAGCTGCTGGGTGTGATGCTCTGCCTTGATTCAGCGCTGGGACTTGGGGTTTTCACCCTCCTCCTCTTCATGCAGAGTGGTCCCCACAACTGTCCTCAGAAATGAGATGTTTTCCACCTCACTGGTGGGAAACCAACACCAGAGAGGGTGATGGGTTGGCTTGCCCAGGATCTCACAGCTGGGGAATGTAGGGGCAGGAGGTGAAATGTTACCAAACGGGAGCCACAGACTGTATCTCAAGAAGCCATGTTCAGCCACCCATCCTTGAGAAGCTAATTAAATTAATGGTATGAAGAAGGGAGATGTATTCAGTGTGGTCACATTGGGAAGAGGGACAAGGATCCACTGACCCCCCTCAAGTCCCTCTTGGGGTCCTGAAGTGAGGTTAACTCTTTAAACAGGGGGCCATGGGTTGGAGCATGGAGTCCTGGACAGAGTGTGGTCCTGCCCACCTGGGCCCATCATTGTCTGGCTTCACTGTAGTCCTGTAAGGTGCTCTGACAGTTAGAACTGTGTGGAAGAATCCTTTTCCAGGAGCCAAGGTCCCCGCTCTGGCTGTGGTCTTTTCCTTGTTTCATTGTGAGATTCCTGGGGAAATTGCCATGTCTCAGCTTCCATTGTTTGTGTAGTCTGAACGTCGGATTGAGGGACACAGATGTCTCATTTTCAGAATGTCTTCGTTTCTGCCATGCTACTTCTGTCTGTCTCTACAGCCTGGGGGCTCCAGGACTGACTCCCCACGGGCCGTAGGCTCTCTGTGGTGTTCTAATTATCTGCAGGGGCTGCACCCACTTCCTTCCCGGGGCTGCTGAGCCTTTCTCTGACTGCTCAGGATATGAAAGCCCCATGAGTCAGCCCCTCTGCCAGCGGCTTCAGCTTGGGTTTCCGCCTCTCCCTCTCCGTAGCCAGGCTTCGTGGGCTCCTTCCCGCGTCTGTGTGTCATTTTGAGCTGATGGAGGAGGGGGAGCACTGGCCCTGGTTCAGGCAGCCAGGACTAGGCTTGCTTTAAAGCCGTCGTCCCCTCCTCCCCACAGTGGCCAGCTGAGATTTCTCATCTGTCACGTGGTCCCAGCACTGGCTCTTCAGGAATGCTGAGAGACCACATCTGGCAGTGACGGGGCTGCCGCCTCCCCCTTCAGCTGCCAGTCTCCCACATGTGCCTCTTCCGCTTAGGTGGTGGCGGGGCCTGCTCTCAGAGGCTGGCGGGGTCACTTTGTGGAGTCATTTCCTCTCCCTGCATTGATTGTCCTGACGTCCCTGCCTCCCCTCCCGGCTTTGAAGGGTTGTGAGCAGTGGGAGGGGAAGGTTCCTCTTTCTCCTTCAGCTTCCTGTCTGGGATGTGCACGCCCCTCCCCCAGGAGGGGTACGGGAGCCTAGAGGACACCCAGAGAGCCTGGCTGTGTGGGAATTTGGCTGTGGATTCCCCAGGCTGGGAAACAAAGATAAGATTCTGGGGCAGGGCTTAGGCTGAAGGAAGGGGCCTGAGTGTGGATCAGTTCATTCATCCACCCTCCCATTCATCCTTCCTCTCATTCATCCACCCTCCCATTCATCTTCCCATCCATCCACCCACCCACCCACCTATTCATCTTCTCATCCACGCATCTAATCCATGCATCCATCCCATTTCATTCAGTAAGGGTCAGAAAGATGGCTCAGCAGGTAAAGGCGGTTGCCACCAAGCCTGAGTTCAATCCCAGGACCCCTCATGGTGAAAGAGAATTGACATGACTATCCCCCTCCTTACTGAGAAGGAGTAGGGAGGCTGGCCTCCCGCTTTAGACCCAGCTCTCCCTTCGCACCCCCACCCCCAGTCCAGAGAGCTCATTTTCTTTTTTATGCCTCCTTGCTTCATTTAGCTGGGGCCCAGGGTGCTCAGGGAAGGTGAGGTGGTGCCCTCACACCGTGCCATGGTGAAGAGGGGAGAGGTGGCCTCACTTCCCATCACTCTCCCTAGCCTCATGGGCCTGGGTCCCTCAGGGGAGAGCTGTGAGCCATGCACATGATGCCCATCCAGGCTGCCTGGGAAGACCGATCCTCGTCCCTGGGTCTGGCTGCCTAAAATCTGTGGAGTTTTTTGTTTTTTTGTTTTTTTTTTTGAAGAGGATCAGTGGAGAGAAGATGACACTTGGGACAGCATGGGAGAAGGGAGAAGATTCCAGGAGGCAGAGGAGGAGGGAAGAACAGGCTAACACTTACCTAGAGGCCAAGCCCTCCTCTTCGTCTTCAACATGGGGCTAGTCCTTGGGGAATTAATGCACCCTCCTCTCCAGTTCTTGCGTCCGTCATCCCACACTTAAGAGATGTTAGAAGGACTGAGTGTCAGCATAGAAACATCCACCCTTCTGCCCCACAGGTGGTCTCTTGAAGGTGATCCCAGCCACTTTGTCCAGCTCAGAGCCGCACCCTACTAGGAGTTTGGGAACAAAGGCTTTCAGGAAAGTGTGTCCACCAAGCCCCTGGCCCGAAGCTTTTAAGTGCATGTCCTTTGTTCCTTGTTTGCAAGTCCCCTCCCTGGCTAAGCCTCCCTCTGTGGGCAGCCCCAGACAGGGCTTGGATGGTGCTGGAAACAGGTGCAGAAACCTCAGCCAGCCACTCCGTTGACCAGATTTTGGTGAAGCTGGGTCCTAGGGAAGATGGACCACCTGTCTGTCCTTTAATAGTCCAGGCAGCTAGTGGCTGAAGGGCAGAGATTTTCTGCATTGTCAACATATTAGCCCGCTGAGCCAGATTTTCCTCTGCCACCCCTGGGAGGGACATCTCTTTGGGGCAGTGGGCCCAATCTGTGCAGCCAGCTGCTGTCCACATTCAGGGTCTGTCACTCATCTCGGGGGGGGGGGGGGGGGGCAGAAAGGCAGCTGCACACCTACCCCAGCTTTGGAAATAAAAGGCCCCTGAAATCATTTGTGCAAACCCACCCTTGGGGTGTAGCCTGGGAAACATGATGGAAGTGGGTGCGGGGCTTGGGGTGGGAGGGAGGGGGGCAGGGAGGTCGAGGCACTGATAGCGTGGACACACAGAGGGCCATCTGCAGGCTGGCACCACCCAGGAGCTGTCCACCTCGTGTAGACTTGCTGGGATGGGTTTTGTGTGGGGACGAGATGGCTGGGTGATTCACCTGCAGGATCTAGGCTGAGTGAGGTTTGTGTCCCAGTTCCCTATTACCAGCTGTGTGGCTTCAGAAAATTACTTCATCTCTCTGAACCCCAGCTCCTTCATCTGCAAAGTAGTTTTGGATTAAAAACCCGAGAGGATTAGTAATTCATGTGAAAGCCAATGTATGTATGAGAGAATGAGTCCTGTATGTGAGACTCTGTTGACATCTGTCAATAAACAGCTGCTGTTCCTGTCTGGAGATCCAAAGGCATGCATGGGTGATGTGGATAAGCCTGACTTCTGGCTAGATGGCTAATTGGAGGAAAGGTTAAGGGTATTCTGCTGCATTCCAGGGGTGTGGGAAGAACCAGTGGTGTGGGGAGGACCATTGGTGTGGGGAGGACCAGGGGTGTGGGGAGGACCAGTGATGTGGGGAGGACCAGGGGTGTGGGGAGGACCAGTGATGTGGGGAGGACCAGGGGTGTGGGGAGGACCAGTGGTGTGGGGAGGATCAGTGGTGTGGGGAGGATCAGTGATGTGGGGAGGATCAGTGATGTGTGGAGGACCAGTGGTGTGGGGAGGACCATTGGTGTGGGGAGGACCATTGGTGTGGGGAGGATCAGTGATGTGGGGAGGATCAGTGATGTGGGGAGGATCAGTGATGTGGGGAGGACCATTGGTGTGGGGAGGACCAGTGGTGTGGGGAGGATCAGTGATGTGGGGAGGATCAGTGATGTGGGGAGGATCAGTGATGTGGGGAGGACCAGTGGTGTGGGGAGGTCCAAAGGTGTGGGGAGGACCAAAGGTGTGAGGAGGACGAGCGGTGTGGGGAGGACCAGTGGTGTGCCGTTTTCTCTCCTTCAGGCTTTGCTTGGTTGCTCCTGTCGTTGGCATGAGAGGGCCTGACCCCAGTGGCTGGACTGCCGCCAGCACCACACACTCTCCCTTGCGCCTTCTCTGTCCTCCCCCATCAGAGCAATGTGTCCAGGAGCGATGATTCAGCCCTGACCTGTGTCCTAGGCCTTCACCTCCCTCGGGGGAAGCCCTGAATACCCTGGGTTGCTAGCAGTGGTGAGGGTAGCCCTTCTCGATAGCCCTGCCTGCCTCCATGAGAGTGGCCTGGCTCTAGATTCAGCCTCATCCGTGACATACTGTGTAACCTTGAACAAATGCAGCCTAGGTCTCAGTTTCTCTCTGTGTTGGGGGCGGGGGAAATCTAGGGAGATAGTTCCATTCAGGTGAAGCCCTGAGATCCCTTCCCAGTCCTCTGTGCTCTGTAGTTCCAGACTTGAACTTAGGGCAGATATGGGCCCTGCCATGCCACTGGTTAAGGCGGAAGTGGACTCACGTCTCCTGGGAGCCTGGCAGGGCTGGCTTGTGTGGAGAGAGGAGGAATTTTCCTCAGTGTGTGCAAACAGTATCCATTTTCTCTTGTTTCCAAAAGCTGGTGATGTAACCAGCCCTTCATCCAGTCCTTCCCTCTGGCCTATTTTTAGCCTGGCCCCACAGCTTCTTAAGAGATTCAGACCTCCTTGCTCAGCGACCATGTAGGGAGGGTAGCATGGAGTGAAGAAAGACAGAAGCCTGTCTGTTTGTCCCAAGGCGGAGGTCAGGCACAGGCTGCCAGCTTCTCCGGGTAGGGAGGGGATCTTAGTGAGGTGCTCGGTCTTGGAGACCGAGTCCTGGCTCCCTGTCCTTACTGAATATTGGGGAGGGTCTCTCCGCTGTGCTTAACTGATGTCACACGGTGAAAATGGTGCCATCCATCCCATGCACTACTGGAGGCCTGAGCTGCATCATGTAGACCTCTCTAGAGGGAAGCTGTGCTGTTACCTTTGTTAGAGTCCCCCCGATTGCCGCTGCCCCTCCCCATTGCATGGTTAATGTCGGGGCACACATTACGTGCGTGCTTAGCCCCTGTCTTTTCCTCTTCGGCTTCATCCAGCGGGTGTGTAAATAAAACAATATGCACAAAGTTCTCAGGGTCTGGCATATAAGAAACACTGGAGCAAGGAGGGCTAGACCTACCCATGGATTAGGTGTGTGCCTTTGGGCAAGATATTTAACCAACTGAGCTAGTCTCCACATCTGTAAGGCTCTAAAACCTGCACAGGTAATGTTTGTGGCCTATATGGTGTGTTGCAGAACACATAACCCATCTGATAGTAGTGTTTAGCATGGAAACTTGCTTCTTACAGAGAAGAGCCCGAAAGCCTATAGCTGGACCAGCAGCACCTGTACAGCCCTTCACGGTTTGCATGGGATAGGCGGTGGTCCTGCCCATCTGTCCCCATAGTACCATGCTTGTGCCTCAGAGGTGGCATTTGCCAACCGCCCGGCCTTGTGGTTAGCAGCAGCCTGCTCACTGTCTTGTTGCTCCCCTTACTCTAGACTGAGAGGTCCTGTTTGGCAGGCAGATTTTCCTAGGCATCTTCCCTGCCCTGCGTGGAAGATGAGGGTGGGAACGGGGGACTGGCAGGAGGAGGTGGTCTGACCATGTGTTCTTCTTGGTGTTGCAGATGGGAGGAAGAGCTGGCCAAGCGTATGAACCTCCAGACCATGGTGGACACACTGCAGGAGGTAAGAGTCTGCAGAGTCCCCAGCCAGAGAGGTTTGCAGGTTAGCTGTGGGGCCATGATGGCGAAAGCTGGCTGAAGAGTCCTAGCATAGCCCCTGCCCTGATCACTCTCCGCCACCTGGGCCAAGCCTTACAGGGCAGAAGAGCTCAGGCACAGGACTCGGGAAGTCTGGGTCTTCCTGGATGACTGGGGCCAGCTGCTTCCCTCTCCTGCCTCTCAACTTCCAAGTGCCACTGGGCTAGGTGATCTTTGGGTCCCTTTGACCTTCCAACTGCAAGTTCCTCCAATTAGGACTGATGCTTTGGAGAGACCTGGGGAGACATCGCCTGGTAGCCCCCAGCCCAAGCAGGCTCTGGGATAGACCTGAGGACATTCCCCTTGCTGCTCTCTCTGGCTACTCTGAATTCAGGGCTGCGCCACTCACATACTTCCCGGGGGCCCTGAGCAGCACACTCTATCTTCAGCCTGGTTTCCGTTCTTCCTCTGTCACATGGGTCAAGACCAGCAACACCGTGAGACAGCAATGCAGAGTTAGCTTAATTTTTTTTTTACAGCTGGGTGTGGTGGCTCACACCTATAATTACTTGGGAGGTGGAGGCAGGAGGATGAGGAATTTAAGGTCAGCCTAGGCTGCATAGTGAGTTCCAGGCAGCTTGGTTTCATGAGACCCTGATTCAACAAAACAAAACCAATTTGTTTTTAAAGTTGGACTGGAGGTGTGTCTCAGTGGCTGAGCACTTTGCATATCTTATGCATAGCTCCAAGTTTGATCTCTATCTAGCATGGAAGAAAATATTAAAAGTTAGAATTAATTATTTTTAGAATTAGTTAAAAATTCAAATCACTTTCAGACGTTTGAAATATTTATTTTCCAGACAGTGAGATACACAGCTCAGTTAGTAGAATGCTTGTTCAGCATGTACAAAGCCCTAGGTTCACACTGTAAGCAGTGTGCAGTGCACACCTGTAACTCCAGCCCTAGGTTCCCACTGTGAACAGTGTGCAGTGCACACCCGTAACCCTAGCCCTAGGTTCCCACTGTAAACAGTGTGCAGTGCACACCCGTAACCCCAGCCCTAGGTTCCCACTGTAAGCAGTGTGCAGTGCACACCCGTAACCCCAGCCCTAGGTTCCCACTGTGAACAGTGTGCAGTGCACACCCGTAACCCCAGCCCTAGGTTCCCACTGTAAGCAGTGTGCAGTGCACACCCGTAACCCCAGCCCCAGGTTCCCACTGTAAGCAGTGTGCAGTGCACACCCGTAACCCCAGCATTTGGGAAGTAGAGCCAGGAGCGGGTTCAAGGTTGAGCTGGGAATGTTGTCAGACACGTTTAATCCGAGAACTTGGGAGGCAGAGGCAGGCGGATCTCTGAGGTTAAGGCTAGCCTGGTCTACAGAGCAAGTTTCAAGATAGCCAGGGATCCCAGAGAAACTCTTTCTTGAAAAACAAATGAACAACAATGAAAGAAGTTTAAGGTCACCCTCAGCTACAGAGGGAGTTTGGTCTCAGAGAAAAAGTAAAGGAAAGAGACAAATGTCCTTTTTTTCTTTATAATAAAATATTTTACAACATATTCACAGTCAGATGTTGGAAAAGTCCATAAAATCACAAAAGATCAAAATTATCTGTAATAATATCTGTTCTTCCTTCTGGTTCATCAGTTTTGTGTGACCTCCCAGCTTTTCCTGCACAAACATGCCTACACCCGGTCAACACCTTCAAATGCCTGTGTTAGAACAACAGACATGAAGTTATCATTTTCAAGGCCAAAGCTGGTCGGTCCTTGGCACGTGGTGGACTGGGGGTTGACCTTGTGTTTTCAAGTGCTGGGGAGCCTGCTGGCCTTAACCTACCCTTTGCTCCTGATAGCTACTCGTTTTTCTTTGCGTAAATGACCCCCAGGAAGCGTTGTGAACAGTCAGCATGGCTTGGCAGTCAGGCCAGGCTGAGGGATGCAAATGTTTAGCTTAGTAAGACACTGGACCCAGGTGTCCGTCCATCCTCTCCTCCCCCTTTAAAGCCTGCCTGTCTTCATCCGTCCGCAGGCAGCGCAAGAAGCTGAGGCCATCCAGGAGGAGATGAACGAGAAAATCGAACGGCTCAAAGCCGAGCTGGTGGTGTTCAAAGGGCTCATGAGTGACGTAAGTGGCGTGGCCGTCACCCTAGGCACCATGACCTCCCTTTTCCCATCATGCCAAACGCTCGGCTTATGGTTACAGTCGTGGCTGGCTGGTTTGTTCCGATGAGGGATGCATCGGGGACCAGGCGCCTCCCCGCCCTCCCCACATCGCTTCCCTATGTCCGAATAGAGGCTTTAACCGCTGCTTAACCCATCACCCTCCTCCTCCTCGGGCCCCTGACCTCTGTATGTGCTGCTCGACTCTCCCCAGCTCGCCGCGTGGCGACCTTGGTGTCTGCAGAGCACAGGCGACCAAATGGACTTGGCTGTGACAACCCCAGGGACTTCAGGCTCAGGGAGCCCATCCTCCTGTAGGGTGTCCTGGTTACGTTGGGGATGGCTGGTGTGTGCGTCTTCTTGGCCATTTGGGGTCCCTCCGAGAGACTGGCCATGGATGGAAACAGCTGTTAGCCACGTAGGCCTCCTTGAGTCTTGGACCTTGAGTGTCTTGCTGTCTTCAGGCAGTGGGCAGTCTGCCAGGAGAGCCCATTCGAAGGAGAAGGTGCCTGAATTTGGTGACTCAGCCCGGCTCAGCTCCTGGCTTTCAGGGACACGCAGTTGAGTGTGGTTAGGAGAAGCAGTGGGACCCAGGTGGAGGCCACCTGTCTCCCTTCATTTGGGTGCGGAGGGAACCTCGCTCTTTATGTGACCCCTGCTGTCATCTGCGGCAGGAATCTGGAGAGAGAGAGAACTGCTGAGGCAGGCGTGTTATGGGGGACAGTGGGGCATGAGGGTGGGAACAGAAGGGGAGTCTGTGCACTTTTGTGTGTGTGTGTGTGCTGGGGAATTAAGCCAACGGCCGTGGCCGCCTTAGGTGACATGCTCGCTCACTGAGTGACACCCCAGCCTCGGAAGGTACCTCTCAACAGTCTCCATGCTCTTGCTTGTCTTCTGCTCCCACTCAACCAACATTGCTGTGCCCTGCAGCCCCGAGGGGGACCAGCACACACAGCCTCACCTCCTCCCTCCCCAAGTCCCCATGTCCCTTTCTACCCTGAGCAGTGCTGACCAACCTTCCACCCCCAGGAAAGGCTCAACACTTCCCCCCACCCCCAGGGTGCTCCCTACTCCTCTGATCGCCCCTCCTGCTTGCTCCGTCCCTCGCTCACGTGACCCCTGCTGTCCTCCCTGCAGCCCATGACAGACCTGGACACAAAGATCCAAGAAAAGGCTATGAAGGTGGACATGGACATCTGCCGCCGGATCGATATCACGGCTAAGCTGTGCGATGTCGCACAGCAGCGCAACTCGGAAGACGTGTCCAAGATCTTCCAGGTGACCAGGGCCGGTCCCCTCACCAGTCCCCACCCCAACCTCTTAGAGCAGCCCTGACCTCCACCACAACCTGTCGACGCCTCTTTCCCCCCACATTCCGCTCACCTCATCCTGAGGTAGTCAGTCACCTGACCCTCTGACCTCCCTTAAGGAGACACAAACTTGGGGATTTGTAGTTTACAGCTGAGGAGACTGAGGCCTTGGGGCATGATAGGAGGTACCAAGAAAGGACATGGTAGAGCTGGGCTGGAACCCAGATCTCCTGGCCCTCCAGGCCGTTTCCTCACGCTTACCCTGTGCCCACCATTTCTCACGTAGCCTCTTTCTCTGAGACTCCGCATTGTTCCCATGGTAAGGGAGCCCTGGCCAGGAGATGGGGAGCCCTGACAACTGGCCCTCAGGGGTCCCGAAGAGAAGCTATTGGATTTTGCCTAGTTCTCATTCTCCCAAAGTGTTCTGTACATGTATCCCCCCTCCCCTGGTTCCCCATGCAAGAGAGGAGGCGGTCGTCAGTTGGCACCAACGGGCAGTTCTGGAGAGGGCCTGGGTGTGGTCCTGCTGACAGAGGGCACGCGTCATTCTCAGAAGTTTTGGGTCATAGTTTGGCTTGTGCTTGAGCCCAGGCAGAGCAGTGTGTTGTTGCTTTCCGTGTGCGACTCTGGACATGGTTGGGGGAGGTCGGCTCCTCCCCAGTCCTTTCTCCATCTCACGCCTTCTTGCTTCCTCCTGAGGGACTGATCCCTGCAGAGTGCTGTGCAGTCCTTTGCTCGGGCCTTGTCTGCTTGGTGAACCCTCCATGCCTCTGCATGGGAGAGGAAGGTTCTGAAAGCATGCAGCTATTTTGAGCTTTGTCAGGGTTTCTTGGTTTCTCTGGCTGGCTTTGAGACATCCCAGGTGATGATACCCCGGTCTGGCCTACCATTGTTCCAATCATGGGGCTGCTTTTCTGGTGATGGGCGAGCTGAGCTGGCCCAATCGCTAGGCCTCCCCGGGCAGGACTTGGTCCCTGTGTCTCCGTTCTCCGCCCTGCATGCCTCGTGCCTCATGCTTCCTGCTAACGCTGCCTGCTTCTTAGAACACCTATGCAGCTCCCTGCAGTGGTGGCTGGCCCCAGCCGTGCTCCATCCACTCCTGGGGACACTGGTTCCCTTCCAGGATCACCCCTTGCTCTCCACTCCAGCCAAGCACCCCAGTTACCTTGCTCTCTTCCTTCCCTGTCCAGGTGGTCCCTAAGAAGAAAGATCGTAAGGTGGCTTCAGATGATGACGTCTCCGAGCAGGATGGGGAGGTGAATCGGTTCTCAGATGAGGAGGTCGGCTCCATGAACATCACCGATGAGATGAAGCGCATGTTTAACCAGCTGTGAGTACCTAGGTTGCCCAGCCAGGGGACATATCAGTGGAGTGGCTGAGAAGAGCCCCAGATGTGATGTGTTCTGGAAGAGTTTGGGTTCTGTGTGTGTGTGTGTGTGTGTGTGTGTGTGTGTGTGTGTGTGTGTGTGTTCTCTCAATGTGCAGGCTCAGTGATGTCACATTGGTAGCTTAGACTTTGTCATTACAAGAAATTGACACATGCCACCATTCAGGACTCCCCTACCAAACCCTAGATCTGGTGCACCAGAACCCATTGAATATATTGCCCTGGGGCTAGGGTAGCACTGTGGCCTTGGCCTATTTGGTGCTTTGTTCTGAATCCTGATCCAGTTTTAACTCTAATCCATACGGTACCCGGAGGTGGGATTGGAAGAGGATGCTGGGTGAGTCAGGGGCGGGGCTGGGAGCCCCATGCTCCTGGGCACCTGGACTCTGCCACAGTGGGTACCACCAAAGCTCAGGCCACCAGCTCTTTGAGCTCCGCAAGGGGGAAGCACTTCAGGAGCACACAGTAGGGCAGGGCCAAGGCCGCCTACATGGTTCAGTGCTCTGTTCCCTTAGCCACCTTCCTGCTTGGAAGAGATGCCCGTCTTCTGTCTGCTGCGTCACTGTCCCTGGCTGGTCCCTCTTTGACTTAGCTAGGTACTTAGAGAGGACAGGCAGAGTGGAGTTGGGAGTTCCTCACCTGATACCTGACACCTCCCTTCAAACAGAACCGAGATGAGGCTGGACATTTGCTATTGACAATACCAAGGACACCCCTCAACTCTTGGTTCATCTCTCAACTCAAGTCTCCTCCAGATACGTGCTCTCACCTCCTGACAAGAGGGTGTCCCCCAACTCCCACCTCTTTTGGTTTTGGTTTTAAGATGCCGGCTCATGTAGCCCAGGCTAGCCTCAAGTTTGCTATGTAGTCTAGAATGACCTTGAACTTCTGATCTTCCTGCCTCCACCCCTTGAATACCAGGACCCATGCCTGGTTTCTGCGGTGCTGGAGATCAAAGCCAGGGCCTCCCATGCATGATAGGCAAGCGCTCCCAACTGAGCTGCATCTCTAGGCTTGGGAAAAGAAATGTGGCTTGGGTCTGGGTTTTCCCAAGGTTACTCTGGGAATTCCTGAGCCTAAGTCACTCTTAGATGCTCAGACACCCCAAATCGCCTTAATTTTGTTTAATAATTTCTTCTCCTCAGAAGAAATCAATTACCTGAAGTATTTCATGACGTCCCTAGGGAATTGTCAAGTTGGTCAGAAATGAGGTGCAGTGAAGAGGTACCCATCCGGAGAGCTGAACTGGGGGCGCCTTTGGCAAGGGCTGCTTGTGTGTAGAAATTGCCTTCAGCTGTGAGCAATGGAGACGCGATCCCTCATGTGGTGGGCACTGGAGTGTTGACAGGTTCAATGTCTAATTAGATTTGTCTGGCTTTAAAGTCGTCTAAGTTAAGAAAAGAAAACCCTCTGATCACCCTCTAGCCCTCTCCTGTTGCTCTGGCTGGTGTTAATGACCGATTCAGTAGCGTCTCCTTCCCACCCGATTTCTCCTTGAGCTCGTGGTCCAGCCCCAGCCAGTCCCAGTGAGGCTTCTGAATGACGCACCCGGGTCAGAACCTTGTTTGTTTTGATCCAGATCAGTGGCTTGGGCTTCAGACCAAGGCTGAGAGGAATTTCAACCGCCTTCCAAAGTCCCTGGGAGGGGTGGGGGCTCTTTCCGTCTCTGCTCTCATCCATCTTCCTGTCTGTTCTGGGGAGCCATCCCTCAGCAGGGCTTTCCTTCAGACCTCAGACGCTGGAAAGGAAGTGAAGTCAGTAGTGGACTGTGTGATGTGCTAATGGGTGGACCCGAGGGGCTCAGAATCGCCTCCTCCAATAGCCAACCCCATGCTTATTTCCTGACTCACGGGCGCCACCTACAGGCTCCTACAAGAATTGCTTTGAGGCAAGGGAACCAGCCTGGCCTGCCTCTAGGGGCGCTGTAGGAAGTTTTTTTATCAGAAGTCTCTCTGTCACTGCCCGTTGGTCCCCAGCTAATAACTTTGATGATTGATGTAGAGCAGAGCTCTAGAAGAGTCAGGAGAGAATGGAGAAAGGGGAAGCATAGACAATGGGAGAGCCCGGAATGGAAGTCTTCAGACCCTCCTGTGCCACTGATGTAAGCTCAGCCGGACATGGCAGCACAAGCCTGTATTCCCAGGATTTGTTTGTTCGTTTGCTTTCTTTTGAGACAAGGTCGCTCTATGTAGCCCTAGCTGGGCTAGAACTTGCTACATAGACTAGGCTGGCCTTGAACTCATGGAGACCCTTCTTCTTCTGCCTCCTAAGTGCTAGGATTAAAGTGTACATATGGGGCTAGAGAGATGGCTCAGTGGTTAAGAGCATTGGCTGTTCTTCCAAAAGATCCGAGTTCAATTCCCAGCACCCACATGACAGCTCACAATTGTCTGTGGTTCCAGTTCCAGGGGATCTGGCATCCTCACACAGACATACATGCAGGCAAAACACCAATGCACATTTAAAAAAAGAAGAAGGCATATGTATGCCACCATACCCAGCAGATGGAATGTTTTTTTTTTTAAGGGGTTCCCAATCTTTCTTGAGTCTCAGTTTGCTAACCTGTAAAATGAAACTAACAATCATGCTAATGCCCAGGCTGGAGGCTCGCCTTAGTTGCTTTCAAAGCTAGAGAACCAGAAGGTTTGTTGCCTGCCCCTGCTACACACTGTTGGTGGCTTTGAGCAAATGCGGTTCCTTCTGAGCCATGGTCTCCTCATCTGCAAAATGTGAGGAGTATGGTTGGATTTGCCTCTTTTGACCAGAAGCATGTCTAAAGGAGAGAGAGAGAGAGAGAGAGAGAGAGAGAGAGAGAGAGAGAGAGAGAGAGAGAGAGAGAGATTCTGCGGAGATTTAAAAACAGATTTGTTTTCTTTGTGTGTGTGCCTGGGCATCATGAACATGTAGTGCTGGTAGTCCAGAAGAGGGTATCAGGGCCCCTGGAACCAGTGTCAACAGTCAGTTTTAAGCCGCCATGTGGGCACTGGGGACTGATTTCCAGTCCTCTGCAAGAGCAGTGTTTTTCACTGCCCAGTCATCTCACTAGCCCTGGGGGCCGGGGTGTAGGAGAGTGACACAAGGTTTTATACCATAGCTCAAGCTGATACGAACTCACATGTAGCCCAGGCTGGCCTTGAATTTGACCCTCCTGCCTCATCCTCCCGAATTCTGGGATTATAGACATGCACCACACTACTTTTGACCTAAAACCAGACTTCTAATTGTACAGAGACGTTCTGTATTTTGAAAGGCTAGAGCTCTTTTTGCATGAGACAATTGGCTTTGGCTGCCACCCCCTCTTTTTTGAGACCCGCCTTATGGGCACACACTCACTGGGAAGGTGCCACTTTCTGTCCTCTGTATGCACCCCAGGAGCCTGGCTTCTATTCAGTCATGCCTTCTGATGTCACCTACAGGCGGGAGACCTTTGATTTCGATGACGACTGTGACAGTCTGACTTGGGAAGAGAATGAAGACACCCTGCTGCTATGGGAGGATTTCACCAACTGTAACCCGACCATTGACCTGCAGGGCGAGGTGAGCCCAAGACCCACCTTCTCGGGGGGCGCCTCTTTCCCATGAGCCCCCAGTTTTGCCCTTTTCATGCAGCCTGCTCCCCAGCTAAACTGTCCCCTCTGTCTCCCCAGCAAGAAGAAAACTTGGGCAACTTGATCCATGAGACTGAGTCCTTCTTCAAGACGAGAGACAAGGAGTACCAGGAGACGATAGGGCAGATCGAGGTAAGAGCTCGGGCCATGGAGCCTGCCACTGAGTCTCCTGGGGGCCGCATAGTTGAGATCCTGGGTGATCAAGTGTCCGTGGAAATGCAGGCTTACAAAATGGGACATGCAAGGGGTCAGGAGTCAGGAGCCTGGCATCGCAAACCTGTCCTTATTAGGGTATTGGTTTCCTAATCTGTGAAGTCTGGCAGTGATTCCTGCCTCCCCTAAAGAGGCTGAGGCAGGAGAGTGCCCGTAACAGGCTTAGCCAATGCCTAGCATCATCTGGCATCACTCCGAAGTCAGCTCTGGTTGTTCTGGGTTATCCTTACCTCCTCCTTGGCTGTAGGGACTGGGTGCCCATGCAGAGGAATAATGATGTCCAAAGAGGCCAAGCCACTTCCCCACTGTTTCCAAGTCAGGAAGCAATATTCAGGCCAGTGTGCTTGACCACTGCTATACAAGAGTTAGTGCTCTTTCTGTTGGAGAAGGAGAAGCCTAGAGTCCTCCTCCCTCCTCCCTAGAGGAGCAGGTGTAACAGTATAGGAGAAGGCTCAGAAACATGAAGAGCTTTCTGTTCCTGCCCATAGCCAGAGATGCTGAGTACAGGGAAGTCCCCTGAATCAGTGGGGGTTAGCCGGACAGACTGACTCTGGGGTTGCTAAGCAACTATTCCCCCTTTGACCAGAAGCATGTCTAAAGAATATTGATCCATGTGCAGAGAATAAGGAAGGTTGATACCCACAAGGCAGAGCCTTGAGAGCACAGTGTCCAGGCATGGCTTGGACGGCGCCAGGGATGGCCTGGGTGGAGGAGGGTGGTTGCTGCTGCTGGCAATCTGAGGTTCAAAGGTCCCCCTCACCACCTTTATTCCGCATTGACTCCTTCCAGCTGGAGCTGGCCACAGCCAAGAGCGACATGAACCGACATCTGCATGAGTACATGGAGATGTGCAGCATGAAGCGAGGCCTGGATGTGCAGATGGAGACCTGCCGCCGACTCATCAAAGGCTCTGCAGACAGGTTGGCCCCTGCTCCTCTAAACTTCTGTGGTGGGGGCCTTAGAGAGACATT
The DNA here is from genome assembly GCF_949786415.1 of Peromyscus eremicus. NCBI lineage: Eukaryota > Metazoa > Chordata > Mammalia > Rodentia > Cricetidae > Peromyscus > Peromyscus eremicus. The sequence continues at coordinate 150,799,132 of NC_081417.1, forward strand.
CTGGGGCTGCATCATGCCCCTTCACTACATTTTCACTTTGCTGACCATTTGTCTGTTCTTCCTTCCATTCATGCATCCATGCATCCATCCATGCATCCATGCATCCATGCGTCCATTCATCCATGCATACATGCATCCATCCATCCACCTAAGACCCCAGTATAAGCATACCACTCTGTGCTAGGTGATTTATGTACCTAATCTCACAGAGCTTCTGTTAAAAACAAAACAAAACAAACAAACAAAAAAACCATTGACTCAACAGATAGTTGTCAAAGGCACCCTGTGTGCAAGACCATCTGCGCTAGCTTATTTCTGTGATAAAACAGCATGCCCAAAAGCAAATTGGGGAGGAAAGGGTTTCACTTCCACATCACAGTCCACTGTTGAGGGAAGTCAGGGTAGGAACCCGGAACCAGGAACTGAAGCAAAGGCCATGGAGCGATACTGTTCCCTGGCTTGTTCCATCCACCTGCCCAGGGTTGGCATCACCCCCCCCCCCCGCAGTGCGCTGTTCTCTCTCTCTCTCTCTCTCTCTCTCTCTCTCTCTCTCTCTCTCTCTCTCTCTCTCTCTCACACACACACACACACACACACACACACACACACATCATTCATTAATTAAGAAAATGAAACACCCCCATAGACTTGCCTACAGGTCATTCTGGTGGAGCCATTTTCTTAACAGGTCCTCTCTTCCCAGATGACTTTGGCTTGTGTCAAGGTGCCAAAAAAAAAAAAAAAACAAAAAAAACAAAAAAAAAAAAAAACAAAAAACCTACCCAGCACAGGGTCTGATGACTGGAAAGCCAGAGCGGGCAGGGCACACCTCTCTGCTGCTGACTAGGCTCCTACTGTGTCCTTCCCCTTTCTCATCTTTCAGCTCCGCCCACACGGGGCTGTGTGTCAGATGTGGAATGCAGAGGCAGACCCCCGTCAGGATCTGCAGCCCTGTTGGGGGACAGACACAGATAGAAGGATGGGAATGCTTGGCACAGAGCTCAGCTTTCTTTCCTGTTGTCACTGTGTATGAGGGAGCAGTGGCTGTAAGGGAAGCGTAGTGGGTAGCAGAGGTCGGCTTCACCTGTCCAGCCTTTAGCTCATGGAATCCCCTAGGACCCACTGTTATAGGCAAGTGGAACTGCTTGCCAGAGACCGCCTTGGGCAGACTGAAACCCGGGGCTGTTTCCTCCAGTGTGTGTAGTCTCCGTATGCTCTCAGTTTTCTCGGGTTTACTGGGTACCACTTTGTGCTCAGACCAGGAATGATGGATGGTTACAGCATGAGGAACCAAGCTGGACCCGTGACCCCCACTCCCACACACTAGACTAAGCAGTGGCTAGGGCAGGGGTCCCAAGGAGTCGCAAGAGTCATAGGCAGTTCATGGAACCTACATGAGCTGGGGAAAAGTGTAGCCCGGGCAAGGATTATGGCGGGAGCCCCTCAGCGTAGATCCTGTTTGGTTCTTGTTTTGTTTTGCCAGGGGTGGAACCTAGGGCCGTGTGCGCACTAGACAATGTTCCGCTCACCCAGCCCCTTAGGGTGTGTTTTTACAGGTGTGACTGCCCGGAGTTCCTGGGATGTCAGGGGACCCCAGCTGCTCGCTGAAAGTCTCCTCCTTCCATGCTTTGCAGGAATTCACCGTCCCCCAGCTCTGTGGCCAGCAGCGACTCAGGAAGTACAGATGAGATCCAGGATGACCTGGAGCGGGAGGCAGATGTGGAGCCCATGGTCAGCTGATAATGGAGGCCCTGGGCAACTGGTGGTCTTGGTGATGGGGCCCAGGCTGCTCTCCTCACTGAGCCACACAGACTCTGTCCTTCCTCCTCTGGAGGCCCAGCGGGACCGCTGCTTCCTTCCTTCCTCCACCGCCCACCACTCGCCCACGGAATGGTGCTGTCGATTTTCTACCGTCCTCCACATCACAAATGCAGACTTCTGTGCGACGATGCAACTGTGCCTTCTCCCTTAAGCTGAGCCACTTTGAGCTCCAAAGAATTCTTCCTAGCAGGTGTTTTTTATACAAAACTCTTAAGGCGAGGGTGGGGCCTGGGTGTGGTATCTCTTGGTTTTGTCACTCCCACCTGCTCCTCTGATTGACCACGAGCTTTGCCCTCCCTCCCTCTGTCCTGGCCCTGACTGGCTTCAAGTTGGTGGCCACCTGGGGGAATCTGCCTTCCAGAAGAAGGGGGCCGTTTACCTCCAGACCTGGGTGAGGAGGACTCCTTAGTTCTTTCTCACCCACTGAAGGAGAGAGAGGCCGATGGAATGCCGGGAGGGGAGACCAATTTTTTTCTTTTTCTTTTGGATCTAGTGGCGATGTGTTGGGGCAAGGCACTGTCGGGGAAGGTAGAGCCTCACTGTTTAAACTATGCAAAAAACAAAAACAAAAAAGCAGCTTGCCTTATATCAGTGGGGAAGGCAGGCCCTCTCTCAGACTCCTGGGAACTGGGAGGGAGGCCAAGGTTAGCATGAAACCCTCATAGCCTCTGAGGGTGAGCGGTGAATTTGGAGATGGTCCCATTCAGACCTCTGGTGAGGCCTGCATTCTGTCAGCTGGCCCACTGGACTGTTGGCTTTCTTGGGGACCTCTGTGGGTGGGGTGGGTGGGGTGGTGGTCTTTTATTGTCCTGGTGACTTGATGTTCTTTCCCGTCTCTCCAGCCACCTGCCGGGCTGCACAGTTGTAATTTCTCTGTGAGAAAGTATGAACGGGCCAGGCCACTGGTACCCACTCCGTCCGCCATGGCGCCATCTTGGTCCTCCATTGTCCCTCTGACTGGAAGAAAGCCTTGTGAGGGAAGGGGAGGGAGGTGGTGAGGCTCCTGGCAGGCTGGTGGTAGCCGGAGTAGAAGCCCCAAGTGAGGACCATCCTCATTCTTGTTTCTAGGCTTTTCCATACTCGCTTGGCTGGACTCTTGGGGAGTCACTCTGAGCCAGTGCTTCCCCAAAGCTCCAAGGGGCCTGAGTTAAGGGATCATAAGATAGACCATCCATCTAGTCTCAGCTGGGAACTTACCTAGCAATCAGGTTTTATTTTTATTTTATTTGTTCTTATTTTTGTGTCCACTCTAGTGGTTTTGATGGCCTGTGTTGTTTTTGTTGACCCAGGAGCTCCCTCTGGAGGTCAAAGGAACAAAATGTACCCAGGGACCAGAACCCATGGCCCTCTGAGGCCTGTGTGTTGAAGGGCAGGGGACTCTGGGCTGGAGCCGTGGTGGTACCCTGATTCTCCCCTGCATCTTTGTATGTCTCTCTGTGAGTGGCCCCATCTGTTTGGCATTTAGAACCAGTGTATATAATAGACAATGTATGTATAGAGAAGAGAGAGAATGTATTTGTTGGCGTAATTTATCAGAATTTGGTGGCCTTTCTCATGTGTGTTTTCCATGATGGGGGGTGGGGCACATCCCACTGGTCCCTGTGCAGCCTGGCTGCAAGGATTCACGTATCATCTCTGGATGGCCCAACAGTCCCTTCTGGCAGGTACTTGGAGGGACGACACAGCCCCTCCCCTCCCCCTTCTTACCAATCCTTCTTTCAAAGGTTACAGGGTTCATATGCTTCTGGTTATTACTATTGTGTTATTGATATTTTGTTTTTATTTTAACCAAAGGGTATCAGAGCCAGATGGGTCTGGACCTTAGCTGCTGTAAAGATTTCCGTTTCCATGAGGGCAGGAAGATGGCTGCCCCCATGGGTCTCCTCGGCCGAGGCTGAGGAGAGCCTGGCAGGCAGAGTAGAAGCTGGCCCTTAGATGTTCTTCAGGGTGGTGGTGTGGTGACACATATCTCTAGAGTTAAGACAGTAAGCTACAGTATAAACGTTTGGGGTGACGCAGGTAACCCTGGAAGTTGGTGTCCTGTGTTGTTATTTTTGTTTTCCCAACTGTATACATGGGTCATTTGTCTAGGACGTATGAGAAAGGCAGGCGCCAGCATGTTCCTTCCTGCTGGCTTTCAAAGTCTGCTTTCCCCTGGGGAGTGAGGCTCCGAGGCAGGAGGATGATGGGAGAAGAGCCAGGGAATGGTGGTCATGCCTCCTGGGCTGGTTCTGGGGTCCGGGCCTGGCCTCCACTCTCTCTCTCTCCTCTCTCTCTTTCAGTTCGTTGCCAGTGGGCCCTGCTTGTCCCCTCACTGTGAGCCCACAGCTTGCCAAGAAAGACCCCACCGCTCACTGGGGGCAGCGCCTGCCCAGTCTGGACAAACTCGTCCATCCTTGTAAACATGTACATACTTCCTTTTGAGTTTTCTATTTCTGAGCCCGGTGTCATATTGACACTGGTGTTTCAGGGCTTCTCAGACGGGCTCTTCATGTTGCCCTTGGTCACGCTCCTAGTTTGGGGGCCACATACACAGGCACATCAGGGAGACAGCGGCATCCTTTCAGGTCCCTGGTTGATTGTGAAACACACACACACACACACACACACACACACACACACACACACACCCTCACACTCCTCCAAATGAGAACGATTGGGAAGAAGTTTTGTCTCCCTGTGGCCGTGTGTCTGGAAGGCCTGTCCACGTTGGACTCTGCTCTGGGGGTGGAGCTCAGATGACCTATGGAGAGTCAAACCACTTTGACTTTGGGGCGGGAAGAGGGGGGGGGTGGGCTAAGGGATCAGATAAGGTGTAACTTAAGCTAAATGTATTCTATTTATAAAGCAAGAGACTCTATTTTTATGAAAGGAAAAGGTTTTTAATCTAGGGTAGGCAGTCGTGGTGGCCCAGCACTTTGCTGTGGATGAGATGCCACCATGCTCGTTGACTCGGGGTGTGTAATAGTCACCCTGCCTTCCGTCTTCACTACACACAGCTGGGGCAGAAGTGGCTTCTTTCTTTCCTCAGCCCTCAGCTCCTTGGAAGTCTTGAAAGAGAGCTGGGGGTGGGGGCCACGGGTAGGGGTGGGGACAGGCAAGTAGACTGCAGGAAACTGAGTGGGGGAGGGGTGCTTCAGAGGTAGGTTCTGATTAGTTTCTCCAGCTCCCCTCTGCTCCCACTCAGCTGTGGGGGTAGGGGGGCAGAGTTGGGAAGCCCCGTGGGCTTGGGGAACATAGGACTTCTTCAGGGCCTGGGGCTTACGGTGTCTGGAGTTGTCAGGCAGCTGGAATAGGCACAGAAGGGACCCAAGATGCTGAGAGCTCAGCCCTGGCTGTGTCCACTCCAGGCCAAGGTCGAGCTTGTGTCTTTGGTCCCTGGATAAAGGAGCAGGACTCTGGAGGATTGCCTCAGACCTGGGTCCTCCCTCTGGGACCCCAAGCTAGGCTTTGGAAGGGTAACCACCTACAGGGAGGAATCGGAAGGGGTCTGAGCAAAGCCATACACTGTCTCTGGGAGGGGATTTTCCGTGAGTGAAGATTTCCAGGCTCAGTTGGGCTGTGTGTGAGCCTTAGGTAAACCTCTCGCCTTTCCCGCCCCGCCCCCAAGCTCTCAAAGAAATGTGGTGAACTCCCCACAATGTCCCCTTTATGCACATTGTAGCATCTACCTGGTTTTTAGCCCCACCCTATCCCACGGTTGCTGTGTCTGTCAGCTGGGTCTGAAAATCCCCGGGAGGGGTTTGTACTCACTAAAAGACTACTGACCCTACCTACCATAAAGCCAACCTGTTTACTGTACTGTTGTAAATACCGTGCCCTTTATATCCTGTATATCGGCTTCTTTTGAATAAAGTAAAAATGTCTTAGAACAGACGGTGTGTGCTTCTTTTTGTCGTGGTGATTGTGGGAGGGTCAGAAGACTAAAGCAAACACATTAACCAATGAGTGATAAGATAGGGAGCCACACACTACCTGTTTGCATCTCACAGTAAGATCTTCCAGAAGGAGATAAAGCAGGACTTGGCTGAAGAGGAGAGCCCCAGAGAGGTCCCAGGCTAATTGGCACTGTCCCGTCTGAAGCTGAGGTCCCACCAGCTACAAAGCCCCCATTTCACAAACTTCCCAGAACATCTACAAGAAGCACCTGCTGGGCTCTGGGTTTGATACTGTCCACTATTCTAGTTACTTTTGTTTAATGGCTCTGGATTTGAGACTGTCCACTGTTTTGTTTTGTTTTGTTTTTGTTTTTGTTTTGGGTTTTTTTTTTTTTTTTTTTTTGTTTTGTTTTGTTTTGTTTTGTTTTGTTTTTCGAGACAGGGTTTCTCTGTGTAGCTTTGCGCCTTTCCTGGGACTCACTTGGTAGCCCAGGCTGGCCTCGAACTCACAGAGATCTGCCTGGCTCTGCCTCCCGAGTGCTGGGATTAAAGGCGTGCGCCACCACCGCCCGGCTGTCCACTGTTTTTAGTTACTTTTATTTAATGGCTCTGGATTTGATATGGTCCACTGTAGCTTGAGTTTTCCTGCCTGGTCCACATTCAGGACAAATCTCTCTCACCTGCCAGTCCCACAGCCCTCAGACCCAACCAAGTAAACACAGAGACCTACATTGGTTATAAACTGTATAGCCATGGCAGGCTTCTTGCCAACTGCTCTTACAGCTTAAATTAATCCATTTCCATTAATCTATACCTTGCCACATGGCTCGTGGCTTACCGGCATCTTCACATGCTGTTTGTCATCGTGGCGGCTGGCAGTGTCTCTCTGACTCAGCCTTCCACTTCCCAGCTTTATTTTCCTTGTCCTGCCTACACTTGCTGCCTAGCCAATGGCCAATCAGTGTTTTATTTATTGACTAATTAGCAACACATTTGCCATACAGAACATCCCACAGCAGTTCACTGTTGTAGTTACTTTTGTTTAATGGCCACATTCAAAAGTGACATCACTCCACTGAGAACTGTCTTCGGGGTGAAGAGACACTGCTCCTTGCTCACATTTATGTAGTGCCCTTTCCCTAGTCATCGTTCTTGGCTCAGATCTCCCAGCGCGTCTCAAATGGTGGAACTGGGAGGAAAAGGAGAAGTCCAAGGTGACAGGGCTGTTTGAGGTGGCCCTTATCATCCTATTCCACAGAAGAGGAAACTGAGGCCCAGAGGGGCTGTACTGGATAGTTTTTATGTCAACTTGACACAAACAAGAGGCATCTGAGAGGAGGGAACCAAAAGATCAGGCTGTGGGCAGGCCTGTAGGGCGTTTTCTCAATTGAAGGGGAAGGTCCAGCCCATTCTGGATAGTGCCACCCCTGGGCTGGTGGTCCTGGGTTCTATAAGAAAGCAGGCTGAGCAAGCAGCACCCCTCCATGGCCTCTACATCAGCTCCTGCCTCCAGGATTGTACCCTGACTTCCTTCAAGGATGAACTGCAATGTGGAAGTGTAAGCCAAATAAACCCTTTTCTCCCCAACTTGCTTTTGGTATGGTGTTTCACCACAGCAATAGTAACTCGAACTAAGACAGAGACTAATTTGCCCAGTGTGATATCAAAGTAGAATTGGATAGAAGTGACCTTACAGTAAATGCCCTGGTCACGCTGCCAGAGACATAGAAACATGTTATTAGAATAAAGAAAACACGGGCTGGAGAGACGGCTCAGAGGTTAAGAACACTTGCTGTTCTTCCAGAGGTCCTGAGTTCAATTCCCAGCACCCACATGGTGGCTCACTACCATCTGTAATGAGATCTGGCTCCCTCTTCTGGCCTGTGGGGATACATGAAAACAGAACATTGTATACATAATAAATAAATAAATCTTTAAAAAAGAGAAAACATATTGGTATCTTGGGAATATAGTAGTTCCCTCAGGCATTATCCTAACAGCAGGCTTCAGAAGCAGTGTTTTTTGGGGGTGAGTGGGGGTGGTTTGAGATAGGGGTTCTCTGTGTAGTCCTGGAACTAGCTCTGTAGCCCAGGCTGGACTCGAATATACAGAGATCTGCCTGCCTCTGCCTCCTAAGTGCTGGGATTACAGGTGTGTGCCACCACTGCCTAGCTCAGAAGCAGTTTTAATATATTCGAATATTCATCAAACAACTCCTTATGCAGAAAACTGATAATTTTTTTTCAGGTGGGCAGAGGGACAGAGAGGAAAAACTGTTTTTTGTGGCTAGAGGCTTTGGGAAAAAGGAAGAAAGAAAAAGAAAAGAAGGAAGGAAGGAGGGAAGAAAAGGAGAGAGAGAGAGAGAGAGAGAGAGAGAGAGAGAGAGAGAGAGAGAGAGAGAGAGAGAGAGAGAGAGAGAAACGCTAAGCACAGGCCCGCTATGGTTTTATCTCATAATGATCCCAATCTGGAAGGAAGCAGGCAGGCCCAGGCAGCTGGCTGGCCCTGCGCCAGGCTGGGAGGCGGAGGGCAGATCAGGCTCCATCCAGGGCGGCAGCCCCCAGGGTGGCGGCGGGGAGCTGGCTTTAGTATGGCCCCGCGGGCTGGAGCAGAGTGGTGGCCCGCAGGTGGCCAGTCTTCAGCAGCAAAGGGTGGGACCCCTGCTGCACCTGTCCCATGGACCTGGTCCCATCTACCACTGAGCACGTGCTCCGTGCAGGAGCTGTCATTGGCTCCTGCAACTCTCCAGCCCGACCTAAGAAGTATGCAACTTGCCGGTCCAGCTGATTGGCCCGGAGGCTTTCACGTGTGACTGTGATTGGTCGATGAGGCTCACGCCCTCTCTCTCCTTGGGTCATACCATAAGGAGAGGAGGAGAAGAGAAAAGAGCATCTATTTCAGGGCATTTCTGTCGGATTCCCCTGCTCCGCAGTCCACAGTAGCCTTTGGGATACTAAATAAGGCTGCTGTTTATTGACAGGAGGGGGTACCCGCAGAGAGACCCCGAGGCAAGTGGACCGGGTGATGCTGAGCCTCCCGCAAAGGTGGTGCGCTCCGGGTTTGACTAGTCCAAGCTTTCAGGGCGGACTCGGAGCGTTCAACAGGCTGACGGGATCCTCAGACCCTACTCGATGCTCTTCTTGCCCACGCTGCGCCGAGCCATGCTTTCTCACTTCTGGAGGAGCGCTGGGTGAGTGAACCCCTTGCTGTCGGAGCCCTGAGAGCGGCGGGCGACTCCCTCCCTGCGTGTGCCGGGCTGCAGCCACCCTGGGAGAGCCACCCTCACCCAGCTCCCCAAGTCTCCCCTAAGCTCGAGGGTCGCGTCCTGCACAGCCACTCTCCCATGGAGACTCTGTGTCCCCTTCCTGGGTCTCCCTAGATGGTCACTTTTCCTTAGCCAAGGACTCCGCGCCCCCAGATGACTCCTGTGGTCGGTTGTGGTGCCCGGACTATGTCCACGCCCCCTTCCTACCTCCTCTTCCTCCTAATGCTGGATATTTCAAATTTGTTGATTCTCCCAGTCCTGGGACGTCCCTGAGTTCAGGTTCTGGAGACTCCTGATGCTCCTGGGGACCGCTCTATCCCACTCTCTTTTCAGTTCAATATTGGGCTTTTGTTTTTCGGTGGGTGCCGTAATGACTTTTTATAATGTGTGATGCTAACGGTTGGGTTCTGAGTGGCTTATGGCTTATTTTGAGATCTGAATAAATTCATTAAGACAAGTTCCTGCCGGGTGGTGGTGGTGCACACCTTTAATTCTAGCACTGCGGAGACAGAGGCAGATGAATCTCTGTGAGTTCGAGGCCAGCCTGGTCTACAAATCCAGTTCCAGGACTACATAGAGAAAGTCTGTATCGAAAAACAAAAACAACAACAAAGGTGTTTGGTTAGCACTTAGGAAGCAGAGGCGACTAATCTCTGAGGGTTGAAGGCCTGGCCAATTTGGTTTATGTAGCCAGGGCTACAGCTGTCTCTAGAACAGGTGTCTGGTTATTACCACTGTCAGGATTGCCACTTTAGGTCAGACTTCTCATGAGGTGTAGAAGTAATGAAATCATTACAAGTAATGAAGAAACTGGCAGGTTCCAGGGCAGAGCTGCTCTTCAGATCTGTACACTGTTGTTCAGCCAGAACCTCAGTGCCCTCAGTGACCTGTTCCAAGATCCTACCCCCAGTGGGGCTCTCAGTCTGCTGGGCTTGGGTGTTGTGTTTCTGTCTCCCTTTTACAATGACACAGCACCCGCCCACCCCTACCTTAGTTCCTATTTGCTGCTCTGTGGCCTGTGACTCACTGTGTCTTCCTCCACTGAATTGTGACCTCTCTGAGTTAATCAGTGACCCTTTCCCTAGCACCCGTGAGATGGCAGGGGTGAGTTTCAGCTCTTCCGTACATCCTGGTGGGGAGTTGGCAGGACGAGGACATGGGATTGGAGTATGTGGAGACTCCAGTCCTTCAACGTCTTCTGCATTGAGACTACCCACTGCTTAGTGGGGAGAAAGGCATGGACACAAAGACCCCCTGATTGCTCATAGGAAGCAGTCCATGTTATGAAATGGTTCCAAATAGCGGTATCATGTAGCAAGCTAACAAGTAGGATGGACCCCACACTGAGCCTAGGAGCTTGTTCTGTCCCCATGTGCAGCCGGGGAACTCTGCCTGTTCAGGCAGATGTAACTGGAGTTACAGTTGGTCTAGAGCCAGATCCCCGCTTCAGTGCGAGGCCTCTTGAGCTGGTGGGAAGAGGATTTTGCAACCAGTTCTCCGGCTCCCGCTGCCTGCTTTTACAGTGTGGCTGGCCTGGCGGGATGCCCAGATGCGTTTCTCCGCATCGGCAGCGTTTATTCACTCACCTTTGGGGCAGGTACTGGGGGGCTGCTCTGCCCTGCAGAATGCTTAGGAGCGCTTCCAACCTGTGCCTCTGGTGCCAGTGGCTTCTTCAGTCATGACAGTAACAATCTTCAGAGGTTTTCTTGTTGTCACTGGTTGAGAGACACAATCGTAGGACAGCTGTGAATATGCTGCTCAAGTTGGCGGTTTGAAAGCCTTAGGCTGTTTCTCTGGAACCATACAATGCAATGCTGAGATTGCTTCTCCTTTAAATTCCTCTGTCTGGGTCTGAATTTCTATATGATCTGTTTTAACAAGTTTTTCTAAAACTTTCATCTTGGTAGTCACATTAACCAACTTTTTAAATGATAAAACAAATGATCAAACAATATTTATAATTGACATTACATAAACCCCATCTACATTAATTATCCTCTCATTTAGTTGTTCCATTTTCAGACTGTCAATTGTATTATCAAACAGAGACCAAATTCCCTCAATTGTCTAAATGTTTCCCATTTTTTTAATGCGGGAAAAGACTTTCTTTTAACTAATTCCTCCCTTTAAGAAATCTGCCTAAGCACAAGGCCCTGGGTTCAATCCTCAGCTCCGGGGGTGGGGTGGGGGGAGAAATCTGCCTCCTGAGTGACAGAATTAAGGGTGTGTGTGCCGCCACTGCCTGGCTCTGTTCCCAGTGTGGCCTTGAACTCACAGAGATCCAGATAGATCTCTGCCTCCCGAGTGATAGAATTAAGGGTGTGTGCCACCACTGTCTGGCTTCTGTGTCTAATCTAGGGGCTGGCTCTGTCCTCTGATCCTCAAGGCAAGCTTTATTAGAGTACACAATATATCACCACACTTGAGTCCCATCCCCAGTGATGCATTGTGTACACGTGTGTGCGCATCCACAGATGCAAATTTACATGTAGATCTGCACCTTGCATGTTTCACAGATTCTGTGCAGAGATGTATCACTAAGGCCACAGATGAGAAAGTGAACACAGAAAAGGGCAGAGGTCAAGGTCAAGGTGGAAAGGCAACAGGCCAATGGGAAGCCTGATGTTCATTAGCTCGAGACCCTCAATAAGTTTTTCTTCATTTCCACCGGCCTCAGTTGTTTAATCTGTGAAATGAGGAGAGCAGACTTATACATTACAGGCTGCCCAGGGGCTGAGGAAGACAAGCCTTGTAAAAGGTGAATCTGGGGGAGAGGAGGGGCCTGGGAAGTGACTCAGTTAGTGGAGTACCAGCCTAGCATGCACCAAGAGCTAGCCAGGTATATCGTTGACTTATAATGAATGTTCATTATCTGTCCCTTATTTGCCTTTGTGCCAGACCCTTCAGGGAGTCTTCCTGTGCATCTTAGGGCTGTTTCAGGCCGCCAGCCCCTGTGCCCTGCCACTGTTACTGGGGATTCTTGACCCATCTACACGTTGTTTTTGTCATGCATGGACACTGACTTTTGCCTTGTCCCTGAGCACATCTCAAAGCCCTGCGGGTGAGGTGTTCCTGACCTCACCGAGCACTCTGCTTCAGTGTCTTGCTAACAGCCCTGTCACAGGCAATGACAAGGATCCGAGTGTGCAGGTGTGGTGCTTGGTGTGCCTTCTAAATACTGTGGAGGACTGTAGGTGGGTTTTTTTTGTTGTTGTTGTTGGGACTGCTGGTCAGCTCTGTCCCACCAGCTGGCTCCCAAATAGCCACACAGAGACTTATTATTAATTCTAAATGCTCGGCCAAAAGCTTAGGCTTGTTACTAACTAACTCTTCTAACTTAAATTAACCCATATTTCTTATCTATGCTCTACCATGTGGTAGTACCTTTTTTCATCACAGCATGTTCATCTCCAGCTTCTTCTGTGTCTGGCTGGTGGCCCCCTTTTCTTCCTAGCATTCTCTTTTTGTTTGAAAGTCCTGCTTAACCTCTACCTGCTTAGCTATTGGCCATTTAGCCCTTTATTAAACCAATGTGAACAACAAATATTCACAGTGTACAAAAAGATCGTTCCACAGCAGAGGCCTAGATGGAACCTGAGGTCCTTGTAATGCTTCTGACATTGTTCAAATCGGCTGGCACTGGCACCTGGAAACACTCTGCACCTGGCACACAGTAGGGGTTGAACCTGTTGCTGTTAGAATGGCCCAGAACAGAGTGCAGCTTGGACCTGGCCCATCTCTAAGCAGCTCTGTGGCCCTGGGCAGGTGACTTGGCTTCTCTGTTGTCATGTGGAGAATAGCAGTAGCTCACTCACAGGGTGTCTTGTCTTTGGGTTTTTTTTTCCTTACAGTGTAGTGACTTTGTGTGTAAGGCAAGCGCTTTATCATGGGACTGAATATCCAGCCCCCTTTTAACCTTTATTTTGAGACAGAGTCTTGCCAAGTTGCCCAGGCTGGCTTTGAACTTGCAATCCTCCTGCCCCAGCCTCAGAATAACTGGGATTGTAGTTAACTTCATTAGTAGGCCTTGTCTTGGGGGTTGAATGAGTTCATAGATGCTGAGTGGTTTGACACGTGCCCAGCACCCAGAAAACTCAGGATTGCTGCAATATGGTGACCCACCTCTCTCCCACAGTGGGCTGCCTTGAGTGGTCAGCCCTGACAGAAATACCAAGGATAGCAGGACAGCAAGAGAGTCCTCCAGGCTGGATGTGGTGGTGTGCACTGTGGCTCCCTGTGCTTAGGAAGCAGAGGCAGGTAGATCTCTGAGTTCAAGGTCAGCCTGGTCTACAAAGCAAGTTCCAGGACCAAAAGAGCTGTAAGTATGCTCCATTACAGATGAGCTGTGACCATGAGCTGCAAAGGAGTAAATGGTTTACTCTTCCATAAAAGGAAGCCGTAGTGCAACTTACTGCATTTGGAGGGTAGACTAAGTGAGATGGTACCCGTGCCCATGATGCTTAGCTTTGTCAACTTGACACAACCTGAAAACACCTGGGAAGAGGGTCTTAGTGAGAGACTACTTTGGGTTGGCCTGGGGGGGAACATCTTCATTAAGTTAATTGTGAAAAGACCCAGCCCAGTGTGGGTGGCGCCATTCCCTAGGCAGGAGATCCCGAGCTGAGCACATGCAGTTGCGCGTATATGTGTTCCCTCCGCTCTTGACTGTGGATGCTATGTGACCAGCTGTCTCGAGCGCCTGCCTCTGACTTCCCCACGGTGACAGGCCTGGGCTGTGGGCTAGCATCAACACCTTTTCACCCTAAGTTGCTTTTCTTCAGAGCATTTTATCACAGCAATAGAAATAAATGGCACAAGGGCAGTATCTCCACCTCTCTCAGCTCAGTGCTCGGCACTCAGAGCTCAGGGGACGGTCTGGACTGTCTTCTACGGCATCGAGGTAAAGTGGCTCCTGTAGCCTGCCCCACCCTGGGCCCTGTACTTTCCCCTCCCCAGGAGCCTCCACTGCTACCCTAATTACACCTAATTGAGTGATAAGGGGATTTGCCTTATCAGGCCCCAGATTACAGCTGGAAAACAGGAGGCCGGAGGAAGCAAGACAGCAGCTCCCCTTGCTTTCTTCTGGACCTGGTGTTTAGCTGGCAGGAGAGTCCAGGCCAAGTTCAGTCCCAGAGGTCTGGTGCTTTCCAAGCTTTTTCTCTGGTGGTGTTTCTTACGCTCTGGGACTCGTGGAATGGATACAGGCTGCATCGGGGAGCTTGCTGCTTGCTTCAAGCAGGAGATGCCCAGGCTCCCTTGCGAACCCCCTGCTTGGCTCGGAGATAATGGGAGAGGAACCCCCTTCAGACTGCGGTGGGCAGCAGGGGGAGGGGGGGCCCACCTGTGAGGGGCATCCAAGCGTGGTGGGGAGGTCTGAGGAAAGGGTGGGACAGCTGGGGTTCTGCAGGGTTGTGGTGGTGGGGAATGAACCTGAGGACTCCTAAGGATCCAGAATCTTCATTTTAGAAGAAGTGGTTTTAGGTTGAGTCTCCCTTGATTCAGTATTCATGTGAAAATCTGGGTCTTGGCCCGCAAGCTGACTTGGAAGGTGAAGGCGCTTGCTGCCAAGCCTGACAATCTGTGTTTGGTTCTCAGGACCCACGTGGTGGAAGGAGACAAGTGTTTTCCGATCTTCACGTGTGGGTTGTGACACATTAGAAATTAATAAGTGGAATGTGGTCCTCACTGTGCCGTGAAGACAGTCACGGACCTCACTCATCCAGTAGTGGTCCCGTATGATTATCGCGGAGGGCTGGGGCTTCGTGACAGAGCCTGTGTGTCTGCGCTTTGAGTACTTGCCTGACGTGGGAGGCTCTGACTTCTGTCCCCAGCGCTGTATAAACCCAGTATGGAGATGCATACCTGCAATCCCAGCCTGCTCTTTAGGAGGTTCATCTTCTTTTACATAGTGAGTTTGGAGCTAGTCTGGGCTGCACAGTGAGACCCTGTCTCAAGATAAAATAAAATAGGGATGTTTGCTGCCTGCAAAACAGTGCTCCATATTGCAGCATGATAGTGTTGTGCATGTCCTGTTTACAGCATCCCCTGGTTGAAAAAGGCCCTCTGGAGTGGCCTGCATGTGTGAGGTTTCTGTGTGGGTTTTCTATGGTGCCTCCACAATGACTAAGTTGTTTAGGTGTGTATTTCTCAGGGCAGGTCCCCGGTGCTGGTGGGACAGGATTGTGTAACTTTGGTTATGGCACGAGCAGCCTGGAGATGGTGGAGACATGACAGGTGAGACCTGATGGCACTTTGAACCTTGGACAGGGTGGGGCCTGTGCCCTCTACCTCGCCATCTCCTCCCCCAAAGAGTGCTGAGTTGGCTGGCACGCACTCTTCTTGGAATTCCTGACATCTCCTGCCTCTAGCGGGGAGGGGAACATGGGCTCTGAAGCTTGAGCTGAGGAGAACCTCTTATTGGCTCAGGCCCTGGCGGCAGGTCCCGGGGTGGGGGTGGGGGGATGTTGTCCCAGGGTGGGGGTGGGGGGATGTTGTCCCAGGTTGCTAGGGAAACCTGAGTTGGGGGCAGAGGGAGGATTGAAAGTGGGGTCAAGTCTACATCTGGAGCCGGGCACCTTGTTGAGTCCTAAAAATGTGTGGAGAATAAACAACTGGGTGGGTGGATTAACTCTGTGTTGTTGCTGTGGGGTTAAGTGTGCTGACTGCATGAATGAATGAAGATAACCATCCTGCCTAGAAAGTCCTCAGGGAATCCTCTTAGAGAGCAGTGGTTCTCAACATGTGGGTCGTGACCCCTTTCAACAAACCTCCATCTCCAAAAAAAATATTTACATTATGATTCGTAACAGTAGCAAAATTACGGTTATGAAGTAGCAACGAAAATATTTTTATGGTTGGCAGGGTCACCACGTGAGGAACTGTATTAAAGGGTCGCTGTGTTAGGAAGAGTGAGAACCACTGTCCTAGAGGCCCTGAGTCTTGTGCTACGATGGATGGTCCATCTCCATCTTCATCTAAGCTAGTGGAGGGTGCCTGTTAAACCGGGGTGGACCACCAGCTGAAAAGAGAGAGAGCCCGTTGGAAGAGAAGCCTGTTGTTTTTGGCCACACTTCACTCACACTCAACTTGATCTTTGAACTAGTCTCTCCAGGGCCTGGAGACTTTCCAGGGCCAGAGAAAGGCCCCGTGAGCCTGCGGTCACAGTGGGCCTCTGCCCCGGGGAAGGCGGGAGGAGGGCTGGGGGATCTGTTTCTGGCATCACTTTTGTGGGGTAGCAGGGAAGAGAGGCCTGGTGTGGGTGGGGTACGTGTTGACTTTTTCCCACCTGAATGTGATCCTGGAGTGTGTGTGTGGGGGGGGGGGGGCGGGCTTTGGAAAGTCCTGGGCCTTGGTAAGGAATGAATTGTGGGACTGGAGGTGAGCTTGAAGGTACACTGTGATGTTCTGGTTCCTCCGCTGAGAGAGTAGATGGATTGTGCTGGCCAAGAGGGATCTTGGTGGACAGGAGTGTTGGCTTTGGTTTATCTGCTTCCAGAAGTGGCAGTGTCCAACATGGTGGGTGGTAGGGTGAGGCCTGGAGCCCTGCTGGACTCAGTCCACATCCAGCTCAGGAACCACTCCACTGTCAGTCCCTAGGAATTTCTGCCCCCTCTCTCCTGTTCCCAGGACTGCAGGAGGAGGGGACAGGGTGGACTTCTCTAGCTTTGCCTTCTTTCAGCTGTCCAGTCTCCATAGTAACCCTAGGAGATGGGCCTCACTGTTTTGTACTGGAACGTGAGGCTAATGGGGGCAGGACTGGGTAGCCTCTGAGACGGCCTCTCCATCTTACCTGCTCTTCCTCTTCCAGACAAGGGTGGGAGGAAGGAATGTGACTCGGCCGGGGTTATGACTGTGGGGAGGAGAACGGACACCCTCCCCCGTCCAGCTAGAAGCTTACCCTCCTTCCCTCCTCTTCCAGATCTTGCCAGCACATGACCCTCTTCCTTGTCCTCAACCCTATAGGCCTCTTTCTGCCTTTATTTATCCCGCCTGTCTACTCTTCCTTCCTCCTGGAATGTGGCCTCAGGGCCACACCCACCCCACGTGGGTTTGTTTTCTCCTTCTAGTGACCTCTGGGCCCTCACATTCCTTCCCGTGAAAAAAGGAGAAACACATGTCCCCACTCCCTCAGTCTGACCACTCTGTCCTGCCGAGCATGGTTATGCTGATGGAGGCCCAGCCAACAGCATCGCACTGACCCAGCTAGAGTGAAGCTCAGAGAGCTCTTCATTTTGTCTAGGCATAGTCCGGGCACCCACAGAGTAGTAGCACTAGTAGAGGGGTGGCTTTTCTGCCCAACTCTATCGTCCCTCTCATTTCCCAGCAACACCCAGCTTTCTGGACTGTCCCCTCGGATCACCCACCCAGTCATGTGGTGGCTTTCCCCAGCATCTTGCACATGGTGCCTGGCTTTGTCTGCACTCAAATTCAGGTTTCTTCTAATTTTGGGCTTCAGCCAGTCATTTTCCTTAAGAAAATACCTGGATGACTTATTCTGTCAGGGGCGGCTGTTTGAGCAGCTGGTGAGGCCTGGCCTGGGGCCTGGGCTCTGTGAATGTTGCCAACAGATGTCCTCTGAGTTGTCCTCATTTACAGAAGAAACTGAGGCCTGAGGGGACATCTCATGTCTGGGAAGGGGAAGAGCTGGACCTTTAGCTCTGGAGTGATGGACCCCGAGTGTTGGCTCTGATCCCCTCCATCTGCCCTGCTTTGCACCTGCATACAAGGAAGGAGGTGGAGGTCAATAATCAGCCAGGTTCCCCAGACCAGTGTTGCTGTGCCCAGCGCTCAGGCCAGTCCTCCAAGTTCATGGTCTATATGTGATGCTCTTGCTCACCTGAATGCCAGCTTTCTGCTGAGGGCATCTCTCTGGCTCACATTGAGAGACGGCTCTCACAGGCTACCTGTTCAGTGTAGAGAAACCTGATTCTGTAGGGTGAATTTCAGGAAAGAAGGGACAGTGGCCGTCAACATATACAAAATTGACTTCAAGTAACGGTGTGGCTTTGGTGGCTTATTGCCATTCAGTAACTGTAGAAACAGACTCAGAGCAGGCAAGTCATGTGACGGGAGACACACAGTGGTGGCGTTATGATTTCTAAGTATTAGACCCAAAGCCAGTTGTCTCCCCAGGCCTTGGATTTGCTTTGATATCAGCCATGTGGGTCAGTCCGGGACCACCTGTGAAGACAGAGGGACTAGCGTGATGGCTGCTGACCTTTTTTTTTTCCCCCATGCTTGTTTCCAGGCTGCGTTGGAGGCACACCTCCTCTCTTAAGGTGGCCAATGAGCCCATCTTAGCATTCACTCAGGGCAGCCCCGAGCGGGATGCTCTTCAGAAGGTAACAGGGTGGTGTGTCCCCAGGGTGTGTGGGGGCATGGAACAAAGGGAGACAAGAAGTTCCCATCCACATTTCTGTCCCTCTCCCCAGGCTCTGAAGGACCTGAAGGGCCAGACAGAAGCCGTCCCGTGTGTTGTTGGGGACGAGGAGGTGTGGACGTCCAATGTGCAGTACCAGCTGTCGGTAGGTCTGATAGGAGCAGGAGCTGTGCTCTGCCTGGAAGGGTCATCGTCCCCTCCCAGGCTTTGAATTCCTTAGATGCCTAAAACTAGAACAAAGGGTACCATGCCCGGCCCACTCCTGAGTCATGTCCCCAGCAAGGAGCCTGGGAAGAGTGTGTGTGTGTGTGTGTCCCTGGTGGTTTCTTCCTATGGGTCAGTTGCAAGCTGGAGGGGCGGGGGAGGAGAGGGAGGCGGAGGAGATCTGGGTTCAGCCCTGTAGAAGCCAGTGTGTACCTCAGCAAAGCCAGAGACTCACAGATCGCCCAGTCTAGGGCGGGGGAGCGAAGGGCTGGCCTTTTGGCCAATGAGTCAATTTCAATAGAACTTTAAGAGCACTGTGTGCTGGATCCAGTTTGAAAGAGCTAACCTACCTTTTTCGGCCTGTTCCCTTTAGCCTTGTGACTCTGAGCACAGGGTACCTGTGGAGGTCAGAGGGCAACTCGGCGGAGTCGGCTCTCTCCTTACCCCCTTACGTGGGTCCTGGGGATTGAACTCAGGTTACTATCACTAAGCCTGAGTGGCAAGCACCTTTACCTGCCGAGCTGTCTCACTGGCCTGTTGGAAGAACTTCTAACTGAGGCTGGTGCACAGCTTCCAGGCATGGAGAGCCGGGGAGGAGGAGGGAGCTGTGGCCTTAGTGCTGCGGGTGGGTGAGCTGGGATTCAGGCATATCCGACTGAACACAGAGGTTGAAAGGCAGAGTGGTCTGTGGTCTTAGCCTTACTCATGAACCACGATGCTCCCGCCCTTTCTTTCAGCCCTTTAACCATGGACACAAGGTGGCCAAGTTCTGTTATGCGGACAAGGTGAGTCCCTGGTGACCATGGCTGTCCTGCCAATTGTGGGTGTACCCCACTTCCTCTCTCCCTGATCCTGGGGAGTCCTTGGGCTGAGTCTGTAACAGAACTCATGCACAGTTAACTCAAGCCAAACTCCAGCTGTGTTGCTCAGAGTGGGAACAGCACCAAACATGCCCACTAACATGCCCACCGCTTCAAGCAGACATGGGGAGATCTGTTGGGGGCCAGGGGGTGTGTAGGGAAAGATAAACAGTGCTGGTTGGTGGTGCTGGTTACCGGTGGAAAAGTCACGAGCCACGGCCACGACTATCAGAGTTACAGAGAGCTTTATTAGAAGGGAAGTGGGGGGAGAGGGGAGCCAGGCCTGGGGGAGGGAGAAATGGCGGGAGCAGAGCAGAGAGCAGGGAGCAGAGAGAGAGGGTGGGGGCCCGTGTCCAGCTTTTTAAGGCACAGATTGCGTGACCACGTAGTCGCCGGCGCCCCCTGATGATGTAAGACACAAGACCCCGAGCTGCGCATGTACAGGATCCTAACAGATAGATTCTGTAAGACTGAGTCAGAGCAGTTGGACACATAGATAGAAAGTCAGGCAGAGAGTGAGAGAGAGGGCCCATGGGAGGGGCTGATGGCAGGTGCCATGTGGTAATGAGGGCCGGTGGGGTCTGGGCCACTGGCAGCTAGTATGTGTGCCAAGCTGTGGTTCTGACGGCAAGGCTGGAGCCCCCTCAAGGATGTGGTACCTCCTTAGTTAGACCATGGGAGAAAGTGGGGCAGGAACTTTCTTTTTTAGCAGCTAACTCAGCTGGCAGGAGCCTAAGACCTCAGAATGACTGCAGGACAGGCTGTCTCTGGCAGTGTGGACTGGACTGGGGGGCCTTCTGCTGGTAACTAGAGTCTTTCCAGCCCCTCCTCTGTGCCCTGGGGCTCTTCCTGCTGTGTAAGGCAGAAGGCAGCCCTTTACCCCTCTCCCCCTCTTTCCAGGCCTTGCTCAACAAAGCCATTGAAGCTGCCTTGGCTGCCAGGAAAGAGTGGGACCTGAAGCCTGTGGCAGACCGGGCCCAGATCTTCCTGAAGGCGGCAGATATGCTGAGCGGGCCACGAAGGGCTGAGGTCCTTGCCAAGACCATGGTGGGACAGGTGAGGATTAACAGGCTCCATTCCTGTCACTAGACATTGGCTGAGCCTCTGTGTGCCAGGAGCTGTTGGAGGCTCGGAGATGTGCTCCAGAAACATTCCTCGGAGTGGGGATATAGCATAGGTTACCGCACTAGGCGGATTGTGCTGAGCCCATGTGTCCTGCTGTGGGCCCGTCACCTCCCCTCCATTCCTGTCCCCCTACTCTGGGCCAAGCCTTTGCCATTTCAGGCTTATCAGTCACTCTACTAGAGGTGGCTAGCCTTCTGACTTTGCTCTATGGCACTGCCATCTACAAATATGTCAGACTGTGTGCATAGCCACCGTGGGACACACGGGGCTCACAAAGCTGCCGATTGGACCCCGCTGCCGCCAGTCTCCCCGCAGCCCTCAGAGGGATCGTTTAAACACCCACCAAGTTGCTCCTGACTCAGGGACCACCAGGGTCTCTCTCCTAGGTTCTCATCCTATACCTGGGGCCCCTCTCTCCCTCTCCCCATGATGGAGTTTGAACTCAGCAGGAGTCTGTGGGAAGCCCAGGCCTCCTCTAGCTCTGCCCAGTGTCCACCGCCTAGAATGGACCCTGACTATCTGGTCAGGCTCCATCCTTACCTCTATGGGGTTACCTGGCATTCCAAGCCCAAGAAGGGCCGTTCTGTTCCATTCGGGAGTGTTTTGCTCCTCGTCAGTTACAGTTAATGCTCAGGTAGTGGCCGGGTGTTACGTGTATATTGACTTCCTGGCGAGATCTGTCTTGCTTGAACTTCGTCTTTAAGTTGTCAAAGGAGTCTCCTGAGAAATGCAGTTTGAGAAATGGGCTTTTCAAGTGAGCAGTGCCCTGCACTGAGGAAGGAGCCAGGGAGAAAGACACAGTTTGGCCTCCTCTAAGAGTTCTGCTAAAGGAACCGCTGGCCTTAATTCTAGCATGATGAGTCCCACCTGCTCACCTATCTCTATGGTGAGAGCGCCCTCTGCTGCACAGAGGCGGGATGACAGCTCCCCACCTTTGCAGTGTTGAATTTATGCTATGAGGGAGATTATCAGGATTATGTGGGCTGTCACATTTGTCTTGAGATTCACCGGATTCTAGGTAGCACTCTGCAGGTCTTAGCCTCCTAGGCTCCACACTCTAATCGCATGTCAAGAATTATGAGCTGTGTAGCTCTGCAAGATGGTCAGCAGATGCTTTTCCGGTCCAGTGTACGTTAGTCTGTTTGATGGAAGAGGTTCGGATGCCTGAGAATCAGGTCCTTTCCCTCCTCAGTCCCAAGGCCAGGCCTGGCCAGCCCACTGAAGGTTTCTGTTCCCTTCTGGAGGCTGGCTCTGGCCTGTGTGCTGTCACTGAACCCGGGCCACCCTCCTAACAGGGAAAGACCGTGATCCAAGCGGAGATTGATGCTGCAGCGGAGCTCATCGACTTCTTCCGATTCAACGCCAAGTTCGCCGTGGAACTGGAGGGGGAACAGCCCATCAGCATGCCGCCCAGCACCAACCACGTGGTGTACCGGGGGCTGGAGGTACTGCAGGGCAGGCAGCGAGCGGGCCACAGGGGCTGCTGGGAGCAGCGAGCGGGCCACAGGGGCTGCTGGGAGCCTTGAGCTCTGCCTCACCCTCTCCCTCTTACTCAGGGCTTTGTGGCAGCCATCTCACCCTTCAACTTCACCGCAATCGGAGGCAACCTGGCAGGCGCACCAGCCTTGATGGTGAGGAACCGGGGACAAGGCCGTCAGTCATGCCCCAGATCTCCAACAAGCACAGACCCCGCCCTCAGTCGTGGGAGAAGCGCAGACGGTGGTAGCTGTGGCCGAGAATAAGCTCTGGGTTCCAGCACAGCCGTGTCCGTTTGTGGGAGACCCGAGCAGACCCCAAGCTCAGAGGCACAGTTTCCTCCTTTGTCAAACAGGAGCAATGATGTATGTGTGGCGGGGGTGCATGCCATCAGGCTTCCAACATTGAGTGAGACGTGCTAGACACCAGGCAGGTCCAGGCGAGAGTGAGCCACGGGTCCAATGGCCGCTGATGGTGGTGTTGACCTGGAGTGCTCACGTGTGTGGCAGCCATTGACACTGTGCTGATGATGTCATTTAACTAAAAAAAAGCAGCGAGAGAAGTGGCTGCCCCTGTGCCTCTTTGCCAGGCGACACCTGAGATGTACAGGAGGGACTTACTTGTCAAGGCTGGTAAACAGTGGAATAGCTAGGAATTTGTTGAGTGAAGGTGCCTGTACCATGAGCTCCCAGTCTGATGTCGGGGAAACAGGCCAGTCCTCAGCAGGCTGGGGAAAAGGAGAGCCGGTGTTTGTGGGGTATGGCTCCCCATGTGCGTCTTCCGTGCATACACAGGGACAACCTCGTGCATCAGCAAATGGGCCCTCCTGGTGCCTGTGACGCTGCACGTGCTCTGGCCCAGCACCCGTGCAGAACATCTGTGAATACTTGCCCAGCCACACCCAGGAGTGGCCCAGAAACACGGAGAACAGCCCTAGCCTGGAGTGAGGGCAGGATTCGGCCCAGGCTTGCAGGGAAAGGGAACCCAGGCTAGAGTCAGAGGCGAAACTTGGGTCCTCCATGGCAGGGAACTCTGGAAATGGTGCAGATGTTACACGAGTGGGCTTAGGTGGGGCACGTGGGGTATAGAGTGGTTCCAGGTAAGGGTGACCATGCTGTCGGGTACAGTGGGGTACGTGGCTGGTATGGTTGGTATCCTACTGCCTTGTGAGTCATGTTCACACCTTTTTGGCAGGGCAACGTGGTCCTGTGGAAGCCCAGCGACACTGCCATGCTGGCTAGCTATGCTGTCTACCGCATCCTCCGGGAGGCTGGCCTGCCCCCCAACATAATCCAGTTTGTGCCAGCTGATGGGCCAACATTCGGGGACACGGTCACCAGCTCAGAGCACCTCTGTGGCATCAACTTCACAGGCAGTGTGCCGTAAGTCCCTGGGGGGCCGGTGGGGGAGGGCCAGGGCACAGTGGTGTAGGGAAACGGTGCCGCTCTCTGGGGCTGTGAACCCAGAGGTCACACGCTGATCTTGCCCACTTTCTCTGCATGATCAGCCTCTCTCAATCTAGTTATTTTTTTTAACCTGTCAAACAAGAGTGGTAGTCCCTATCTTTTTTGGTTTTGATCTTTTCAAGACAAAGTTTCTCTGTGTAAAAATCTTGGCTGTCCTGGATCTCGCTCTGTAGACCAGGCTGGTCTCGAACTCTCTGAGATCCGCTGCCTCTGCCTCCCAAATGCTGGGATTAAAGGCACCACCACCCGGCATTGGTCCCTATCTTGCTGAGTGTTTGGAAGGATGGGAAAGGAGGGTGCTGTGTGGGCTGGGAAGCACGGCCCATGGCTGATAGCAGGCAGCCTTTACCATGGAGGACATGTTTGGGCGAGCTGGAAACAGGAGATACGTGTCCTGCTTCTTGGAGAAGGCACCCTGGTGAAAGATTGGCTAGGCAGAGGTGAGGAAGTGGGAACAGGGTTATAGGAAGGGGAAGGACACCAAGGGGGCTTGCAGGCTGAGCCTAGGATGTGCTGCAAGGCCTGTCCCTTGGGCCTTGGGGGGTGGAGTTGGGGGAGGGCTGGATAGTCCTCACCAGTCACCTGCTCACTGACTCAGCAGCACAGGGTTCTGTGCCACAGCTGGGAATAAGTGAATAGTAAGGTCCCCTGCTCACCACCCCCCACCCACCTCCCTTGGTCCCACCTCTCAGATTTAGCCCAGTGGCTCCTAGGAGCCTTTTGTATCTTCAGAAGTGTCTGGGCTGCACGCTGAAGGAGGCAGGGGACACAGAAGGTTATAGGGAATGGTGTAAGCATAGTTCTGTTTCAGGCTCGGGTTGTCCACTGGACCTGGGGAGTGACTGGGTTTTTTTTTCTTGGATTCCTAATAGCCATGGCCCAGCCATGTCTAACTGAAACTGTTTTATTGTAAAAATCCGTATTGTGTGTGTGCTCTGGTCCCTCTGGGCTTGCGTATCTCATGGAGGTGGACGACATTTTGTAGGTCCCCCCAGTCCCATCTCAGGTCCTTGGTCAGTATATCCCGGGTCTGCCCATTGCTGGCCGTCCCAGCCCTTGCAACTGTACTCTGTCCTAGGAACCGGCTGGAGCTGTTCCAGAAGGCCTTCTCAGGAGGTTGTGGGCTGCAGGGATTGGGATAATGGCACGGACCAGGCAGGGATGTCAGAACCTAGGGCAGAGCAGCATGCTGAGCCGAAGGCAGTCTGCAGGGCTGGAGTCTGGGTCCAAGACCTTCTGGCCTTAACAGAGAGGGCATGGTTGACCAGGACAGACGCTGTCAGGAGTACAGGCTTGGGGACGTTGAGTCATGTGTCGGTCATTGACCGAGGAGTCTTCTGGGCATCTGGGTAGAGGTGATTGGGACAGCCAGGTGTCCCATTTGCACCTGCAGCTCTTGCTGTGGAGCACCTTACCAGCGTGGCTTCTCTGCACCTTCCCCGCCTGGGTCGCTGGTGTGGGTGGCAGCTTCGGGACTGCTGAGGAGGTCTTTTCCCCAGAGGCCCTGCTCTGCCAGTGCTCGGGTCTCTGCCTGTTAGCAGGCGGAGTGGGCCTGGCCCTCGTTTGCCACGCTCTGGCAAGCTGCTAGGCCGAAGGTGGGAAAGTCATAAATTACCGTTAGCTACTGTGGCTGGGTGATTAGCATTTTTATTGTTTTGTGGTGTTGAGGTTGGTCACAGTGAAGCCTGGGGAGGAGGCGGTGTCTCTGGGGCGGCAGGTCAGGGCACAGCCTGAGTCGTTGGTTTGGTCCGTCAGGCCAGGCACTGGGCCAGGATGCCCCTCATAGCCACAGGGGTGTGTATTCCTTGTTAGGCACTGCGGTGTGCCCAGCGTGATCCTAAGTCCCGACTCATACCGGCATCCATGCGCGTGGAGGGTTCTTGTCACTAGGTGAGGTGCAGAATTGAAGGCTCAGAGACAGCAAGTCATGAGCCCAAGATCACACAGCCCTGTGTCAGAGCCACGGCCAGCACTTTCTGTTTTCACATCTGGGCCTGTGTGCCACCTTGCTCCCCAACCCCGGTCACAGCTGCCACCACCCACTTAGTTCCTCTGGTTCTACGATGACCCCCCTCCCCACCCCAGGTCTTTTAGCTTCTTCCTAGGGAGGCTGCTTGACATGCCTCTTTGCTTCTAGCACCTTCAAGCACCTGTGGAAGCAGGTGGCCCAGAATCTGGACCGTTACCGGACCTTCCCGCGCCTAGCCGGAGGTAAGCCCCGCCGCTCACACGCTTCCAGGGCTCCCCTCTTCCTGGGCCCTTAGGAGAGGGCAGGAGGTCAGAGTGGGGGTGGCCAGGATTCTCTTGGGTTGCTGGGAACCGATATTGGAGACTTCTCAACCTGCCTCTGCAGTGGCCCCCTCAGGAGCCCCGTGTGATACGGAAGCCCTTAAACATGCCTGTGTGTGGAGCTGAAAGCCACGTTCCTCTGAGGCGTGTGTTAGTCGTTAGCACACACGGCCGGGGGATGCTGTGGTGGATGGCGGGGGTCTGAGCAGGGGAGGAAGGAGCCTGGGGTGTGTGTGTGTGTGTGTGTGTGTGTGTGTGTGTGTGTGTGTGTGTGTGACAGTGACCACACGTTGACAATGATAACTCCTGAGAAACCATTCTGTGGTCACAAAAACGTGACACACGTCGTCGTGTGAAACAAAGCCAGAGGAGTCGTCTCCTGCAGGGCTTCTCAGAGCCTTTAGTACTCCATTTATGTACTTGGAGAGCATAATCAGCTGTGCAGTGTTTCCCAAACTCCCCGGGCCACGGAACCCCATTTTGCAAAGTCTCTATGGGACAAGAGTTTTCTAGAACACACTTTGGGAAAGTGCTGAGACCTCAAGAAAAGGTCTGTCTGGGGCACACTCGACAGTAGAAGCTGGGGCTGGTGGTCTAATTTTCTAAGCCCAGTGTGAGGTGGGACCCCTGGTAAGGCCCTTCCTGAGCTGGCTGGCCTCTGGTGGTGTGCCTGGGCTGGCGTAGCATTTGACTTTCCCAGCCCCCCATGTCCTCAGTCCTTGCCTTTGTGAGAGGAAAGGTGGACCCTGCAGGGGAGGGTGTGGGTGGCCCTTCCCTCTCAAGGCCATGGCCCAACCTGGAGCCAATGGCTTCATCACTTTGCCTCGGTTTACTCATCTTTGAGATGGGAGGGCGACAATGGGGGTAGTCCTTGGGATGTGGGGAGGCAGTTCAGGGTGCTTCCTCCAGTACCTGGCAGGTGGTGTGTGCTTTTGGTTGCTGTTATCTGTTGTAACTGAGCAGGTAAACTGAGGCTGGAAGGTGCTGTGACAGTCTGAAGGTCTTCTCTAAGGGAATAGGTGGGCTTCCCTGGGAGGTTTCAGGAAAGCCTGGGTGGGCTCTTGGGAGCTTAGCTGGCTGTACTCCTGCCTCATGTTGACCATTTGGTTTTCTCATCTGTGATGGGGAGTGGGTGCCAATGCCCTCTGCTCTCCTGTTCCCTTCCCCTGGCCTTGCTTCGTCTTCTGGGGAGTGGGGCCGGCCTGGCTCATGGCTCCTTTGCTCCTCTCTCTCCTAATTGCTTCCTCTCATTGCCTGCTGAATGTGGGGCTGTGGACTGGTGTGGGTGGTGGCTTGGGCAGCAGCCAGCAACCTCCACTCATGTCCACACCCTGTGCTCTGTAGAGTGTGGCGGGAAGAATTTCCATTTTGTGCACAGCTCGGCCGACGTGGACAGCGTGGTGAGCGGGACGGTGCGCTCGGCCTTCGAGTATGGTGGTCAGAAGTGCTCAGCCTGCTCGCGCCTCTACGTGCCACAGTCTCTGTGGCCACAGATCAAAGGGCGGCTGCTGGAAGAACACAGCAGGATCAAAGTGGGCGACGTGAGTGGCACCTCCCGCTGCACCCAGCAGGTGGCTGATGAGATTGGCTGCCGCTGTCTCCAGCTCTTTGAGTGCCCGGTCCTTCCCTGGGGCTCTCTCTGGCTCTTTGAGGCAGGGTCCTTCCCTTGGGGCTCTGTGCATGTGGGGTGGGCTGTGGGGAAGGGTCTCCCTTTGTCTCTGGCCCGCAGTGTCTCATCTCTCCCTCCCTTGTCCCCAGCCTGTAGAGGACTTTGGGACCTTCTTCTCTGCAGTGATTGATGCCAAGGTAAGGGGTGGGTCACAGCACAATCTGGGGGGAGGGTGCTGGACCCAGAGCTAGGACAGAGAGGGGCAGGTTCGTAGGTGTGGTTTGTAACCAGACATGCCTCCCTGGCCTGGAAGAGGACAGGATCATCCATGCCGGAAATTGCTTTTGTCTGCACACTCTTGAGCCAGGCTCAGCAAGCCCCTAATGCGTATTTGTGTGCACACACTCATGGACACATACACACATATGTGCACTTGAGATCACAGCTCTGGAACCAGAGTGTAAACGACCTTGAAAACACATCTCTGTAGCCACATGCACATATCATGTGCTTAAATGTAAACACATAGCTATATATGTACCTTTCCATATGTTTATCTCAGCGTGTGTTTATATGTAAGGATACCTGTGGTTTTACCACACATGAGCATTCACACACACTGTGTAACACATATATATATATATATCCCACATATGTGACATACTCACATACACACACCCCATATACATATACAGCACACACATACATACCACATACATGCACTTATATACTTATATACATAACCCCCCACACACACATACACTCAAGACACAGACACATGCTACATACACACATATATAACACAAGCAGGTATCCTTTTCTGTGTCCCTGCCCCTCCAGGTCTCTGGTCTCTGCATGCCTGGCTTCCTGACCATTTGGCAGGTTAGCCGGGCCTTGCTCTTAACCCTGAGTGCCTCCAACCCTACCCCCTTCTCAGAACTCAGGCCCTTTAGGCAGAGGTGTTTTGGGGTGAATCTGAGGGACAGCTGTTTTTGACACTGTCCTGCTCACCTGCCCTAGGCCTTCGCACGCATCAAGAAGTGGCTGGAGCATGCGCGTTCCTCGCCCAGCCTCAGTGTCCTGGCAGGGGGCCAGTGCAACGAGTCGGTGGGTTACTTCGTGGAGCCATGCATCATCGAGAGCAAGGACCCTCAGGAGCCCATCATGAAGGAGGTGATTGCAGTGGGCTGTGTAGCTACAGGGCTGTCCTTGGGCACAGCATCACGCGGGGCTCTAACACTGTCTGGTGTCATGGGTGAGGAGGGGTGGCTGGCCGGAATGGCTCACAGAGTGAATAGACCTGGGTCTTGAGCTTCAGGCCTATCCAAGACTCCGTCCTTGTCGCTGTCAGCGCTGGCTGTGGCCTGGCACTCCATTGCCACAGCTACCACAGCTACTATGGAACTATGGCAGCTGTGGGCTCCCTGGCTCCCTGTGTGGCTGTGGCTGATGCCTGAGATCCAGGGAAATCCTTGCTGGGGAGGGGCCCCGAGGAGGGAGATGCCTTAGCACTTGCTGCTGAGTGAGCCGCACTGCTGCTGCTGCTTTGCTGTCCAGGTGAGGGCATGGCAGGGAGGCCGGAAAGTTCTGGAACTTTGGCCAAATGGTCAGGAAGCCAGGCATGAAGAGACAGAGGGAACCTGGAGGAATCCGCCCGTCTCTGCCTGTGCTCAGGGCGGCTGTGTGGTCTGAGGCCTGGGCTGGTGGGGAGGATGGCCAGATGGGGACATCATAGTGACTGACCCCTCTCTCGTCTTCCCAGGAGATCTTCGGTCCTGTGCTGACGGTGTATGTGTACCCGGATAACAAGTACAGAGAGACGCTGCAGCTGGTTGACAGCACTACCAGCTATGGCCTCACGGGGGCAGTGTTCGCCCAGGATAAGTGAGTGGCCTCAGCCCTGAGAGCGGGGCTGGTGTGCTGTCCCTGCCAGCTCAACAGCATCCCCCTGCCTCCTAGACGCAGTTCCTGCTCACCCTAACCTCGACTCTTTGCATTTTCCTTCCTCCTCGGCCCTGTAAGCCACCGTGTCTGCCCCTGAGAGGGAAGTACTGGGATTGGAGCCGGAGAGGAAAGCATGGGGGCCTGGGTGTTAGCTAAGTTTCTGTGAAATGGCCCGGTTGGACTGGGACCCCTGCCCCCATTGTTCCCACAGCTGTGGCCTGACCCTCTATGCTCTCTGTCCAGGCCTCCCAGTGGCCCCAGGAGGCAGGTGAGCTGATCCCCTTCTCAGGGGAGAAGCTGAACCTTGGAGACTAACTTGTCCAGTGCCCACTCTAGCAGCTGGCCAGTGTCCTGTTTCTACTATGGCTGCTTGCTTAGCTGGAAAGCCAGTGAGGGCTGCCTGAGGGATTGGAGGCCACACCTGGGGCTGGCAGCCTCTCTGATCACTGTCCTGTCTCCTAGGGCAATCGTCCAGGAGGCCACGAGGATGCTGAGGAATGCTGCTGGCAACTTCTACATCAACGACAAATCCACTGGGTCCGTGGTGGGCCAGCAGCCCTTCGGGGGTGCCCGGGCCTCTGGTGAGTGGGAGGCGAGTCCGGGTCAGAGGCCATAGGTCATTGCTTCAAGGCTGTCACTAGGAACAGAACAACTGTTGGGGGTATATGAGTGTTCAAATACAGAATGCTTTCAGGAGCTTCTGAAGCTAGGAGGCCATTCTATTGTACGGGGAAGGAAACTGAGGCATGGGGGAGGGTTGTGAATGTTAGCTTTAATGTCCACACTTCTACCACCAGGCTTAAGATCACCTAGGTTCAATGCTCTCTAGGTCATAGTTGGAGAAGCTCTGGATGGGCAGGCAGTGAATTGCCAGGGGCTACTACCCCCTAGTGGCAGCCAGGGCCAGAACACATGTTAATAAGAATGTGATGTTTCTACCCAGGTAAACAGCATGTAGCATTTAAGGCAGCCTGTCTCTTCAAATATCTGTCGTCTCCCCCCCCCCCTCTCTCTCTCTAACCAAAAACATTCAAAGGCTGGTCTTCTAGGTCTTTGAAATACATGGCATAATTGTTAGCCATATTCACCCCATGGTGCAGAATGTAGCACCCCCAAGGATTTGTTCCTGACTTAATGCAGTGTCCCCCAGATTCCAAGCTTCTAGTAACTGTTCTCATTGCCAGCTTCTGTGAGATCAGCTCTTTCAGGTCCCATGAGATGAGAGCACACCATTCTTATCTTTCGGAACCTGGCTTACTTCATACAGCATAACAGTTACTAGTTCCCTTTTCGTGAGTGAATAATAATCTACAATGTGGAGGTACCACATTTTTTTTCACCACCCATCTATCAATGGGCCCTTTGGTTGTTCCCTTTTCTTGTCAGTTGTGAACAGAACAGAAGTGAACGTTGGTGTTCAGATGTCTCTTCAGTATGCTGGCTTAATATCCTTTCCTGGCTAAATACCCAGGAAGGATTGTTGTAGGGTTTTTTTTTTTTTTTTTTTTTTTTTGTGTGTGTGTGTGTGTGTGTGTGTATGTGTGTGTGTGTGTGTGTTGGGGGCGGGCAGTTCACAGGGTTTCTATGTATAGTCTTGGCTGTCCTGGAACTAGCTCCATAGATCAGGTTGACTTTGAACTCACAGAGATCCACCTGCTCTGCCTTCTGCATGCTGGGATCAAGGATGTGCGCCACCACCGCCCAGCGGATTGCTGTAGCTTTTAAAGAGCAATTTCTAAACCAATACTCATGATTCTACACTAACCTACCTTCCTGTGTGCCGGGCTTTTCTTTCTTCTACATCCTCCTCAGCACGCATGTGGTGTGTGTGTGTGTGTGTGTGTGTGTGTGTGTGTGTGTGTGTGTGACTAGTTTCTTTGTTGACTTCCTTTCTGAATGATCTGCCCTTTGCTGGGAGGGGAGTATTTACAGTTTCTGCTGTTATATTGGAGTGTCTCTTTCTCTTTGTGTCTATTAATATTTGCTTTCTATGTTTCGGTGTTCTGATATTGGTTGCCTCTGTATTTACAGCTGCTGTTTTCTGTCCTTGACTTTCTCATTTATAACCCTTCCCCTACCCCCCCCACCTTCCTCTCATCTTCCCTCCCCCCCCCCAGTTTTAGTTTAGAGTCTACTTTATTTGCTATGAGCTGCTCCTATGCCTTTGAGATCCATTTATATCTTCTTCCTGTGTCCTCAGGGGTGAAGTGTGTTTCTTGTAAACCACATATAATTGGGTCTTGCTTATTTATTTACTTAAGAATAAGTAAACTTTTTTAGCTGGGTAAGATGGCACATACCTTTAATGCCAGCTCTTGGAAGGCAAAGGCAAGTAGATCTCCATGAGTTCCAGGCCGACCAAGGCTGCAAAGTGAGACCCTGTCTCAAAAAATTTGGCCCAGAACATGCTATGTAGACCAGGCTGGTCTTGAACTCACATAGATCTACCTGCCTCACCTCCCAAGTGCTGGAATTAAAGTGTGCACCACTGCACCTGGCCCAGCATCTCTCTTTTTTTTTTTAAATAACTAAAAAAATTATATGTATGTGTATGAGTAACAGGCCACATGTATATAAATACTCAGAGAATCTAGGTGATGATGTCAGATCCCCAGGAGCTGGAGTTGCTAGAGGTTGTGGCCTGCTTTGTATAGGACTGGGAACCAAACTCTGGTTCTCTAGAAGACCAGGAAGAGCTCTCTGTCCAGCCTGGGTCTTGGTTTTTTAAATCCATTCACTCACTATGACTTTTAATTGCAGAATTTAACTCATTTACATTTAATGTAATTACTGATAGGTAAGGCTTGCTTATTCTTTCTGCCTCTCTTACCAACTTCCTTTATGCTCACATGATTCACTCAAGTATTGTGTTTTAATTCCTGCCTTGGACTGTCCATCTCTCCTTCATTTCTAAAGAGCACCTTGGCTGGGCAGTGTTGCTTTTGATTGGTATTTTCTCTCTTTGGTTCTGTGAGCCTCAGCCTCTCCCCTGCCCTCTGGCCATGCACACTTGGCCCTGATATGCTCAGCAAACTCTGATGAATGTGTTTAGTTTCTGCTTCTCAGCAGGGTGCATTCAGGAGGGTGCATTGTAGACAGAGCCATCATTTACCCCTGTGCTGCCCCATTCACTCCCCCAGCCCCAAGACCCCTACCTGCCAAGAACCATTGTGCATTCTCTTTCCCACAGGAACCAATGACAAGCCAGGAGGCCCCCACTACATCCTGCGCTGGACATCACCCCAGGTCATCAAGGAAACTCACCAGCCCCTGGGGGACTGGCGATACTCCTACATGCAGTGAGCTCTGCTCAGCACCTATACGTCTACCTGTCTGTCCATCCAGATGACTGACATCTCTGCACTGACCCCCGGCTCCCCACCAGCTCCTTCTGGACACTTCACAGCTGAGATTGACCCTGTCCTGGCCATTGAGCTGTAACCTGACCCCTCTTCCCTTGGAGTCAGGTGACCAGGCTTTGGCTTTGGGTCATACTGGGAAAGAAGAGCCAATTCGCCCAGAAATCTCATCTGCTACGGAACACCCTGGTGCCTGGCCAGCTCTCCGCCTGGCTGCTTTACTCTCCTTATCCGAGGCCCCTTGGCTCAGAGACTCTGAGAACAGAGAGAGACACTCTCGGGAGCCTGTGGGGAAAGGAGACAGCTCTGGTGCCCCGCAGCCTCATCACTCAGACTCCTGACCTTGGCCTCGGCCCCTCCACATATCCAATGAGATAGGATCTCAGTCAGGTGGCTGCAGGGGTACCAGCTGGCTTTGCCCCTCGGTCTGCTAGATGCTCCTGCAGGCACTTGTGCCCAGCCGTATGCCTTAGACCCATGTGCCTTCTCTAGGGTGCCTGGGTGTCCCTG
Organism: Peromyscus eremicus; assembly: GCF_949786415.1. Classification (NCBI taxonomy): domain Eukaryota; kingdom Metazoa; phylum Chordata; class Mammalia; order Rodentia; family Cricetidae; genus Peromyscus; species Peromyscus eremicus. The sequence continues at coordinate 150,832,317 of NC_081417.1, forward strand.
AGCCTTCATCTCTCCTGGCCATCTGCTGGGAGTGAGCAGTAGTGGTCACCTGGGAAACCTTGAGCTGGGCCTCCATTCCATACTCTTGTCTGAGCAGCCAGATCAGTGGTGGCCAGGGCGAGTTCCTACTTGGGTCCTGGATGATCAAGTGTTATTTTTAGTAGCTTGAGAGCCTGCAGGGTTCCCCTTTAAGGACATTTGCCAAGGGATCCACATACAGCTGATGTGGCTGTCCCCAAGGGCCACCCCGGGTCACCACGGTCCACACCAGTACCAGGCCAGCTCTGAGCTCTGCTTCCTTTCAGGGTCTGTGTGTCTCCCAGGGATCAGGGCTCCCAATTCCGTTGGTTCTACACTGTGAGGGGGTGGGGCGCACTTACTGTCACCCAATAAAACACTAGCTGCCAAATCAAAGTCGTGGTGGTTGTGGAGGGAGGTGAGGGGCTGGCTAGCTTCTCTTTCCGAATCTAATGCATGGCCGACATCTTGTCATATGGTGCAGTTGGATGCCCGTGGTGGAATAAGGGGGCTCTGAGGCTGGGGAGTCCCTGCTGGAGGTAGCAGTGACCCTGGAACCCGGTCTAAAATCTGGATTTAGATCATGGCTTTCTGTCTGCTGCCAAGGTGATCGCCAGAAAATCATGTAAATTCCCCTACACTCCATCTCTCCAGCTCTAAAATGATGGATCCCCTTGTGTATACAGAGGGTCAAGTGAGCCGCTCCATGTGGATTCCGGACAGCAGAAGACAAGTGCTCAGATATGTTACCTGTTTACCCAGTGTTCTACCACTGGGTGCTGTGGTGGTTAATTTTATGTCCATCTTGCTGGGCATAGTCCCCAGAGACCTGGTCAACCATTGTGGAAGTTTCTATGACAGTGTCTTTTGGATGAAAGTAAGATTTAAATTAGTGGGCTTTTACATTTTTATTATGTGTGTTTGTGTGCTTGTGTGTACGCATGTGTGTACTGGTGCCCAGAGAAGCCAGAAGGGGAGATTAAAACAGTTGGGACTGGTGTTAGAGGCATCTGTGAGCTGTGCAATGTGGGTACTCAAATCCAGACTCTAGCTGTCTGGCAGGGCAGTGAGCACTATAACCACTGAGCCATCTTTCCAGCCCCCAGTGTGTTTATTTTGAGACATGGTCTTGCTGTGTAGTCTAGATTAGTCTCGAATCCGGATGCCTCAGCCTCCCGAGTGCTGGGTTTACAGGCGTGTGTCTCCATGCCTGGCTTTAGGAAGCACAGCAGATTCTTCATAGTGTGAATGGGCCTTGTCTGATCAGTTCGGTGCTGAAATAGAACAGTAGATGAGCTCACCCAGGCTCAGTAGACTACCAGTAGACTACCCTCTGGAGACAGTTCTTCCCAGGCCTTCTCATCCTCCCTCCATCTGTCTCCTCATACATATCTTCCTCTTTCCCCTTTCTGTACCCCATGGATTCTGTGTTCCTGGAAAACCTTGGCTAATACACATATCAAGGACTCTATGTGTCTCTGTACTCCCAGCTCCCACTAGCAAGTACAGCCTCACTCCTTTTTTACAGATGGGGAAACTGAGGCAGAGCTGACATAGTACTTCCCAGCTGTCTTAGTTAGGGTTTTTATTGCTATGAAGAGACACCATTGCAGCATGATTCTTTTTTTTTTTTTTTTTTTTTTTTAAGATTTATTTATTTATTTTGTATACAGTGTTCTGCCTGCATGTATGCCTGCAGGCCAGAAGAGGGCACCAGATCTCATTATAGATGGTTGTGAGCCACCATGTGGTTGCTGGGAATTGAACTCAATACCTCTGGAAGAGCAGTCAGTGTTCTTAACCTCTGAGCCATCTCTCCAGCCCCTGCAGCATGATTCTTAAAAGGTCTTATTAATAAAAACAAACCTGGAGCCAGTTATTGGGGTGAACACTGAAAGATCAGAGAAACAGATCTAACCTCACCTTGCCAACTTCTCAGCTGATCCTATTTCCTCAGACTGGAGGCCTCTCAGTCCTCATCTAGAATGAATCTCAGCTGAACTGCTGCTAAAAGCCTAAAAGCTTAACCAGGCTGTAGTTCCTGGTTTTCACGCCTTATATATCTTTCTGCTTCCTGCCATCACTTCCTGGGATTAAAGGCGTATGTCACCATGCCTGACTGTTTCCAGTGTGGCTTTGAACTCAGAGATCCAGATGGATCTCTGCCTTCGGAATGCTAGAATTAAAGGTGTGTGTGCCACCATTTTCTGGCCTCTATATCTAGTGGCTGTTCTGTTCTCTGACCCCAGATAAGTTTATTAGGGTGCACAATATATTGGGGAACACAGTATCACCACACAGCATGACCATGGAAACTTTTACAAAGAAAACCTTGAATTGAGGTGGCTTGCTTACAGTTTCAGAGGTTCAGTCCAGTATCATCATGGTGGGACATGGGGGTGTGCAGGCTGACATGGTGCTGGAGAAGTAGCTGAGAGTCCTACATCTTGCAGGCAAAAGGAAATGGTCTGTCTCACTGGGTAGTATCTTGTGTAGCAGGAATCTCAGAAGGTCTTATTAATAAAATCAAACCTGAGGCCAGTTATTAGAGTGAATACTGGAAGATCAGAGAAGCAGAACAAGCCACAGCTACCTCACCTTGCCAGTTCCTTAGCTGATCCTGTTTCCTCAGACTGGATGCCTCTGAGTCCTCATTTAGAATGAATCTCAGCTGAACTGCTGCTCGAAAGCCTGAAAGCTTAACCAGCCAAAATGCTTCTAGTTTTTGGTCTTCACGCCTTATATACCTTTCCACTTTCTGCCATCACTCCCTGGGATTAAAGGCTCACTTTCTGGGATTAAAGGCATGTGTCACCATGCCTGGCTGTTTCCAATGTGGCCTTGAACTCACAGAGATCCAGAGGGATTTCTGCCTCTGGAATACTAGGATTAAAGGCATGTGCTACCACTGCCTATCCTCTATGTTTAATATTGTGGCTATTCTGTCTCTGACCCCAGATAAGTTTATTAGAGTGGACAATATTTTGGGGAACACAATACCACCACAATCTTGAGCATATATGAGACCTACTCCAACAAGGCCACACCTACTAGTAGTGCCACTCCCTTTGGGGGCCATTTTCTTTCAAACCACCACACCAGGAGAGTGGTGTTGCTGGGAGGTGAACCCAGATATGTCTCTGCTGTACTCCTGTGTCCACACCTGGTGTTGTACCTCCTTGGGGTACAAGGAATCAATCACACCTGCTGGAAGGAGCCAGTAAGGGACCCTGCCCATGTGCAAAGCTCTGGGTTCAAGCTGATTGGCCACAGTAGCTCCCTTCTAGGTGGAAGTAACATGGATGCCCTGGCTGTGACTCACAGAAGGGAAGGATGGCATTTTTAACTCTGTTTATGTTTTTGAATGAATGGTGCCAATTACTCAGGGGCATACTGAGTAGCTTTTACAGTTCTGAAGATGGACCCTGGACTCTAGCACATGACAGGCAAGTGCTCTACCACTGAGCCCTACATCAGCCCTCTGGAAAATCCTCTCTCCCAGTGACCATACCAGGCCATTGTAGAGGTCAGAGGTGGTGGGGACAGTGGAAGGCAGATTTGATCTCAAGTCTGTATTCCTGGCAGTCTTCTCCATGAGGTCACTGGCTTCTCGGCTCTTCTGTCACTGTCTCTAGATGACCCTCCCATGATGTTTCCTTTTTAACTGCAGGGACTCAAAGCCATCAGTGGTCCCTTAGACTTGGGGCTGTTGGCTTTCAAGGCCACGCTCCCCGTTTGGGTTCCTGAGGCTTTGCATGGTCAATACTGTCAGTCCCCATGTCTGCGGTCACCCACAGAGCCCCTTCATTTCCCTGCTGTGGCCAGGGCCCCAGCCCCAGCCCTGAGCCTGGACAGGGACCATTTGACTGTGGCCGGACGTCCCTGCCGCCACTGCTGCACACACTGTCACTCAAGCATATGCTCTAAGGAAATGAAGGACCATCTGCTCCCTCCTGGATGCTGTGACCCGGAGCTTCAGCAGGAGGGGGCAGAGGAAATGGCAGGGTCCACACCTGCTCCCTTCAGCCAGCCCTGTCTTCATTTCCTTAGTCTGTGCATCAGTCCAGTGCCTCCGTCATCCCAGGGTGCAGAGAGCCCAGGCCAGGCTGGTCTAGAGCACAGGCTCTGTGTCTGGCATTGGACTGAGAATTGGCTTTAGAGAATTGAGCCTTGGGCTGGCAAGATGGTTCAGAGGGTAAAGGCACTTGCCACCAACCTGAGTTTTATGGTAGATGGCAAGAACCCACTCATGCAACCTGTCCTCTGACCTCCATCACTCATCCTAGCACGTTTGTGTGTGTGTGTGTGTGTGTGTGTGTGTGTGTGTGTGCGCACTTGCACACACAGTAAGTTAATTAGTAAAAAATACTTCGATCTCACCCTTCATCGTAGCTCATCGAGTGTGTCCTATCCCACCCATTTCCCTGATGAGGACAGTGAAGGACAGGTGGGTGACAGGATACCAGCACAAGAGGAAACGGCCAAGCTTCGGTTTACATCCCTGGATGTTAAGCCACGGGACCCCTCTGCAGCTTCTTGCCCAGGGTGGAGTCTCAGCCCTGACCCTTCAAGTCTGACACTTCTCAGCAGCTGGGGACCAAATGAAACATTTGGGAGACAAAGTTCTGGGGTGGCAGCCTGCAGCGTGGGACGCTTGGTGAGTGAGGACCTTTCAGCCTCAGTATCTGTCCTGGAGGCTGCACACACAGTGGGGACAGGGACCTGTTTATGGGCCCCATGATCCCGCCAGTTAGTCTAGTCCATGGCGGCCTGTGATGGCAGTGGGGCTTAGCTACCTTTCACAGATGAGAAACGGGGTGGGGGGGCGGGGAAGATGCTTAGAGGTGAGGAGGGGAGTGATGCTCTCATCCCTATGCAGGAAGCATCCCAGGTCTACAGAGTGCCCCACTCATTACCTCTTCAGATTTTTTTTTTTTTTGAGGTCTCAGGTAGCCCAGGATGGCCCCAAACTCCCTGTCCTGGTTATTTTTCTGTTGCTGCGATAAAATATGGACCTAAAGCAGCTTGGGGGAAGGAAACAATTCTTTTCAGCTTGTAGGTTGTAGTCCGTCATGGAGGGGCGTTAGAGCAGTAACCTGGGGGGCAGGAGCTGAAGTGGAGGCTGTGGAGGAATGATGCTTACTGGCTTGCTACCCACAGCTCACTCAGTTCGCTGTCATACCATCCAGGACCCCCTGCTGAGGGGTAACATCTCCTACCGTGAGCTGAGCCCTCCCACATATACCATTAATCAAGAAAATCCCTCTAGAGGTCTGCCCCCAGGCCAGTGTGATGGAGGCAATTCCACAGTTGAGGTCCCTCTTCCCAGATGACTGTAGCTGGTGTCAAGTTGACAAAATCTAACCAGTGCTCTGTATAGCCAAGGCTCCATCTCCTGAGTGTTGGATGCCAGCCCTACACCACCATGTCCAGCCACTCTAGAGATGTCTTCTAACATCCCATGAGGCTGAATGAGGAGTTGTGGAGGCCCAGCCTGTGGGCAACCAGTGCAGACCTCTCCAGTAGTCCCTGCCCAACGTCCGAACAAGATAGACTGGCTTGTGGACCCTGCCTAGGGGAAGGCCCACCCCTCTGCACCCTAAGCTAGCACAGCACCCAGTGTGTCCAGGAGGAGGGGGTAGGGGTGGAGACCAGAACTGAAGAGACAAGAAAGGGTATAAGGGTCTTGAGGGCGCAGAGTGGGAGGTGGTGGGGAAAGGTGCTTGGGCAGCCATTGGTTCCTACCCCAGCCCCTTCTGTCCATTGGGCATGCCAAATGGTAGGCCTACTTCTTCTCTTTGTGTGCCAAAGGAGACACCAAACCAATGGGCCAGGCTGGGCTCACTGTGCCCATGGCCATCCCCTCTGCCTTCTCTATCTGCTCTGCGTGTCCACCATGGCTGATTGTCACCTTCACAGCCAGTGACCACACAGGTATGAGCTCAGGCTGGGTGTGGCCACATCACGAAGACGCCTTGTCCTCCCATGGTGTGCAGGCCCCACTTGGCCCCAGAACTGTATCCTGCCCCAGAACTGTTCCTTCCCCAGAGCCCTTACGGCTGTCCACCTGTCCCCAGGCAGGATCATTACTATGTAAATGTTTGTGCAAATCTCAGTGTGGGGTGGCAGGCTCCGCGGTGAGGTAGGGGCATCTCCTAAAGCATTACTTCGCTGTCATGGGGCCCCAGGCAAGGACACTCCACTTGCTGTTTCTCCTACTACATATTCTGACTAAGCCAGTCCAGCTGGTAGAGAACTCCGACTTCCACCTGGCTGGGGACTACCTCCTGGGTGGCCTCTTTTCTCTCCACGCCAATGTGAAGAGCATCTCCCACCTCAGCTACCTGCAGGTGCCCAAGTGCAATGAGTGAGTCTCCACTTGAAGCTGCGGGTGGTGGCGGGGTGGGCATGGAGTCAGGGTCAGGGAAAGCAGAGTCCTCAGAAGGCCGGGCCAGGGCCCAGAATGCTTCTCATTCTTTGCCAACCCCCCAATCCTAGACCCAGCCTGCTAGTCTCCAGTGCCCCCCACCCCCTGCACGGTCTGTGCTGCTGAAATTTCAAGCAGTTGTGTTTGTAATCCTGAGATCTGGATTGCCCCTTTGTTACATCCCTGGAAAGACAGGATGTTAAGCTCACAGGGTCACCACCAAAGCCATCCTCCACTACCTGTGGGAGCCCCAGTAAGACCATGTCAAAGCCTTGTCTAGATGCCAGGCTCTGTGTGGTGGTGTTTGAGTACTGGGTTCAGACACTGGACACTGAGGAGCTCTTTGCAGTTTCCAAGGTTGTGGCTGGGGAGACAGGGAGTGCTCCAGGCTTGGAGAGTCCTTCTCCCTCCGTGAACCATTTGGGGTGACAGCACCATTTAGAGACCAAGTGCACACGGGAGCCATCCTGACCTTGCCCAGGTGGTGGAACGTTCTGGGAGATGGGAAAGAGGGAGGGAGAGAGGAAAGACTGACGAAGGGTTGACGGTGGGAATTCCCCACTTAGATGACGAGGAGGAGGATGGTGTATGGACTTGAGGCTGGGGAGGATGGTGCAGTGATGGCACCGGGCATGGTGCTAGGTTTTCTGATGCCTGCGATGATGATGGTGATGATGATGATGGTGATGAGGTCTGTAATGATTGGCAGGACCAGTGGCAGCGACATGGTAATGACACTAGTAATGTTGACTGCAGCAATAATGGTGGTAGTTAAATGGGTACAAGGACGGTGGCGGTGAGGTGGTCGTGGTTGTCGTAGTTATAGTGATGGTGGTGACGGTAGTCGTGGTGGCGGTAGTATTGGTAATGGTGGTGTTGATGGTTATTGTATTGTTTTAAAGGTGGGGGTGTTGATAGTGACTGTTAGCAGTTATAATAATGGTGTTTATGGTGGTGATGATGGTAGTGGTCATGGTATAGCAGTGGTGATGGTGTTGGTGATGATAGCAGTTGTGGCAGTAATGTTGGTGATGATGTAGTGGTGGTGATGGTGGTGATGGTGGTAATGATGGTATTATTGGTGATAGTGGTGTAGTAGTAGTGATGGCATATAGTAGTGATGGTGGTAGTGGTGCTATTAGTGATGGTGGTGGTAGTGGTGATGGTGTAGCAACAGTGATAGTGATGTGGTGGTGATGGTGGTGGTGGTGATGATGGTGGTAGTGATTGTTGTTAGGGGTGGTATAATGGTAGAAATAGTGGTAGTAGTGGTGATGGTGTTCCTGACGGTGGTGTTGGTGTTGACAGTGGTATAGTAGTAGTGATGGTATATGGTAGTGATGGTAGCAGTGGTGGTGATGTGTCATTGTCGGTGATAGTAACGGTGTGGTGGTACTGATGGTAGCAACGATGCTGATGTTGTTAGTGGCAGTGATGGTAATGATGTGGTGATGGTGGTGGTGGTGATGATCACAGTAACAGGGATGGCAGTGGTGGTGCTGGGACAGGGAGAGATGATGGTGACGGTGGGGATGGCAGTGACGGAGGAGATCAGGACAATGACGGGTGGACAATGGTAGAAGTCATAGGACTCACAGTGTGGACACAGGGACAGTGGTGACAAGATGTGGCAAATGCCAGAATCTTCTGTAATACTCCTTGTCAAGCTTTCCTGTGTGGGGAACCATCATTATCACCAGTACCACCATCATCATCATCACAGTCCCCTCCCCTCCCTGGGGACCCGCCCTCACAGTGTGAGCCCCTCCCCTCCCCTCCCTGGGGACCCGCCCTCACAGTGTGAGCCCCTCCCCTCCCTATGGACCCGCCCCTCACAGTGTGAGCCCCTCCCCTCCCCTCCCCTGCCTGGGGACCCGCCCCTCACAGTGTGAGCCCCTCCCCTCCCTGGGGACCCGCCCTCACAGTGTGAGCCCCTCCCCTCCCTGGGGACCTGCCCTCACAGTGTGTGGCCCTGCAGGTACGACATGAAGGTGCTGGGCTACAACCTCATGCAGGCCATGCGCTTCGCTGTGGAGGAGATCAACAATTGCAGCACTCTGCTACCGGGCGTGCTGCTTGGCTACGAGATGGTGGATGTGTGCTACCACTCCAACAATGTCCATCCTGGGCTCTACTTCCTGGCACAGGATGATGAATTCCTGCCCATCCTCCAAGACTACAGCCACTATATGCCCCATGTGGTGGCTGTCATTGGCCCAGACAACTCTGAGTCTGCCATCACTGTGTCCAACCTCCTCTCCCATTTCCTCATTCCACAGGTGATTCCTGGGAGATGTGGCTGGGAGAGGGGCAGAGGGTGAGGAGCTCTTCCCTGTCAGCCATGGTAGGAACATGAGCAGGGGCGGGCAGCAGTTCAAGCACAGGAGGCAGGCTGACTAACTGGAGCCTGTGGTGAATCTCTTCACCCTCTGAGCCTCAGTTTCCCCATCTGTAAAGTGGGCTGATGAAGCTCCACCCAGGACTTTCTGTGGGTTGAAGCACACAGTAGGTGGCCTGCAATGCTATCGTTCCCACCAACTGCATCTTTCTCAGGAATGAGAACTAAAGAGCATTCAGAATTAGCTTGCTCAATTGCCTAGCACAAAACCTGACTCACAGCAGGCCCTCAAGGAGTGCCTCCAGGGCCTGGGGAGATGGCTCAGTTGGTAAAGTGTTTGTTGCGCAAGCATGGGGACCTGAGTTGGGATCTTCAGCACCCACGTAAAACACCAGGGCCAGCACCGGGGACTGCGGATGGTGGAGACAGGATTCCCTAAGCTCATTGGATGGCCAGTCTTGCTCAGTGAGCTCCAGGTTCACTGAGAGGCCTTATCTCCAAAAACAGGGTGGACAGTGATTGAGGAAGACACCTAACGCTGCCTTCTGGCCTCCATACATGTGCACATGAACCCATACACACATGCTCAACACATGTGTGTGCATACACACATGTGCACATGTATCATGCACACACACATGTACACCCAAAAAGTGCTGATAGTCTCACTTATATTTTAAATTTGGGGGTGGGGTGGGGCATGAGATGGGGGTCTCTCTACATAGCCCCGATGTCCTAGAACTTACTATATAGATCAGGCTGACACTTCAAACTCACAGAGATCCAACTGCCTCTGCCACCTGAGTGCTGAGACTAAAGGAGTGCCCTGCCATGCCTGGCATCTTTAAGTTGTTTTGAGTCACATCTTCATTTACTTTTGGGGAGAGAATACATGCATGTATTATGGCACGTGTGTGGAGGTCAGAGGACAGTCTGTGGAAGCTGATTCTCTCCTTCCACCAAGTGGATCTTGGAAGAGTGAGCTCATCCTCTGGTGTGGAGGCAAATGCCTTTTCCTTCTCAGCCATCTTGCAAAGCTCTGACTGCTGTCCGTCCATCACCAGCCACATGGGTGAAAGCGCCCAGTCCAGCACAGCTGTAGAATACTAACTAAAGATCAGATTGGCACACAGTAGGCTGGCGCTAGTACTGGACTTGCTGCTGTGGCTCTTACCTTGTAAAGTACCCAGAGCAGGGTCAGACACATGGTAGGTGCTAACTATGTGCTTACATTTTGATGTGCAATGTCTGGTCCAGGACTGAGCTCATCCCTTGAGCACCTACTGTATGCCAGGGACGGTTGTGGGTGCTGGGGAAACACCTGGGAACCAGGCACAAATTCCTGCCTGCGTGCAGTCTGTTTCCTACAGGAAGACACAGATGATACGTACAGATAAATGAGAGATGCACAATGTCAGGAGTGCTATGGGTAAAAGGCAGAGTAGCAAGGGTGGAGACTGAGGCAGGCTTGAGACAACTGGACTTTTCAGCGTGGCGATCAGGTGGGTTTGCTGACCACAGGACAAAGGCTCCAGGGCTTAGGGGAGCTATGCAAGCAGCCGGGAGGAGGGCATTCCAAGAGGCTGGCAGATGTGATGGTAAGAGACACCTGATGGGCTTACACAACAGGGTGAGCGGAGCCAGGGCCTGGAGGAAAGTAGGAGGAAAGGGAAGCAGAGGCCACGAGGATGGTTCTGGGATGGAGTGGGGAGGTCGGTGATGGGTGGGTACCCTCAGGGGACCACTGAAAAGACTGGCTGGTGAGTTTGTGGTGTGTGCAGAAGGCCAAAGATGCCACCAAAGCTTTTGGCCTGAAAACTGGAAGGGATGGATTCCCTAGGTGAGGGGGACCCTGCAGGTGTCTATGCAGGCAGAGATGAGAATGAAAATACAGTGTAGACTGACTTCCTCAACTTGGATCGGACTTCAGGAAGTCCGGTGCCAGGTGGTTCATTGTCAGAATATTTAAAACACAGTACGATTTGGGAAAAGTTTCCAGGCAACAATCATTCCCATCCCAGATTCACAATAAAGCTTAAGGTGTAACTACATAGAAACTCCTTTACAAAGTACCTGTGACCATGATGGTGGGTTCTAGCTAACAGTCCTAGAATCTAGTGTGATCTCTGACCAATAGCATAGCAGTCAGCAGTACATGTGACTTCTCCCCTAAGGGTTCTGTTAACTGGGAGCTAGGGAGGAAAAGTCTGGCATAAACATTCTGGGGGATTTGGGTGAGATCTTCCTCTATAGCAAAAGGTGGGTGAGGTCTGCCTCCACAGATAGCAAAGAGGTTGTCAAGTCGTTAACAAAATCCACTCAACTTGCTGGAGGTATTTCATCTGATTTCTCCCATTGAGAAGACACCCCTATGTGATTAACACTCCTGGTTTCTCTAATGATCCATGAACAAAAAGATCTTTATGCTCTCAACACTTACAGACACGTGGGAAGATGCTGGATGGACTCAGAGAAGAGCCAGAGTCTGGGATTGGAAAGGTCAAGTTCGAGATGGGAGGTGGACATTTTCAAGTCCACCCCTGAGGTTCAGGAGGGAGGTTGGAGCCAGAGCTGGATGATGGTGTCTCTGGCTTGAAACAATGTTTACACAAAAGGCTGAATGAGAGTTGTGAGGAAGGCAAGGGTGGTGGAGGAGAACTGAGGCTGGGAGCCTGCACTTAGGGGTACACTGAGACTATAAGGTCACAGCAGAGGGAAGGAACCATGAAAAGAGATGGGGTAGCCAGTGAGGGGAACAAAGCCTCAGTTGGGGTCTAGGAGGACATGTGGCCAATGGTGAGGCTGGGATGCCCTGCGAAGATAAAAATGGCACTCAGGATGTGCAGTAGGAGCTCAGTCAGGGTTCCTAAGTGGTGGGAAGGAGACAGATGTGTACCACCTAGCCAGGATGTGACACGCAATAGATGCCCTGTCAGGGGCAGTAGGTGATGAGGAGACTGATGTGGGTCGCTCGGACAAGTCACAGTACATAGCACGGTCTCATATTTACTAAGGTGGCCATGATGATGACAGTGTAAACCCATCCCTGGGCATGTATGTGTCCCCATATGTCACCAGGGTGATGATGTCAGGTGGAGCGCCTCCTCTAATACCTCACTCCGGCAGGTCACATACAGCGCCATCTCCGACAAGCTGCGGGACAAGCGGCGCTTCCCAGCGATGCTGCGCACAGTGCCCAGTGCCAGCCATCACATCGAGGCCATGGTGCAACTGATGATTCACTTCCACTGGAACTGGATTGTGGTACTGGTGAGCAACGATGACTATGGCCGGGAGAACGGCCAGCTGCTGAGCCAGCGTCTGATCAGAACAGGTGACATCTGCATCGCCTTCCAGGAGGTGCTGCCCACACCCGAACCCAGCCAGGTCATGGGGCCCGAGGAGCAGAGCCAACTGGACAACATTCTAGAAAAGCTGCAGCGGACCACAGCCCGTGTTGTGGTGGTGTTCTCGCCAGAGCTGGCCCTGCACAACTTCTTCCGGGAGGTGCTGCGCTGGAATTTCACCGGCCTCGTGTGGATCGCCTCCGAGTCCTGGTCTATCGACCCAGTTCTGCACAACCTTACAGGGCTGCACCACACGGGCACTTTCCTGGGCATCACCATCCAGAGGGTCTCCATCCCTGGCTTTAGCGAGTTCCGAGTGCGCCATACCAAGGCAACGCAACCCATACCCAACAAGACCAGCCCACGGGCCACGTGCAACCAGGACTGCGATGCCTGTTTGAACATCACCGAGTCCTACAACAACGTCCTGATGCTTTCTGGGGAGCGTGTGGTCTACAGTGTGTACTCTGCAGTCTATGCGGTGGCCCACGCCCTGCACAGGTTCCTGCGCTGCAACCAGGTCAGCTGCATCAAGGAAGTGGTCTACCCATGGAAGGTGAGGGCCTAACCTTGCAGGGACCGACTCCACCGTTGCCGTGCTCAGGGACTCAGGATATGGGTGAAGAAAAAGCTGGACTTGGCTGTGTGTGTCTGTAACCCCAGTGCTGGGGAGGGTAGAGATGGAAGGATTGCTGGGGTCGCCAGCTGCCAACTAAGCTCCAGGTTCAGTGAGAGACTCTGTCTCAAGGGAATAAGGTAGACAGTGACAAAGCAGGACACTTGATGTCCTCCTCTGGGCTCTGTGCGGGTGCACAGGCATGCCCCCCCCGACATATACACTATACACACACACACACACACACACACACACACACACACACACACACACGGGTACATCAACACAACAACACAGCTTTGTTCTATCTCAGCCACGTGTCTCTGCCGCATATCCTCAGAGCTTAGTTCCACTGCTCTAAGTACTTACGTTCTGAAATGTGCAGTTCTTTGAAAGGTGTTTGGTTACCGGCTGGATTTGACTCTTGAGTGCTGAGGCTCTGGTAGCCTGTGTCAGCATTCAGAGCGGTGCTTCACCGCTTGCCAGGTGCCCGCTAGGATGCATCGTGATGGTTCTTTCACACCTAGGGAGACTGAGTCACAAAGCCAACTAACTGCAGAGCAAGGACTGCAACTCAGGCCTGGGCTGCTCTGTTCAGAGCACCTTCTGGCCAGCACCAGTTTGGGGAGATGGACTCCGAAAGAGCTGACCCTGTGGTGTGGGAGAATGGGAAGGACTGAGTGCAGGGAAAATTCCAGATGATATTTGCAGTGGAGAAAACCCCCGAGGGACACCCCAGGTGACTTCTAGGGAGGGGAAGGTGAGAAAGCAATATTCTCTGCTACTATTCTAAGTTTTTTTTCCTTAATTTTTATTTATATGAGTGTTATGTATGTGCACCACATGTGTGTAGTGCCCATGGAGGCCAGAAGAGGGCGTTGGATCCCCTGGAGCTGGAGTTACAGGTGGTTGTGAGCAGCAATATGGGTGCTGGGAATTGAACCCAGGTCCCTGGAAGAACACTCAGTGCTCTTAACCACTGAGCTAGCTCTCTAGCCCGCATTCTAAGGTTCTAATGTGGCTCCAGAGCCCAGAAGACAGGGTCCTGCTGCCTCCATTTTGCAGAAAAGAAATTGGAGTCCAGAGAGGTTGAGCAAGAGGCCCAAAGTTTCAGGAGTGTGGCAGGGATGAGGCCTAGCTCCAGGCACACCAGGTTCCAAAGTCACCTACTACCCGCCGACCGATGCTCCCCCAGAGCTTGACGCGCACATTTGACAGGTGTTGAGGCCAGTGCAGGGGTGGTAGACTCCCAAATGTCTGGTCCCATCTCTGATGCCAGCTCTGTTTCCCTTCTTTCTGACCCCTCCAGCTACTCAGGGAGCTCTGGCATGTCAACTTCACCCTCCTGGGCAACCAGCTCTTCTTCGACCAACAGGGGGACATGCCAATGTTCTTGGACATCATCCAGTGGCAGTGGGACCTGAGCCAGAACCCCTTCCAAAGCATCGCCTTCTACTCCCCCATCCAGCAGAGGATGACCTACATCCACAATGTGTCCTGGCACACCCCCAACAACACGGTCAGCTTGGAGGGTAGTAGTGCCTGGGCGCTTGTCAAGAAGGGCCCTCAGAGATGCATCAGTCACGGCCAGTGGGGTCTCCATTTGGGGTGTAGGGCCTGTGGTCCTGTCCTTCTTTGCCAACGGAGAACTATGGAGTTTAAGGTGCTCTAGCTCCAGCAGATGGGGGACTGGGGGCGGGACTCTGCTTACAGCCCTGTGCTGAAGTGCACGTGACTCCCATATCAGCCTGAGGTGATGGGATTAGGCACATTCTTTGATGCTGCCACCAAATGACTGACTGAGCAGCTTAAAGAATGAAGGGCTTATTTCTGCTCGGGGTGGGCGCAGGAGGTGTAGGTGTAGGTGTGTGTGTGTGTGTGTGTGTGTGTGTGTGTGTGTGTGTGTGTGTGCTAAGGACACAGTCCATCATGGTGGAGAAGGGATGGCAGCAGGAGCCCAAGGTGGCTGGTCACATGATATTCACAGACAGGAAGCAGAGAGAGATGGAGGCTGGTGGTCAGCTCACTTCCTCCATTTTATTCAGCCCAGGACCCCAGCCCATGGGACGATAGTGCCCACACCCACAGTGCCCACACCCAGGGTGGATCTCCCCTCCTCTGCTAAACCTTTCTAGAGACACCATCTCAGACACACCCAGAGGTGATTCCCATAGTTTTTAAGTTTCATCAAGTTGTTAGGATTACGCATCACAGAGACGGAGGCTACTGCTCTCCCCATTGTGTGGATGAGAACACCAAAGGCACAGAGAAGTTGTGTAACATCCTTAAGTCCACACAGCTGGTCTGTAGTCGAGGCTTTCTCTACATAGCCTTCCAGCTATAGCTGGTCATTCAGTGTTGAGCTTGTGGAGTCAACTAGGCTGGTGTCTTTGTCTGTTTTCTTGAGCTTAAATCACGGGAGTTCTTTGTCTCAGGTTCTGGAGGCAGAAGAAGAGGGAGAGGTGCCGCTGGTCCCTGCAGAGGCCAGGAGCCAGTTTGGCCTCTCTCCTGGTGTTTGGCAGCTTGGTGTTTGGCAGTTTGTCCACAGGGTCTCTAACCCAAGCTGGTTTCAAATACACTATGTAACAGAGAATGAAACTGAATATGTGATCCTTCTGCCTCCACCTCCTGAGTGCTGGGATTGCAGGCATGTCCTACCATCCCTGGGTTATGGAGTGCCAGGTTCAAACCCAGGGCTTCACGAATGCTGGGCAATCTCAACCAACTGAGCTACATCTCCAATCCCCTTGGTTTTCTTATATAGAGTCCCGCTGTGTAGCCCAGGATGGTCCTCTGCAAGAGCGGCCAGCGCTTTTAACCTCCGAGCAGCCTCTCCAGCCCCTCCTTCTGCTATTTATTTATTTATTTATTTATTTATTTATTTATTTATTTATTTATTTATTTATTTATTTATTTTTAATCTCATTTGATTTTTCTGTACTTGGAGAACATGTCTACTGTGATTTCAATCTTTTTAATTTGGTTAAAACTTGCATCACAGCCAAGCCTGGATAGTGTCCGTCCTGGGAGATTCATGCACATTGGAGAAGATGCTGCGCTCTGCGGCTGCTGGGCAGAGTGTCCTGGTAGAGTGTGTTGTTTTATGGTATTGGTCAACTTCTCCACTTCATTGTGGATCCTCTGTTTAGTTCTATGCATTAATCAAAAGTATGATGTTGACATTTCCACCTGTCAGTTTCAAATAGTAGACATTCTCTATTTTCCTTTGCTTCTTGCTTGCTTTATGTATTTGGAGTCTCTCTTGTTAGGGATGTATGTGTTTATACTTGCATTATATGTGGTTGCTGTGCCAGAGACTTACATGTTTTTCATGCTCCTTTTCTGGGGTCTCTTATAATATCTTTGGGTTTCTCTTGAGATTCCATCTTTTGTTTTATGTATTTGTAGTTTTGTTTTTTAATCTGAGTGAGTAAAGATTCAGCCTCAGTCAGTCAGTCAGTCATTTGCTTGGTAAGTTTTTTTATTAATTTGCTTTCTCTGGGGTTATTTCTCCTACCAGTAAGTGGAACACTCTGTGTGTTCCTGAATACCCTCTTCATGCACCTGACTGCAGCTTTGGAGGCTGTGCTGGGCTCCACGGCCCAGTTCTCTGGGGATCTGAGTTGCTGATTCTGGGTTTGCTCTTCTGTCTTCTCACTGTGAGGACTTCAGGCTTCCCATGATCAAGCTGGAAGCCAGCCATGCCCAGTTTTTTCCTCAAAGCCCTAGTGAAGCTCTCCCGTGTAGCACTTTTAGCATTCTCCATGGTATTTAAAACTCTCCATCTAATTCATGAAAATACTAGTCTTCAATGCCAGCATCTGGCATCAGTTTATGCCCTGAGTTTGTGTGTGTGCAGGTGTGCATACATATGTGTGCTGGTGCATGGTATGTATATACATGTGGAGGTCAGACATTAACCTAGAAATGTCATCTGATGACCAGTACAAGAAGTATGTGCATGTTGGGGGACATGAAGGCAGAGACCTCAGACTTGAAAGAGGCAAAAAGAGATGGGCTCTGGTGTCAAGGGGTTCTTCTGGGGCTCCCTGGTCTGAGCCCTGGCCCCTTTGTAGCTAGAGTTGTCCTGCCTTGCCCACAGTCAGGACAAATCTTTGTTACCTGCCAGTCCCAAAGCCGCTTAGACCCAACCAAGTAAACATAGAAACTTATATTGCTTACAAACTGTATGGCCGTGGCAGGCTTCTTGCTAACTGTTTTTATAGCTTAAATTAATCCATTTCCATAAATCTATACCTTGCCACGTGGCTCGTGGCTCACCGGCATCTTCACATGCTGGTTGTCATAGTGGTGGCTGGCAGTGACTCCCTCCGCCTTCCTGTTTTCTCTGTTCTCCTCTCTGTTAGCCCCGCCTATACTTCCTGCCTTGCCACTGGCCAATCAGTGTTTTATTTATTGACCAATCAGAGCAATTTGACATACAGACCATCCCACAGCACCCCTTCTTGTGTACGTCTGTAACAGATGGTTTTCCTTGGTCACAAAAAATGATCTCCACAGGATCTGGCGGCTGCTCACCCACCCCAGAGCTGTGGCTGCCTGAGGTAATTCACTGTCTCCTCTCTCTACCATGCTCTAGCCACACGTGTCTCCCCTCACCAGGCTCGGACACTATACCTTCCTCATCATCTTCCACACCAACCTCACGCCTACTGTTTCCTGTGTATAATCCATCCATTCAGTCCATGCTTGATGACCTTTCTGTGCTGGGCTCTTCTGTAGTAGAGACAATAGCCAGGAATACTGTCCGTGTGTTCTAGTTCACCTGAGCCCCCTGCATTTCAGAAGGACATGAAAGCAGGAGCCTGGGCTCTAAGTGACAGGAAAGCAGGTTAGCGGGACAGGTGGTGGTGGTTCAGGCAAGGACAGACCCAGGATCTCTCGATATCTTTCACTTCTCCCCCAACAAGATCAGGTTTTTCTTTGGCCATGATATCCTCTTGGTGGTAAGATGGCTGCCAGCACCCCAGGGTTGCACGCTATCTTGTCTACATCCCCAGGAAGTCTCTGTTGTAACCCTTGGGTGTTTTACCAGAGGATGATGGGTTGGATTAGGTCATAGACAGGCAAGCCAAGAGAGTCCTGCAAAGACCCGGTTCTAACAGCAGTTCAGACAGGGCCAGGCTACCCTGTCCCAAGGAGCATCCTGCTAGGTGAGGGAAACATTGGCCTCTCAGAGGGTGCGGAAAGAGGGCTCGGGGTCTCTTGTCTTCTTCCTCCAGATCCCCATGTCCATGTGTTCCAAGAGCTGCCAGCCTGGGCAAATGAAAAAGCCCGTGGGTCTCCACACTTGCTGCTTTGAGTGCATGAATTGCTTACCAGGCACCTACCTCAACCGCTCTGCAGGTACGGCTCCCGTCACCCCTGCTTGGCACTTCCTCAGCAGACCTTGGCTTCTGTTCATGGCTCAGCACCCCTACCCTGTCCTGGAGTTTTTAGGGTTTCTTCCCTATGCCAGGGTCTCTGAGGCCTTCCCGGGGAATGCAAGTATCCAAAGGCCAGAGACCAAGCCTGGTGCTTCTTGTGGCTTCCCATGAAGCACAATCCCCAGTACAGGTTTCGGGGTGTGTGATACTCCGGGATCAGTCCTCACACTGTGTGCCAAGCCCTCAACCCACTCAGCCATCTCCCCAGTTCCAATGACTGAATTCTCACTTGAAAGACTCTCTCTCTAGAACACCGAGCCCAGGGTTAAAATTCACACCAGCGTAGCACAGTTCCGGGTTGAGTGTAAGCTTTCTCATGACCTCATTGATTAAAAATGAATTGACGATTTCACCTTTGAATAAAAATACTTGCTGTGTGCCCAGCATCATGCAGGGCTCTGACTAAGCGCTGGTCAAGTCTGTTGAAGGCTCCTGCTAACCCGTCTGTCACAGTTGTCAGTGGCCTGCAGACAGGAGCTAGGCTTTACTCGTCTCCGGAGCTCTCTGTCTCTGGTACCTGTCTCGGTGTCCAGCTCTCAATGGGGCTGGGGACACATGGTTGATAAAGAGCTTACCTTGCATATACAAGGACATGAGTCTGTTCCCTAGAACCCATGTGAAACAGAGCTAGGCATGATGCATTTGGAACCAGGGCTGGGGAGGTTGAGACAAGTGGATCCCTGGGGCTCACTTGTCAGTTTAGATGACTTGTTGAGTTCCAGGCAAGTGGGAGACCTAGTCTCAATAAGACAATGAGAGAGAGAGAGAGAGAGAGAGAGAGAGAGAGAGAGAGAGAGAGACAGAGAGACAGAGAGACAGAGGGAAGAAAGAAGGAAGAGGATGACATTTGAGGAATAATACTGATGTTGTCTTTTAGCCTGTATACCCATGTGTACACACACACACACACACACACACACACACACACACACACACACACACACATACACACACGCCCCATGTAAACACCCCCCCCCCCACCAAACACTAACAGAATGAGGCCCTTGAGGATGTGGTTGCAGGCCTCTCCCACTAGGGGGCGATATCTTGACAGAGTGGTCTTAGAGTTGGGTTCTGAGCAAGGAGACCTGGGTTTGAATCCTTATTTGGTAACTTACTGGCTCTGTGACTTTGAGAAAGGGACTTAACCCAGCTGGCGAGGCTGCAGGGGTCCTTGCCTCCCTCTGGCTCAGGGCCCAGAAGACACAGCAACTCACAGGTGGGGATCCAGCTGATGGGAGTCACTGTGGGTTCTTGCAGATGAGTTTAACTGTTTGCCTTGCCCGGATTCCATGTGGTCCCACATGAATGCCATCACTTGCTTCAAGCGGCAGCTGGCCTTCCTGGAGTGGCACGAAGTGCCCACCATTGTGGTGGTCATACTGGCTTTCCTAGGCTTCTTCAGCACGCTGGCCATTCTGCTCATCTTCTGGAGACATTTCCAGACACCCATGGTGCGCTCCGCTGGTGGCCCCATGTGCTTCCTGATGCTGGTGCCGCTGCTGCTGGCATTTGGGATGGTGCCGGTGTACGTGGGACGCCCCACGGTCTTCACATGTTTCTGCCGCCAGGCTTTCTTCACCGTCTGCTTCTCCGTCTGCCTGTCCTGCATCACTGTGCGCTCCTTCCAGATTGTGTGTGTCTTCAAGATGGCCAGACGCTTGCCACGAGCCTATGGCTTCTGGGTGCGTTACCATGGGCCCTATGTTTTTGTGGCCTTCATCACAGGCATCAAGATAGCCCTGGTGGCGGCCAACATGCTGGCCACCACCATCAACCCCATTGGCCGGACCGACCCTGAGGACCCTAACACCATGATCCTCTCCTGTCACCCTAATTACCGCAATGGGCTACTGTTCAACACCAGCATGGACTTGCTGCTGTCCGTGGTGGGATTCAGCTTTGCTTACATGGGCAAGGAATTACCCACCAACTACAATGAGGCTAAGTTCATCACCCTCAGCATGACCTTCTCCTTCACCTCTTCCATCTCCCTCTGCACCTTCATGTCCGTCCACAATGGAGTGCTGGTCACCATCATGGACCTCCTGGTCACTGTGCTCAACTTCCTGGCCATCAGCTTGGGATACTTTGGCCCCAAGTGTTACATGATCCTTTTCTACCCAGAGCGCAACACTCCAGCTTACTTCAATAGCATGATCCAGGGCTACACCATGAGGAAGAGCTAGCCTTGCCCACCGGCCTCAGGGGCAGAGACCCCAGCCTGCTACTGGTGTTCCTATGCCATTTCTGTAGTCTGGACATTTTTACCCACTTAGCACTTGAAAATACCCATACTGCACTCCCCCCCCTCCCCAGCTGTTTCACTGGCCCAGAGCTGCCACTCACTTATGGAAGAAGCCACCCAAGGTGACCTATGGGGCTCCAAGTACAGTCTGATTTATAAGCCCTACCGCTGCCATCTGGTGGTCACAGTGAGCACCTGCAGGCTGTGGCCCTTGCCTTCCAGCCTGCTCAAGGCTGGTCATTGTGAGGCCCACATGGGCTCCAGCATGTTTCCTGTTTCTGTGTTTCCTTTCCAGTTCCCGGGAAGCACAGGTTTGGGCTTCTATGTTCTAACGGACAGCTAGGCATCATGGGTCCTTCATTGTTGCTTATGAATAAACTTTCCTTGGGTGAAATCGATGTCCCTTCTTGATTTCAGAGGTTCCCCAAGGAAAGGCCCATGGACTCAGTCGGGGCATTCATTGCTGGGTGACCTTAGGCCAACTTGCCCTTGAGCCTACACTTGCCCACCTCTGAAATGGGAACCATAGTTGGAAATGTTGATGTTTGGGGGCTGAAGAAATGGAAGATGTTACAGACTTGGTAGGAAGGAAGCTGTGATGAGCTACCCTTCAGGAAGAGTTCTGGGGAGAGCCACCGCATGGTTGCCATAGACAGCCATGATGGGGCCTCAGAGGAGCTTCCTTAAGAGAGATAACCACCACAGACAGCATGACGGGGCTGCAAGAGAAA
Organism: Peromyscus eremicus; assembly: GCF_949786415.1. Lineage (NCBI taxonomy): Eukaryota > Metazoa > Chordata > Mammalia > Rodentia > Cricetidae > Peromyscus > Peromyscus eremicus. The sequence continues at coordinate 150,853,489 of NC_081417.1, forward strand.
AAGCCTTCACTTCTTTGGAAGCCTTGTTCTGTGGGGTGTGTGTGTGGGGAAACTTTCTCCACTATGTTACTTAGGCTACATGCCAGAAATCCCAGAGCAGAAAGGCACTAGTTAAAAGTGAAGTTACAATTCAATGTTTGGGGCCCAGGTATCAACTGCGAGGGAGTCTTCCAGGTCATAGCAAGCTTGCTTATTAATGCCCTGTACAGAGAGAGAGAGCTGTGAGGAGGCATGGCCTGATTTCTGAGGGTGGGGAGGGGCAGATAAAGGGTTTATAATATAACAAGAATCAGGCCTGACCCCTCGGTGCTCACCAAGGAGACAGAGCTCCAGTGTGAGGTTCTAAACCACCCTCCAGAGAGCCTCAGGGGCCAGCTCAGGGGCACCCAGATCTCAGACAAGAGTGCAAGCATTGGAGTGGTGGTGTTTGGGCAGGACAGAGGGACAAGCTTCCGGAAGGGTCACCACTGGAGGACATGGGTGGAGGCTTTTCAAATCTCCTCTGGGAGTGAGAAGTTTCCCAACAGTTGAGAGGATGGAGCTGTTTCCTCCTGGCTTAAAGAACAGAAGTGTGGGGGTGGGGCCAGGTGTGGATATCAAGAGGAAAGATGGGAACACAGAGCAGAAGGAAAGACAACTGGGGCCCCAGGACAGAGGCTCAGCTCTGGGTCTCGGGACCTCGTCCTTTCTGAGTGTCCTCGCCAGTGTTCTGGGCACAGTGTGCCCCCTGCCTCTCTGCTCTGTCACCTGGGAAGCCATCCTGGCATCCCTTGCTCCATGTCCAGCTGTCTTCCCACAGTCCTCAGCTTGGGTCTCATGTAGGGGCTGGAGATAGTGAGGGGAAGACCCTGGATTGGGCAGCATTTCCCAGAGGAACCAAACAGAGCTGTAGGATATGCATATACAATGGTAAGAAGACGTTTATTAGATGAGTCTACCGGGCTGCTATAGTGACCTGCAGACAGGAGAGCTGGGGACTCCACAGGTGCAAAAGAAGGAACTTTGCTGTCAGACAGAGAGGGGACAACTTTGCAGTCCCAGTCTGAAGTCAAAGGCCTGGGCACCTCTGGAGAACACTGGTCCACAGCCAAGTTCAAAGGTTAAACGATCCAGAGTCTGGTGATGTCTGCTGCAACAGAAGCACTCTCTCAAGGATGACACGGAATGCACACCAGCATCCCTCTTCCATGCTTCACCCTGCCAGACCCACAGGGCCAAGCCAGTCACCTCAGGAAATGCTCCAAAGTGTGCTTTACCAACCGTCTAACTAACTAACTAACTAACTAACTAGCCAACCAACCAACTAAAATGGTTCTTAGTGCAACAATGGAATCTCTCAGCAGACACTAAGGATGTGTTTTGTTTTGTTTTGTTTTTTTTTTTTTAAAGCGAGGTCTTTGTGGAATATTCCTTCTCCATCCTGTCCATCCTTCCCAGGAGAGCCTGGAGCCTAGACAGAGGGGCCTGGCTCAGCTCTGAGCTTTCAAGGAACGATTTGTAGGGTCTGGTCCTGGCTGTGTCCCATATGTCCCCCTTGCCTGAGGGACCAGATTGTAGGGGCACAGGGAGTTTTAATCTCTTAATTCCTTCTCTTTACATCCTTCTGTGCCTTGGCTTAATTTTTCTTTTTTTCTTTTTTGTTGAAAAAGAGCTAATGGCCTTTATTTCTGAGTTCCACTGGAGGACCACCATTAGTGAAGAAAATCCCAGAACCTCGCTGACCTCAGGGGGTACCTAGTGCACACATCCTGCACGGCCACTGTAATGGAGGGGTCTGAATCCTTTCTTCCCTTCCAGTGACTGCGGACACCCTCCATTGTTAGACAACTATTGTGTTGTGTTGTGTTGCGTTGTGTGTGTGTGTGTGTGTGTGTGTGTGTGTGGCATATGTGTGTGTTGTGTTGTGTGTATGGGACATGTGTGTGATGTGTGTTGTAGGTTGTGTGTATGTGTGTTGTATGTAGGTGTGGGGTATGTTGTGTGTGTATGTGTGTGTGTGTGTGTGTGTGTGTGTGTGTGTGTGTGTGTGTGTGCATGGTGTGTTGGGTGTATATGTATGGTGTATGCAAGTACAAATGCATGCTTGTTCACCTGCATGTAGTAGCCAGAGGACAACCTCCTGTGTTGTTCATCTTTTTCCCCCCTTTGGAGCTGTGGTCTCAGCCTGCAGACTCCAAGGATCCCCTGTCAGGCCAAGGAAGCCTCCTGATATGTTGACAGCTTGTATCAAGCTGAGGACTGAGGAATGAGCAGCAGCTCTGAGCCCAATGGCTTGAGTTTGACTCCCACGAACCCAGGTAGTGGATGAAGAGAACCACCTCTACACTATGCACACACAGGGCAGATAGATACGCTTTCAAAAAGGATGAGAGGCAGGTAGCCAAAGAAGGGAGGGGTGCTGTGGACTGCTCCAGGAAGAGAACCAGCCTGAGCAAAGGCCCTGAGGCAGGGGGACCCAGCAGCTCAGAGAGCAGAGTTAGGGAGCTGAACCTGAGTGAGGGAGGAGAGACAAGGGGAAGAGAGAGACAGAGAGGTGAGATGGGTTGAGGGAGAGAGCAGGAGAGGAAAGTAGGTGTGGGAAGACACAGAATGGAGGGGCACGGCAGCTGTGTGGACAGTGGGTGAGGACTGCGCATGCCCCACAGGACAGCTGTGGTCTTCAGCAGGATACCTGTCTCCCGGGAGTCCCTGACAAGTACGATTTAGACTTTGTCCAGGGGGCTTTGAGAGAAAAGAGTAGGTTTGTAGGGATGGAGCTCAAGGGCCAAATGAGGCTGGGAGACCCTTGAGGAGTCAGCTACTAGGTCTGATGGAGCTGGTGATGCATGGGGTTGGGGCCACATCAGCTGACTGAATGCAGGGGTGAGCGAAGGAAGGGGAAGGGATCTGGGGAGGGAGAGGGGGCTGGGGTTTGGGTTTGCAGCTGTCTAGGGCAGCTGTTGGATGGTTTGGGCTACACCAAGCCTCGAGGCATGCTTGGTACCCAGCTCAGCATGCTGGTGCATGCTCATCGATTTCTGCAGGCCTCCCGTTGCACTGCGCTGATGTCACCGAGAAGTCTAGCAGATACCAGAGTCCCACAGAGAACCTGGGAGCCCACAGGCCAACAGCCAGCCAGGACCAACCCATCCCCAGTGCTGCTCAGTTCTTGGGGTACAAGCAAGAGGGTCAGAGTCTCTCTTGCCTAGGATGTGCCCCTAGGATGGGGACACCCAAGTGGAATGTCTAGGGCAGCGAGGCAAAGACAGGTTTACTTCTACCAGAGGAGTGGCCGGCCGTCCTCCTTCCAATGATGATGTATAGGCCACCTGCTTCCAGTTAGCAGCTCCAGGCACCTAATTGGCAGATCAAACAATCTGATGTTCCACGTTAGATAAGTTGTTAACACACTCTGCGGACACTGACACTTTCTGGATGGATTCCAAGGCCCATCTGACCACCGTGGGAGAGGGGTGCTAATAAGAACCAGGCCCTTGTGCACAGAAGTGAGAAGGGTGTGCGAGCGTGAACAGCTTTGAAGAGGCAAATGCAGCCGTGGCTGCCAAGGAGGGCACAGGAGCTGCTGAGTCTTAAGGCCACTCAAGACCGTGGACTTGAACCCAGAGGAGACAGGAGCTCTCTCAGAGAGGACTACTGACAGAGACCCAGTGGACGCCGAAGATTTCAAGGAACCCCGAGTCCTGCCTTGATGGAATCGTGAATGGAGTGCTACAGATTCGAAGCAAGGGACATTGGCTCCTAGAGTTTCCATGACTTGAAGGGCTCTGGGTAAGTGGCTGCAGCTTTGTTACCTGAGAAACCAGAAAACAGAGGGGCCACTGTGAAGGAACACTTTGTCTATACCTGAGGGGATAAATTGTCTCAGGTCCCTACATGCCTGAGATACAATGGGTCTGGGTGTGGTCCTTACCTGCAGAAATTACCTCTGAAATCACTGTCACAGAGGCCTCAGTATAGAGTCACAGTGGCCCCTCACATAATAACAGTGTTTCCTTGAAGAGTCACAGTGTCCCCCTCACAGAGTCACAGTGGCTCCTGTGGTAAACTGAATGCATTTTGCTTTATGATAGAGCTATAAGCCTATGGGGACTAGGGAGTGGAATGTGGTGGTTTGAATAGGAACAGTCCCTATAGGCTCAAACATTTGAATACTTTGTTACCAGGGCATGACACTATTTGAAAGGATTAGAAGGATTAGGAGGTGGAGCCTTATTGGAGGAAGTATGTCACTGAGGGTGGCCTTTGAGGTTTCAAAAGCCCATGCCAAACTCAGTGTCTCTGTCTCTGCCTTTGGATCAGGATGTAGCCCTCAGATACTGCTCCAACACCAATCGTGCTGCCATGCTCTCCACCATGATGATAATGGACTAAACCTATGAAACTGTAAACAAACCCCCTTTTTCTTTGTAAGAGTGGCCATGGTCATGTGTCTCTTCACAGCAATAGAGGAATGACTAAGACAGAAGTTGGTACCAGGAGTGGGGTATTGCTGTGACAGGTCTGACCGTGCTGATGTTGGACGAGAAGGAAGACAGTGCCAGGGACAATTTAAACTGTGGGGTCCCAGGGCAAGAAGTTTCAGAGGGTAAGAATAGTAGTAAGTGCCAAAGAAACTTTTCTTGTGATATTTTGGCAAAGATTGTGGCTGTTTTTTGCCCTTGTCCTAAATATCTGCCTGAGGTTAAAACGAAGAGTTTTGGATTAATGGAGTTGGCAGAGGAGATTTCAAGACAGCCTAATATTGACTCTCTCTTGTGGTTATTAGTGGTCACTCTTATGCAGATATATAATGAAAAGGAGAAATCTGGTCCAAGAAATACAAAGTGTATAGTTAGAAGAGAAAAGAAGTACCAGGAAATGTAACAGAGCTAAGTCCAGTGCTCAAGGAAATAAAAAGTTTAATAAAACCTAAGGACAAGGGCCCATCCAGCTAAGCTTCCAACTTATGAAAAGGAATTAAAGAAAATCTTAAGCAGTGAAGGAAGTCATGGACAACAGATAGCTGATGAAGATGTAATTGAATGAGGGGGCCAAATTCCAGCCCCAGTAAGCAGAACTTAGCAGCTTCAGCCACTTGATTCTGACTTTAGAGTCAAGGATAGAAGAAAGGAAGTATGCAATCTCCCTCTGCAGCTAGAGAAAGCCACTAAGGCCAGACATGTGTCAGGGGTGTCCCTGCATGGAGGCCTAGAGAGGACATTGAGTGAAGCTGTGAAGGTGAAGCCTGGATTGCCTTGGAGACCCCAAACTGCTGGAGATGCCAGAGCTATGGGACACCTGCCTAGAAAAGCTGTAGATTGGGTGTGGAACCAGTCCAAGAGAGAGAAGTATATTGCAGTCAACAAAGCTGAAAGGAGTTGGAGATCTGAAGAGTGGTTTGACATCAGACGTCAATATGCAGAATGTGAAATTTGTCCTGCTTGGTTTTGGTCTTGCTTTGGTCCAGTATTTCCTCACTATGATCCCTTTCCTCCCTTTTAGAATGGTAATGTATATCCTCTGCCATTATATGTTGGAAGTATTTGATCTGCTTTTTGATTTTGATTTTATAGGGGATTACAGCTTTAAAGATTGCATGAGTCTCAGAAGAAACTTGAACTTTGGAATTTTAAATAGTGTTAGACTGTGAGAGACTATGGGGACTTTTGAAGTTGGGCTGAATACATTTTTCATTATGCTGTGGCTACAAGCCTATGGGGGTCAGGGAGTGGGATGTGGTTGTTTAAATAGGAACAGTCCCCATAGGCTCAAATATTTGAGTGCTTGGTCACCAGGGAGTGGAACTATTTGAAAGGATTAGAAGGATTAGGGGGTGTGGTCTTGTTGGAGGAAGTGTGTCACTGGAGGTGGGATTTGAGGTTTCAAAAGCCCATGCCAATCCCTCTCTCTCTCTCTCTCTCTCTCTCTCTCTCTCTCTCTCTCTCTTTCTCTCTCTCTCTCTGCCTTTGGATCAGGATGTAGCTCTCAGCTACTGCTCCAGGGCCATGCCTGACTACATGCTGCCATGCTGTCCACCATGATGATAATGGACTAAGCCTGAGACTGTAAACAAGCCCCCAACTAAAATGTGTTTCTTTATAAGAGTTGCCTTATGAAGATGTCTCTTTACAGCAATAGAACATAACTAAGACACCCCCTTACAGAATCACAGTGTCCACTCATAGAGTCATGGAGTCCCTCCTCAGGGTCACAGTGTCTCTTCACTGAGTCACAGTGTTTTCCTAACAGAGTCACAGTGTCAAATCACAGAGTCACAGTGTCTCCTCACAGAGTCCTAGTGGCTCACTTACAGAATCAGTGTCCACTCAGAGTTAGTGCCCCCTTCAGTATCACAGTGCTCCCATAGAGACTCACAGAGTTAGTGCTCCCACAGAGACTCACAGAATTAGTGTTCTCTTCAGTATCCCAGTGCTCCCACAGAGACTCACAGAGTTAGTGCTCCCCTCAGTATCATAGTGCTCCCACAGAGACTCACAGAGTTAGTGTTCCCCTCAGTATCACAGTGCTCCCACAGAGACTCACAGAGTCTTCCTCCCAGAGTCACGATCTCCTCTGACAGAGTCACAATGTTCCTATTTCAGAGTCACAAGGTCTCCCTCACAGAGCAACAGTGCTGCCCTAGAGAGTCACAGTGTCTCATGACAGAGTCATAGTGTCTCCCCCAGAGAGTCACAGTGTCCCTTACAGAGTCACAGTGTCCCTTACAGAGTCACAGTGTCCCTTACAGAGTCACAGTGTCCCTTACAGAGTCACAGTGTCCCTTACAGAGTTACAGTGTCCCTTACAGAGTTACAGTGTTCCCCCACAGAGTCACAGTGTCCAGAGTCACAGTGTCCCTTACAGAGTCACAGTGCCCCTTACAGAGTCACAGTGTCCCTTACAGAGTCACAGTGTCCCTTACAGAGTTACAGTGTCCCTTACAGAGTTACAGTGTTCCCCCACAGAGTCACAGTGTCAAATCAGTCACAGTGTCTTCTCACAGTATCAGTGTCTTCCTCAGAGTCTCAGTGTCTCCCTCAGAGTCACTGTGTCCCTTTTATAGAGTGTCCCCTCACAGAGACACAGTGTCCTCTTTAAGAGCGTCTCCTCACAGAGACACAGTGTCCTCTTTAAGAGTGTCTCTCTTCAGAGAGTCACACTGTCCCTTTCTTTCTCCAAGTTTTGTTTCACAGTGAGGTTAACTCTGTTCTAGAACAATTGTTTTTATTTTAAAGCTTTTAACTTATTAATTTTGTGTGTGCGTATGTACATGTGTGTAACATGTATGTATGAATGTTTTTATTTGTACACATGTATGTATATGTATTTGTGTGTGTTCATGTGTACATGCGTGTTAGTGAGTGCATATCCATGCATGTGCATTGGTGTGTGTGTGTGTGTGTAATTCAGAGAGCGACTCTTGGCTATGGCTTCTCTCCTGAGGCCTCGCTGGATCTCAGGATCAAATTCAGGCATTCAGGTCTCGGTGCAGACATCTCTCTCTGCTCAGCCATCTAGCTGGCCTCACTCTGCAGGCCCCGGGGTCCTCTTTCTTCACGTCTGCCTTCCCGCTGAGGAAGAAAGCCACCAGGCTTCCCAAGGGACAGATCTGCTCACTGATTTCCCAGTTCAATGTCACCACAAGGGGTTTCCTTTGCTCTCTGGTACAGTCCCTCCTAGATCTGCCTTAGCCACGATGGGCAGGGGATCATGGTGGAGATGCTGGTGATGTGTTTAAGTCAGTTAGGTGGCCATAGTGACATGACAGTGATGGCCATAGAGACGGTGAGCATGGTGTTGTTACCGGTGAGGTGAGTGTGGCATTGGTGATGATGACAGTGGTGGGGATGGTGACAATAAAAATGGTGGTGATGGTGACAATGGTGGTAGTGGTGATAGACTACTGAATCTATTATGAAAAAAGAGAGAATATGGATATGATAAGATAAAAAGGGAGATTATGGAATTTACTTTTAAAAAGGATAAGTAATGAAAATTTTTGTCTGAGTTTATCAATGTTACTGGACTGGACATTGTTAATATATATTAATGGAGTTTTTTGCTTGAATCTGTCAAATGTTAACGGACTAGATGTCGTTAATGTAATCTTGACTTATTGGATATAATTTTTCTTCTATTAGTTATAAGCTTTTTTAAATTTTAGACAAAAAAGGGGAAATGTGGTGGTATTGTATTCCCCAAAATATTGTGCACCCTAATAAACTTATCTGGGGTCAAAGAACAGAACAGCCACTAGATACAGAGGCTAGAAAATGGTGGCACTCATGCCTTTAATCCTAGCATTCCAGAGACAGAAATCCCTCTGGATCTCTGTGAGTTCAAGGCCACATTGGAAATAGCCAGGCATGGTGACACACGCCTTTAATCCCAGAAAGCAAGCCTTTAATCCCAGGGAGTGGTGGTAGGAGGCAGAAAGATATATAAGGTGTGAGGACCAGAAACTAGAGGCATTTGGCCTGGTTAAGCATTTGGCTGGTTAAGCTTTTAGGCAGCGCAGTTCAGCTGAGAGCCATTGGGATGAGGACACAGAAGCTTCCAGTCTGAGGAAACAAGACCAGCTGAGAAGTTGGCCAGATGAGGTTAGCTGTGGTTTGTTCTGGTTCTCTGATCTTCCAGTTCACCCTAATACCTGGCTCAGGTTTGATTTTATTCATAAGACCTTCTAAGATTCCCTCTACAGGGTGCAGTCCCTCAGGGTGGGGAAACCAGGGCAGCAGGAGCGAGGCTGCTGGTCACATGGCATCTGCAGCCAGGACCCAGGGAGAGATGAACGCTGGTGCTCAGTCCAGGATCCCACGGGCTGGTGCCATCCACGTTCAGGGTGGGTCTTCCCAGGTCACTTAGAGACACAACCAGAGAGGTGTTTTCACGATGTTTCCAAACCCTTCACATTGACAGTTAGGACAAACCCTTCCAGGCTTGTTGGACCAGGCTGTCTCTGAGGTGTTCGGTGGGAGCCCTGAACATGGACTATCTGCCTGGGCAGATCTCACTGTCCCTCACCCCAGGGCATCCCTAACTCTAAGCCACTTCACCCAACTGCCAACCTCTGAGCCACATGAGCCTGCCAGTCAGTCCTTGCCTGTTGAAAGGACCAGCCTGAGAATGTGGAACAGAATTAGAACTTGAGAAATGTGTTTCGAGTGAAATCCTGTGACCTGCTTCTTTAGGCGGGGATGGACTCTAGGCCTCAGTTTCTCCAGCCAGGGTGGGTGGTCCCCAACTTGAGTAGAGCTCTAATGACAAAACTCATTAAAAGCCATGGAACTGGAAAGTCCCATAATCCCCGCTGAGGTTACATCTCAGTGTTACATCTTGGCCTCCTTTGGGAAACACAGGACCCACCGAACCCCATGTGTTCCCTGAAGGGCAGTCCCAGAAGCTGACAGCAGATGGCGATGTTGGTCTCATTCCTGGACTTCTCAGGTTCCCTTCCCCAGGGAGCTGGAAGGGCTCTGTGGGGGTTGGGACAGACAGACGGACAGACACACACACAAACACACACACACACACACAAACACACACACACACACATGATTTGGAGACACATGGGAGAACACACAAGCCATTCTCTTTTAAAGTGTCAACTGTCATGTAAATGCTCAACATGGTTAGGTTCACTTAGCACACATGTGTTTACATGTGGTGTCATGGCATCTGCCAGACCTGATATGTGTGTGAAGTCAAGAGCAGGGATAAACACAGGGCAGTTGTGCTGGTTTTGGTGGGATGTGTGAACACACAGGTGCCTACATCTGTGCTTGTCTGTGTGTGTGCATGGATAGCTGCAGGAGACAGAGGGCTTGGACGTGTCTTGCCACGGCCCTCTGTGTGGGATGATTTAGGTGCGTGGAAAGATAATATGTCGATAGCTGCCTCAGTGTGCACATGCGTGCAGTTTATGTGTGCACATGCGTGCAATTTGTGTGTGCACTTGTATTTATGTTTATGTGTTTCTTGTGTGTGTTTGTACTTATGTTTATGTTCTCTCTCTCTCTCTGTATGTTCATCACAAATCCCTGGCAACCCTTTGCTAGGTGATGACAAGAACCAAGAACAAGGGCTGAATAGAACGGCTCTTGCAGAGGGCTGGGGTTCCATTCCAGCATCTGTATAGCAGCTCACAACTGTCTATAACTCCAGTTCCAGGGGATCAGATGACCTCTCCTGGCCTCCATAGGCTCTTGCATACATGTGGTGCACATACATACATGTAAGCAAAACACACACATACACATTTTAAAAAAGGAATTAAAGAAAAAAAAAGATGTGAGAACAAGTAGCTTGAGGAACGGGGCAGTGTAAAGGTCAAGTTCGATCTGCCACTGACCTCCACATAGGAGAATGGTCACTCCAGGCTGACCCAGTGCCTAGACACCCTGTCCAGGTTAGGCAGGCACAACAGTCTTCTAGAACCAGCAGAGGACAGCCTTGTCACTATTGATATGGATGACACTAGTACATTTGTGTGCTGTGTACACCTAAAGCCCTTGTCGCACAGTTAGGGAAACAGGCTCTGGGTGGGGAGGAATTAGCTGGTGTCACAGTGAGGAGGGTGGGTCAGGGTCTTGGATGAAAGTCCCACCCTGAGAACCACCGTTAAATAACCTCTACCTCATTCAAGCCAGTGGTTGGACAGGACGGCGCTGGGGGTCATCCTACTCAGGGCCGGGTGAGCAGCAGCTGGCTGGTATGTGTGAGAGACAGGACGACAGAGGGAAAATGACTCATGTCTGAGGGACGGTGTTAGTGCTGAGGTCTGTGGGATGAGGTGGGATGGAGACACAGTTCTGGGGAGAACACCTTCCTTCCAGAAAGAGCCATGGATGGGAGGCAGGAGCTGGGTACAGCAAGACCCAGGCCCCACTACAAGGGATTTGATCTCAGGATAGCAAGAAGTGTGTGTGTGTGTGTGTGTGTGTGTGTGTGTGTGTGTGTGTGTGTGTGTTGCAGGGAGATGGGAAATATCAGCAAGAATGGTTCAGATCTGATTTGAACTACAAAGCCCAGCATGGTGGCACATCCTCTCAACCTGCCAATCAGGAGGCTAAGGCAAGAGGGTCTTGAGTTCAAGGTCATCCAGTTGGACTACGTAGGGAAACTCTATCTCAAAAAAAGCAAACAGACAAAAGTTCCTAGATGCAATTGAGAGAGAGTTCTGGGGAGGGGGGCTGTCTGATGGCACTGCAGACAACGTCCAGTGTGCAACAGGGATTCTGAAAAACAGCTGTGTTTGGGGTCTAGGCAGCTCGGCTACATGGAGAAGATGGCTTGAACTCTGGGTCCCTGTACAAGATCCCCCTGGTCTGTCCCTTGTGCGTACTCCTGCCCCCAGGCTCCTTCTATGACCTCTTTGACACTGCGGTGTTTGTCAGGGTGAGTCTAAGGTATAGGCCCTCTGTCCAGGCTGAAGGCCCACAGCCAGGTCTCCCCTTAAGCGACAGATGCCATCAATCAAAATGTGCTTCTGAAAGCCTCCGTTTCCCTCTCTGGGCAGTGGAAAGATGCTTCTCCAAGCGTGGCAGGTGATGGGGAGGCAGTGGGGATGCATGGATTGTGCACGGCCCGGGGCAGGTCATCAGGGCTAGGAGCAGGTCAACAGGGCTGGGAGCAGCTCATCAGGGCTGGGAGTACTGACCATTGCTTTCATGCGGACCCCCAGGTACTCATCCAGCTTCCTACAATCTCTTACCTCTTTGAACTGTGGTGTCTCCCTCTCTAGAGGCCCCAGGGTGGTGAGCTCTTGAAATGTAGGCAGAGCCTGAAGAGGGTGAATAGGGCATCACTCCAGCTGCTCCACAGAGAGGTGGCTTCTGCGGACAGCAACAAGACAAGCTGGGTGTCAGGGTTAGTACAAGACCTCCTCTGCTACCTATCTCCCCCCACCACATTTCTCTCTTCAGCCCCTCCTTTTACTGTGCTCCAAGGAGCAGCCTTGGAAGGCTCCCTGCATCCCTTGCTCTCTTCTCTGCTTGTTGTGATGTGAGTTGAAGCAACCTTGCATCTCTGATACAGCTTCCCTCCCTTCCTGCCCTCCTGTCCTCTGGGGGACACATGAGCAAGATCCCAGGGACGCTCAGGGCTGCTCCATGTGGCCCCACTCCTAACCCTGCTCATAAACCTACTCCTATCCCAGATCTTAGTTCCACTTCTAGCTCTGCTACCCCAGCCCTGTATGGACAAGCGCTTCTGGGGCGGGGTATTAGGTTATTTTCATCTCCCACCCCTGCCTCTGCCTGCTCACCCACCCTACCCACCAGCTGTGCTCCCATGATGCTTGGTGGCTGCTGCAAGAGACTTGCAGATCACAGGTCTGACATTTCAGCATCTGTGTGTCTCTGCCAGGCAGACACTGGCCAAAGCCATCCATTCTCCCTGCTTGATCACCTAGAGCATTACCTCAGCCCCATCATCCTTCAGGCTGTTTCCTGTAGGCCTCACATGGGACTGCTGGTACCCTGACTTCTAGGACAGGAATAGGCCCTGCCTTCCATTGCAATCCCTGCATGGGGCTCAGAGGACTGCCTTGACTTCTGGTCGCTTTCTTCTTCCCTGGGTCCTTTTGTACTAATCACGCCATGTTGCTTCCAGACCCTCAGCACCTCTGCACATGCTTGGCCCTTTACCCACACTTCCCGGTAGCCCCAGTGTATTCCTCTCCTGCCCTAACCCACTTCCACATTGTGTTCCGATTTCAGCTGAATCTGTCCTGTCCCCTCTTGGAAGTCCCACTGGGAGCATGATGTGAGGGGATGCAAGATGTCGCAGTACATTCCATCCACAGGAGGCTTGGATACACATGGGGGTCTGCCATTCAACAGAGTATAGTGACGGCCTGGGGGCTGCAGCCGCTGCTGAGGTGGCACATGGCCGCTTTGATGACACAGGTGAAGGAGACAGAAGTGTCGTGGTGTCTTTCTGGCTGCAGGGAGAGTTGACTATGATGGAGGGATGTTGATGACACATGTTGATGAGGTTTAGGAATTCAGTCTGTCAGGCAACACCCAGCTTCTGTGGGTTGTTTCCTTGTTTCTGTCTTCCCTTCCCTCTCTCCCACCTTTGATCTTTCTTTCTTCCTTTCTTTCTAAGTTGGGGTCTCGTGTATCCCAGGCTGGCCCCAAACTTACTATGTAGTCTCGAACTTCCGATCCTTTGAGATGATACACATTTGCCGCCACACCCTGTGAGGTGCTGGCGGCTGAACTCGGCTCTGTGTATGCTAGGCAAGCACTCTGCCACCTGTGCTATGGAAATACATGCCCAACCCTCAGCCTGTGCCTAGGTCACCAAATTTTTGAGCCAATGTGGGGATAATGGGGATCATGGATGAAGAATTCACACACATAGAATTAAATGAAGGGGCATGTGGTCAGGTGTGGCCTGCGTTTATATAAGAACGATTCCTTGGGGATTTGGGAGGAGACACATGGGGCAGAGTACCCAGGGTGATGCCAAGGGTGGAGCCTCTGGGGGACCCTGTTCCCAATGCTCGGTGGGCCCTGAAGGACTTTCTGAAGAACAGTTGACCTGACGACACAGGGAGATAAACCTGTCTTAAGTCTCAGCCCCGGGTCTAACCTCGGCTCACCAGACCCTCAGTGTGTCCCTGGGCTGGCTCCACCCCCAAGAAACGCCCAAGGGCTCCCCAGGTCTCTAAGGCTCTTGATATCCTCCCACTTCTTAGATGAGCCCAAAGAGTACATCTGGAAGGTCCTTTTAGCAAGCTGGTGGCAGCCTTGCGGAGCGCACCCATGAGGCAAGAGGTTGGCATGCGTCACCGAGGGGTGAGGTGTATTTCAGGGCACTTCCTGATCACCTGCTGTCCTTTCTACCTTCCCATCTGCATGTTACAGTGCACCTGCCTCCCACCTTGGACCCGTGAACCTGGGAGCACGGCTATCTAAGGGCTTGGAGCCCCAATAAGACATAGCCACTCACAGCCTCCGCACCAGAGTCTCCCATTCTGATATCCGTGTGCAGGAAGTGAGTGGCAAACAGAGAGGGCATGGCCTTCCCCCAAAGCCACACAGCTAGAAGAGGCAGAGAAGCAGTTCTGGAAAAAAAAAAACAAGGAAGTTTGCTATAGGATCCTGACCGTGACTTGGGGTGACCTCAATGGAGTAGCCACAAGCTGAGCAGGCAAGGGCAGGGAAATTGGGAAGAAATTAACCACTGTAACCAGATATGCCAGTGTAATTAAGCCTGTTGACATCAGAGCCAGAAGACCTGGGTGCGAATCCTAGCCATGCCATGTGGTAGCTATGTGACCTTAGGCTACCCGCTCACCCTCTCTGAGCCTCAGCTTCCTGTCTGCAGTATGGAGTTGGTAATGGAGTTGAGGCTTCTTATGAGGCTTAAGTGAGTGTGTGCAGAGTGTGGCTACTGTGCCCTGTACCTCTCGCCTCAGGCCATTGTGGCGGGAGTGACCCTGCTTTGCACACAAAGGAAGTGAGAGAGGAGGGGAGGTTGATTCAGCCCCAGTTTGTGCCCAGCCTGGCTGGCTCCATGCCTGCCCAGCCGCCTTGGCAGGGGAGTTAGGAGGGGATTGGAGGACTGTGTGTGTTGGGGGGAAGCAGCCAGCCTGACATAAGGCCCTCAAGAATGTGATCTGCTTCCTCCCGGGCCCCTGGGAGCCTGGTAATCCTGGATGTGGGGAGACAGCTGCTTGGCCAGCCGTGGGGCTGCTCAGGGGATGCGCCCCCCCTTGCTTTTTCCTGCAGGGTGGGGGCTGTGGCTGTTAACCCTGGCTGGACCAGAGCTGGAAGGTGGGAGATGGGGAGGTAGAAAGCAGCAGACCGGGTGGCAGGGAGTTGGCCTGGTCCTGCTTCTGGGCTTGCTTATTTAGGATGAAGGTTTCCTGGGCTGGCCTTGCACCCTGGAGCTCTGCGATCCTCCGCTCCGGTGGGCAGGGACTATGAGAGCACATGGAGGCACCTGTGCCGTGCCCGCGTCCCTTCAAATGTGGGCTCCTTGCTAGATACCAGAGGAACGCTAGGCCTGGGACATGGTACAGAACAGGGTAGGGAAGATGGCTGCGTGGGAGAAGGCTCACTGTGCGAGCACGAGGACCTGGCTCTGGAACCTGGCATCTCCGTCAAAGCCAGGTGAGGCAGTGCTCATCTGGAACCCCAGCCCTGGAGAGCGGTGGCAGACGGGGCTCAGTGGCAAACCAGACAAGCCAGTCACTGTTCCAGTGTCAGTGAGAGACCCTGTCTAGAAAAAGAAGACGGAGACGCAGAGAACCCTGGGTGTCAACTTCTGACCTCCACAGCACACGTGCATGCATTCATGTACTCTGAGGTGCTTTAAAACTCAAGTGTGGGGGCTGATGAGATGGGTCAGGGACTAAAAGAACCTGCTGCACAAGCCTGATGGCCTGAGTCAGTCTCTGGAGCCCACGTAAAGGTGGAAGAAGAGAACCCATAGCCAAGCGTGGTAGCACACAACTTTAATGCCAGCACTCGGGAGGCAGAGGCAGGTGGATGTCTGAGATCGAGGCCAGCCTGGTCTACAGACGAGTTCCAGGACAGCCAGGGCTGTTTACACAAAGAAACCTTGTCTCTAAAAACAACAACAATAACAAAAACCAAACAACAAAAATAAACGAAACAGAACAAAAATGGGAGCCTGTAGCTCTGTAGCCATTCTCTCCAGCTGAAACACCCGCTCCTGGAAGAGGAGGGGGACTCCTAACATTCCTGAAGACCAGAGAGTTCTGAGATTGTCAGCCCCTCCCTAGGCTGCATGAGCAGCGACTGTTATGGAGGAAGAGACTCTTTGGTGGCACTGTCTGGGAGGCTGTGCTGGAAGCTACCCATTGAAGTCCTCCTGGGCTCTCACCCTGCTAGAGGGTGGGGCTGTCTGTGGGGACACCCACACTCCCGTAAGTCACCCCAATAAACTCATTGGTTCACTAAACTGGGTTTGTGTAGATTTGTTTCTTTCGTCTGTCGGTGGGTCTGATGTGGGGTGAGTTGACATTTGTCTCTCAGGAAAAGTCACAGGACACCTGTGATGAGGGAGTTCAACAGTGGTCACCAGCGCCAGCCCCGTGGCCGTCACCAATGCCAACCTCACGACTGTTGTCACCAACGCCAGCCCCATGGCCGCCACTGACGTGGTAGGGCTTTGCCTGTGGCGTCACATTCACTCCTCCATAAGACAGCTGTTTGCTGGAAGGTAGGGTGAGTTTTCAGAAACACCCATTTTACAGATGAAGGAGGTAAGCAGGATAGGCTGGTGTATGTGGAGCCACCCAGCTCTCGGGTGAGCTGGATTCAGATGGATTCAGATCCAAATCTGGATGGTTCCAGAATCAATGTCTGAAAGATTGCTGTGATGGGGATGAGGGGTTGGGACACCACTGAGCCTAAGGGGAGGGTGACTGTGGGTTTAGGGAGGGGCCTTGTTTTCCTGGGGACATCGAGTGACAGGGAGAAAGGGAGGGCAATGGGAGAGGAAGGACCCAGACTGCCAGACCCTGCATCTGTCCCAGCATCATGGGGACAGTGAGCCAGTAGAGGGAAGCAGTGGGGTTGAGGTTGAACCCCAGCAGGCTTCTGAGTAAGAGAGTGTACAGGGAGAGACATGAAAATTGTTGACTGGACAGGGGTTCAGCTATGGCCAGGCTTGCCCAAGGTCACACAGCGGTCTTGCCCAGGGCTCCCAGGCTTCCTGTGCCACCTCCTTGCCTTTCAAGCACAGTTTCTCCTTCAGGAGTTTTTCTCCCTGATTGAAGCGCAGGGCCTTCTCCAAGTCCAGTCCCAAACTCCAGGAGTTTGCGTGGGGGTTGCTGGGAAAAGGGGGAGACCAGGACTGTGGGCGTTTCTGAGTGGCTATACAAACTGTGCCATTTCTGAACAGAAATAAGAATTTTAGTGTGACCCCTCCCCCACCACAGTTGTGGTATGACACCCCCAGGCCCTCATTTAAAGACTCAGGGAACCCCAAGCTGCAGAGTACAAGGGTTTGAAAACACTGTGAGGTATGTGGGGGATGGATCCATCCAGGCTGTTCAAGGCGCTGTGGTATTAGCCGCAAGTAATAAAGAAGCAAAGCCCTGTTGAGCTGGTCAAGGTCATGGTCAGGGTAAATCCCTGGAGAGAGATAGGGAGGCTGCACAGGAAGCCTAGAAGACCTGGATCTGACCTTGACACGGGCCAAGACTTCTGCATGACCTCAGGCAAGCCTCTCAGCCTCTCTGAACCTTTGAGCAAGTGAGCCTGGTCAGCAATCCTGGTTTTCCAGGATTTGGGGACAGGAGGCAAATCTCTCACCCCAGCAGAAGGCAGCATGGGCGGGGGAGCCCCAGCTCACCCTTCTCAGATCCTGGGAACAGTGAGGTCTAATCTGCCATTGACATTCTGTGGGGTCTTGGAGCCATGTGGGGGGCTTGAGTTTCGCCTGGTCTGTGTGATCCTCTGGCCCCTGGTAGCACTTGCTTCACGTCACTCTGGGGGGATTAAGAATGAGTGCTGGGGATTGGGGGTGCTGAGGAGAGAGAGCAGAGGGGAGGGGCTAAGGGCCAGCTGCAGGGTGAGGCCTCTCTGCCCTCAAAGTTGCTTTGTGGGGGGTGTGGGGTACACATTGGGCCTTCACTGTGACAATTGCACATGCAGTCAGCAGTGAACACTTGTGACCTATGGAGATGGAAGGAGGAGGTCTCTTCTCAAGTCAATAGACAAGAAATTAGGCTCTCTCCGAGAGTAGAGCTGAAGCCCCAGCTGTGTGGTGGTGGGCCCCGCCTCACCCTGCACATGCAGCTCCCAAGCCCAATCAGAGAGTGATGGAGGCCACCAAAGGCCACAGGCAAATGATGGGGGTGGTCAGTGTCCCATGGGAGGGCTCTTGGGAGCTGGAACTCAAGCCCTGACTAGCTTGAGGCTGGTGTGGTATCAGGACTTCCAGACGGTCTGAATATGGCTCTCCTCTGTGGGCCTTGCTTTTCCACACACTGAGAGGTACGTGCAGGCTTCCAGGAGCTGTTGCTGACAAGGACCAAGAGAAAAATCTAGATTGGTTCTCTTTCCTCCACTCCCCTCCTCTCCAGGTTAAAACCAAGGGCTAGGGGCTTCAATAGGAAAGGAAGGATTCCTGAGACTCAGTTTCCCCAGAGCGTATCATCAAGATGGGAATTAAATGAGATATTACGTAGAAAGCCCCTAACACAAGCTGATAAACCAACTCCGTTCATTCACATGGAGTTCCAAGTGGTCTTCCAGAGTCCAGCTGATTTCCTGAGACCAAGTCCGGTGTGAACGGTTCTAGACTCATGTTTCATTGAGCTGTGCGGGAACGCACCTGGTAAAGGCAGTACCAATGCCCATTTTGGAGATGAGGCCCGGACTGATGAAGGGGTACGGTTAGAACCCTGCTCCGCTCAACCAGTGCTTCATTTGTGTCCTGGCCTTTAGTCCTGCGTACCCTGAGCGGGCATAGGGACCTCAAAGTTGTACTTTTCTGGAAGGTCCCTGAGGATGGAGCCTGGCATATGGTGGGCACTCATGGAATGAATAACTAAGCTGGCAGCCACCCAGCCAGTCCCCCGGTAGCTCTGGAGAGGACTGGACTGAACTGGACAGTTTCAGCCTATGTTTAGCCTTGGAGGGCCAACTGCCTGGCCTGCCCACCACCCAGCCTCCTCAACGGCTTGCAGCAAGATGGGCCCATAGAGAGCTCCAGAAGGCCCCGGATAGAATATCATGACTGAGACTTGAAAACCTGATCTCACCCCAGCCGTTCTTCCCAAGGTTCCTTCAGCCATCAATCAGCAGAGAGACATGATCGTATTTTATAGCCCGGCCAGGCTGGGGTGGCAGGAAACCCAAGCCCATCCCGCCTGGGGTCCTGCTTGCTTAGAGAGATCAAGGTGACGGGTAGAGCCTTAACTCTTCGTGGTCCCACTCCACCAGATTCGGGCACAGCCCTCCTCCAGCAGCCCTGCCCTGCTGGGTGTCTTGGGGGTGATAGAGTGACATACCCAGAGAGGTGGTAGGTCTTTGTCCTCCAAGAGCTTGAGGAAGGCCCAGAGCTCAGAGGACCTAAACCTAAGAAGTTATGTTCTGGATCAAGGCCCGCCTGTTTGTGGCTGGGTGTCCTCTGGCAGGTGTCTTTCCATCTCTGGGCTCCTGACCTCTCCTGGGGAATCCCGGAAGCTTTCTGTTCTCTTCCTACGCCTGTCATGCCTTCACACGGTGGCTGTGGCCCACTGTCTCTCTCCTAAAGTCCTGGGTTAGCTAATGCATAAGAGATTCTTGCCACTCTCAGGCACTGTTAATTTTTTTTCTTCTGAGACTCAGTACTCAGATAGGACTCTCCATGGCTCAACACAGCCCAAGAATTAGGCTGACGTTCACTTCCTGCTGTCATTCCTAGATGAGAACATGATTCCTGGCTTTGGACATGGGTCTATGGTCCTCCCTGGGGCTCAGATTCTTTTCAAGGCTAATATGAGTTGGAGGGCAGGGGATGCTCTGCCTCCCGGTGGGCAAGGCTCAGAGCTCAGGCTGAAGGTCAGAGACACACAGAATTGGCTTGAAGCCATGACCCCGGCTCTACCTGCAGGGATTTCTTCCAGAAGATGTAGAGGCCAGAGGGTGCAGCCACAGGGTAAAGGTCTCATTTAGGAAGGGGCAGGGGGCTCAGCACTGACTCCCCTGGCTGTGGCATGAGTCAGTTTTCTGGAAGCCATTCAGCAGCTGAGTGAGCTCGGAGCCTCGACTTGACCGTCTCTCTTGGCTGAGAAGAAAAATACCAATATGCCCAAATTATCTTGAGGCTTAAAATTCAGTAATGACCATAATCAACGGAGCCTGTTTTGGCATCAGGGTAGCCCAGGAGGCTGAGCTCCACTTAACTGAGGGTCTCTCGTGAGGGGATTGGAGTCCTTCTTGGTGCCAGTGGGGTGGAGGCTTTAACAGGAGCTATGCTCCAGGGTCTTGAGTTTCCATCCCCTGGGTGACAGGGGTCATTTAGGGGATGGACGGAAACTCTTGGAATAGCTTCCTTGGGTAAGGAGACTTTGGGGACACAGGTGTTGCACCAACAGCTGGATGTGTTGGGTTAATGGACGACTGTTAGAAGATCAGCTTCCTGAGATGTTGTGGTGGGCAAGTCTGGGATGCCTCAGGTTTGGATAGGACTCTCTACCCAGTGGGCAGAACATGGCTCCTCCTTTATCCCAGAGGTCCTGTTACCTCCTCCAACCCCTTCCCAGAGTGTTCCTTGGGCTAAGACCCTTACCTGTTGTCTTTCTGGGCTCCTGGGGCAGGGGGAGAGAAGACCCAAGTTTTGGGGGCAAGGAGGTCAAGTCTCCATGTGGCCTATCTGTGCCTCAGTTTCCCTATGGGTAAGTAGGAGTTGTCCTAACTTTCTCAGGGAACAGGTCACTAGGCATCTCCTGATCAGATTTAAGGACTCAGTTTTAACATTAGAGAAGTTAGCCACTCCTCCGGTCCTACTGTGTGCTAACCCTCCCTGTTTCTCTTCTGCGGAGCACATCATACACTGCCCTGAGACCTCTGTCTGTGCTAGCCCTCCAGCCTGAGGTCAAGCCTACCGGTTCACAGCTGCTCTGCCTAGTCCATGTACCCAGTAGGACTGGGGAAGACAGGTGGCAGGCTTTGTACTCAGTGCACAAGCTGTGATACCGTCCCCATTCTCTAGAGCAGTCGCTCTAGAGAATCACAACCCCCTTGGGAACGAAAGACCCCTTCACAATGGCCACCTAAGGGCCATCGGAAAACACAGATATTTACATTATGGTTCATAACAGTAGCAAAATTACAGTTATGAAAGACAATGGAAATAATTTTCTGGTTGGGGGTCACCACAACATGAGGAACTGTATTAAAGGGTCACAGCATTAGGAAGGTTGAGGACCAGTGCTCTAGAGGGTGCTGTGCCCATATCCTGCGGGGAGGGGGAGAGGGGGCAGTGAGGGAAGCAAGTCCTGCGCTGATTGACTGTTGAGCTAGGTGCTGGCTAAGCTGCCCCTGAGCTGAGGAGAAGCCTGACCCCTGACCGTTTTTTTGCTCCCCTCTGCCTCAGGGGTCTTGCCTGGGGTCTTGTTTCTAGCAAATGGAGCTGAATACCCCCATTGATCCACTTGGCTGATGCTCAGCTGAGGCCAGGGAAGATGCTCTTGGCTCCAGCCCAGAGTGCTGGAGGCTGGACAATAGGTGGAGGATGAGACCCACCTGGCCTGTGCACACAGCCCGGGGACAGTCTTTCCTCCTTTTCTCATTTTTTCCCCTTAAGACCAAACCCCAAAACAACAATCTCCCACGATTTGGAAAAATGGCCCATGTCTGGCTCTGGAACATTTTTATGGCCTTTTACAGGCAGGGATCTGATGCCCAGGAACAAGAGCTGGGTTCCCAGCCTCAGCCTGGAGGATGGGGGTAGGCCCATCCATCTTCCCAGCTGGCGGTTACATGTGGGAAAGGCTGCTGGGGCAGAGTGGGGGCTGGGGACACCTGTTGCGGTCACTCTTCCTAAGCCAGGCTCTAGGCTCTCAGGCTCTCAGCAGAATCGGTGCGGACCGGTTGGGGGCAGACTGGGACCCTCTGCCACAGGCACACACTCTGGTCCAGGCTGACATCACCCAGGATGGTGAAACTGAGAGGAGACTGGGAGGCTTCTGGAGGCCACACTGGCTCCCTACCCCCACTCCCAGAGGAGGCAGAGCATCCCTAGGGAGTCCCAAAGAGGGAGGAGCCAGCCATGGCCTCAGAGGGCTTCCATGCTAAAGGCATGCTGTTAACATCAGCGACCGTGCAGATTGTAGCCCCAGTGGTGAGGGGAAGAGCAAGGGCCCCGAGGGAAGACATGAATGAAGGTTCAGAGCCTTGGCAGGACAGTATCTACTTGGGAAAACTTGTAGGGTGCAGGACAGAGAGACGCCTGGGGGCTGCCTCACTGAGATGATGGAGCCTTGCAGGGGAACAGCAAGGGACGGTTCTTGCAGCAGAGGGACACCGTCATGTCTGCAGTCTGTGAAGAATGTGTGTCTTAGGGGAGGAGGAACGAGAGCGGATGGTGAGGCTGAGATTATAGACGAGGCTGGATTGCATTCTGAGAAGTCAGAGGCAAGGTTGGACCCTCCCAGGCTTACCCAGCCCTGATATTCCGGGTGGTGTCCTTTGTGAAGACATCTACCCTCTCTGGGCCTCAGTTTCCCCATGTTTGTAAGCTATAGAGAGATAAAATGTGGTTCATCTTATAGCATCCTGACTTAGTGTGCAGCTCTGTTCTTAAGCAATGGTGGGAATGTCTCTGAGACTCGACTTCCCTTATATGTAAAATACCAAATTCCCCAGGCTGTTGGTGATTCCGGTTCATCTAGCATTTTGTGGTCCAGGACCTGGCACACACTGGTCAGGGACAGAGGCTGTCTGTCCGTCTAGAGCCCTCCTTTGTTTCCGCTGCCCTCTTTCAGGGATCTATCTGGCAGGCTTGGCGCTGCAGGATGAGTGAGTGAGCCTTCGCTGGCTGGGCAGACGGAGGAAGCCACTCAGGTTTCAGGATCCAAGGACCTGCAGAGCTCTGAGGAATTTTCCCAGGCTGGGTGTGGGCAGCTGGAAGCCATCCGTCCCAGGGAAGGCAGAGGATGGGGGTCCTGCCAAGGTCTTTTGCTGGGAACAAAAACTCAGGAGGGGGGCAGAATTCTCCCATCCAATCTGGAAAGATGAAACCCTGCTGCCAGGGCAGCTGTTGGTGGTGGTACCAAAACACCAAGCAGCCTGGTCCCTGGGGTGGCGAGGGATGGGGGGGCATTGGGGGCCCCCCGAGAAGGAGGAGGGCCTGGCCTAGCTTCAGCCACTCTCTAACCTGGGTGGGAGCCTGAGGATACTGCTCCAGGGTACTGATGGTTCTTCTGGGTATCAGGGTTCCGGCATCCGGGAGACAGGGAGGTGGGGGTCTATGGCACACAGGGGCAGGGTAGTCTTGTATAATATTAGAGGGACCAGCCTTAATATTATGCATCCCAGGGGCTCAGGAGAGAGAACTACTAATGGCGAGGACTATTGTCGGGAAATAGAATCTCAGCACACCGAGCTCTGTAGTCCACTTGCTTTAATTCCTCTGGCATAACATCTTTTATACACAGCTTCAGTTCTGTTCTCGTGTCTAGCTCCTTTCTTGCCTGATTTCTCTCTATATTTATCTACTGCTCCCTCTAAGTTCTATCTTAACTCTCTTGTCTTAACTCTGCCTCAACTAGGTCCTTTTCATCTTGTTCTTATCCAGCTAGTACTTCCCCATCTGACTCTTCCTCATCTTCCATCTCGTTCCTCTGGTACTCTCTTCTAGCCCTTCAATCTAGTTCTTCTCCATCTCAGTTTGTTCCTCTCAAGTTCGTACCTGCCTAGTTCTTCCATTCTCCTTTCTCTTCTCTGTCCCTGGTGCTCTGGAAGTCCTGGCATATAAAGCCAGGCTTCCAGGGTCAAATGGAGGGGTGATAAGAATCACATTGAGAGGCAATAACCGTTAATTATCATTTGCAACCCCAAAGGGAAGTGACCAATGGGGAAATGAATCAACTAAAGGCTAAATTCGGGTAGTATCTAAGAAGAGGGCTCTTATGTGCTCAACTATAGTCTTAAATGTGATTAGTAGAAAATGTTAAGAATCTATAAGTTGCTAGGTCAATGGGAGAAAATAAAACTGTCTTCTTTTTTCCTGTGGCTCCTATCTGTCCAAGCTATCTGCCGTTTTTCTGCAGGGTGGGGGAAAGTGTGCTCAGTCGCTAGGCAACCTGTGTGCAGCTAGATGCCTCTGGTGATAGTTAAAGGGAGATCTGGAACTAGAGGTAAGGTTTGGGGAAGGAGGAAGTAAAGCTTAATTGGCACATCCTCCAGGCCTTCTCAAACAGGTAGCCTGGATGCTTAAGTCTGTTCTTAGAAAGTACAGAGGTATCTCTGATAAGGTACTTTCCTCCATCTGGGGATGGACCTGGCCGGATGCTGCCAATGACGATAATTACAGGGAGCTTGAACTGGGGTTCTGGCTGAGCATAGCTGTCAGCACAGAAAGTTATCTAAATATTCCTAGAAGTGGTTAGATAAGGAGTTAAAGGTCTATAAAGTTAGTAAGGATGTAAGAAAAGGAGGGTCTGAGTTAAATTGTGTAAAGCTATTACTTAATGTCCACCTGACCTAGGTGTCTCCTTGTGGAATTTATCTTAAATCAGGAGACTTTCAGGTGGACTGTTATTACTGCTAGTCCTTGAAAGTGGCTAAGGGAGATATCTGATTCCAGAGGAAGCCTTTCCTGAGGCTGTTCTCCAAATACCTGGAATGTGTATGTCCAGAGGGTGACCAGTCCACACTGTTAGCCCTTCTTGGGGAAAAGTCAATTGGGAAAACTATGAAGGCACACATGATTTTCATAACAGAAGACAGCTGATATATAACAAGCCAAATAACACCAAAAACTCCTTGGGATTTGGCTTCCTCTGGAGGAAATCCTTGATCCCTCCAGGTAGTGACTTTGCCATAACCAGCTGAGTTCTTATGATATATTCCTGCGGCCGCAGCAGGGTAGCCCTACTTTGGAGTCTAGGAGAAGGCAAGTTCAAATCAGTTTCAAGGTCCATGTTACCTGCTCTGCAAGGTTGCTCTGAAGGTTAGAGATAAAGGCTGAGAAGTGCCTGTATGCAGTAGGTGCTCAATAAATAAATGCTAGTTGTGTTTCTGGAGGAGGTGTAGACTAATGATGGAGTATATCCAGGATGCCGCAAATGATGGCACCCGGCTGTGATCTCAGCTTGGAGGTGAGCCTGGATGACTCAAGGCTTTACAGGCAGACAAACAGCATAGGTAGAACCTGACTTCTCAAGCTCCATAGAGCATTCTAGAACCTCAGTTTCCCCATGTGCCACACTTTGGACCTACAGGGCAGGGCATACACTTTTGTGGTGTGCCTTAGCTGACGGGGTTCTGCCCGTTGTTACCAACACCATGAGAGCCCATGTTCTGGTCTTTAGACCGAGGGCATTCTTCTTGCCTGCCCTGGTGATGACAGCTGTGCCCTCCTTGTCTGATGGCAGATAAACTAACTCTGAAGACTGTCCGCCACTTGGGAGTAGAAGCATGTAGTGCCCCTGTAGTATGAAGAGGGCTCAGCTTGAGGTGGGTCAGACAATGGGAGGGGAAGGAGGCAGAGAGAGGCACTGGACTGGGAGCCCCCACACAGCCTGGCCTCCACAGGTTCTCCGGTAGTCAGTTCTGGCTTTCTGCTTTCTTTCTTTTGAGACAGGGTCTCACTGTCTAGCCCTAGCTGTCCTGGAACTCTCAGGGATCTGCCTGCCTCTGCCTCCTTAGTGCTGGGACCAAAGGCACTCATCATTGTCCAACAGTTCCTGCTTTCTTAAATATTCAGCCACAGTTGTAGGAACCACAGGGCCGCACTAAGAAGAGGTGAGGGGGCCTGAGCTGGGTGTGACAAGCCTAGTGTGAAGGTCACGTGGGGAGCTGGGTGGCTGTGGGTGCAGCTGAGGACAGAGGCACAGTCAGTTGATAGGGTGGAGGCGGGGGCTGGTCCCCACTCTCCATTCTCTCTTCTGTAAGGGTTGTTGCATATGATGAGGAGCCTGTGGGCAGAGGCCCCTCATCACTGCCTCCTGAGGGTGTGTGTGAAGTGTGAGGAAGCTCGTGTCAGCCATGGTGCTGCTAGGAGGAGTTCTAGAATTCTCATGGAACCTAAAATGGCCCTTACCACCCTCCCTGGCATTTCTAAAACCAGGTCCTTGAGGGCTGCGGGGTCCACCAAGGCAGCTGGATGGGGCAGGAGACTGGGGACTTCAGCCCGGCTACACAGTCCTAGTTGTATCTCAACTGGTAGAAGCTTCATAAGCTTCATGGTGTAGAACTCATCCTGGCTTCACCCTCAGTGGCTTGCACTGCTGTTAAAGATCTAAACACCGGCTTACCGGGGCTCAGGATGTGATCTGGTGGGCCCTGCTACCCCTAGGTCTGTGATCCTTGGTCAGTGGGCTCCCCCTTCTCACCCTGTATGACTGTTTCCTGGGCCCAGGGTGTCTTGTCTCTCAGATGCTCTCCAGGGGAGCCTCTCCAGAGGTCCTGCTTTGCCCTTGAGCCCCTGTCCCCCCTCAGGCTTTCTCTCAGCTCGGGCCCATTCCCTACTGTAGCTGTCTATCTCTGCCGCCACCCACAGACATCAGTTCCAGGGGACAATGAGAAGATGAGTGGTACTGTGGTAACTGTCAGGCAAACAAGGGACGTGACTGTCCCACAGAGGCAGCCGAGGTGTCCCCTGCCTCGGGTGCTGTTCCCCGTGACCTTTCTCATTTCCCATGGGCACATTTTTGCTTCTTGCCCATCGTCCACTCTCCCTGCCATGATCAGTGTGCTTCCTGGGTCCGTGTGCAGTGGGATCACATGGGAAGCTGGCAAACAACCTTACACCCTGGGGACAGGAAGTCACTCCCAGATCTGACCACTTGGCTGGGATGCCTCTCCTCTAAGCCCAAGCCTGGGAAAGGCTCCTTTTGGCCCCAGTGTGGCACTCCCCTGTCATAGCACTGCCAAGGGCTTCGGCTGGTGCAGGGGTGCTGCGTCAATACTCTGTTGCTGGAAATCCCTGCCTGCCCCCACTGCCCCCCCCCCCCCCCGTTGTAGTAGGACCCAGCTGCAAGAGGTGGGAGGTAGGAAGCTTGGGAGAGGAGGTGGCCTGCGGCCAGGGCGGGATGAATAACAGGCTGCTTCTGGGAAACATCCTTGAAAATCAATTCTCTCTGTGGAAAGCCGGTGGGCTGGGCAGGGTCTTCTGGGGTCTTTTGAACTCATGAGCTACGGCATGTTCCCTTGGGTCCTCTGCGGCTGCCTTTCCCAGAGAGGCATGATTCTGATTCCACTGGGGTCCACCAGGTTCTCAAGATTTTGCTGCCATCCTCCCGCCCAAGAATCAGAGCCAGAGACAGTGTCTCAGTGTGCTTCCTGTTGCTGTGATAAACACCACAACCAAGAGTAACTTGGGGATAAAGGGTTTGTTTGGTGTATGTGTCCCAGGTCACGTGGCCCATTGTTGAGGGAAGTCAGGGCAGGAATTCCAGGCAGGACCTGATGCAGAGGTCTTGGAGGAATACTGCTTACTGGCTTGCTGAGCTTGCTTTCCTGTACAACCCAGGACCACCTGCCCAGGGATGGCACCTCCCACAGTGGGCTGGACCCTCCCACATCAGTCATCAATCAAGAAGACGGCTTACAGCCTTGCCTACAAGCCAAGCTGATGGAGATATTTTCTCACTTGAGGTCCCTTTTCCCAGATGACTCTAGCTTGTGTCAAGTGGACAAAAAAAAAAAAAAAAAACCAAAAGACCAGTTGAACAGACACCAAGAATGTCCCATGAGTGGTTGGATGTGGTTCATAATGTCACAGACGTGTTCCTGCCAAGACCAAGTCCCCAGTGTGTGTGTGTGTGTGTGTGTGTGTGTGTGTGTGTGTGTGAGAGAGAGAGAGAGAGAGAGAGAGAGAAAGAGAGGGAGAGAGAGAGAGAGAGAGAGAGAGAGAGAGAGAGAGAGAGAGAGAGAGAGAGAGAGAGAGAGAGCCTTCTGTGATTGCTCTCCACTTTATTGTTTGAGGAAGGGTCTCTCACTGATCCTGAACCTTGCTATTTCAGTTAGACCAGATGGCCAGTGAGCTTCCGGGATCTGCCTGTCTCTACTCCCCCCTCCCCCCCCCCAGCACTGGGGTTACAAGCGCACACTGCCTGCACATATAGGAAGTTGGCATGAGGGCAGGCTTTCTGCATTTACCTCTTTCCTCCCTTTGGCACATTTCTCTCGCTGTTCACCCAGGCTATTGCTTGTATGACCATGTCTTTTTTTTTTTTTCATGGCTATTGGGGAGGGGATTTTGTAGTGTGGATGGGCCCCTGGGTAGTAGTTCATTTATCCTGTGAAGGATCTTGGGGTGGTCCCCAATGTTTGATCCTTACATATGACGTACCTGCAAACATTTGTGCACAGGTGTCTACAGGGCCATCCTGCCTCCAAGATAAATGTCCTGCCTGGGGCACATCATAGATGTTTCCCAGAAGCCAGGTATGGTAGTTTGAATGTGATTAGCTCCCATCATCTCTTAAGGAGAGGCACTACTGGGAGGAGGGGAAGAGTAAACTGTGTTTGGGCCAGCAAGATGGCCCAGTGGGTAAAGGTGGCATGCTGAACACTGCAGGCTGGACCACATCCTCATCCACATCACTTTTCTAGACAAGAATCCTAAGGTGGCTCTCCTGCATCAGAAGGTCGGGCCAGTTCCCAGTCCTCTCATGAACTCACACTATACCACGGAGACACTCATCTTGCTACCAGGCCTCCTGATTTTCTGTAACCTCTTCAGTGGTGATCAACTCTTTGGACTCACAGGAAGGCATGTGATATTATTAAAATGAGATCGTGGGTATAGACTTTTGGAGTTAAAATCCTGGTCCTGCTATCCACTTGCTGTAACCTTGGGAAACTTACTTGACCTTTCTAAGCCCTGCTTGCCTCTTATACATGAAGGATAAGTAGAGCTCTGGTTTGGAGGGTTGTTGTGAGATCCAAATGGCACATTTGCATAAAGAATACAGTGTTAGGCTGGAGAGATTGCTCAGCAGGTAAGAGTGTTTATTGCACTTCCAGAGGACCTGGGTTCAATTCCTAGCATCCACGCGGTGGCTCACAACAGTCTGTAACTCTAGTTCCTGCACTCGCACAGTAGACATAAACTCGTGCAAGCAAACACTTACAGTGAAATATAATATACTTACAGTGAAAATAAATAAACAAATAGAATACAGTGTAGTTCCTGGCACAGAGAAATTCAGCAGATAAATATTGACTCCTTCTTTTAATCACCACCACCACTGTCACCACCATGATCATCACCATCATCACCTTAACTACCATCATCAATATCATCACCAACATCAGCACCAGCATCAGCATCATCACCACCATCTTCATCACCATCATCCTCATTACCACCATCATTATCACTGTTAGTAGCACAGTTTTCCAGGCACCAGAGATCCAGAGATGACTAACTGTGACAGAGGGGTGCTCAAAGTCTCTCTCGGGGGACACAGACATATATGGAGCCATGTGACAAGTGTCTGTGAATGGTGAAAAAGCACAATGAAAGTCCCAGGGCAAGGGGAGGGAGACTTGCTTGCCTGGATCTGGGGATGGGAAGGGAGGAAGCTGGAGGGGGAGGAGCCAGTGTGGGGGGGGTGTATGTACACTACAGGATGTGAGGTAGCTAGAGGGGACATGGCTGGTGGCAAAGGTCTGTGAGAAGCCGGAGGCATGGGGCCTGTGCCCACTAGTTTTATGTCAACTAGACACAAGCTATGGTTATTTGGAAAGAGCGAATCTCAGATGAGAAAAAGCTTCCACCAGATTGGCCTGCGGGCAGGTCTATGGGGAATTTTCTTGATTAATGGTTGATGTGGGAGGGTCCAGCTCACTGAGGCTGTGCTACTGTTGGGCTGGTGACCTTGGGTTCTATAAAAAAGCAGGCTGAGCAAGCCATGAGGAGCAAGCCAGTAAGCAGTGCTCTTCCATGGCCTCTGTATCAGCTCCTACCCCCAGGTTCCTGCCTTGAGTTCCTGCCCTGACTTCCCTTCCAGATGGTCTACAAGCTGTAAGATGAAATAAACCCTCTCCTCCGGAAGCTGCTGTGCTTTATGACAGCAACAGAAACCCTAACTAAGACAGGGCCTGAGTGATTTGTATTAGAATCAGTTTCACAGGGAGTGCCTCCTTGGCCTCTGCCCGCTTCCTCTGAAAACATGAAGCTGCTCATGCAGCGGTTCTCAACCTGTGGGTCATCACGACCCCTCTTGGGGTTGCATATCAGATAGTCTGCATATCAGATGTTCACTTTATGGTTTACAGCAGTAGCAAAATTACAGTGATGAAGTAGCAACAGGTATAATGTTAAGGTCAGGGGTCCCCACAACATGAGGAACTGTATTAAAGGGTCGCAGCATTCGGAAGGTGGAGAACCACTGTGCTAACAGAACACAGTGGCTGCAGAGCTCCACGGGCCAAACCAGGGGAAGATGCAGTCACAGCGACCGTGGCATGGAGAGGCCCAAAAGTCCACCCGACCTTCTGTCCTCGGCTTCGAGAGAGGCCTGAGGCCAGGCTGTGGGGCCCCGGGAGATACTTATTTTCATTCTTTGAAGACTTACATGTATTTATTTTTAGTCAGGGTTGATCTCACTTATGTAGCCCAGGATGACTGAACTTCTGGTCCTCCTGCCTCCACGCTGGAGTCCTGGAATAGCAGGCATATGCCACCACATCTTATTTACTCTTTGCTGGGAATCTAACCCAGGGCTTCCTGAATGCCAGGCGGGCACTCTATTAACTGAGCCACAGCCCTCCCCCTCCCCCAAACTCGTTGCAATGCAAAGGCATCAGGTGCTGATGGTGCAGCCTGATGTCTTAGAGCAGTGCACATCAGGTTCAGAGCCCCGGCCCCTGGGCTTCCTGAGGTTGGAGGTAAGCTGGTGGTGGTCCCTCTGGGTGGTGGGTGTTTGGAAAGGGGGAGGGGCTTCTAGAGAGGGCTGGCCCACTCCAGACCGTGTGATGAGGGAAGAATGGAAAGAGAGAACCGTGCAGTCCTGAGGCAGGGGCATTCCGGGTAGAATGGGAAGCAAATGTGAACGCTAAACTTGGAGCCCAGAGGCCGAAGCCATGGTCACCGTCACCGAGTGGCTTCTTCCTCTGTGTCCCCATAGCCATTGTGACTTGCTCATGCCTGCAACCCTAAGCTTCCTGAGAAGGAGAGAAATCTGGCAGGAAGCCTGCTTGGGCAGGATGTGGCACCTGCTTCCGGCTCTATTGCCCGCTAAGTCAACTCATCCCTTCTGCACCTACGCCAGTCAGTGACCATGGCAACTTAGGAAGGAGCATCCACCACGTCACCTCTCCAGGAGATTGAAGCATCACCCTCCAGATGGTGCCCGGGGAAGGAGAGGAGTCTAGGAAGGACAGCTGGAAATTGGTGGGATTAAGGACGGGGGGGTAGCGCAACCCTGTGATGAATCTCACTGCTCACTTCAGGAGCTCTCCCAGCTGCTATGGTGGTCTGTGCTGTGCAGAACTGACAGAGAAGGCATAGCGATGATCTCTTACTTAAAGTCCAAACCAGTATTCACAGCACTTTCCAAGCTAGGCACCGTGACTCACACCTAGCATCCTGGCACTCAGGAGCCGAGGCTGCAGGTTCATGAGTTCAAGGCCAGCCTGGGATGGCTAGGGAGAGTTTAATCAAAAGAAAAAAAACAAACAAACAAAAAACCAGGGCTGAGAATGGAGCTGAGTGGAGGGGCAGTTGCCTGGCATGCTCCAGGTACCGAGTCTAAACTCCAGCAAACACAAGCATCCCCAAAGCCAAACGAGCCAAGTCCATCAGGAATGTCCGAATGAACCCAAGCAGGTGGCTGAGACTGGGAGCCACCACAGTCGACTTCGCTCTGGGTGAACTTTGTGGCAAGTGAAGGGGCCGCACCCTCTGGGCTGAGGTGCTGGTGGCTGGTGTGATGACAGCCGGCTCCTGCCTGGTTTTGTGCCCAGCTGCAGCACCTGCTACTGTGTGACCTTGGGCATGTGCTTCGACCTCCACTGTCGGAGTTCTTTTTCCTGCAGTGTGGATGGCCATGAGGGACTGGCTAGCTCACCAACCCTGTGCACAGTAAATGCATACGAAATGTGAAGGGGGGGTGGCACACACCTGTGATCCCAGCACTCCAGAGGCAGAGGCAAGATCAGGAGTTCAAGGTCATCCTCAGCTACTCAGTGGGTTTGAGGACTGTCCGGACTGCGTCAGACATTCCTAGAAGAACCAAGAACAGCCAGCTACCTTCCGCTCTGTAGCCCAGCGAGAGTGCAGCACCGAAGCTGGCTGGTGGTAGCACCAGGACTTGAACCCAGAGCCCCAGCTCTCCATTGGGTCTTTTTTCCCCCATCTCACCTACTGCTTCAGATTCCTGAAGCAGGAATCTGAAGACCACCTGGCAAAGCTAATTGCTGAAATATGTATATGGGGTAACCTTTGCATAAACACCGGGGCAGCATCCCTGGTCCTTGGCACATAGTACATGCTCACATAACATGTTAGGTTAAAGATACAGAGAGAAGGGCAGGTGGGGAGCTGGCCAATTGAATTGTCTCCCAGGACCATGCACGGAGACACTTTCCTGAATCTTAGCTCCACAGGCATCCGCCCCTCTTCATCACACTGCCCACCCCAGGTGTAGAGGTGTAAATCAGGCCTCCCCACCAGGCTGCTCCTCGGGCCTAGGGTGCTTCACCTGCGGTCTGTCCCTATGTTAGGACAGGCTTGTGTGATCGGTAGGGGCTGGAGGCCCTGGGTGGCCATGACTCGACAGAACAGTGGCTGTGACAGTCTGTGAATTCGTCTGAGTGTCCTGGGCCTCTGATATGATGTGATGACAGCAGGGGACCCTGTCTCAGCCTGGATGAAAGCGGGACACTCAGCCCATCCACAGCCAAGGAAGATGGCTGATGAGGAGAGGAGAGGGGAGGGGTGTCCAGACTGAAGGGTGCAGGGCCAAGTAGAGGTTCTGGGAAGCTCAGATGGGGCAGAGAGAGAGTGGGGGGAAGGAGGAAGGGAGGGAGGGAGAGAGAGGAGGGAGGGAGAGAGATGAATGGAAGGAGAGAGAGAAATAGAGAGAGAGAGAGCATACACTTTTAACCTGAGCCTCCCACTGGGCAGCAGGGCCACTTACCCCCAACCACCTCTCCTGGCTCCTCAGGATGCTCTTGGGTTGAGGCTGGTAGAGCAGGTTCACTGGATCTCTGCAGACTCAAAATTGTGTGAAAGGGACTTCATGAACTGGGTATTGTCAGTTGAGTAGGAGTTTTCTTAGCCCACCCCACACTGGCCTCATCTGTTTTTCCTCACAGGGTAGTTAACACTCCTGGGTCTTCACGTGCTCTGCTGTCTCTGCCTTCTTCCTTCCCTTCCATGTCACAGGACAGGCTCTTCTACATGGTGGCAACAGTGAGGACAATCCTGTGTGAAAAGCCTGCCTCTTGCACTTAGGGGACAGAAGAGGCGTTCGTATCAGGATGGTGCCTCGCACCCTGATGGAGGTGTGGGCCTGGGCATGATGGGAAGCTAATAGAAGGGAACAGGGTCTCCTGTGCCTCTGGCCAGGGGCACACCTGTCCTCTGGCTGTTCTTCAGGTGAATGTGGGATGACCATGAGGGAACCTCAGTGGGTATCAAGGCCTGAACTTTCTGGTTCAGACTCTGGAGGAGTTGAGTCTGTTTTAGGGTTTCTATGGCTGTGAAGAGACACCATGACCATGGCAACTCTTATGAGGAAAACACTTAATTGCGGTAGCTTGCTTACAGTTTTAGAGGTTCAGTCCATTCTTATCATGATGGGGAGCAGTGTGCACGTAGACATGGTGCTGGAGTAGTTGAGAGTCCTACAGCTTGCAGGCAACAGGAAGTTGACTGAGACACTGGGTGGTATCCTGAGCATAGGAAACCTCAAAGCCCACCCCCGTAGTGACACACTCCTCCAACAAGGCTATATCCATTCCAACAAAGCCACACCTCCTAATAGTGCTACTCCCTCTGAGATTATGGAGGCCAATTACATTCAAACTACCACAGTCTCTTACATCATCACTAGAGATTGCACCTGGCTGTCCACTCCTGACTCCCTCACACTGGAATGGAGGCACCACAGGTCCAGGCTTCTGCTTGTCTTGTTCCTGGATGAAGCCCCAGTTTCTAAAACACCCCTGACATGGGCTCTGTGGACTATGTTGCTGGTCTGTCTGTCAGAAGGGAGTGAGAGAGAGGCCCCGGGTCAGGCTGTGATCTGGACCTGCCCCTCCTACCAGCTCTGAACTGGCAGACATTTCCCATCTGAAAGCAGGGGGGTGGTGGTGGTGGTGTGTGTGGCTCGGTTGATAGAGAGCCTGCCTGGCCTGCACAAAGCTCTGGGTGTGATCCCAGCACTGCACACCTGTCATCCCAGCAGCACTCAGGAGTCAGAGGCAGGAGCATGAGGTCAAGGTCATCCT
This sequence comes from Peromyscus eremicus, assembly GCF_949786415.1. Taxonomy (NCBI): domain Eukaryota; kingdom Metazoa; phylum Chordata; class Mammalia; order Rodentia; family Cricetidae; genus Peromyscus; species Peromyscus eremicus. The sequence continues at coordinate 150,887,574 of NC_081417.1, forward strand.
TGTCTATATAGCAAGTTCAAGGCCACCTTGAGCTACATAAGACCCTGTTTTAAAACACCAAATAAAAGCAGGTCGTAGTAATACATGCATTTAATCCCAATGCTTGGGAGGCAGGGGCAGATGGATCCCTGTGAGTTCGAGGCCAGCCTGGTCTATATAGTGAGTTCAAGAGCAGCCAGAGCTACATAATGAGACCCTGTCTGGGGGAGAGGGGCAGAGCAGGACACCAGAAAGAAAACAAAAATGAGTAGCTGTGAATGGCTGCTACTGGAGGTGTAAACACTTATAACAGTAACCCAGCAGCCTTTAACTGATCTTAACAATGACTACAAACTGATCTCCCACTGTGAGTGACTCATTCATTTTGAACAAGTGTTTGTTGCAGATCTACTTGGCAACACATGATGGTATTGATACAGTGAGGCCAAATCCTAGCTCCCTAGGGGCTGGTGATGGGAAACATATTAGTCAAGGTACAGCCTAAGCTACTGGAATGAGTAACCCCAACAACACATTGGCTTACCGGAACTGGAAGGTTTGATTGATTCGTTTCTGTTATCCCCAAGTACCACTTCAGAGGTCCAGGCCTACTAGTGACAGCTATACATTTCTCAGTGTGTGTTCTCTCCCAAAATAGCTGCAGCAGCTCCTACCATCTCACCCAAAACCCAGCTAACATGAAGTAATTTTTTTTTTCAGCATTACTTGTAAGAGTTTCTTACACTTCTACTCACACTCCACTGGCCAGGACTTAGTCATATGACCGCATCTGGCCACAAGAAGATCTGAAGAACAGAAGAGCTAGGTAAGTTATTAAGGGCTTAGGAACCCCTGGTCTGGAACACCAGCCCTTCTCACCCAGGTGAGCCAGGCCCACAGTGGGGTGTCTTGGACAGTCACAAAGCTCAGACTGGCAAATTCGGCAGCTACAAAGACTATCTGGTTGATCCGACAAAGCTGACTTCGGGGACATTATTTACACTGAAAAATTGTCATTCACACATGGTAGAGGCGGCTAAGGAGGCCAGGTGGTGGGCCCTGGCCTGTGCTTGGAGTTACCACACCTCACCCAGGCTGGGAAGGCCTTAAATCACTGCAGCTTGAGGTCAAGTCCAGTTCTGCAGCTGACCTTGGGCAGGTCTCTCTGAGCAAAGGAGTTCCCTGGGTCAACCCGCTAGCGTGGTGGAGATGGTGCTTTTAAATGCACCTGCATGCACCCGGGCTCTCAAACAAGACAGGCAGGTGGTGCTTGTTGCCAACATTCCCACTGAGCTCTGAAGGGAACAAAGGACCCAAATTGTCCCTCAGGAGAGAGGACTCTCTTGGAGGGGGAAGGACGGACTCGGTGAGGCAGGTGACCTAACCAGGGGTGGGCTGGGGATGACAGTCGCCCACCTCCTCTGGTCCCCATGCTCATCCTTTGCTTCGACTTGTGTACCTCTGGGTTCCCGCTCCCCACTGTGTCCCCGGCCCCTCCATGGCCACAGCCACGCTGTAGAATTTCCAATTTTCAGCTAATGTGCAGGTCGTGACAGAGGCTCAGAGGCCCTGGTCGGACATAATGGTAGGAGAATTGTAAATGTCGCCCCAGTGAATGGCAATGAGCAGGGCAGGGAGGGGACCAGGCAGTGGCGGTGCACCAGGGCAGGAATGCATTTTCTCTCGGACTGTGTCGTATTGGATTTCCAGAGGTGCGAGGGCTCCAGGTACATGTCATTAGTAACAGTTTGGGCGATAATGAATCCTTTTATTTCTTTTCCTCACAGCTCATGAATACATAATGAGGCCCCGCTCAGGCGCATCTGGCCTGGGCCCTGCGCCTCTGCCACCTAATCTAGGTCCCGCTCCAATATCCAGGCAGCCCAGCTGGGGCCAGCCTTAAAGGAGCCGCTGCCCTTTCCTGCCCTGAGGCTGCTAAGCTGGCCAAGGGCTGGGCACTCTTGATGCCCAGGATGGTGAGGAAATGGTAAAGTCAGGGAAAGACAGGGTCCCCAGTTCCTGTCCTGGTGTATGCAGTAAGCACTCAGCAGTATATTCAGTAAGCTTTTAGCATGCATCCAGCAGGCACTCAATAGTGTATCCAGCGGGTATTGCACAATGTATCCAGTAGGCACTTACAATGTATCCAGCTGGTACATCCAGCCCACCCATGTACACAGCAGGTGGTCAACCAAGTGGGTTGGTGCAGCTGTACTAATCAATCATCTCCTTGGACTTAGCCAGCTACCCCATGAGGAACTTGGGACCCACTTTACAACAAGAAACTGAGGCTCAGCAGTGCAGGGCTGGTCACATGCCCATGCTTATGCATATGCACACATGTGCATGTACACACATGCATTCATGTATGCACGCATGTGCCTGCTCCTTCCCAGCTGGCAGCCCTTCGTGGATGGGTCTTGGGAGTGGCATGTGCCCAGTTGCCAGCTCTACATACTTCCCGCCCACAAATTCCCTCTCTGCCTCTGCGACTCTGCTCAGCTCTGTTGCATGATGAGTGCATGCTTGCTTGAAGGCCACAGTGTTCAGTTTTCATCATTGTCCCCTGCAACCTGGGTGTCTATGATCTTTTAGGACTTTTTGTGACCCTTACCATGTCCCCTCGCTGTGTTGGGACATCTCTCGTCTCCATGTCATTTCTCACTGGTCCCTGCCCTGGGTTGTGGGTACCTTAAGCAGACACTTTGCAGGTGGATATCCAGGCCTGTGGACAATGTCTGGTACACAGTAGGTGCTCAGCAAACACCCAGGGGATACCCATACATGGTCACAGACACTCCAAGCGAATGAAGGTTCCTGGTAAGCCAGATTAGTGTCTGGAGCTTGGAGTGAGTCTGCAGCTTGGCTTCTGGGCTCCCTGGGCTGTTTTGTGGCCTCCTGGCCTTGGGGTGGAGTGTCTGAGGCAATGAAGCTGCTACTTGGTAGGGCATATGAAACTAGGAAAGACCCCATGGCCCTGGCGGGGGTCCTGTGCTGTTGGACTCTGACATTGCTACCCTAGCTAGGAACCTCCACCTTTCAGAGCCTTATGGCCCTCAGCATGGAAGTCCACTCTGAGGCCAGGTGCCAGACAGGGACACTCAGATCGAATGCATACAGCAAATGCTAAGTGACACTGAAACACTTGTCCCTGAGCTCTAGGAGGTAGCCCAGTTGTGAGCCTTTCTCCCAGGCAAAGAACCAGAGACACAGAGAAACTGAGCCACCTGCCCAGGGACATACAACAAGAAACAAAATAGGAGGCTTTTGGAGGCGAGTTCTCAAAGTCCAGACCTCTGCCTCCAGGGCTCTACCGAAGCAGAGGTGTCCTGGGGTCCTCTGCCCCGTGCCTACCAGCCTGTCTTTCTAGAAACCCACAGAACACATGAGATTTTACCCCGGTCAGTGCAGGGTGGGTGTGCACCACTGCATCAGCAGAGGGACCCGGGAGGTAGCTTTAGGGGACAGGCAGGTAGTCTGGAGCCAGGCGGGAGCTGGCTGGAGTTGGGTGTGCTTCTGATAGCTAAGGGTCCTCAGTGAAGCCACTGGGTATCTCTGGGCCTCATCATCTTTTTCTGTCATCCAGGGGCATGCAGCAGCAAACAGAGCAACTCATCTGAGATTTAGAACAGTGTACAGCAGGGTGTGAGAAATGGGCTTTTCACACGGTATAGGCCACGATTATAGGGAACTCAAGTTGAGGACTCACCCCTGTCCTCAACTGGTTTTTTTGTTTGTTTGTTTTTGGTCACAGTCAGCTCAGGCTGGCCTCGAACTCACTATTCAGCTGAGGATGGCCTTGGATTCCTGCTTCTACCTTTCATGTGTGCACTATTATGTGAGACTAGCTTGTCTTCTCTTCTTACTGGCCACCACGGCTCTCATCTCCCTAAGCCTCCTGGTCACTCTCCCAGCACCACCACTGTCCATTCGATGTTTGTCTCAGCCTGAAGAGAGTAAGGCATGTGGACCTGGAGCATCTGGAGCCGTGCGGGAAGGTGAAGGCCCACAAGCGAGGGTCCACATCTGCCTCAGGAGGGTATGCCAACACCACCCCAATCCACAGGAACACTGCTCCCAAGGAACTCAGATCTGACTGGATCCTCGTGATGTCACTTGGTCACCCAGTCAGTCTCCAGACTCTAACCTAAGGATCGTGTATTGAATATCTACTGTGTGTTAGTCTTGGGACTAAGGCCTTTATTACTTCACACAGTGCTCACAGTATTCCAGAGAAGACATAATTTCTATTTTGTAGATAAAGAAAGTGGGGCTCAGCAAGGTTAAGTTATATGCTTAAGGCCACACAGCAGGTCTAAGTTAGAACCTGGATCTCTCCAATTCCAAAGCCTCTGAGTATACTTTTGAATAGTTAGTTTGTTCATAGACACATCTAGTGTATATGGGTTCAGAATTCGAGCCATGTTTTCAGAGAGATGGCATCTCTTTGTAACATTCTTCCTAGCCAGCTGTGGTGGCTTACAGCTGTAATCCCAGCATTCAGGTGGCTGAAGAGGAAGGATCACAAGTCGGGGGTCAGCCTGGGCTACATAATGAGTTCCAGTCCAACCTGGGCTACAGTGTGAGACCTTGTCTCAAACAAACAAACAAACTGTTGATTACCTGGGGATAATAATGCCACTTCCTGGGCAACACTGCTCGTACTCAGAACTAGGCTGGGGGGCCTTGGAGATGGTGCCTCACAAGCATGAAGACCTGAGTTGGATCCCCAGCACCTACACAAAAAAGCCAGGCATGATAGCACATGCTTGTTAATCCCAGCCCTGGGGGGCTGAGATCCCAGGGCTAGCTGGCTGGCCTACTCGGTGAGCTGCAGGTTCAGTGGGAGACCTTGCCTCAAAACATAAGGTGAAGATGTGACTGAGGAAGACACTAGAGGCTGTCTTCTGTCCTCAGACACAGGAGCACACAGCTGCAATCCCCCACATACATGCAGTCATGAGCATTCAACATACATGTGAAGAGAGAGAGAGAGAGAGACAGAGACAGAGACAGAGAGACAGAGAGACAGAGAGACAGAGAGACAGAGACAGAGACAGAGAGACAGAGAGAGATGGGGGAGGGGAGAGTACAAGGCTGGGCCTTTGGAAGTTTGCAGCAGTAAATGCTGTCTGTAATTACGGAACTTCGCCTCCCTTCCCTTCACATGGCCCCCCTCATCCAGGGCTCTGCTAAGCTAGCTGTCTCCATCTCTTCTTCACCCCATTTTGTGAGAGTCACTTTGGACATCTTCTAACACCCAATCGGTTCACACCAGTGCCACTCCTAAGACTCAAGTGGCTTGGGGCCGTCTGTGAGATGAAGTGTGAGCCATTGATCCTGACATCCAAAGACTACTCCTTCTGAATGCGGCGAAGCCTCCGCTTCCTTGTTGGTGGTCACCCAGCGTATGGGCTGTGCCTGCTTCATTGGTGCCGCTGATCCTCTAGGTCCTCAGCTCAGAACACCTCCTTCCTCCTCTCTCCACCCTCAGCCCCTCTGCCAGGCTCCCTGTGCCCACTCTGTGTAGTATATATTTCAGCAGATATTCTTAGAACACAGGAGGCTGGTCTAATCCCCAAAACTCTGTTGCTGTCCCCTCCTCTTGCCCTGTGTCCTTACAGAGTAAAGACAGTGCCTAGCTGGGTCATGTGGGCTCCCCCATCCTTGGACATTCTGGGGAGCAACCTGAATATTATGAAGTCCCCAAATGCCCCCTTGGTGAGGACCCACATGCCCTGAACAGATCCCATCCACCTACCCAGAGACACTGGTCTTTGGCTCTCACCTAGCCTGCATGACTGGCCTGGAATGTCTAGCTGAATTTGATTTGTCCTGTTCTGTGGGGTCAGCCCCTAAACCAAACCATATTCCTGCTAACCTGAGGTGCCCAGTGTCCCCAGGGAGGTGGAGGCCGAGCCAGGCTGGGCCACTGCCTGGGGCCACCTTTACCAGCCCCTGCCCAGTGCGGCCACCTGAACTAATTTCCTAATCCTGCTTCAGCCGGCCTGGCCCAGCAGCTCAGGAAGGCCCCATGCTTGCCCTATCCACCTTCCTGCCCGCCAGGATCTGAGGCCCTGGGCCCCTCACCCGCCAGCACCAGGCTGCCGCAGCCGAAGCTCTGAAACTGATTTAGGTCCGCTACTCTGCTGGCTTAGCAACCCCACCCCCCGACCCCCAGCTAGGCCCCATAACTGGATCCAGATGTCCTTTCCCCGTCCCCAGGGTCCCCTGGATAATCCGTGACAGTCGGGGGGCATAGGGGGCAGGGGAAGTACAGGAATTGCTGGGATGGGGGACAGACTCGGATGGGAGGTACAGGCTCAGTAGTCCTGCCCAAGAAGCCACTGCCTATCTCCCCCAGGGGGCCAAGACCAGGTGCACTTGGTTGAGGGCAGGTTTACCTCACCTGCTGAACCAGCTAAGACTTCACACTGCTAATTTTGGTCTAACTGTGGAGGTCTCCTTTGTCACAGGGGGCACAGAGTAGGGCTTCATTAGACAGGCTTGGGTGGGTCATCTCAGCCTGCTCACTTATAAAATTTGGATACTGAGACCTATTCTTGAGGGCTCCAGGGAGGACTGGCATGCATTTCTACAGGGAGGAAAGAAGGATCCCCTCCCAGAGCCTGTTCTGGCTGAGAGTCCCACTCCCATGAGAGTGTTGAGGCAGAAACCCAGGTTTACTCCTCAATCTGCTATCCTTTATCTGGACCTCAGTTTACCCGCCTGAAGGTCTTTTGAGTCCCAAATTCTCAGAACACAGAAAACACTACATAAATGCTTATTGAATGTCATGTAGTAAATTCTCCCTTTCACCCACACACACTGTCCCCTTCCCTCCCCTGTAGCCCTCTAGGGTGGCCATGATACTCCTTGGTCTGATAGCTCTTCTCACTAGACCCTTGAGAAATGAGCCTGCTCCCCAGCCAGGGTCACAGTCAACAGCAGGGATGGAGGCCAGGGACTCAGGCCGCAGGCCCTACCTACAGTGAAGGTATGGAGCTGACAGGGAATGGTCCCCTGCCCACAGATCACAGGAGACGACAGGCGGCCGGGTGAGGAGCTGTTATTGAGCACTGCTCTCCCCTCAATCCATCCTTTTGATTACAATTCTAATAAGACAAGGTGATGAAGCCCTTTTCTCCCTTGAGCGTGTGTCCCCATGGCTAATGTCGGTTCTTGCCATCACCGAGTGATATGTAGTTCTTCCCTTTGAAATTGAGACAAGAGTCACCAGGAGGTCTGAAAAAGCAGTGGGGGGCTCCACAGTCAAAGTGGCCCATTTAGTGAGTCTGGGGGTACTGGGTGACACGCAATTGTAAGGTAACGCCATCACCACTGGTGGGGACCACTTTGAGCATTGCTGATGGACTAACAGTGATGAGCAGGCTCATAAGGGCTCAGCGTGGTGCCTGACCCCCCGGGAGCCTCAGGACTTGGTAGATACCATTGTTCTATCTCCAGGCTAAAATTTAAGGGCTGAGGAAGCAAATGGCTTGCTGAGATCCTACTCTGTCAGTGTCCCCAAAGCTCACATTCTGGGAGAGTCTACCTCAGGACCTTTGCACATACTGTTACTCTGTCTTTATAGAGCTTAGGGAGTGGCTGCTTTTGCATCAGTTTGTCACGTGAGCACAGGCTTCTTGGGGGCACACAGGGTAGCCTTGCTGTCCCTTCTCATGTCTTTTGCTTCTTTACCTGACTGAGCTTGGGCTGCAATCGCTACTTTCAATATTTATTGTTTGGTGGTTTGCTCTCTGAGATGGAGACTGACTATGCTATTCGGTGTTACGACTCTGGAATACGCAGCGTCTTGCACTGGTTTGTTGAGTCAGTAAAATCCATGTTGCCTCTCTCTCCACACCCAGTGTTCCAGGCTCCTCACTAACTTGGGCTTCCTGAAGAGGCCATCTGATGGTGGAAACCAGCCATTCTCGGATCCTGACAGAGCAGAGCCCTGGGTGTGAGGCCATAATACCTGAGAACCATGGAGAGAGACGGCTCGGAGCCTGTCCTGCGTGCGCAGCTGGCACGCTCCCAGAGGGTTATAATTCAAAAACATTTCAAAAATGGATTTTTATTTTATGTGTCTGAATGTTTTGTCTGCATGTATGTCTGTCTGTCCACACCCTGTGTGTGCCTTGTGCCCGTGGAGGTCAGAAGTGGGTGTCGGATCCCCTGGAACTGAACTTAGGGATGGTTGTGAGTCACCACGTGAGTGTTGGGGATCAAACCCAAGTCCTCTGCCAGAGCAAGAAGTGCTCTAAACTACGGCGCCGTCCATCTCTCCAGGGCTGTACTTCCAATGGCTGTCCATTCTTTGCCTTCTCTAACTGTTTTAAACTTGTAAAATTTCATCTATGTCCACGATTCAAAACTCCAAAGGCCGAGGGCATCTCTCACTGTCCCTTCCGTAGTGTGGGTCACAAAATTGCTCTTACAACCGTTGTTTGATGTGTGTGGGGTGTGGGGTGGAGGGCGTTGTGTGTGCCACGGTGCACAAGGTCAGAGACAACCTCGGGCGTTTGTCCTCAGCTTTCGCGTTGTTCTAGGCGGAGTCTCTTCATTGATCACTGATGCCCATGCCGGGCTAGCTGGTCCACAGTCTCCTGTCTCCACCTTCCATCTCATCACAGAAGCACTAGGATTGCAGATGGGTGGCTTTATGTGGGCTCTGAGGTCCTCATAAAGGTCCTCAACTCACATCCTCAGGCTTGCCCGTCAAGTGCGTCATCCACTAAGCCCTCTCCCCAGTCCAGTGACCATCTTCCTGTGCTGCTTCCAGAGAGTCTTAAATTTTTTTCATTTATTTGTTTGTTTGTTTATTTATTTTTTGTTTTTCTGAGACAGGGTCTCTCTATGTAGTCTTAGCTGCCCTGGAACTCTCCATGTAGACCAGGCTGACCTTGAACTCACAGAGATCCACCTGCCTCTGCCTCAGGAGTGCTGGGATTAAAGGTATGGACCCCCGTTTTTTTATTTTTTGAGTCGTGGTCTTACTATTTAGCACAAGCTGGCCTTGAACTCACAATCTTCCTGCTCCATCCTCTCCAGTGCTGAGATAACAGCTGTATGCCACCATGCCCAGTTCAGAAACGTCTCAAACACACACAGCAGATTTATGTTTTCTGTGCATTTATCTGCTTTACACTCATGGGTTAACCTAACTGGCTGGCTTGGAGGTCATTCAGTGTGTGTGTGTGTGTGTGTGTGTGTGTGTGTGTGTGTGTATGTGCCACAGCATACATGTGGAGGTCAGAAGACAACTTGGAGGAGTTGGTTCTCTCCTTCCACCATGTGGGTCCTGGGGGTTGAACTCAGTCTTGGTGGCAAGCCCCTTTACCTGCTGAGCCGTTTCTCTGGCTCTCCTCTACATTTTAATATGTGGTTCAGCAGATCCTGGCTTGGTGGTAGACATAACTCTCACTCAAGAGACCCAAAGTCAACATTTGTGCTTCCCAAATCATCCCCAATGCCCAAAGTCCTTTTATCCATGTCCTTCACAGTAGGGCAATGACCTTCCAAGTCATTTAAGCTGCCTGGCGAGGCTGGGCACCATCCAACGGTAGGAAGAGAATTTTGCCATGAGCAGCAGACTGCCTTGGGTTCCAGCTCCTCCCATCCGCTGTCCTATCCTTGACTCTGAGGTCTTGAGCTCTGAGCAGCAGTTCCCTTTAAAATAGGCAAATCCTTCCCCCAGAAGAAGGCTAGCTGGTACTTACTGCCCACTCAGTTAATGGTTTCAACAAAGGATTCAGTCCCATTGGGTTCATGTTCTTGATCCCATGGCCCCATCTGTACTCACAGGCTCAACAGATGACTGAGCTGGGACCTGATGGCCAATGGTTAAAGTCCTGTCTTTCTCAATGACTTACTGTGGGACTCAGGCAAGCCGAGAACTCTCCCTGGAGCTTAGTGTTCCTGTCTGTACTTTAGGAACAACGGTAGTAGCCTGTAAAGATGTGGTGAGGCCTCTTCCCAGCTACATCCTGGGCTCAAATACCAGCGATGGTAACTATTACAAAACTGTGTCCAGTTGCATCAGAGGACCTCAGACTTTTGTGGTTCTCATTTTGTCTCGGTTTCGGGATGACCAAACCACTTAAGTAAATCACATGGTTAGAGAGTTGGGATAGAGGTGGGGATGTGTCTGGGGCCTACAGAAAGGTTCACCAGTCCCTGGGCAAGGGGACAGCAAGGCCTACTTGTCTGTGGCTTCGACCAGGCACTGGAAACAGATGAACTGAGGGTGGGCCAGTTGCGTGTGCTTAAAGGAGCCTATATGTGAATGTGAGAGCCATGTCAGCATCTGAGGGGACTATGCTGAGTGAAAGCTGTCCCATCTTTTGAGGGGACCATGACATTTAAATGACTGTATGTGAGACCTCTGAATGTCACAAGGATGGCTAGAACATTATACTACAGAAAGCTTGACCACAGTGGGGTGACCAGAGAGAACCTTCCCTGTTGCTGAAACTGTATGTGGGATGGGGAGAACAAGAGGGAAAAAATACTGTAAATTGTTTTTGAGGGTTGGTGGTGAGTTTGGGTGACTCAATTACAAGCTGAATTGCACTGTTTTTTGGCATATGCGTTTAGGAACAGAATGTAAAATATCTAAGAAATTGTGTGTGTGTGTGTGTGTGTGTGTGTGTGCGTGTGCGTGTGCGTGTGCATGTGCGTGTGCGTGTGTGTGTGTGCGTGTGTGGTGTGCATATATATGTGAACCTTTGTGTATGCATGGTCCCAGGTGTGGGTGCACATGTGTTTGTGTTCAGGTCCACATGTGAGGCCAAGCCTCTCCCTGAACCCAGAGCTCATGGATTTAGCTAATCTATCTAGCCATCTTGCTCCTGGAATCCTATTTCTGCTTCCTGAGTGCTGGGTTACAGATGATTACCGCGATTGCCTGTCATTTGTGAGGATTCTGGTGCTGGGGGGATGTCTTTCTGTATGCTGTGAATATATGTTGTTCCTATTGGTTAATAAATAAGCTGCTTTGGCCTATGGCAAGGCTGCTTAGAGGCAGTTGGGAAATCCAAGGAGAGATACAAGAAAAAGAAAGGTGGAGTCCAAGGCGATGCCAGCCCGCAAGATGCCAGCAGACAGGTAACACCATGGCCACATGGTAGATGAATAGAAATGGGTTGAGTTAAGTCATAAGAGCTAGCTAACAAGAAGCCTGACCTATAGCACATACAGTTTCTAAGTAATATAAGCCTCTGGGTGTTTACTTGGGACCAAGCAGCTGTGGGATGTGGATGGGAGAGATCTGTTCCAATCACTGGTGTGTGTGTGTGTGGGGGGGGCAGGGCTGGGTGGTACCTGGCTACATTCTGGGGATTTGAACTTGAGTCCTCATACTTGGGTGGAAGGTACTTCACCTGCTGAGCCATCTCCTCAGCCCCTATATGCATTTTTTTCCTATATGCATTTTTTTTTCCTATATGCATTTTTAAGATGAAAATTTTTGGATTATTTGGGCTGGTATGATGGCTTAGTAAATAAGGCCCTTGCTATGAAACCTGGTGTCCTGAGTTCAATCACTGGTGCCTGCATTATGGAAGGAGGGAGACAACACCCGAGGGTGCTTTCCTCCTGCCTCCAAGTGACACCGTGACCCATGTATGCTCTCCCCCATGAATAGGTAAATACATGCAACATTTTTAAAGAATTGGACTATTTTGGCTGGAATGGTAGTAGTAGAGTGCTTGCCTAGCCAACGCAAGACTCTGGATTCAACCCCCAGCAGTGAAAACGACTGATCATTTAAGTAATGTTGGGGACTGCCGGCCCATCTTTGGTGCCTGGGGCATGGATACCCACAGTGCCCTTCTCACCTGTCCCTGTGACACTCATGGGAACAGGTGCGAGCTTTGATCTCATTGATTCAGTCCATGCATCCCACAGCTGGAGATGCAGATCTGCAGAGCTGAATGACCAAGCCATGCCAGGGCTTCTCTGACTATGCTGTTCTCTCTCTACCTCCACTACCTTGGCTGGGCTGGGGTTCAAGTTTGGCCCCAGTGCCATGGGCATCATACCCATCTCCCGGTGCCCGGCATCAGTGAATCCCATCAGGAGGGAAATAGCATGTGTACTTATTTCACTTGGCCTGCTGGTTGCTGGCATGTTTGGTCTTCAGGCTCTATCTTATTTTACCATATCACAGCAGGAAGGCACAGCCATCTGGTCTACCTAGAACAATTGAACAGAACAATATTTTCAGAGTCTGGAAGTGTGAGTTCAAATTCCAGCTCTGCTACTTCCTGTCTGTGTGTCGATGAGCAGATCATATAACCTCCCTGTAACTCCATTTTTCTACTTGTCAGGTGAAGCTGACATTAATCTCATGATGCTGCCACGTGGCTTAAACAAGATGAAACCCTTAGTGCAGTGGCTGTGGCAGACAGTAGGGTGTGATACACACTGCAGTGGCCATCTTCTCTTCTTCCTGCCTCCTCTTCCTCTCCTACCCCTCCCTGGAGGCTCACACAATCATCATGTAAAGGCTGGTGTCTATTCCAGGCACAAACTCATCCCATGGGTGAACCAGTTTCTGAATGATGTATGCTTGAACACGTCTGAGGAACTGGAGGAGTATGTGTGTGTGTGGGTAGGGGAGAGGCAGTGTCTGTGTATGGTGTGTGTAGGCTAGAGTATGTGTGTGGTGTGCGTGAGTGTACGTCAGAGTGTGTGCCTGCCAGTGTGTGTGTGCCGGTATGTATATGGTGTGTGTGAGTGGGAGTATGTATGTGAGTGCATGCCTTGGTATGTGCACCAGTGTGTGTTTTGTTTTGTTTTGTTTTGAGACAAGGCCTCTCTACCAATCTCTGGCTGTCCTGGAACTCACTCTGTAGACCAGGCTGGCCTTGAACTCACAGAGATGCCCTTGCCTCTGTCTCCCCAGTGCTAGGATTAAAGGCATGTGACACCACTGGATCTTCTTGTTTCCATCTTTGCAGTGCTAGGGTCACAGGAGAGCACCATGGCACCCCTCCTTTAAAAAAAAACTGAGGTGCTAGGGGTCACAAGCACTTTACCAGCCCCCATTCCTGATTCTTAAATAGTACTTATTACTGCTATCATGTGTGTGTGTGTCTATGAACATGACATGAGAGTAAATATGGGCATATGGGTCCCAACCCAGACATGCGGTCAGAGGAAAACCCTTGGCAGGCAGCTCAGTTCTCTTCTTTCACTGTGGGTTTCGGGGATTGAACACAGGCCATCAGACTTGCTCAGCAAGTGCTGTTACCTGCCGAGCCATCTGGCTGGACCTGGGTTGTTTCAGCACCTCTAAATTCCTTAGTAAGCTGGGAGCCAGAGAGCAAACAGAGCAGAGCACACTGCTGAGGACCTGCCTGGCACCGTGAAGGAGAAGAATCATGCGCCCATCTTACAGCACGGAGAGCAGGAGGTCTGGCCAAGGTCACGGTCACAGACAGAGGAAGCAATGGAGGCCCAACTCTGAAACTCAGGGCCTTTGGTTTCAAAAACGTTCTTGGTCCACTAAGATGTCCTGTTCTGCTTTCTGAAGCAGTGTGATCCTGGTGTCACTTGAGAAGGGAAGAGTGGTTTAAGCTCACAGGTACCCACAAAGCACCTTTTAAATAAGCCACTGGAAGACCTGACTGTTTGGTTCCCCCAAGAAAGGTTGGCTCCATCCCCATGGGGGAAGTCCTCCCAATGGGACACTTGGAAGATGCGATCTCACTGAAGCAGGTGACAGCACTCAGGGCCAGTAGCTAAGCAGGGTGGATGGAGGGACTCTGGTGAAACTGTTTCCCTCTCCCAGGGAGGGTGGGAAGACCACCAAGCTGAGGAAGAGGAAAGTTTGGCCTGGCTACCCCAGCGGAACAGGAGCCCCAGAAGGAGCCAGAGTTGCCCTGGTGGGGTGGGGGGTGGGGGGCAGGATGCCAGGGAACCAGCAACAGATGGAAACCAAGACTGGAGGACAGCTACTTGAGCTAGGAGTCCTGAAACCCATCACAAAGGTGTGGGGGCGGGGAGGGGGTGGGCTCAGAACAAAAAGCAAAGGAAGGCCCAAGACTCTTAGGTCCTCTGGCTCGAGAAACCTGGCCCAAGCTCAGACCGAGGGGCTGGAACGTTCAAGATACTGGCCTTACAGACACAGGAATGAGTCAGAGTAGGGTAGGGTTGACCTTCATCAATGTCACAAGAACTCCACTCAGGGACGGGGAGCCAAGACTGCCTCTCCCCGTCTCTGCTTCTAAGTCCTAAAGTTCCATCAGACCGATCAAGTCACAGGCAACATGTTCTCAATCCTTTCCTCTCTAGCCACAAAGAGAGAACTGAACGGGGGAAATAATTAGAAAATAAGAACGAAGGAGGGGGGTGCGGCGGGGGGGAGACGCATGGGGCTGGGGGTGGGGGGAGGGATTTCCAGAGGGGAGCGGGAGGCGGCTTGGAGTGGTTGGCTGGAGATAACCAACAGATGTGATCCCGCAGATAAGCGTAGCAACTTAGATAAATCTCAGGCTTTGGAACTGGTCGCCTGCATCCCCTCTCCTGTCTGCTTTTTTTCAATTTTATCTCTGAGCCAAGGGAGGGGGAGGGGAGGGCAGGGGGCTCGGAGGGGTGAGGCGGCAGGAGAGGAGGGCAGGGAGGGGGCCAACTTCATCTTCGGGGGGTGGGGGGAACCTCGGCTTTTCTTTTTAATGTGTTTTTCCCAGAAGGTGGGAAAATGCCAACACACACCCGGAGAGCTAGAAGGCGGCCTATGTTTTTTAAAAAGCGGCGGACAAAAAAATCAAAATATTTGAAAATGTATTTCATGGTAATTATGTCATATTTCATGGGCTGGTGCCACTGCTGAAAGAGAGGCTGAATGCCTTAATTTGTATAGAAATTGTAATCATTTGTTCATTTCAAGGTGAAAATTGCATTTTTTAATTTAAATTGTATCCTGCGTGATGGTCTATTATCTAGTAAAATTGTTCCCATGTATGAATGGCGCCTATGCAGCTGCAATGCTTGTCACAAATCCACTTATAGTCATAAAAAGCAGGTGGACATCTCGGGGAAATGGAAGCCCTGTCTGCACGTGTGCACGTGGAAGTGTGTGCACGCTGTGGCCCCTCTCCCTGGCCTCCGGCTCCGGTCTCCTCCACCCTGCCCCCACCTCCACCTCGCACATCCGGAGGGGCCCGATGTGCCAAGCAGATGACAACTAGTTGTCATCGAGGACAGCGTCCCGGTCAGTGGGCCGGGCGAGTGTCAGACTCTAGACCTCACTGTGTGTTCAGCTTTGAACTTTCTGTACCTCACATCCTTTTCTGGGCCCGTGTGGTAAAGAGCCTGGCTCCAGAGACCCGATGCTTCAACCTGATTTCCCTTGCCACGGGCTAGCTGTGGGATCACTCACACACAGTGCCTTTTCTCTGTGTATGCGCTCTGTGTGTGTGTGTGTGTGTGTGTGTGTGTGTGTATATGTGTGTGTGCACCTGTGATGTATGTATGTGTGTATGCACACATGCACAAACGTAAGTTTTAATTAATTAACTGTGTATGTGCACAAGCGTGTGTGAGCAGGTATGTGTGTGTGCACAGGTGTGTGTGTGTGTGGTGTGTGTGTGTGCACGTGCAGGACGTGTATGTGCACAGGCACAGGTGTGCACAGTGATGTTGTGTATGTACAGGTATGTATGTAAGTGTGTTCATGCTCGCATGTGGAACTCTTAGATGTATGTTCTCTTCTGCTTCCTTGTGGGATCTGGAAACCGAACTCAGGTTGTTAGGCCTGTCCACAAGCCTCTACCTGCTGGGCCGTCTGTCCAGCCGTCCACCTTATTTTTGAGACCCAGTCTCTCACTGAATCTGTGGTGTACTTTGGTTAGAGAGGTTAGCTAGTAAACTCGAGATCCCTTTCTCTCTACCCTGCAGGGCTGGGATCACAGATGTACACCACCACACCCCACTTTCACAGAGGTGCTGGGGATCTGAGCTCAGGCCCTCATGCTTGAACAGCAGTAAACAAGACTGAGACACCTCCCCAGACTTCTTTTTTTTTTTAAAGATTTATTATGTATACAGTATTCTGCCTGCGTACCAGAAGAGGGCGCCAGATCTCATTACAGATGGTTGTGAGCCACCATGTGGTTGCTGGGAATTGAACTCAGGACCCCTGGAAGAGCAACCAGTGCTCTTAACCTCTGAGCCATCTCTCCAGCCCTCCCCAGACTTCTTAACTTCTTTATGACTCACCTTCTTTTTCTTTAAAAATGGAGTGACAATAAAATTTATAGACGCGCACCTTTCTGCTGGAAAATGAGCCACACCCACGTGGTAGCTCACAACTGTCTATCACCCCATGTCCAGGGGATCCAACGCCCTCTTCTGGCCTCTCCAGGCACTGCATTCATGTGGTACACATACCTGCAGATAAAACACTCATGCACAGAATAAAATAAGCAATTGAAAGAAGAAAGTATTGCTGCCACACAGCTCGCTCCTGGACATCTGGTGGCTTCTCTTCTGGAGTGATGAAGTTGAACAATAGCAACAAGGTGGCCTGGTCCACAAAACCTGCAATATTTACTACCTGGCTCCTCAGAAAGAATTTGCCAGCCCTTGAAATCATGTAAGCAAAGGGCTTAGACAAACACCAGCCATTCATGTAAAAGGGTAGGAATGTTAGGAGGAAAACCAACCCTGTAGGGTGATGTGGCAGGTGCCACGAGTCAAGTTCATTCAGAGCTGTCCATCACTTACTCATCAAAGGTGCAGTTAATTTCTTTGAGGATTAGGATTCCCACCCCCCAAGAAGAACTCTACTCAGAATTTTCTCAAAATTCTCTCACATTTGTTTATTCAAGGCTGTCAGAAGGTATTCTGGACCAATATGTATACTCATCTACTCTGGGCTTCAGCTCTCACCTGCAAAATGGGTCCCTTCCAGCAGAAGTGACCAAAAATGTCCCAATGTGACCAGCATGTTCTTGGTGGTGATGACGGTGGAGATGCTGGTGGTGGTGGTGACGGTTACTGTTATTTATGACATTAACTAGGTAGTAAATATTGCAGGTTTTGTGGACCAGGCCACCTTGTTGCTACTGTTCGGCTTCACTACTCTAGTGAATGTTAGTTAATGTTCTATTGCTGTGAAGAGACACCATGACCAAGGCTACTTATAAAATAAAGCATTTAATTGGGGGCTGGCTTACAGTTAGAGAGGGTTAGTCCATTATCATCACGGTGGGAAGCATGGCAGCATACCGGCAGGCATGTGCTGGAGCAGTAGCTAAGAGCTGACAACCTGACTTATAGGCAGAAAGCAGAGAGAAACACTGGGCCTGGTATGAGTGTTTGAAACTTCAAAGCCCACCTCCAGGGACACACCTTCTCCAACAAGGCCACACCTCCTAATCCTTCCTAAACAGTTCCATCAAATTGGAACCAAGCATTCAAGTGTATGAACCTATGGGGGCCATTCCCATTCAAACTACCACAGGTGGTGATGGTGGTGGTGGTAGGGATAGTGATGATCTCCAGTAAACTTGAAATACTAGCTACATCCCTCACATCCCTTCCTCTCTTCCCTCATGCTTGTCTCCACATGACAACCACTCTTTTTCTAACATAAATCAGTTTGCATCCACCTCTGAAGACCTTTGGGACTACCCCACATTCTTAGAATAAAATCCACAATCTCTCCCCATGTCACCCTCTAGTCTTCTGCCACAAATGAGTGACTGATAGATGGAAGGAGTGAGTGTGCATGGAAGGGTCTAGCCTCAGATAGAGATCTGGCTCCATCCCTGGCTATTCTGAGACCCTGGATGGACCCTTTGTGCTGTTGGAGCTTTTGAACTCAGTATCTGTTGGATGACCTTCATGGTGTCCTGTGATGTAGGTCATGGCACAGACAGTTTTACAGATGAGCAGAGGTCTGGGTGGAGTGAGTCCCAGGCCAGGACTACCCAGCGGCAAATGAGATAGCCATAGCAGAGTAGTGGCTCTGCCCGGTTCCAAAGTCACTCTTCTTACTGCTCCTAACCCCAATCCCAGACCTCTTCCTTGTCCCCGGGTTGGACTCAGAGTACATCCACTTGCTGGGACACACTGCACCAAATGCCACATCTCCATCAGATACTTGGGTCCTTGTTCTGCAGGACCATCTCCCATTCCCATTTCTAGGCTGACTGCCCAGACTGGAAGAAGGCACAGTGTAAGACAGAGTGTGCCTGACTGAAAACAGGTATCCTGCCACACCCAGCTGTCTCTAGAAAGAACTTGGTCAACTCTGGTCCAGTGGAGAAATTCCATCATGTTGATGAGTCTTGACAGAGACATGGCTGATGAGCTCACAGGCCCACAGCCTACGTGAGGGAGCCAACTCCTTCCTGACCTCCCCCAAAACACAGTCTCAGCCTTGGCACTCACACTTTGGGCCAGATAATCCTGTGTTATAGAGACCATCCTGGATTTTGTAAGCCACTCACCAGTATCCCTGGCTTCTACTTACATTCTCTGTTTTGTTTTTTGGTAGGAAAAATCTTAATTCTAGGTAGACTGTAAAAAGTTACGTCTACACATGTAAATTATACAGGTGTAATTTCCTTACACTCATTCTTTTTGTTTTGTTTTTTGTTTTTTTGAAACAAGATTTCTCTGTGTAATAGCCCTAGCTGTCCTGGAACTCATCCTGTAGACTAGGCTGGCCTCGAACTCACAAAGATCCACATGTCTTTGCCTCCCGAGTGCTGGAACAAAATGCATGTACCACCACTCTCAGCCCTTACACTCATTCTAAAAAGTAATTTTAAAAGGTAACAAGTGAATCTGAGCAAAGTACAATGAGATCCATGTATAAAACTTTCATAACAAACCTATTAACAATAATAAAAATGTATTTTTAAAAATAAGAGTCTGATGAGATGGCTCATGGTTAAAAGAACTTGTTGTGCAAGACTAGAGACCTGGGTTCAATCTCCAGAACCCACACAAAGGTAGAAGGAGAGAACCACATCCACAAAGCTGTCCTCTGACCTCCAAGTGTGTGCTACTGAGTACATGTTTCCTCAATAATAGTAAAAACTAAAATTTAGAAATGTTTTGCTGGGCAGTGGTAGTGCACACCTTTAATCCCAGCACTTGGGAGGCAGAGGCAGGTGGACCTCTGTGAATTTAAAGCCAGCCTGGTCTACAGAGTAAGTTCCAGGACAGCCAAGGCTACACAGAGGAACCTTGCCTTGAAAAACTAAAAAAAAAAAAAAAAAAAAAAAAGGAAAGAAAATAAATATTAGGGGTAAGATAAAGCAGTAAATGAACTAAAATATACTGAAATAACTTGAGGACTAAGGCTGTAGCTCAGTGGCTCTTGCCTAGTATGCATGATGCCCTGCACTGGATCCCTAGTACCTAAAGAAACAAACAAAAGCCACACAAAACTCATAAAACATAAGAACAACCCAAAATAAGGAAGCAAAGATACAAACCAAAGGGAGTTACAGACAGAAAGTGACATAGTGATAGACCTAAATCCAGTTCTGTTAGTTACTATACTAAATGTAAAGGGCCTAAACAGACCTTGTAGGGCAGAGATTGTCAGACCTTGACAAAACTGTCATAAGAAATCTGTGGAGTAGCTATTTAATTATATTCTAGAAAGTTTCCTGGAATATGTACTGCCCATCTCTTTGCCATATAATATTGATCCAATTTTCTAAAAGTTGTTTATTTTTATTTTATGTGTATGAATGTTTACATTCATGTATGTATGTGCACCATGTGTATGCAGTGCCCACAGAGGCCAAAAGAAGGCACCAGATCTTCTGGGACTGGCATATAGACAATTGTGAGCAGCCATGTGGGTGCTGGAACTGAACCCTGATCCTCTGGAAGAGCAGACATTGCTCTTAAGTGCTGAGCTACCTCTCCAGCCCAATTGACCCAGTTTTTATGAATTTGTGTTCTGTGTGACTTTCTTGGTGGCTTTACTTTCCATTTCTGGTGATTCCTAAATGACCCTCAAAGCAAGGGATGCCCTTAAGGAATGTGACTACGTCTTGTTTTGTTCTCTCTTCTCCTCACCTTCTACCTGGAGACCTTTAGGACAAACAAACCCTCACAATACCTCTTTACATACTTCAAAGGTTTATTTTTGAGTTGTCTTTTATTATCATCAAGTAGTCTCTTTTGGAAGACATTGGGGAGAAATTACTTATAATATTGGATCTTTCTTTTGCACATATTTTCTCTTTTCATTGATATCAATACTGTGTAACTCATCAGGGTTCTGAGTTTTCTATTGGCTGCTGGGAAGCCCCTGGCTCATCCGTATACAGTCAGTGAACATTCTGCAGTAAAAGGTCATGTGATCGATAAGTTTGTGAAACATAGCCATAAGGAAATTCTGTGAGCTTGTTGAATCCTCCCAACCACCTTGGAGGTTGATGCCATCATTAAGCAGGCTGTATAGAGAGACATGGAGTCCTCAGAGGAAGCTGGACACCTTGCTTGAGATTAGTCAACGGTGGTCCTGAGGTTGGGATATAGGCTGATTTTTGGAGTGGCTCTCTGAAAAGTATAGGCTAATAGTGTGTGGAAGGCGTCTGGCACAGTAAGACACTGGTTCACAGTGTAGGCAGCTAACATGGGACCTAGCTTCCCAAAGAAGGGAGGGTCTAAAGGGGAATGGGAGTGTGGCCCAGTACAAGGTCTCAGGGAAGCCAATCTCTTCTACTCAGAGCCTTATCTAAGCCCTGTGCCTGGGATATTCCTGGTGACATACTCATGTCGAATGCTGTTCCTAGTGGCCCAATAACTTATCCTGACTCAGATGATCTGACCTTTGTGCTGTGGGATGTTCTGTATGGCAAATGTGTTGCTAATTAGTCAATAAATAAAACACTGATTGGCCATTGGCTAGGCAGGAAGTGTAGGCGGGACAAGGAGGAGAATAAAGCTGGGAAATGGAAAGCTGAGTCAGAGAGACACTGCCAGCCGCCACGATGACAAACAGCATGTGAAGATACCGGTAAGCCACGAGCCATGTGGCAAGGTATAGATTAATGGAAATGGATTAATTTAAGCTGTAAGAACAGTTAGCAAGAAGCCTGCCACGGCCATACAGTTTGTAACCAATATAAGTCTCTGCGTTTACTTGGTTGGGTCTGAGCGGCTGTGGGACTGGCGGGTGAGAGAGATTTGTCCTGACTGTGGGCCAGGCAGGAAAACTTTAGCTACACCTTTGATCCTCACTTCTCCATGGTTCTGCTGTCCTCTCTTGGAGGCCTAGACATCTGCCATGAGCCAATTTGACAGGGCTGGGGAAAGGGGCACCCAGGGTTTCAAGCCCCTGGGAGGTAACTGTTGTTGATTAACCCTTTGTCCATGGGAGTGGAGGAGGTCAGATCAGTCATGGTGCAGTCTCGCTATATCTCCTGAACAATGCGCATCAGTACTTTACTCCTCTGGGATGGAACTAGGACTCCATCCCTCTCCATGCCTCAAGATGGGCGGGAAGTACATCCCCCATCCCCTGACTTTGAGACTGGCTAGGAGACTTGCCTTGGTCATGAAGATGTCTGGGAACTGGAAGTGAGAAATTGGAAATAAATTGAAATAAATGTACCCACAGTTACACTGGGTCTTTGATGCTTTATAACGGTGCTGTGCTGCCTAGTTTTATGTCTACTTGACACAAGCTGGAATTATCTGAGAAGAGAGAACCACAACTGAGAAAATGCCTCTGTAAGATTGGCTTATAGGTATTGTCTTAATGATTCATGTTGGAGGACCCATCCCACAATGGGTGGTACCACCCTTAGGCAGGAGGTCTTGAGTTGTATAAGAAAGCAGGCAGAGCAAGCCAGTAAGCAGCACCCCTCCATGAACTCTGTATAATTTCCTGCCCCCAGGTTCCTGCTTTGAGTTCCTGTCATGACTTCCCTAGATTATAGACTACAAGCTGTAAGATGAAATAATGACACCCTCCTCCCCTGCTACCCCCACTCTTCCACAAGTTCCTTCTGGTCAACATGGTTTTTTTTTTTCGAGACAGGGTTTCTCTGTGTAGCTTTGCACCTTTCCTGGAACTCTCTCTGTAGCCCAGTAGCCCAGGCTGGCCTCGAACTCACAGAGATCCACCTGGCTCTGCCTCCCGAGTGCTGGGATTAAAGGCGTGTGCCACCACCGCCTGGCTGGTCAACATGTTTTATCAGAGCATTAGAAGCAGTAACTAAGATACAGACCTTCTTCTCAGGCCCCAGAAGAAATAAAGTCAGACCTGCAGGCTCTCATGTCCCCTGTCCCTCTGTGGAAGTTTCCGTCGTCACACAAGTTAGATACTCAGACAGCACATGCTGAGCACCTCATAAGATCTGAGCTCAGCAGAGCTGGGTCCCCGGCTGATACTCAGACAGCACATGCTGAGCACCTCATAAGGTCTGAGCTCAGCAGAGCTGGGTCCCCGGCTGAGGATCTGGACTGTGGTGGTCACAAGCACCAGCATGGGCTGTGGTCTCATACGAAGGTTCCAGTGGGAAGAACTCGTTGCAAGCTCACTTGGGGGTCTGAGGGGCTCTGTTCCTGTCATTACAGGAGGGAGGACCTTGCCTCCTTACTGCTGTACAAGGCGATTCTCAGTTTGTAGAGATAGCTATTTCTATCTGTGTGACTTCGCACTGGTATTTCTTTATAGCTGGTAGGGACCCTCTCTCCAGCCACCATGATGGAGGCCTACGGGATCTCGAGAGTGACTTCCATTGCGTGTGTCCATGTGTGTATGTTCTTGTATTTGAGTGCACATACATGTGCGGGTGAGTACCCTTATGGAGGGTAGAGGACAACCTTGGGTGTCGTACTTCAGACACCATTCACCACTTTTTGAGACAGTCTGTCACTAGGACCTGGGACTCACCAGATATGTATTGATTACTTTTCTGTTGCTGTGCTAAAATAGCCTGACAAGACGCAAGCTGAGGAAGAAAGGGCTTGTTTTGGAGGATGGTTCCAGTTCCCCTTTGAACTGTGAGCGACAGCAGACCCCTCCTTAAATCGCTTCCTGTCAGTCATTGGGTCACAGCAACCAGAAAAGCATCTATGTCTTTGTAGTGCCGGGGATTGGACCAGGGCTTGGCACATGCTAGACGCTCGACCATTGTACACACCCAAGCCACCTGTTACACAGCCCATCTTACCGTGTTGTTATGAGGCAGGAAGCCCTCGCCAGGCGCTGAGCAGATGTAGCCCCACACTCTTGAGCTTCCCAGCCTCTAGAACCATGAGCCAAATCAATGCCCACTCTTTCTAAACTTTTTACATTTTTTTTTATTATTGAATGTATGCATGATGTCTGTGTAGGTGTGTGTACCACAACATGAGTATGGAGGCCGGAGGACAACTTTCTGGAGCTGGTTCATGCCTTCCTGGACTCTGAGATCAAACTCAGGTCTCCAGGTGTGACTAGCAATCATCTTCTTGCTAAGCCATCATGATAGTCATGCCTACTCTATACATTTCCCTTCTTGAGTAGTTCGTTATTACAACAGAAATAGGACTAAGATTCTAAGTTGTAAACAGTGACAAGGGACACACACACACACACACACACACACACACACACACACACACACACTCCTGCTGCAAGCTGTTGATGTTTGAAGTCAGCAAACCATGGCGTTGTTGGCTATAGTTCTGATATAGAGGGGCAGACTTCATTTCTGTCTGAAGGGTGGGACAGCTGAGGGAAAGTAACTCGTCTCTGGTCACACAGAAGGGACTTGGGCCCAAGGGTGAGGCCTGATTGAAGGAATGTATTTCAATTCTTTGAGAGGAGGCAACAGAGATAGTGGGGATTTGAACCCACTCCCCGAAGCCTCCAAGAAATTAGTCCCACTCCCAGCAGCAGCTGCTCACGTGACTGGGATTATGAAAGTAAATCTTTGCTCAGAGTAGGTCATATAGCCTGAGGAGGGGAGAGAATGGATCACCAGAAGCTCTTAGGAAGACCAGTGTGGTGGTCTGAAAGAAAATGGCCCCCAAAACAGTGGCACTATTAGGAGGTGTGGCTTTGTTGGAGTAGGCGTGTCCTTGTTGGAGGAAGTGTGTCACTGTGGGGGTGGGCTTTGAGGACTCCTATACTCAAGCTACACTCATTGATACAGTTCACTTCCTGTCACCTCTGGGTCAAGATGTAGGACTCTCAGCTCCTGCTCCAGCACTATGTCTGCCTGCATGCCACCAGGTCACACCATGAAGATAATGGACTGAACCTCTGAAAACATAAGCCACCCCAGTTAAATGTTTTTCCTTTATAAGAGTTGCCATGGTTTTGGGGTCTCCTCACAGCAATAGAAACTCTAACTAAGACAGCCAGCTATTCAACCGTTGGGATTGGGCTAGTGTCTGTCTGGGTATCCCTCCCACCTCAGCGGTTCCATGTGTCTGCTGCCCCTTGTTTGTCAGTTTCACCCAAGGGAAGGCTTGGGAACGGATTCACCCTAAGGTGGGTGTGGCCAGGGAGACCACCCAGACCGCCATCTTATGCGGTATTATCACTGAAATAGCTGACGGATACAAGTATCTGTCCAATGCCTACTTTTTCTTTTTCTCCGGAAATCTGACTATGCCAGGTGGCAGTCCTCTTGAAGACCATTCAGTTTTCCAAGGGACGCAGACAAAGGTTGTTGGGAAATGGATGGCCACTGGGAATGCTTCCTAGGAGTGGGTCAGGGAGCTTTCCGGGTCCCTGAGGGCAAGGTCTGTGTCTTGGTGTCTTATACTTCAGTTTCTTTTCCCAGCCCTGAAGATGGACAACTCTGAGCTGTACCGGCATGCTGTAAGCCGCCTTCAAGCCCAGTCTTTGGCTCAGGATCTCCATGGTAACCTGAAAGGTCCTTAGAAGTCATCTGGCCTGCTTTCTAAAACACACGGAGATCCAGTCCCAGGGGCAGGGCAGGGAGAAAATGGCCTCAGGTCCTACAGCCAGTCTGATGCAGAGCTGAGGGTAGAACTTGGGGAGGCCTTGAGTGTCTCCAAATCTTCTTAACTTAGGGTTAAGGGTGCTTGTTGTCTGTGGTTGAGAGCTTCACTTATAACATCAAGGGTGTGTATGGGGCTCAGCACACACAAGAACGCTGTAAAGGTACTTGGCAGCTTCCAACTGGACTCAGGCCCAGGGCATACTCAGCCTCCTTCTAAGCCCTGCTCTGGAGAGCTTGACCTTGGCTGGATAGGTTCAGGTCAACAGGAGTGACTGACCCGTGTCCCCTCCCCATCTCTAACTCCCACACAATCCTTTTCTGTTCAGAACTTCATCCAAGGAAACCAGCACCTTGGGGTGGTGTGGACTCCCCAGTCATTCTGCCCGAAAGCACACACATTACATCTGGTACTGCTCTCAGGGAAACAGGTGCTTCTGAGTTCCATCCTAGGCAGAGTGAGAACCACCAAAGGTTCTCAGTTCAGCGTTTACTCAGAGTTCTCCCATCCTCTACCTCTGGGCTGTTCCCCTGAGCCCACAGAGATGCTCCAGTAGCTACCTGATATGTATCCATCTGTGTTGATACTTATTAATACCAAAGAGGCACACACAGCATGCCAACAGCTGCCTAGTTCTGGGGGGGGGGGTCATATGCAATGAGGGTATGTACCCCACTCCTGGTACCAAAGGAGATATGACTGTGTGTCACGTTGACAAAGGGCAGACTTGTGGTGGTAATTCTTGACTATATCTGGAATTAACTAAAACCCAAGTGGCTGGGTACACCTCTGAGGGATTTTTCTTGATTGATTTATTTGAAGTGGGGAGAACCACCTCAAATCTTGGTCATTTTTGGTGGGAAGATCCACCTTTAATCTGGACCACACCTTCAGGTGACAGCCTATATAAAGGACACGAAATCAGGAAATGCTTGCTTTTTGCCTTTTTGCCCTCACTCTTGCTGGCAAGTTCATTCCTTCAATGGCATTAGAGTCTACTGAAGACCAGCTGAGACATCCAGCCTCGTGGACTGAAAAACAACTGGATTCTTGGGACTTTCCATTGGGAGAACCATTGTTGGTATAGTTGGACCACAACCTGTAACCCAGTCTAATAAATCCTGTGTGTGTGTGTGTGTGTGTGTGTGTGTGTGTGTGTGTGTGTGTGTTTATTCTATCAGTTCTGTTTCTCTAGCAAACCCACCAATACAGAGTACAAGAGAAACATTCCCACACCGACCCGTGGTGTACCCAGACATCCTGGTCCCCAGCCATGGGATGGCAGTCAGTTGAGGATACAGAACCTTCACAATGTTTTTGTAATTTCTTTTAATGTATAACAGTTACGCCTGAGTTACAGAGGCAGCGCTTACAAGCAGCAGGTAGTTAAAGCGAATACCAGTTTGTCTTCCTAGTCTACTACTCCATATAGCTGAATAAATTATGGTGCGATTATATTTAGACACCCGCCCACACGCACACATCCCACTCACGCCCCTCATGCACACACACTCGCTTCGCATGGAGGAAAATGGCTGAAGGAACAATGTTGCGGTTATTAGAAAGAGGGAATGTTCTCCAGAAGTACGGGTATTTTTCCCAGTACAAGACTGCCCAAGTCAATGTAGACAGAAGCAACATTAAATGCACAGGTGTCCAGAAGCATTTCAACATGGCAGCCCCAGTACCCCCATTTGGTCTTGGCTTGGTGCGTCTGCAGGAGGTGAGGATGCTTGTGTACCCTAAAAAGTGTCTGATAGGGAGAGATATGTCCAGGAGCCTGGGGAGAATGCCAGCCTCAAAGAGGATCTACACAAAGTCTTCGTCGTTGGCAACCGTGGAGTCGCTCAGCAAGGCCCAGCTCCACCTTCTAGAATATTCTATCAGTTCCACACAAAACAATACTGGACCCCGGTGAAGCATGCCAATCAGGCTCTGTCCCGGACCACAGCCATCGTCTTGCCGCAAAACTGCCCTTCTCTCTTGTCTCCCCAGCCAGTCTCTCCTCTCCTTCTTTTCTCCTCCTCTCTTGCTCCCCAGTATCTGTTTCCCCTGCTCCTTCCTGGTGCCCCCAACAGAAGGGCAAAGGTAAACTGAGTGCAAGACAAGAGAACAGAAGCTTGGTCCTTACCACCACGACTTCCATCTTTATAGCAAGAGAAAAATACCGAACTGAGGGGACGAGGACAAAAATAAAATAAAATAAAATCAAGGAACCCAAGAAAGGCTGGAATACATAATCCAAAACACAGGATGAGCAAATCCCTACAGATGGTCCCTGGTACTAACACGACACACACCATGGGGGTTTCTTCCCTTCCCCCCTTTTTTAAGTATATAGATTTATATATAAAAAGCCAATGTTCTATAAACAACAGCACGACACCACTTTTCCAACTAACATACAAGGAGTCCAGAGGGGCCTCCACAGAACCAGTAGCCACTTGAGGTGACATGGAGGACGCCCCTCTTATCTTGCTATTGACTCTATATACAGGGACGAGGGGTGTTTCTGGTCTGGCCTGGCTAATTGGAGTTCAGGCCTCCTAGGCTGTGCTCAGCCCCAAAGGGAAGGAGGCCTGGTGCCTCTCATCAAACTGACATCACCTCTGTAGTGAAGCTGCAAGCTGCCCAGACAAGGCTGAGTTTTACAGACCAAGGTGGACAGACAGATACACAAAAGCATGAGATGCTGGGCAAATCTGCTGGGGTTCAGAGCCCCCTCAGAACACAAGTCCAGTTTTATACCAAGATGGCAGCTTGGGGATCGTTCAGAGGTGTTGGATGGAATGGGAAGTCATTTTGTTTTCTCCCAAGCAGGTCTTGGTTGCGTTTACCATAGTGAGTAGATCATTGTGATTGGTCCAAGCATTGGAATGTTGTTCCCTGGGCTGGGACTGGGCCCTGTGGATGTCACCTGCTTGAAGTCCCTGATCCTGAAGCATACTGGGTGGAAGGAGATTCAGATGCATCCAGAGCCAGGCCTCCAGGGAGGGAGGAATGTGGAGGAGACAGGGGTGCTTGCTGTGAGAACTGCAAACTGGGTTTCCAAGGGGCGATGTGGCTTTCCTCTTGTCCAGACCTTGAAGAGCCCAGAAGTCTTCTCTCTGGAAACCTGGACTGAGCTGACGAGCCCCACCTGTCTGGTGCTTGATACTACCAGAGAGTCCGTTTGTCCCCAGTTATTAATAGGCGTCTCTAAATCACAGATACAAGCCACCCTAGCCATGGCCCAGGACAGGCTTCAGATGATGGGTCTAAAGATGAGAAATAAATGCGCATCGGTCACGTGTTCGTGGAGATAAGGGTCCCAGAGTCCTGCCAGTCCAGCTCCCCAGGCAGAAGGAAATCAGTTGGGGCTCCTGAGCAGCAGCCCCTCTTTCTAGGAATGTCTTGCTGGCTGAGGGCAGGAGGCATGGATCGGGTCAGCAGGCAGCTCACGTGTACAGATAGGGACAAGCAATCAGGCCCAGTGCCCATGGGTTTGGTGCCGCCGTGGCATCCCAGCACTTGATGAAGGTAGTCCGAGTGTAGATTATATTGAGGGGGAGGGTAAAGATGGGAACAATTTTGATAAATAGAGGGTGATGAAGAGCTCCAGGGAGGAGAAGTTGGGGGCCTGAGCAATCCATTCCCCCTAAAGACCCAGCTCTAAAAGAGAGTGGAGTGCAAGGAAGCCCCTGGAGTGCTTCTAGAAGGTGCCGTGTCCCCTTTGCTGGGACTTTTGGCATCTTCCTGTGCCCAGGGGTGGTGGTGGCTTAAAAACAGTGCCACAGGTGCACTGTGCCCGGTGAGGCCACAGAAGCCTCCTGACTGAGAGCAGCCAACACTGAAAAATGCTGCTCTGGAAAAGGACAAGGACATGGCCTTCCACTGAGACGCCAAGGAGACGAGAGCATCTTCTCCAGGGGTGAGGACCAGCAGGTTTGCTGGTCCCAGAAGGCTGTCTGCATCCAGTGGCATCATGCTGCATCTTCCATGCTGGGAGAAGGAGGCCTCTTGTCAGAGTACCAGCATGTATGAGGCAGGTCCCCATTGCCAGCAAGATGGTGTGCAGAGCTCCAGCGGTATGAACTTGAAGGCTGAATGCCCTCAGACCCTCTGAGCCCACCTTGGGCCTCCTGTCACCTCAAGGTATTCCCCTCTCCTACCAGCTGGGGAGACTGACGGGTTCCAGGGGCTCCCTAGGCCCCGATGCAGTGGGCAAGACTCTATCAGACTGTGGCCTAGGAGTCCTGCACTTTCTGATGCTGGCCCCGGGGCCTGACATTCTGGGATAGCCCACAGCCGACAATCCCTGCCTCCACGTGCCCTGCCCCTGGTAGAATCTCTTCCTGGTCTCCCGATGCCCAGCAGAGGTGTGTAAGGACAGTCCCAAAGTCCTCTGGATTCCTGGGTAAAGCTGAGATGCTGTCTGCTTTCTTCCCTGGGAACACCCTGGGGCCTCATCTCAGTGTCCAGTGAAAGGGGGTGCAGTTCTGATGCCAAGCAGGAGACCCACCCCTGTGAGCTCCACCTTGCCCCCGTGGTCAGGGCACCCAGGACTCAGAGGTCAAGGACTCCAGGCACCATTTTCCTCTGATGATAGGTGCTCAGTTCCGGTTGACCCTCAGTCTCTGCGCTGAGACAGGACCAAGGCCATGACACTGAAAAATGGATGTGGGCTGGAGGTCATTGCAGGATGGCTAGGAGCCCCTCTGGAGATGGGGGAGGGGCAGACCTAGGGGGCCAATCTGGGTCACTAACCATGGGTAAATGACACATTGGTTGTCTGTCTCCAGAGGGCCACCTGTGGGAAGAAAAGGGGTTCCTTCCCTGGCTTCCTTCGGCCCCAGGGGGATGAAGGGACTGAGGTGAGGAGGCTCAGGGGTTGGGAAGGGCGAGGCTGGGCCATTGGCTGGGGCAAGTCGCCCCAGGGGCCCTAGTAGGCCTGGCCTGTTTCCACAGGGAGAAGTCCCAGCACGGCCGAGTGTTCCCCAAGCTTCATGCGGCGCTGTGTGGACAGGCTCACGTTTTTGGCCAGGTAATCAACAGCAGCTGGAAAGAGAGAGAAGCTTCTAGAAATTGAGGTTCTTTCCATGTATTCTGCCATTAAACCTCCATCCTTCGATCCATCTGTATGTACATCCACCCACATCCATCCCTCCTTCCAACCACCTATCCTTCTATCCTCCCATCCATCCATCCATCCATCCATCCATCCATCCATCCATCCATCCATCCATTCTTCCATCCATCTATCCATCCATCCATCCATCCATCCATCCATCCATCCATCCATCCATCCATCCATTCTTCCATCCATCTATCCATCCATCCATCCATCCATCCATCCATCCATCCATCCATCCATCCATCCATTCATCCCATTTTCTGTCTGTCTGTCTGTCTGGTGAATTTTCCATTCACCCATTATTCTGTCCACTCATCCATACACATATTCTTCCATCTATCCATCTGCCAGTTTATCCTTCTGTCCTTCCATCCATACTACTCATTTATCCATTCTTCTGTTCATTCATCCACCTGTCCATTTGTCCATCTTTCCCTTATCCTCTGCTGGCGAGTTTTTATTGCCAACTTGACACAGCCTGGAATTACCTGAGAAATGAGTACCACTTGAAGAATGGTCTAGATCAGGTTGGCTTGTGGGCATGTCTGTGGGGAACTGTGGTTTGCTAATTGATTATTGATCAACCCAGTCCATTATGGGTGACACCATTCCCTGGGCTGGTGGCCTGCATAAGAATGAAGAAAGCTAGCCAAAGGCAGGTGATATGGGTGCATTTGTTTCTCTCTGCTCTTGACTGTGCGTGTGATGTGACTTCCTGCCTTAACTTCCCTGTTATCCTGGACTGTCGCATGTTATTGTAAGCAACACAAATCCTTCCTTCCCTAAGTTGCTTTTGGTCAGGTTATTTGCCACAGCAGCATAAATAAAACTAAAAACTCTCCACCCTTCCCCATCCCTTCTTCCTTCATTTATTTCTTCATGAATCTCATTTTCTCATCTCCTTTCCAGCCACTCTGCAGATATTTACTCAATGTTTATTGTTTTCCCAGCTCTCTTGCTGGCTCTGCGGGCAGGTACAGGCACACATCCCAGTATTCAGTGGGGAATTAAGCTCCCTTCCCACAAGCCCTCTGGAGATCCAGGCCACGGGGAGGCCAGTGAACCCTGCTGAGTGAGTCCAGTTGGCACTGAGGTCCAAGGTTCTCTACCTGTGCTGGACCCTGAGTGTAACTCATGCACGAGGCCCAGCGGGGCCCTTGTGCAAGAGCCAAAGTGGCTTTGCAAGTGAGCCAAGGGGGCCATCAGGAGGAAGAGTGGGGGCTGAGGCCCACAGCCCATCAGCTCCAGCAAAGACAGGCCAGCATTGGTGGGGCTGAGGTGTCAGCATGGGTAGTGGTGGTGGTGGGTGCTGAGACCAGTGGAAACGAGAGTCACCTCACAATCCATGCCCATTTGGGACACACACATACATGTGCACACACACACACACACACACACACACAACAAGCAAGCACACACACGAGTGTGAGCCATGTGCACCTTGTGAGCGGATGCACAAATGGGAACACCCATGCACACACAGGTCCTGTGAACATAAGAGCTCACCTGAGGAAGACACAGGTGTCTGTCATATACAACTGCTGGCCTGCCAGCATGTGGATCTGTCCTGATGGAAGCTCTAGCAGAAATCCATCCACTTGACAGGCATGTGGCCAAGCTTTCCAGGGTATAGGATGCTGCCTTCTAGGCAGGGCCTTGTAACTGTAGCCAGTGCACCCCTAAAGGACCCCCATGTCACAGAGGGCTTAGGGAAGATAGGAAGCTATGCATGATGAGTCACGGGGCTCCCTCTGTCACCTGCCTTCCAGGGCTCCCTGTAGACAGTCTCGGTGCTTCCCCAAGCTTGGCACCTTCTGCATAAAGCAGGGTGGGGGCAGGTAGAGCTGAAAGGTGACACAGCCTGATGGTTAAGCCAGGGAGCCCAGAGGGACAATCTCAATAACTGAGCTGTGTCACATGGGGGTTCAAATGACCTGGATTTAAATTCCGTGACTGTTCACCTTGAGTGTGATCTGGGGCACACCACCTCAGCCTCAGTTTCCTTGTTTGTATGATGGGATAGAACATCTGGACCAAAGAACTTCAGAGAAAGTTAGTAGACCCCATGCACACAGTCTCTGAGGGTAGAGTGTGGCACTTGTGAGCTCAGGCCCAGAATAGATGTGACTTTTAATGGTGGTATGGAGGAAGGGGTGGCCAAGGATGGCTACATTCCTGGTCCTGTGATTTTGAGCAAATTGTCTTCCCTTTTAGGTCTATTTATCTATCTACAAAGTGTTCTTAAACACACTGTCACAGTGGGCTCAGGATAAGGCCCCCAGATCCTAAAGGGTATGCAAATGTCCTGGGGTCTCTTTGGGTCTCGTCTGTGCCTCAGCTAGTCAGGTTCAAGGTGGGTAAATGGAGGAACGTCCTGTAATGAGTTCCTAGGCTTGAGGGTCTGTGACATCACTCACTCAGTCCCAGGCCCCTAGCTTGGGGAGCAGAGGCAGCTGTGGGGAGTGTGGGGTTCCCAGCTATATAGCTTTGGGAAGACTCTGCAGCTCTGAGCACTCTGTCACTTCTCCTTGGGTTCCAGGGTGCATGGACCAGTAAGCCACCCTCTTAAAAGGGTGACAGTCACCGAAGGGATAGAACCAGAAGCTGCAGAGAGCTAGCCCTGTGCTGTTCAGCTCCCAGCCCTGTACTCAGGGTGCTTTTTGGTCTCATTCCAGCTCTACAAGCCAGGTAGTGTGACTGTCCCTTTTCCTGGTTTGACAGAAAGTACAGCCAAGGTCCTTGGGGACTGTAATTAAAATTAACTGCTTCCTCTTATGCTTTCAAACCCTGGCAGCCTGGGCCTCACCAGCAGCCCCTGGAAATAATCCTGGGGTATGAGCACTGTGGCAATGGCCCCCGGTGTGCATGTGGCCCTCAAGACTGAGGCGCTTTGCCCCCATGCTCACATTGTCCCATTTCCACGCAGGCAATGCCATGGACTTACCAAGGGCACACATCACCTCAGGTGACCTTTCTTTGGTCACAGAAGGCGGTGGCCTACCTTGCCTCAGTCTATGCCATGCTGGGCTCTAACACTGCCTCGTTAGTTATTCCTGCGGTGGGCTATGGGGTCTGTCACTGAGCAACAATAACAACAAAGGCCGAGTCCACACTTAGTTGGCACTTACTGTGTACTAGGGGAACATGAGTTCTGTGCCTCAGGCAGGACAGTTCCCACTTTATAAATGTGGAAACTGAGGCACAGCACAGTTGTACTTCGAATCTTGCCCGGAAGGGCTTAAGTTGACACCCATGGAGCCGGGGAGATGGTTCAAAGGCCAAACTGTGCAAACATGAAAATCGGATCCCTAGAGCCCATGTGGAAAAGCCAGACATGGCGGTATCTGTACCCCAGTGCCGTGGGAGGGGGGACAGGCAGCCGGATCCCTGGGGCTTGATGGACAGCCTGCCTGGTGGCCTGCTTGGTAAGTTCCAGGCCAGTGGGAGATGCTGTGTCAAAAAAACAAAATGGACAGTGTCTGAGGATGATACCTGAGCCTGACCTCTGACCTCCATGTGCACAACTGCACACACATAAACACACACACACACACACACACACACACACACACACACAAATAGAGGAAAAATAAAGAATTGTTTCTCTGGCACCTCTATCCACTCTGTGCCTTGTCCCTAGTTACCCTCCCTAGCACACAGTAGGAGCTTTCCCAGGCCCTCCCTGAGGTAGGCAAGGAAGCATCCAGAGGCCAAACTTTCCTGCCGACCCTGACAACTTCTAGAGCACTCCAGGGGGCCAACTGTAGGGCTTGTGTGCCTCTTCCTAGGGTAGAGCCAAGGGGCTGTGAGAAGACAGGGAGGTGACATTCCTCATTAGGGACTCTGTCAACAGCCCTCGCTGTCCCTCTGTCCCTCCATGTTTCCCTTCTCCTGCCACACACCCCGCCTGGGCTCTGAACATCTCCAATTACATTAATCAGGAGTTGGCAGGAGATGGGCCAGCAATGCCAACCCGTAAACAAATCTCAGCCATCAATGCCTCGTCAGCGAGCGGCCCCAGAGGAGGACCCTTCTAGACACAAATTCTTATTAGAGTTGTCAGATCTATTAAAATTCTTTTCACACTCCTGCGTTCTATCAGCCCCATCATTAGTATGGCCCTGGCCTCTGGGAACACTGGGGCCATATTAATCTACCACGTGCCCCGTCCCTGGCCTCCTGCCCCCACCCACTCCAGGGACGGTGAGAGATGGGCAGATGGATGGACACGGCCAGAGCTGGAAAAGAAGGTGTGAAGGTGTCCCTGGGAAGGTGAGCGGCCCTGGGAGATGGGCGAGGGTTCTGCTGCATAGGAGTTGGGTCATGTACACGTTCCAAAGACACCTGAAAGTGGTGCTTGAGGGCCGGGATGCAGGCGTGGCTACCTTGCCCATCAATACCTCAGGCAAGTAACTTCTCCAGATGCCGTTTCTGTAGTGTGCGGTGGGAATAACCACGCATACAGCTCTGTGTGGCAGCGTGGATAGTATGTCAGCGCCGTAGTAGATGCTCAACTAACAAGCATGTCTCCTCCCTTCCTGCACATGCGCTTAGCATAGCTCTGCTTTGACTGTGCATTTGCTCAGTGGCACTCACATACAAGTCTGCACATGGGAGAGCGTGCACCAATCGATACCAAGCACCTTGCACGAGACTGGTTCACCTGTGGTTTAAGGTTAGAAAGCTGAGTCACAATTCCCCTGCTGTGGGACCTTGGGAACACTACTCTACCTCTCTGAGCCTAACAAGCTGAGGACTAGGAACTGTGAAAGCTATGTGAATAGGCACATATTTCACACAGTGCTGCGGGGGCTAAACTCAAGCATGGGACAAGAGGCAGCAGATGGCAGGTGGGCCAGGACCAACACAAGGAAGTGCAGGATGTGTGACTTTCTGAGCTTATCAGGGGACCTGGCCTCCTGTGTGCTCAGGGGTGTCGGCAGGTGGTTAATGGAAATATGACATGTCCTTGGGCTGCTCCAGAATGTCAACAGAAGAGGAGCTGGCATGACAGGAAACCTCTGAGATGACGCGTCCGGTCCCCGGCCCCATCCTGCAGGTGGGAAAGCTGAGGCTGCATGTGTGTCTTGTCTTGGGTCACATGGTGGTGGAGGAGCCTCAGTGAGTGGGGTCTATGTGGGGCTGGAGAAGATGGCCCCAGAGGAGCCCCGAGTTCTCCCTGCAGCAACAGAGGAGCAGGGGAAAGAGGGGAGGGGCGAGGAAGGAGAGGGAGGGCAACTGCCTTTCCTTTCTGGCCTCCTGGGCCCCTTCTCTTTTGATCCCCCTCCCCTACCACCCCCATGCTGACTTTGGGGTTAATTTTATTTCCGAATTGGGCAGGCGCCCTGGAGCAGGGCAGGGGCTCCAGGCTCCGGGTGTGACTAACGCCTGCCCGGGGCCGGCCACGCTGCCGCTTTCTGCTCTCAAATGTTTTATCAAGAGCATGTGTGTCCTGTGTTGGGCTGGGAACATGCGCTAGGTCAGGAGGTCAACCAGGGACACACTGGAAAGGCTCTCTGCACATGGGTGTGTCCTGCTCACAGATGGTCATGTAGAGAGAGCTGTTTCCCATGCATGCATTCACACTCACGGTCCTGCACATCCATAGTCACACATAATTGCATACACAATCATGCCCAGACACAGCATATGAACATACGAAGGCACACACATCACAACCATGCAAGCACCCAAGCATGCATAATCATAGACACCTTTAAGCACATGCACACACCAAAATACACATGTACCACAACCACACTTATCTGCATTCTCATTGTATACAAAGGACACACACACATGTCAATGCACATACACATATATTGACACACCAGCCTATAAGAACTCACCTATGAAAACTAAAATGTATGCATATTGCCACCACATACTGTCATATGTATGTGTACCTGTGTGTGCTCATACATGCAAAGCCATGTACACATACCATTGTGTACACAGAATGGTCACTTGTATGTACTTGTGTGTAGTTATAGGTAAATGTACATACATATGTCCATCACATATTTACACACATATAGTCAACTCATTTATCTGCAAATATGTGGACACTTGGCAACTGCTGAATTATTCAAGTCCCGTCACTTGTACACACTATGGGCATAGACACTTGGACTGTAACATACCTGTGATGCATGCACACATGCAAGCATGCACGCATGCACATATGCACATGGGAGGTAGAGGCCCACACAGCTGGCCCTCATTTAACCGTGGAGGCCAAGGCCATGCGGTTGGAATGGGCTGGGGGCCTCAGGAAGCAGAGGTCAGTGTGGCAGGCCCAGGCGGCAGCTGGAGGAGAGGATGCCCTCGGGCTGGGGGCCTCACTCTCTCCACACGCCCTCCTGATTAGTTTGACACCAGCAGGTGAGGCCTTCCCAGGGAGGTGGCAAGAGGGCAGCCTTGTGACCTTTGGCTCCCCCATCCTGTCTGGGCCTGCCCTGCTGCTGTCCCTGTCAGGTGGCGGCCAGAGGTTGTGGCCAAACCCATCTTGCCCAGCTGTTGGCCTGAGGGTCTGCCGTCCCTCCATCAAGGCAAGATGCCAAGGGGACCATGGCTGGAGTGGGTATGTGAAACTCTGGAGACTGAGAATGGGGGGTCACGCAGAAGACAGGGCTCTACACACATCCGTTCCCCATGCATGGGGGAAAGGGGGGCTGACCCTCCACTGTACTGTCCCCTCCTCATGCCACTGCCCACATGCAGCCAGCTGTCCTGCTCTTGACCTGGACCTAGTGCAACGGGGAGAGGACTCACAGATGTTACTTTTGTGCCATTCAAATTTTAAAAGCTGATCTTCAGTTTAATTGTTTCCCGGTTGAAAATCTTACCAGTCTATTTAGAAGGACTTGGGTGTGCAGTACTGCATCCCCAACAGCACCTTCATGAACTTTAAGTGTTGATGAAGGACAGCAAACTCAAGTCCCATCGGGGCTACAGAGTGAGTTCAGGCCAGTGTGGACATCTTAGTGAGACCTTGTCTCAAAGTAAGAAATAAATAGAGGACTGAGGATGTAGCTCTGTGGTAGTGCTCTTCTCTAGCTTGGGCAAGGTCCTGGGTTCGATCCCCAGTACCAACAAAGGATAGCAACACAAGCCACTGGGTTTCAAAACCAGAGTCTGAACAAAAGAATATAAACTGTTTCCTGGGTAATTATGTGTGGACTGTGTGAAGCAGTGACCTACTCTGAGTATACTGGGTTAAATAAAATGTTAATAAAAATGATTCTGCTCCTTTCTTCTTACACTTTAAAGTTTGGCCTTCAGAAAACGCAGGGGCGCTTGTGGCTCCTGGGACAGAAGCGGGAGTGAGCCACCAAGAGGTGAGCCGGGTTGGATGGGCAGCTGAGAACATCTTAGGTCACCTCTGCTTTCTTTAAGGGCCTCTGTTTTCCCACCTGTGAAAGGGACATCTGGGCCTGTGCAGTGACTCAAAGGGTAAAAACACAACCTTGAGTTTGATTCCCAGAACCCATGTAGAGGTAGAAAGAGAAACAATCCCCAAAATTTGTCCCCTGACCTCCACTCAGGTGCAAGTCCATGCCTCCACTCACATGCAGCACATACACACACACACACACACACACACACACACACACACACACACACACACCACAATTTAAAAAATTGGTTTTGTTTTTGTTGTTATTTGTTTTTGAGACAGGGTTTCTTTGTGTAACAGTCCTGGCTGTCCTGGAACTTGCTTTGTAGACTAGGTTGGCCTTGAACTCACAGAGATCCATTTGCCTCTGCCCACCAAGTGCTGGGATTAAAGAAGTGTACCACCACCACCTGGCTTATTTTAAATTTTAAAAGAGGGCCTGAGAGATGGCTCAGTGGTTAAGAGCACTGACTGCTCTTGCTAGGACCTGGGCTCAGTTCCCAGCACCCATAGAGTGGCTTACAAATATCTGTAACTCCAGTTCCAGGGAATCAGACACCCTCTTCTCGCCACTTCAGCACTGGATGCACATGGTACACAGACAGACAAGCAAAACACTCATACACATAAAGCAATAAGATAATTTTAAAATTTTTCAAAGGAAGAGACACCCTCCACCCTGGCCACCACCTTGCCCAGGAATAAGCCAGCCCACTGGAGATGGGCAACGAGGGGACACTCACTTTGGCCGTACTGGCCATACTGGTAGCCAGCCACAGGGTCCACACTATAGCCAGTGGTGCTGTAGGTGGGTGGGCAGTAAGACTGGGATGTGGGCAAGCTGTCTCCTGGCTTGATGGAGTCGGCCCGCTGGCTGCAGCTGGCAGAGATGGAGGAAGCAGAGTCCAGGCCTCCGTGTAGCGGGGAGATGGAGAAGTCGGCCTGCGGCTGTGGAGGTACCGCACTCGGGTTGCTGAGGATGCTCATCACCTGTGGGAGAGACAGGCAGTGCCAGAGGCTGGACCCCAGGGCACCATCACAAAGGGACCGGGCCTGGAGGCCCCGGCAGACCTCAGCAGTGTCACAGCTTTATGAAGGAAATGGGTGCTGGTCTCCAGTGTTTCCCCTGCCCAAATGTGGACCCAAAGGGCTGTTCCCAGTCAAGAGCTCCAGGAGCAAGGCAGGCCCTTTGTCACTTCTCTGTCCCTTATGGCCTAGTTTGAGGGGTTACCCTCTGCCTTCTGCTGAATGAATGAATGAAGAATGAATGATTGCATGCATGAGCAAATTCACTAACTAGATAAGGGTATCCTGAATCTATTGGCTAAATGAGTGAGTGAATGATGGATGGATGAGTGCATGGATTAATGAATGTGCTTACTAGACAAGAGGCACCCTGGGCCTGTCCGTTGAATGACTGAATAAATGATAGTACATTAACTAGGCACACTGAACTTACCAGCTTACCAGTGAATGCGTGAATGAACCAGTGGATGCATGCACGAATAAATGAACTAACTTCACAAAGGGCATGAGTGAAGAAATGAATGAATGCATCAATGAATGGGCGTATACATATATGAACTAACAAATGCACTCACTACGCAGGGTTCGTCTACCCATCGGATGAATGAATGAATGAGGAAGTGAATGGACACTAACTAGATAAAGGGCACTCTAGATGTTTGATGGACAGACAGACTGACTGACTGACTGAATGCACACATGCATGAGAGATCAATTTACTGACTAGATAAAAGGCGCCACGGGGCTATCAGCTGAAGGGTGAATAGTGAACTGATGTGTGCATTCCCAAGTGTCCTAACCAGATGATGTTGTCTCTATCACCAGTCAGGGCACTTTCCCTCCATTAATTAGATGACTGGGCCGCCCTCATCAGACTGGGATGCCCCCATCTGACTGGGATGCCTATCCTCACACACACTGAAGCGAGGCTGATCTTCCTGGCTTCACGCCCCTCACACTGTTGTTGGGCTAAGACGGTACCATTCTCGACCTCTCTGGACTTTGAGCTCCTGCCTCTATGACACCAAAGCACAAAGTGTGTGCTTTCAGTATTTTATTTACTTACTTGTAAGTATGTGTGTGTTGTGTGTGTGTGGGGGGGGTGCATGTCATAGCATGCATGTGGAGATCAGAAAA
Source organism: Peromyscus eremicus (assembly GCF_949786415.1). Taxonomy (NCBI): domain Eukaryota; kingdom Metazoa; phylum Chordata; class Mammalia; order Rodentia; family Cricetidae; genus Peromyscus; species Peromyscus eremicus. The sequence continues at coordinate 150,927,179 of NC_081417.1, forward strand.
CAACCCAAGGGAACCAGTTCTCTCCTTCCACCATGTGGGTCCTGGGGATTGAACTCAGGTCACCAGGCTTGGCAGACAGTGCCTTTTACCCACTGACACATTTCATTAGCATCCCTGCTGTCTCATGACCCTGCTTGGCCTGGCTCAGCAGTAGGACCCCCAGACTGAGCTCTAGGAACTGAGCCTGAAGAATGGATGTTGGGGCACTGGGGTGCTCACTCAGTCATTCAATAGGTATTGGTAATAAGTCTAGCCTCGTACCCCAGGGTGGAGGCCATGGAACTTCAGAGCAGAGAGTCCTAGCCCCTGCCCACTGAAGCAGGAGAGAGGAAGCAAAGGGTCTGGGCAATGAGCAAAGACCCTCAAAGCACATTGAGGGGCATTGAGGGGTTTATAGAGACACCTTTGGCTGTGAGAGCCATGGAGGGCACCCAGACTGCTCAGAGGTCCAAAGAAACTCCTGGAGAAGGTGGGACCTGGCATGGAGCATTCCAGGGACAGTAGGGACAGGTGATACAGGTGGATGACACTAAATAATGAGAGGGTACGGTGATCCAGAGGGGTCAAATGTGGAGATAAGCAGAGCCTCACAGACCTGTCTGCAGGGCCCAGGCCTCTGGTGACCTCCTGGGGATGCCACCCTATGGGAAAGAGGCCCTGGGCCAGGAGAACACAGCTGGGCAGAACACAAGGCAGCTCCTGCTGACCCTGTAACTGAACTGTGACCTCTTGAAGCACCTGTGCTAGCCGCCAGCACAAGAAAAGGTGAAGCCAGACCCTTCTGAGGACATCTGTCTCCCCAGTGACTTGTCCTGCACAGGATCTGAGGCAAGAGAACAGGTCAAGGGCAGACACATGGGTTCTGCAAGCCCTGGACAGAGGCAGAGCTCTCATACTTAGCAGCTGTGTGACTGAGGGGGTGTGGACAGCCTGGAAATCCCATGACTCCTGAAGTCCCATGGAAAGGAATTGTGAGGGTGCCTGAGTCAGAGGGGGCTGGGAGGATGCTGGGAGCTCTGGCTGGGACATGCTCTGCCTTGAGCCTGCCTAAGAGCCGGGGAATCGGGGTCCTGTCCTCACAGGCCTCCTCAGCTGCCCCTCCCATTGCACATCTTTTCTTAATCATTCACCCACATGGCATCCCCAATCCAGAGCACTATGTATGGAGACATGTGGGGCAGAGCTAAGAACCCATTTCTCAAGCAAAAGCAGTGAGGTCCACAGAGAACTGTGCCTCCACCAGACCTCACAGCTGGTCAGGGAGCCAGCAGGCTAGGGCCTGGTTCATGGCCCAGATCACCTACCACGGATTCCCAAGGATCACTTTGACTCATCCAAGCCCTTTGGAGGGTATTACCCCAGGGTTATGTAGTCATCTGTTTCTTGATGAGCCAATAGAAGAGGAACGGAACCTCCTTCAGTGCCTGGACTTTGTGAAGTAGGTACCTGACCTAAGCAGAGCCAAGGGCAGGGGATGGCAGGTTGCCCACAGACTTTGCTGGTGGGTTTTTAGGCTGGATGGAACCCCGTGGACCCATCCAAGATGGTGAAGATATTATGTGTCTTTGGGGAGGTGTGAAGGGGAGGTATGAGGTAGGGTGGGATGCACCTGGACCATTTAGAGATGTCTGCAAAGCTCGAAGACTGGCCCTGCCTCTGGCATCTGTTAGGGCACTGGGTTTGGGGGATGTGAAGACAGCCAAACCCTGAGCTGGGTCTGTGGTGTTCAGATCTTCAAGATGGGTGTCCCCAAGCCTGGGAAACCTGCTGTTGGGGGCAGTACAGGGACTCCATGGTGAACTCAGGACTCTAAAGCTGAACTGGTCCTGGGAGACTCCACTCTTCCCAGCTGTGTTTCTGTGTTGACTCCTAATCAAGACCCCATTTTCCCATCTAAACGATGATGCTGTCACTCATCTTGTCTCGCACAAACAGCCCGCTACCCCTGATAGGAAACCTGGACCTCAAGAACAGACTCAGTGGCCCCTTCCCTTCATGAACACGCATCAGGGTGGCAGGATCCTGGAGGAGGTTGGGACCCAGCTTGACTCTAGTCCTGACCTTTACCAAGATGGCCAGCTCAGAAAAGATGTGGAGAAGGTAGAAAGGGGAAGGATAGGTAGGGAGAGAAGGGTCCACAGACCCCATGCACACACATTTTCTATGACAGACACCCACACACACTACCAAGGGCCCCAGCAAGGGCTTCTTGTGACCACACCTTTCTCTGCTCGTCCAGTTTCCCAGCCCCTTTGCGACCTTGTGATATTGTATTCCCTGAAGCAGACAACGTTCATGCCCTCGTTTATTATTCAACAAAAGTGTCATGGAATGCTGCCATGGGCACAAAGTCCATGCTTTCAACTGCTTTGTGGCTCCAGTGTGTGATGTGTGTGTCTGCCGCCTACAAGGAGCTCAGAGGGCTCGCTGAATCCACACAGAGAGCTCTGATGATATTTATTGAGCATTTGTTATGCACCTGACCCTAAGCCCACCACTGGGACATCCCAAAGAATAATCCCAACTCCCTCTTGGAGCTACCAGTCTAATGAAGGGAGCTGTCAACCAGTACATAGACAGATAAAGAGCCGAATTTCTACTGCTGGAGACCACGATGGACGAAACACGGAAGGGCATGGGGCGGCAGAGCAAGGGAGGTAGGGTGGGGGGAGCGGTGGGAGTTGGGTCGGGGAAGACTGCCCGGAGTGTTGATATCCATCAGGTCCAGAAGAACCAGTCATTGCAAGATGTGCTCAGCAGAGAGTTTTCCAGATAGGGGAATCTGTAAGGCCAAAGGCCCCAGGGTGGGAGCACACCCAGCAGGCTTAAGAAACAGCTAGAAGGTCAACACTGAGGGGTTGGGGAGATGGCCAACAACTCTTGAAAAGGACTCAAGTTTGGTTCCCAGAACCCACATCAGGCAGCTCACAATCGCCTGTAACTATAGTTCCAGGGGATTTGACGCCCCCTTCTGGTCTCCTCGGGCACCTGCACATACATGTTGCACATAACCTCTCATGCAGGCACATATGCGCACTTGTGTGTGTGTGTGTGTGTGTGTGTGTGTATGCCATTTTATAATGGAAAGTAATGAAATCTGTTTTTAAAATATTTTAAGCTGAGCACCACTTGGGTGGCAGAGATATATGGAGCTCCGTGAGTTTGAGGCCAGCCTGGTCTACATAGTGAGTTCCAGACCAGCCAGGGCTGCACAGTAAGGAGACCTGTGAGCTGTGAGACCTCCTGCAGCCCTTTGTAGGAAGGGGTTTGTGTGGTGCCCAGTGGCTCCGAAGGCCTTGGACCCTGCCGGTTAACAGACAGCTCGGCCCAGGGAGCTTTTCCCATAATGGGATTTGCTCAATGGGATTTGGCCTGGAACATCAAATCAAATCCACATCTGGGGTAGGTGTGAATGGTGTCTCTGAGTCCCTGGAGGCCTGTGGATCAAACGGTTTCCATTTCATCTGCCTGGGAGCTGCTTCCCAGCAAACAGACAGGGCACAACCTGAGAGAGCCGGGCGGCACCCATAGAGGTAAGGCTTCAGCCAGGGCTGCGCCAGATCACTGCAGCAGCTTCTCAAGCAAAGGGGCTTTCTACCCCTAATCTATAAGTGGGGAAACTGAGGCACCAGGGCGTGAAAGACCTGTTGGATTTCATACAGCTGGTCAGTGGCCACTCCAGGGTTTGCGCCTGGGTCTCAGATCTCTCAGGGGTCGCTCCCACTAGGCTTCGGGGTCTTCCCAGCACTGATGGCACAGAGCCCTGGGGACCTCTGCCGGAAGTCCCTCTGCCACAGAAGCAGGAAGCATCTTGCCCACAGTGAGGCCCAGCGGAGGTCTGGGCCCGCACACTTTTGAACTTGAGGAAGTACTGGTCTGATGTGGTAATGTACACCCCCTCAGGAATGCTGAGGCCTCTCCCTGGTGGGGTTGGCTTTATCCCGGTGACCTTGCTCCCACTAATGTATTACTTCTTGGTAAGGTACCGTTACTAACTCAAAATCAATACTGACCTCCACATCTGTAAGGTTTTATCTGAAGGCAAATCTCGGGGCTGTCCATCAGCCTGACTGACAGCCTTACCTTCCTCTCTCTTCCTTTCTTCCCCCTTCACCAACCCCCCACCAACACTCCACCCCCACCCCCTTCCCCAAATCAGTCCCAGCCCAGACCTGGCTAAATCAATAAGGGGCCAGCCTCACCCACCCCCTTCCGCCCCTGGGGAGAGGCCTGATGCTTTCAGGGGTGGGCTCCCCCCCTTCCACAGTCTCTGCTCGGCAGCCCCTCCTCTGTGGATGCCCCGACGCACTCCCCTACTTTAAAAGGGGATGGTAGAATGTAATTAATTCCCTCCGTTCTTGAGCTGGCCTGAGGGCCTGGGACCGAAGAGCCCGAGCTTGGAGCTCTGTACCCTCTGTGATAACCCAACATGGCTTGGGGAGCGGAGCTGAAATTAGAGGTGTCATAGCTAAACCAGGGCTGTGTGGCAGGCTCTGGGCGGTGGGGAGAGGGAGAGGGCCTGGGACTGAGAAGGGAATGGGAGGGTTACTGTTAGGTCAAAGCTGCAGGTTGGAGACTTCCTTCTCTGAGGCCCCTGGGCTACAGCACTTTTGCCAAGGGCCCTAGACCAGCTGGAGGCAGAAAAGCCGGGGAGCCTCCTCGCCTCGAGCCTGGAAGGTGTTTGCTTTTTCAGCTAGTGTCTCACTGTAGCCCAGGCTGGCCTCAAACACTCAACTCTCCTACCAGATCCAGTCTCATATAGTCCAAGGCTGCTCCGGAACTCCTTGAGTAGCTAAAAGAATAATCCGGAATCACCTCGACAGGCAGAGCACTGGGATTACAAGCGGGCATTCCCACACCTGGCTTTGGGAACAGTTCCTTTAGATCAGGTGCTCAAGACCAAGTCGCTGCCCCCACTCTGCCCCCACCCCGACCCTCCCACCGTCTCCCACCGCCACCCCTGCTGAAGTTCTTTAACCTGTGAGGCCTTTGTCTTCTCTCTGTGGTGGGGATAACACTGAAGATGCCCGGAGGGTTGGCATGCAGAGGAAGGCCCGTGAGGATGCCCCTACATCTGGCCAGCCTGTCCTCCCTCCCTGCTGGATTCTGCCAAAACCTGGGTTACAAGGGAGGAGCAAGGAAGGGCCCTGGACCCCCTGAGATGGAAATGGACCTAAGAGAGTAGACAGAGGGGACTCCTCTCCAGCCACCTGGGTGAATGCGTCCTTTTCCTCTCTGTCGCCAAGCTTCCTCCAGAAGCTCTGGGGCGGTCTGTCCTACCTAGCAGTTGGCTGCAGTCTCCAAAAGGGAGCAGGCGCAGGGCATTTTAGCAAGCCACACCCCCTCAGGCATGATGGTGCTCACCACTAGAGAGGAGGAGGCTGGGAGGATTTGGGGCAAGTTTATGAGGTTTCCCAGTCTTGGGCTTCTGGGAAACTCACACTTTGGTACAGGCACATACAGCCACACAGATGGAGCAAACTTCCTCTGGTCCCCAAACAGTTTTTCCTTCTTTCCCATCAAGAACACCCTTTAATCTCTACACACACATTTTGGTAAACGGTCCACCCACCCCCACTCCCGTCCTCAGAATGTGTTTGGTCATAAAGGACTCTCCGACGTAGCACTCAAAAGACTGGTCCTCCAGCCTCGCGTCCAGCTCCATCCTTGGCTCACCCTCTTACTAACACACATCACTGTGACTTCTGAAAGTGGCCAGGCCAGAGTGGGCACATACAGTGACAGCCTGTTCCATTGCCAAGAATGGGAGGCAGGGTTTGTTGGAGCTACACAAAAATGTCTTGAAGGACCAGGGGCTAACTCAGACTGGGATTAGCTGGGGATAGCCCTGGCTCCAGGCACACTCCATCAGGGTGGACTGAGGAGGGAAGCGGAGCAGAACTATGGTCCAGTCTCTGTTTCTTCCACTTAGCTGTTCACTGGTGTCACCTGCTTGGATACTGGGAATATTTTCAGTATCCCCAGGTGACTCCAATAGGTAACACATGCCTACAAATCATCACTGCAGTTGCTATACAGGTAGCCTCAAAACACAGCCAGGGCCTCTTGGGCAAAGACATGGGGTATACACAACACACACAATACACACACACACACACACACACAAATGCACACATGCATGTATATATATGCCCATATACAAACATGCACACACATACACACACATATGTGCATACATGTTAGGTCACAAGTCATCCACAAACCCCACAGTGGCAAACTGACCCACACTCCCACACACCACAGTCTCACACCTCAACATTCTCCAGCTCCCCTGTGCAGACCTATGCATCTATATCACCCTCCTCCAATCCCAACACACACACACACACACACACACACACACACACACACACACACACAGGCATTTCCCCCTGCTGGTCCCCTGCCTGTCTCCAGCTGGGATTAGTGCAAGCGAGAAATCCCCCACCCAGGCAGCCAGCTACCACTGCTCCCCTCTCCCGCCTCTCAATTCTCTGCTAAGAGGATCTATGCCCCCCCACCGCCCCCTGTGGACAGCAGTAATGGGCTTCGGGTGCTGACTCGGAACTTCCAAACAAGATTTCTCCCAGGTCTCCCGGGCCCCGCCCCTTCACCAGCCAGCGATTGCTCTGTAGGGCTGCACCCCATCCCCCACTTCACAGGGAAGCCCCCAGGCCTGCATCCCTCCAGCCTCCAGTGAAATTCTTCATTTGCTGAAGTACAGCCGCACCCTCTGGTTCCCAGAGCCTGTCCCTGTCAAGCCCACCACCTACTCTGAGGCAGTTGCCCTACTTGGCAGAGAGGAAACTCAGGCTCAGGGGCTTCCTGGAGTCACCTAAGGGGCAAATAATAGTGAGACCCTGGGCCCTGGCTTCAGTGCTGTGCTCTGGTCTGTCCCTGTGCTGAGGTATGCTCTACTAGACAGCTCAGCAGCTCAGTACGGTGTGTACTCCGTGTGTATGGGCTGTGTACGGGTCACATGTGTGCATGGGAGTGCAAAGTGCACATGGCTGTCAGACGTGTATATGCATGATTACTGTGTGTATGTGTGTATACATGGGATTATCATACAGAGGACTTTGCATATGGACATGAGTGTGAAAATTGTGGTGGGGGGGCTATGTGAGCAGGTACATGTGTACGGAAATACTGAGTGCATGTTTGCATAGCTGTTAACTGTGTGTGTGTACGCATGAGCATTAGGTGTACATGTGTGTGCGCAAAGGACTATTGTATTCAGGATTGTGTGTGTACAGGGGAGTATTATACATTCCCAGGAGAAACTTTTTGTGTCTGTGTACATTTGTGCACATGGCACTATTTATCTCTGTGTACATGGATATATTGTTTGTGCACGCATGTGAGTACGCCTGTGAGTTTGGTGTATGTGTGCAAGGTAAAAGTTGCAGGTAAGGTTTCCTGGAGTGAAGAGGAAGGGGAAAGGCCCTCTGGGAGCTAGCATCAGAAGGGATCCAGGTGAGACTTTGGAAGGCCCTCCTGGAATCAGAAGGGACGGGAGAAGGCCCCGCAGGGAGAGGCTGGAGCCTCACCTCACAGAGGCAGCCCTCAGCTTTCCTGCAGCCCCATACTCTTCCCGGGCTCAGGCTGATACTAACCCTGAGTGCTGCTGGGCACATGGCAAACTCACCCACACACCCGCAGATCCCCATGCACACAAACACCTCTTCAACATTTACACATTCTATTGTGGCCATCCATGACAGCCCAGGATGGGCAGGAGCTGCCTGGGGACAGACTGAGTGCCTGGCACACAGTAGATGTCCAATAAACATTTGCTAAATGAGCAAGTTTAGAAGGGAACCAAGGACTGGAACTTTTTCTCTCTAGCCCAGGCCTGGCACATATCTGGCTTTTTTTTTAAATGAAAATCAAAAAGGCCAGGTCTAGTGGCGTGCTTATGTCCCCAATCCTGAATTATCGAAGGACCCCTCCCCAGCTCACAGAGCCAGGGAAGCAGGACAGGAGTTGTGGACAGAATGACCTCTTGCATATATATGAACACACACACACACACACACACACACACACACACACACACACACACACATCCAGACAAAGTGCCAATCTCCAGATATCTAGAAACATGGCAGAGGTTTTAGTCATTCCTCCCTGGGCAGCTCCTTAGGCTGGCCAAGGTTGGAGGTGTCCATGTGGGTTGGGGGTGGGCAGAGGGGGGGTGAGATCTCTGATAGCTGGATAAACACGGCCAGGGGATTAGAGCGACTGACTGCTCAGAGCAGTGGCGGAGGGGTTGGGAAGGAAGGGACCAGCCGATCGCTGGGAAAGATATGACTATTTAAAGATAATGATTGCATAAATTTAATTAGCAGAGTTTCACGCGGCAAATGGCCGTTTTGTAATTAATGTAGCCGGCCTTACTAAGCATGAAAGGTCCCCTCCCTCTCCCGCTCCCCCGCCTCTGCTGCCCTAATGAAAGACAGAGAGCAAGTGACAGAAACAGTTTGTCAGCGGCTCCAGGTGTCAGGGGCCTAATTGGCCAAGCTGAGGGGGAGGAGGAGGCAGAGGGGTGAAGGGGAGGGAAGCAGGAGGGGGCCTCAGTTCCCCCAGTCTGTGTGTGTGTGGGTCCCCTTCATAATTGTCAGAGAGGAGAGTGTAGATTGGCGGTGGCAGGGACTGGGTGGTGGCAGTGAGGCCTCATTAGTATCTGGGCAGACAAGCTGGCATGCATCACAGTGTGTTAGGGACCCACAGCCATGATGGCTCAGGCCTACTGCTCACCCGGAGTGCCAGTTCCCCACAGCAGGGTAAAAGGACCCATGGGTCTCAGTTCGTTCTTCCATTTTGTCCCTGACACTGACAGGCCCACATTGCTATATACCTACTGTGTGCAGGAAGCCACTCCTTCCCACCTACTACGTGTGGGCAGCCACTCTTTCCCACCAACCAGAAAGACACTACTGGCTCAGGGACACACCCTTCCATCCTTCTGAACCGGGGCCGTCCCTCTGTCCCTCCACCCACCAGATGTCTGCGAATGAGCAGGCTGCTGGGATGCTTCATGAAACCTTCTCTGGACACCTCCTGGTCAGCTCAAGGATGAGCCAGCATCCACCCCATGGCCTTGACCTAGTGAGGTTGGGCCTAATGAAAAACCGCTGTCTAGGAGTTGGAGCAACAGCTCAGAGGTTGACAGCACTTACTGTTCGGTCCCCAGGACCTACACGAGGTGGCTCAGAACCACCTGTAAGTCTAACTCCAGGTGCCCTCTTCTGGCTTCCATGGTGCCTACACACACCTGCATGTACACAACACACACACACACACACACACACACACACACACACACACACAAGTAAATCTTTTTTTAATAAAAAGGAAAAAAAAAAACGACAACAATACAGAGGTTTCATTTTAAAGACAAGGAAACCGAGGCTCCAGGAAACAAACTAGTTTACCCAGATTAATATGCTCGGTCACTTTTGGGACTGGGTGGGATTGGAACCCATAAGGTATAAACTGAAAGCCAATTCCATTCCTAATATCTCCTGGAGGGACTCACTGTGGGGCCAGCCCAGATCCTGTTCCTACTCTACAGTGATCTATCTCACTTGCTACCAAGCAAACTCTCCTTGTGACATGGGTACAGCCCACCTGTGCCCAGGGCCACTTAGCATTCTTTTTTCTTCTGTGTGTGTGTGTGTGTGTGTGTGTGTGTGTGTGTGTGTGTGTATGTGTGTGTGTGTGCGTGCACACATATGCACTGATACACATGGGTGGGGAGGCTAGATGACAACCTTGTATGTTCTTCATCTGTGGCCCTCCATCATGTTTTTTGAGGCAGGGTCTCTCACCGACCTGGAGCTAACCTGGGCCTCCTGTCTCTGCACTTAGATTACAGGTGTTCACCACCATGGCAGGCTTTTTATTTGGGTTCTGAGGGTCAACTCAGGTCAGTTCTTTTCCCCCAATGCCTTACAACTTCCCTATGGCTCCAGCCCCCATCCATTCTTGTTGGTTGACCAGATGGTGAGGTAGAGAATGAGTGGCCACATCCATCTTAGGCTGTATCAGTGAGGCCGAGGCCATGTGCATCCTGCCTCTCTGACAATGGCCGTTAAGGTCCTTATCATCCTCTCTGCTGCATTCTGCCATCCTCAAAGCCTCGGCCCATGCCCTCAGCAAGTCAGCCCTTGCCCACCAGTTTTGTCTATGGAAGGCAGGGCAGGGAGGCCCTGAGCCAGCCTGGCTGGTGGAACTGTAGTAGGGTGGGGAGCAACCACCCTCTCCCAGACCAAATTCAATTTCAAAGCTTAATGGGCTTGCAGAAGAGCCTGGTGAACTCTCTGACGCAGCTCCTTGCCGGCTGGGTGGTTCTGGGCCGGGCCACCGAGCGCGCAGTGGCTAAGCAGGGGGAGCCCTGGGCCCCATCAAGAGTGGCGGGGGCACTGAGGGAGTGAAAAATGTCAGAGCAAATTGCTCTTGACAGCGTTAATATCTGCACCTCATAGCAATAATTACATGTAAATAAATAGCAAAATCACACTCAGCTGGAGGCAGCTTGGGAGACTGAGCGGCTAAGGACCAGCTGAGGGCCTGTGGCGCTCCGCTCCACCCATTTCTTTCTCTCTCAGCACCTCTGCTCCCACGCTCCTCAGCCAGCACAGAGTGAAGATCTGGTCACCCCAACCACTTACACCAAGAAAAGCCAAGGGAAAAGAGCCATTGGAGTCTCCCACCCCACTTTCTCAACCAGCCTTCATGGTTTATCTGAGCGAGCACCCCTTTTACCTTCTTCCTTCCTGTGTCTTATTGCGTCTCCAGGCTTCTGCAGGGACCCCTCTGACCTCTACCCAGTCCACCTATCTGGCTGCCTCCTGCCTTGACCTCTAAAGAGCTGTGCCTGGTCCAGAGCCTTCCCCCGACTCCCTGTCTATGTCTGTGACTTGTCTTAGTCACCCAGACATCTTCGCTTCCCCTCACAGACTCAACACCTAGTAGGCCATCACGAGCCATGCAAAGTCACAAGCTAAACATGGTGGAACTTCCTGGAGACCAAGGGTCAACTTGACGTGATGCTAACTAATGTCTCATGGCTCCAACAGTGAAGAGCTAACACACATTTTACAGGGAACACTCAGGACCCCAACGAGAAGCACTCTCAACTACAATCTGAGGTGACTGGAAGATGCCCCATGGGCCCCAGATAGATCACTAACGCTAAGGAAGTTCCAGGGAACATTCTAGAGTCTCTTGCTTCCAGAGTTCCAGGGCCTGCAAATTTGTTGCTGTGGTTTTGTTCAATTGGATTGGGGAAGTCGGCAGGAGCTGAGCCTGAATCCCCAGCCAAGTCACAATGGAAAGGCTGAAAAGACAGAAAGTAGAGGCTGGAGGGGAGGGAAGGAGGGGACAGCCACGGGAGAATTCCACCCAGGCAGGTGCTCCCATGCTCACATGGTGAGCCCAGGTGGATCATGTGCCTGGAAAGAATCCAGAGTCCCCTCTCCACCCACCCCAACTCCCAACCCCTCCCCTTGGCTCCCTGGTTGCTCTGCAGCAAGTTCTAAACTGAGACAAGGCACGCAGATGGCCCTTCCAGCGCCTCAGACACCCCGCACAGGGCAGAGAACGCAGTCTCCATTCTTCCGGAAACAAACATCCTCTGTGGCGCAGCCCCCACGCCCCGCACCTCCTTGTTTAGCGCAGAGACTAATCCACTTATCAAGGCTAAGGCGCCTGTGAATCCCCGTTTGATAAAGGCAGCTACAAAATTAGCAAAAAAACGTGCCCACGGCATGGAGGACTCCATAGCAAACAAACAAGAAGCTGGGATGGCACTGAGATGTTGTCTGCTCCCATCCCGGGGCGGGAGAGATGCGGCGAGAGATAGGGGCTCACTGGCTGGGACGGGGATGCTGATGGCTCAGTTTATATGGTTATACGGGAAAGGGGGGCACGGGGGAGGAGCCAGACTGCTATAATAATATCCCCAGCTCCAATCTGAGCCCCCACTCCATGACCCTGGAGTTGGCTACACTTCTAAATATAGCCATACATAACTGAAATTATTGTCTTCTGACCGCTGACCCATCCCAGGTACACATATAACCCTCAGAGTACCTAGAACGTCGGCAGTACAGAGAGGTCAAGTCAGCTGCTTACGATCACACAGCTCGTGAGCACTGCTTCTCACTCAAGGACTGCTCTCCGATTTGTCATGATCAGCTTTTAACTCTAACTGTGGTCCCCAAATCTTGACGACAATCTCCTAAACTGGCCAAGACCCCCTAACCTTGGCTGTCCTTCCAGTGAGGTAGGGTTCCCTCTATTGCCATTCTGTGCAGAGACCACGAGTTCTCAAGGTTCTGGGTGTGATCTGAAAACAGTCTCCCTCCCATATTCCTGAAGGAGTCCGAGTCTGTACCCCATGTCCATTGGGGGCATCTAGGGAAGGGAGAGACCAGGAGAAGATTAAAAGGCCAGGCAGGATTCTGTGCTGCCCACCCACAGCCAGCCGTGGCTTGGGGAAGAGAAGCTGGTCCCAGGGCTAGGGGATGGTGACATTAATCACAGAAAGCACCTGTCAGGGTGGCATCTGGAACTAAAGGAAAACACTTGGCCAGGGGCAGGGCTTCTCACCTCAGGCTCTGGGAGTTTGCGGACCACCACTGCCATGCTGGGAAGCCAGAACTTCTGGGGTTCAGGCCCGGCAACTCTGAAAAAGGTCCCTGCCCAGGGAGAATGTGCCAATGCTAGCTTTAGCAGGTCACCCCACTGGGCTACAAAATGGGCCTGTGTTGCTGCTGATCGGTGGACAGGGTAGCCCAAGGCTGCACAGCTGGGTGCTGGTGCGGCTGGAATTCCGATTTGTGCTCCTCTGGCTGCAGAGTAATGCTGGGTCCCCTCCTCACAGGAGCCCTCTGACCCTCCCGCACCTGCCCCCGTGCTCTGGGCCCGTCCACCCAGACTCCTGATCTCGGCCTCACTGAGGGAGGGCTCTGACCCTCCGTCAGACTTGGCCACAGCGCCCTTGCCTCCCCTCCACCTCTCTCCCCGCCTCTGCCCCTGTCACTGAGCCCCAATTCATCCCTCTGCTCTTAGTCTTCTCTCTCTCTCTCCCCGGCCCTCTCTTCTTTCCATGACTCTGTATATCACTTCAGACCCCACTTCCTTCTCTCTCCAGTATCTCACAGTGCAGCTCTCTGGTCCATCTGTCCATACATAGGTTCTTTTTCTTCTTTGTTCCCCTCTGTCCATACCCCGCCCCTCACCCATAGGCCTCTTGGTCGAGCCTGGCCCAGCTAATGGTCAGCACAGCTCTTACAGACCTCAGGGGTAAGGAGTCCTTGGGCTACCTGTCTCACTCCCTTGCTGTTTCCTCTTGGCCCCTGGGGTCTGGAGTCTGGGGTCTGGAGTCTGGGGGTCTGGGGGTTCCCTCTCACATGCCCTTCTCTCTTCACCCTCTGTGGCCCAGGGTGGTACAATGTAAGTTGGATTGCTGGGAAAGGAAGGTTGAAGAGGCCACCTGGCCAGCTCTGCTCACACCCTTAGGGCACAGTATCCCTGGAGACCTTCTCAAGAACAGCTTAGATCTAAGCAGCGAAGGTGACAACCAGCGTGTCCCTCCTACTGGGGTGGCCCATGGAGGGGAGGACATCTGCCCCAGAGTAGATCTGGGTTTTGGAATCTGACATTGTCCTGGCATGCTGACCTTGGGTTTCACATCTGAGTCAGCAGAATGGACAGGCCGACTACAGGTCCTCTGTGCTCAGTCACCATCAGACCGCCACTGGGGACAAACACGTTTTGTCAAGCTGGGTGTGAAATCACATACCTGTAAACCCAGTCATTTTGAGGCCAGCCTGATCTACACAGTGAGTTCCAGGCCAGCCTAGGCTACAGGTTAAAGACTGTCTCTAACAAACAAACGAATAAACACAAAAACGAAAAACAAAACGAGGCTTGGGACGTAGTCCAGCGGAAGCACACTCGTGCAGCACCTACCTACAAGGCGCTGAGTTCCATGCCCAGCACAGTGAAAACCAAGCAGAACCATACTTCAGCCACTATGTGCAGTAATCATATCAGACCTACATCTCAGTGGCTCAAAACAGAGCAAAACCCTGACGGCAGCAGCTATTTTACCCCAGAGACCTCGAGAGAGGATGAAGTTGGCTGGGAGTGGGATGAGCCCCCAGGGAGCTCAGGGAAAGATGCTGGAGTTTCAGGCAGGGAGAGCATGTCTGTGGCTGGAAGGGAAAGAGAGCCCTTTGGGTAAGGATCAGGAACTTCTGCCCCTGGGCACCACGTCTCAATTTCAGCCTGGACATGTCCCCTTTTTGATAAGACACTTGCCAGGGCCCTCATGGGACCTTAATCCTCTGATGCCTCTGGTCAGACAGGCCTGGTCTGATGAGAGGGTCTTGTTCATTTGGCCTCGGGCCAGCTCCACTTGGCAGACCTCTGGGCCTGGGGAGCTGAGGTCTGCGCCACTGCAGGATGAGAGGACAGAAAGAGGGCAGGGTGGGTCTCCTGTCCCCTTGGTCACTATTGTCTCACCCACAAGGCTGCCTCTGCCTCTGTTTTGGATTTGTGACTTACCGGGCTCTGTCAAGACGTCACCTTGGCTCTGCAGTAGAAACAGACGGGCTACTCAGAGACGTCTAAGAATAGGTCCCTCTGGCAGCCAAGGTTTGGGCCTCTCTAGGTGCCAAGCAATACAGAGGCTATTCCGGGGTGTCTCCCAGCTCTGAGAGGTCAGGGGCAAAGTTTTAGGGCAGTTCCCAACAGTCTATTCTGTTTTTCCTTTTTGGTGTGTGTGTGTGTGTGTGTGTGTGTGTGTGTGTGTGTGTGTGTGTACATTTGTATGTGTGCAGGTGTGCATTCACATGCCTGGATATACATATGAAGACCAGAGGTGGATAAGTGGATATCAAGTGTCTTCTTCTTTAAAGTAATACTTATTTATCTTGATTTTATGTGCATGGGTGTGTCTGTATGCCTGCAGTGCCCACGGAGGACAGAGGGCATCAGATCCTGGAGTTAGAGACTGCTGTGAGCTGCCATGTGGTTGCTGGGAACTGAACCCAGGTCCTCTGGGAGAGCAGCCAGTGCTCTTAACCACCGAGTCATCTCTGCAGCCCCCTCAAGTGTCTTCTTTAATCACTTTTCACTTTATGTTTTGAGCCAAGTTTTCTCACTTGACCTGTGCTTGCCATTCTGGCTAAGACCAGCTGTCCAGAGAACCTGAGGGGTCTTTCTCTGTCTGTTTCCCTGCACTGGGGTGACAGGTGTGCACCACTTCACCCAGATATTTTGGTGGGTTCTGGGGACTGAACTTGGGTCCTCATGCTTTGTGCAGTAAGCGCTTAACCAGCTGAGCCATCTCCCTGTCCTGGGGGAGGGTCTTGCTGTGCAGCCCAGGCTTGCCTCATACTCATGACAGGTCCCCTGCCTCTGCTTCCCACGCAATGGGGCTGCTGGCTTGTACCACCATACTTTGTTCCAGAGTCATATCATAAAGAAAAGGGGTTTGACATGCTGATGCTGTTGGGGTGCATGGGGCACCCAAGCATGCTGAAACCAGGGAGGCCTTTGACAGTGTCTCCAGCCATACTGGGTAAGATTGCCAGTGTTAATCCAGTGCTCTGAGGTGCCAGGCTGCCAATGGGATCCCTCAGTTGGTGCTGTCTTTAAAGCCAGGTTTCCAGGCCCACCGCATACCCTTCGTGGTTGTCATGGACCAATCTGGGAGCTTGAGTTTTAACAGACACCCCAGACCCTTTTGGTGCCCAGCTCAGGAAAACCCTGATCTGGTACTGAACTTATGTCTCTGGCCTGTGAAGGACCTGCTCTGCTTGTATCATCCCAGCACCCATGGGTTCTCACTAGTTCTCCTAACTTCCCCTTCCATCCCCAGCTTTCAGGACTCCTGAGCTGAATCCAGTTCCTTTGACCCCTGCTTCTGCCACCATGCACACACAAAAGCTCTCTGTGCCACACACCATGGAGGGAAGGGGTCCATCATGGGGGTTCCTGAAAGTTCCCATCAGTGGGGGTCCTCCAGACCTTACCATACAGAATCTTACCTACTGGTCTCCATGCTGAACCCTATTGCCAGGGACAGAGAGCCCAGCCCAGCCTCCTAGAGACCTCTCTGTCACACCAAGAAGGTATGCCCCTGGGTTGGGGTGTCTAGGATCCACAGACCACACCCTACTTTATCTTGGGCATCTCTCTCTCTCTCTCTCTCTCTCTCTCTCTCTCTCTCTCTCTCTCTCTCTCTCTCTCTCTCTCTCTCTCTCTCTGAAGGCTTCTGCCTCAGTGCTGGCTTCTTGCTGTTTCTTGGAGGCAGGGCCCAAGCAAGGCTGGTTCGCTTTTTGTCCCTAGCACTAAGCATTAATTGGGACCCTGATGTGTGTAAAGCTTTGTACTGGGGATATAGGCCACCAGACAGCCTGGACCCTGCTCTACTGAGAGAACTATCCAGAAAGCTAATATTGCAAGCACAGGAACAAGAGGGGCTGGGGAATGTGGAGGGTGGAAGAGCTGAGGACCAAGAGGAGTCGGCTCAGGAGTGTTCCAGGGAAGGAGGCAAATGCCTTGGTGTGGATGGAAGAAGGAGGATTCCCCGAAATTGCCAAGAGAAGGGGGGCTAGCCTGCCAGATCACCAGATGCGCAACCCCTTGTCCTGGGTTCCCCCCACTGATGTCGGTACCCAGGGCTGCACCCCATCCTGGGTCCCAAGACCAGGCTGGTTCTCAGAGCTGCTTGGGCTGGCGGTCGGCTCGCTGCTGCACAGGATCCCAGGCCGGGCAGCAGGAATTAAGCAGGCTGCGGAGCCCAGTGAGTCCTTATCTCGGGGAGACAGTTGTTGGGAATCACTTTGACTGAGTGGTTTTGTCTCCCTGCATTTTCCACTGTCAGGCGGCCTCAGGCCATGGATCAAAGGCGCGGCAGCGCAGCCGAAGCAGCAGCAGAGAGGGAGGGGTGTCAGCTGCCCGCCCCGCCCCCGTCCGTGTCCCCATCCTGGTCCCCCTGCTCCCCACCCCCACACACAAGGCCTGGGGACCCTGCACCCAGCTCAGCCGCAAGCACCATAGGTTGGATGAGCTGACCAGAGAGATGAAGAATCGTGGAAGGGGTGGAGGAGGGACTGAAGATGAGGAAGAAGAGGCCCTCGATGGAGCCAGGGAAAGGAGAGGTGGAGAGAAAAATGAGAGAGATTAGGGCAGGACAATGGGAGTGGGGGCTGGAATGGCCGGGAAAGAGGGAGGGAGAAAGGAAGAGGGTCTGAACCAAGGGGTGGGGGATGCCCTGGAGGAGAGGGGCCTGCACCTGTGTGCAGGTATGCAGAAGGGTGAGACAGGGTCCAAGAGGATGTCGGGGGGGGGGGGGGCAATGGCTCAAGAGACAGTGTGGCCGGAGATGAGGGAAGGATGGGGACAGGAGAGGAATGGACAGAAACCAAAGATGCATTTCCCAACAGCTGTGTGCCTGAGAAAATTCTGGGCTGGGACCTCAGGTGAGGGAAGTGTGGGAAGAGGAAGGGAAAGGCTGCCCATCCTCCCTGGAAAGAGCAGACAGAGAGGATCCCTGGTGTGAGTGACCCACAGCCAGGGTACACAGGAATGAGATCACAGTCCGGCGTGCCCTTCCAAGGGTCTCCAACAACACTGACCTAGCTATTCCCAGAAGCTTCATGCCAAGCAAGAGTCTCCCTTGCTCTTGCCTTTGCTTTATCAGAGCTCTGTGGGTGGTCGAACCCCTGTGCCAAATGAAAAGGGTGCTAAAGGAAGTGTCCCAGCTGGGGAGAGAGCCAGAGTGGTTAGGGGGGACCCTTGGTTAGAGAGGAGCCAGGAGTGAAGGGAACAAGACGGAGACCAGGAGCTAGCGAGAGGTGCAGGAAAGGGATTCGGAAGCAGGAGGTTTAGCCGAGACCTACACTGTCCCCTTGTGACCTTGGGCCCACTGTGGTCCCTAACAAAGCACACAGCTCCTTTTTGCAGCCAGCCACATAGGCTGTGCAGGTGCAGTTTGGATGCCATATCTGCAACCCCATTCATTCCTCCTTACACTCCCTTTACATGGGGAGATGTTGAGGCAGGAGAAAGGCTGCCTGGGATCACACAGGTGTGGAGTGACAGATACCCCTCCCAAGGCCAGCACTTGTCTGCCCTCTGCTCTCCAGCCTCTGGCCTCTGTTTTCCTGTCTTCAACCTCTGTTATTTTCCTCTAGAGGGTTCTGTGATCAACTAAGCTCAAAGAGTCCCACTGGGGGCTTTACAAGGTCTTACCAGAGGGTGAGAGATGTGGTTCGGAGGGTAACAGAACTTGCACCAAGCCTGACAGCCTGAGCTTGATTCTCTAGGACCCAGAAAACTGAGTCCCTCAAATTGTCCTCTGATTTCCATATGCATATGCACGCTGGGGTGCACCTACCATGCATGCAAGCACACATGCATACAATAAATAAAAATAAATCCATGTACATTATTTTAAAGTCTCACCTATCCTTATGACATGCCCCGGGGAAGGGCAGTATGTCTGGGGCCAGGCCAGCTGGATTTAGGTTCAGGCTTTGCCCTGCGTTAACTTTTTAGGCCGATTGCTTAAACTGCTCCATGCCCCTACCCGCCTCCACTTGTGATGCAGAAATGATTCCAGGGCCTCCTCCGAGGGGATGTTTTAAAGATGGAATGAAGTGACCCACATACTGGGCTCAGCACACATCTGGCCTGGGGTGAGCACTCAAAAAAAAATGTAATCATCATTATTACTATTTAAAAGCACTTGTCTAACAATGCGAGTACTTTCCATATGCTGATAAAAATTGATAAAAAGCCTGAGGAAGTACGGCTAGCCCAGTAGGAGGAGGCAAAGGAACATTTCTCAGGAGGAGAAGTCTGGAAGAGTAAATGGGGCTGGGTTCCAGGAGAGGGTGGGGAAGGGGATCTTATAACACAGGGGCAGCAGCTGCAGGGCCAGGAAGCAGGAAGAGTGTGGTCTTTTGGAGACCTTCAATGTGACTCCCACCTCTCCTCCCTGGGGTCCTTGTGGCTTCCTCCAGGGAGCCCGGGAACAGGTCTCAAGGCTCCCAGTCTGCCTGCTATATTAATTGTTAACTTATCTCATTTTCTCTTTCCCTTGTCTACCTGGGACTGTCTCTCCCTGAGCCCCTGCATTACTCAGAAAGGAGGAGAAATCAGCCATTTGCATTTTTCCCCACCAAGCCAAATAGTTCCAGAAGGCTAAACCCTTGACCTTCTACGAAGCTCAGCAGCCCAAGCCAGGGTCCTGGGAAGTAAACAGGAAGACGCCTTGGTAGCAGCTGGCCCACCTCCTTCATGGCACGAGGTAGGAAACTGAGGCCCATAGCAAAGACACATCTCATCAGATCACATGGTGAGTCTGAGACAGAGCTGGGAGAGAGCTCAGATCTCTCAGTTTTTCCAACCAGCAGCTGCCTGGGTCTGCAGCGGGCTGGGCCTAGCCTGACTTCTCCACAATAGGATCTGTTCAGAGTGGGAGAAGCAGAAAGAACCTGGTTACTAGGTTCTTGCCTTGTACCCGGAAGGTATGGCAAGGGCTCTTTCCCATGAACCATTTCTTTCTCCTTGTCTTTCTTTAGATACGGTCTCATGTGTCCTAGGCTGGCCTTGAATTTGATGTGGAGCTTAAGCTGAACTTGAACCTCTGATTCTCCTGCCTCTATCTCCTGAGTACTGGGATCACAGGTGTGCACTACCACGCCCGGTTTATCTGGTGCTGGGGATGGATCTCAGCTTCCTGCATGCTAGGCAGACACTCTGGCCACTGACCTGCACCCCCAGCCCCTCACTTAAGTCTAAGGCTGTAGATGAGCGGTGTGGATGAGGAGAGGGAGGCTCAGAAAGCTCATGGAGGTTGTTTGTGGTCACACAGTAGAGAGAGGAGCTGGAATGGAAACTCTGATCTGCAGACCATGCCACCGAGCCCACACTACATCTCTGTGACTGGCTGTCACAATCATTGCTTGTTACAGCCCTTCTGTCTTACATATCTCCCTGTCTCCTCCTGCCGAGCCAGAAACACCTCGGAATTGTCCACAATTAATTCTCCAATAGGGTGTGTGTGGCGGCGGGGTGGGGTGGGGTGGGGTGACGGGGGGGGGGGGGGGCGGTCGTGGTGAGGAGAGGAGGAGGTATTGTTCTCCCCAAAATGCACCTTGCTGGAGCACAAGTGACCTCACATCCCTTCTTTCCAAGCCTCCCCATGTACAGTGAACTTGACAGGCATCATGAAGAACTCAAGTGCAGACCAGATGAGCAGCTGCTTCCAAATACCCCCACCCCTGGAAGCCGATCCGAGCTATGCCTCGTCAAAGCCTGAAGGTCTGGGGTTGGCCAGCAATTGCTGGTGACCTACTATGTTCCAGATGCCGAGAATGACGTGTGTCACCAAGTGAACAGTGTGCTGAGTAACACGGAGCTCCCTCAGCCCCTGGAGATGTGGAGCTCCACATAAACTCTTGTCCCTCCTTGGCCCCACACAAGAACAGAGAATGGCTCTGGCCACACTTTTCCCAGGGTGGATGTGGACACTCAGATAGATGTCGTTATTTCTATAGCGGACTAAGCTGCAGCTCTCAGGGTCTCACTCTGAAAAAGGACTAGTAGACCCAGCCATCGTCCTTCCAATCATTAAAGTCTCCAGTGTCACCCTGAAAGCCAGGCCACAGGCCATTCACCCTGATCACCGCAGGCATGGTACCCACTCCTCAGCTAGCTACCTAGAGGCTTCCCATTCTGTCTTAGGGAGGCAGTTCCCACCCTTGGCCCCCCTTGTTCCCTCCACCCAGGATAAAGGGCAGAAGCAGAGACATAAACAGGGCTCTGCTTTCACTCGAGGCGGCTGCCCAGTCTCTCCCCGGGGACCAGAGCCGTGGCCTCTGATGGATGAAGGCAGGTGTCTGTTTCAGGAGCAGCAGCCAGTGGGAAATAACTCAGCTTTTCCACGGAGCTGGGTGACCTCGGACAAAGGCAGCAGGGCTGGATAGCAGGCACCAGCAGGGTCTGGACCCCCGAGAGGGAGGCTCAGCATATCCAGGCCGGGACTAAAGCTGGCTACCGAGACCCTGGGCTCATACCTCTGCAGTGGCTAATTCCTTGCCAGAGCTGGCCAGCCAAGAGGGGAGGGACCCCTGGAGAGCAGAGTGATGGTGACATATCCCCCAGCTGCTGCCTCATCTGGCTTTAACTTGGGGCTTGCAGATGTGGCCTGTATCTCTAAGAGATGGGCTATTACTGGGTATGAGGAAAGCCAGTTGAGGAGGGCAGATGCTGGAAAAAAAAAAAAACGGTACTGGTCTTTGGGTCCAAAAAAAAAAAAAAAAAAAAACCCAGCCACAGACTCCTGGTCCCGTCTGAAAACTGACCCCTGACCCTACGCTGGCACTGCCAGCCATGATGAGAAACGGGGCAGGGAAGGGAGGGTGGGAATGACTCCACTGACTGTCCCCTGACCCTGGGAAGCTGTGCAGAGTCTGAGTCATCCCCAGCCTTCCCCTCTCAGCTCACCTTCTGGGGAGCACAGTGGGCGGCTTCCTGTGCTTTCTGTAGAAGAGTGTTGCCTGGGGCCCAGCACTGCTCTGTCCAGGTTGGGTCAGCTGAGCACACCACACTGTTCTAAGGAAGAAACCAGCACAGCCATTTCCCAGCCAACCAAAAGGGATGAGAGAGAAGGCAAGGAAGGGGGAGGGCATGAAGGACGAGAGGATGCAGAGAAGCACATTTACCGAGCACCTACTGTGTACCAGGAACTTTGCTCAAATCTCTATTTAGTCCTCACAGTGCCTCTGAGAAGCTGGGAGAATGTTCCTCCTTCCAGGTGAGGCAAATGAAGCCCAGAGAGGTTACGTAAGCTACCCTAGGGCCACGCAGCACCATAACAAGTAGCAGAATCAGAACTTGGTATCTGCCTTAAGGTTTCTGCCCACAATCCACTTGTGGGGCCTAAGTGGGAGGCTCCCTGAGAAGAGTGCATAGCGACCCCACAAAGGCAGAAGGAAG
This sequence comes from Peromyscus eremicus, assembly GCF_949786415.1. Lineage (NCBI taxonomy): Eukaryota > Metazoa > Chordata > Mammalia > Rodentia > Cricetidae > Peromyscus > Peromyscus eremicus. The sequence continues at coordinate 150,949,208 of NC_081417.1, forward strand.
GCAGAATGGCAGGAGAGTCACCTAAGAAGGGAGGCAAAGGAAGTGCAGGGCGGGAGCTGGTATAGAGGAGACTCTGGCTGGGGTTAAAGCCCCGTGTCCCTACAACCTGCTAAGCCTGAGAAATGAATTCCGATCCCTCCAAATCCCAACCTTGGAAGATGTTGGAGAGAAAGGGTCTCCTTTCAGGGGAGCGGAAGATCCTCTACACCTCCTCCGACGCCCCGGTAATGCCAGGATGTCCCCAATCTGCTTTGAGGAATGGAGGGATTAAGAATAATAAAAAAATTGCAATAAAATATGTGTGAAGGAGGGGGTAATTGTGGACAAACGCAGCATTCAAATTCATTTTTCAGCTCTTTTACACACCATTTCAATCTTATTTTCTGCTTGTTAATGAGATCTTGTTGCCTGGGCTAGGCAAACCTTCCAGTATCAGGGCATAATTGCACGTAATTTTCTCTCCTACCAATGATTTGCATCAGGTTTTTAAAAATTCTGGGCTATTTAACACCCCATGATCCCCCCCACACCGCCCCGTCTTCCTGACGACATGTCTCTCACTCCCTCCTCCTTCCTCATCCCTGGTCCAGCAAGACTCATTTTAAATGCTTATTAGAAACGCAATGTCACCAATAAAGGGGTGGAGACAAAGAGGAAGTGAGAGGAGAAAGAGGCTGGAAGTCTCCTGTGCAGGTGAAATCCAATGCCAGGAGCCAGCTGACTGCCTTGCCCCTGTCCTATTAAGGGTCAGGAGTGGTGAGGTTCAGAGGTCAAGTTGACCTCAGTTAGAACCCCCAGTTTCACTGCTCAGTGGCTCCTGAGGCCTTCTATGAATTTCTTAACCTCTCAAAGAATGCCTCCCCAAGAGGAGGGGTGTTGTGGAGCTTGAATGACCTCAAATAGACCAGATGTTTACAGGACTCTGGTGCTAAGTGTCTGACCTTGCTGGTCTGTCTTCCCTGGAGGCCTTGGACTATGATGGAGGGCAGAACTGGGCACCTACCATGAGAGACACTTGGGAGATGACATTTGTCAATAACCTTGCAGATCTGAAGCTCTGTCTCAGGAGGAAGGGGATGCTGCTGATTGTGAATGCAGACGCTGAACCTGGATCTGCCCTTAGCTGCTCCTCTGGCCTTAGACCTTCCTTGTTTGGACCATCATACAAAGCTTCTTTTATATGGACCATCATACCAACCTCATGGGGCAGATACAACACAACAACATGGTGGACTCTGCAGGCAAGCTGCTCCAATCTCAGCTCTGATGCTTTCTAGAACCTTGGAGAGACTGGAACAGCACATTGGATGGATGGATGGATGGATGGATGGATGGATGATATAGGATGGCAAATGGATAAATGGGAGGAAGGGAGAATGGAAGGATGGATGGATGGATAGGTAGATAGATGGATATATGGATAAACTGTAGGATGGATGAATGTGTGGATTGGTTGGGTGGATGGATAGGGGATGAGTGGGCAGATTGATGGATAGGAGGATGGATGAATGAATGAGAGGATAAATGGGTAAGTGGGTAGACGAGTAGATGCATAGATATCTGAATGTGTGCATGAGTAGATAGGCAGAAGGATAGATTGGTTGGTAGACAGATGAATGAATAGATGGATAGACTTGGTGGGTGGGTGAATGGATGGCTATATAGATAAATGGGAGGATGGATAGATGTGTGGCTGGTTGATGGATGATTGATGGATGGATGGATGGGTGGATGAATGGATGGATAGGATGATGAATGGATAAGCAGGATTGAGGGAGGATGGATGGATGAGTGGATGAGTTGGTAGGTAGATGGATGGATGAATAGATGGTGACTAGGTAGATGGGTAGATGAATGAATAGATGGATGAATGGATGAATGGCCCTAGATGACATAATCTTCCCACCTGCAAAATGGAGGTCATAAGACAAGTACCATGATTCTAGGAATGGAAAGAGGTACCACAGTTTGCTGCTCCTATGTCTGGCCTGCATTCAGCATTAAACTTTGTGTTGACAATCACTGTAATTATTATTGATCTACTTATTCATTTATTTACATTTATACTGCTAGGGGTCAAGTCCAGGGCCTAGTGCAGGGTCAGCAACACTTTGCCTCTGAGCCACATTCCCTACCCCAGCCCATCAGGGCACTGTCTAACTACTCTAGGCACAGGAGGAAAAGGAAGAAGGTGCAGAGGAAGAAAAGACAAAAGGGCTTAGTTTGCTGAGATTACAGGCACGTGACTGATGGCCCACCTATTTTGGAGGGAACTGTAAATATGGAGAGGGACAAAGAAGGTGACGGTGAATGAAGGTGTGAAGAGTGATTGTGAGCTGCGACCCTGTCACCTTCCGTGACACAGCAACAAGAGCCCTTGACTCAAGGTCTGGAGTGTGACTTTGCAAGAGTCTTGGCACACTAGGCCCTCCCCAGACCTCAGTTTCCACTCCCAACTCCATCCACCTGGTGGATGAGAAAGGAACATCAGAGAATGACTTCTCTCCCCAGGTCCCACAAGTCTGCCCTGAAGAGGCGTGAGCACAGGTCCCCTGCCTGCAGCGGAGGTCCCCTGTGTGGCAGAACTTTGCTTCCGACTCTTTACTTTGGTTCTGGGTGGGTAAGTCTGGCAGCTCAGAATAGCCTCTTGATGTCTGTCTCTGCATCCCCCTGGGACCTCAACAAGGGAGGCCATCACACCAGGGCATCTGAGACAAGAAATGTGTCTCTTCCATACTTCTCCTAAGGTCAGGGGTCCTGCTTTGCCATCAGATTGGGACCCTTCCATCAGGCTGGTATCTTGCTTGTCCTGTGGGTCTTTCATGCTGTTCCTGGAACCAAGACTGGAAGCAACTGCCCATCTTACCCATTTGCAGTACTGAGGACCCAGGAGAGTCTCCTTGCAAAGGCTGCCTGCCTACCTGCCTGCCTCCCCCTTCCCCTTGCTGACAGTGTCTCTTGTAGCCCAGGCTGACCTTGAGCTCATTATGGAGCTAAGGATGACCTTGAACTTCTGATCCTCCTGCTCCTACCTCCCAGGTGCTGGGCGTGATTACAGGTGTGCACCACCATGCCCAGTTTCTCAGGAGCTATTTTAAAGTCATTGTCCAAGTGACTGACGTCAGCCAGGAGCAAAGTCTAAACCAGAGGATCCATCAGAAATGAGGTCCCTGGACAGGCATCTCTTTCCCTGCACCTCACCAGAAGGACTCAGGGCACAACCAGGAGGTCCCTTGTGGAGTACTTAATGGCCAGTGATATAAGGTGGGGGTCTGTGGGTGGGGGCACAGAGATTCTGAGCTTCAAGGGAAGCTTTGGACTGAGGAAGGCTACTTTGCCAGTAGCCTCCAATCTGAGGTGCTTGGACTTTGGTTTTTTTTTCTTTTTTAAACTCACAGCATGACTCAAAGGAACCCTTCTTTCCATCCAGGTGAGAAGTTAGGATCTGGGACTTTTGAGATGTGGGTTTGAATCCTGACTCATACATGGGTTAAAATATGAATAACAACAGGACAGTATCAGTCCCAGGACTGCGGAAAGCTCAGTCCTCTTGTCATCATCGAGTCACTAGGACATGGTTGCTCTGGTGACTCCCCAGGGCAGGGTCTATCCACTTGTTTCTACTGATTTGTCCCAAGTGCAGGGACGGACCTCTGAAATGCTACCTCCAGGATGGGTACCTTGTATAACTTCAAGGAACAAAGGAATTTCTTATGAAATCCTGCTGGGTCTCTTCAGGGAGTCCCTGGCGCTCAGAGTCACCCATTTCCAAGACTGGATGGGGACAAGAGATCCTAGTCAAAGCATGGGAAGAGGATAGGTCTGTTTTCCCACAGGCAGCCACAGACCACCAGTAAGATACGCAGGCAGGCTGGTCTCATCCCTAAATTTCCCAGCTTCAGCTACATACAGAATCCCCTTTGGCTTCTGGAAAAACAAAAATGCCTTCCAACTTGCATGGCTAACACTATCCAGGAAACAGGGACCATATCTCTGTTCCCGGGTAATAAATAGTGTGCCAACTCAGCTCAGGTGACACATTCCTAAGGGCCTAGATGAACCCTGGGGGAATGTCCTATTGGGGACAGAGGACAAGGGAGGTCAACTTGTACTATGAATTGTTCTCTCTCTCCCAAACAGATCCCTCCCAAGACCCCAGAGCCATGAAGATGAGAGTGAACCCTGAGTTAAGCAGGGGCTTTGACATGTTGAGACTTTTGACTTACATCCAGACTCCATTCCACCCTCGGTATTCGGAGGATACCCTTGCCACCCTCGGTGGATGGGTGCACACACACACAACCATCCACATATCACAGCTGTATTCCTGGTAAAGTATTAGGAACAGACCCTGTAAACAGGGAAAAGCTGAGGTACCCAGATGCACACTGGCCCCAGAGCAGCGGAGAGAGGCTCTCTGTCTCCCCCAAAGCCTGCACCTTCTCCTGTACAACACAGCTGTTCAGATCAGTTTGCTCCCCTTGCCAAGCCTGGCTCCTGCAGACAGGAGGAAGAAAGGCATGGCCGGTGGGAGACAGAATAGACTTCTTTCCTCAGGGGAACTTGGGAGCCTGTTGTAGCTACAGAAGCAAACACATCAGCTCCTCAAGAATCACTCAGACACCAAACATCAGGTCTGTCCAACAAACCCACCAATAACCACTCCAAGCTCTTCGTTATTGCTCCATCTTTCTCCAAAGCCCCCACTCCACTGGGCCAAGAGTGACTGGTCCCACAACCAATTGCACGTGAGTGAACCTGAGTTTCTAAGCTCCCATCAAAAGTAGAGATCCTGGCCCAGAACCTGGGCAGCAATTCTCTCCACCAATAGGAGAGATCCCTTCATCTCAACGACTGGTCACTCCTGACAACAAGCGAGGCCTGGAGCACTGACTGGATCTAGGAAGAACTCTCGGTTCTAGGTTCAAATCCAGCACCAGCCTTCCCCTGCTCACTGCAGGAAGGTGCCTGGTGTACATGATGACACCGTGGGTCAGTTATCAAGCTCGGAATGGCTGTTAAGCCAAGAGCGAGTCCTGTAATCATTCCCTGCTGATTTGGGGAAAATGAAAACCTGTTCCCCAATCTCCAGCTTGGCAGCAAGAGGAAGGTCAGCCCAGAGCCATGATCACAGACACAGGCAAGGGAAGGAAGAAGGAACATTTGTTTCCCATTCAAATTCTCTCAGGGTCCCCAGCACCCAGAGGCTCCCCAAGACCACTGAGTTCTGAGTGACACTTTTCCCCTGTGGGAGAGAGACAGCTTGGGTTGCCTTGAGCCCCTCTGGTTGGGTCAGCAGGAGTCTGGTAACGAGACCCCTAAATGGAGCAAAGAGGCCACTTACCTGAGGAGACAGGCCGTTGCTGACAGGGTTCATGTGGTTGGAGGGGGCCCCTGGATTCATGAAGCTGTCCGAGTAGCTGGAGAAGCTGTGGCGGGCTCCATAGGCAGAGCTGGTATCAGCTGCTGCAGCGGCTGCAGCCAGTCCACCTTGATGCATGGTTGACGGTGGAAGGGGCTGGGGCCTGTGCACTGTGCTGCCCCCATCTGAGGAGAGACCCAGAGAGGTCCTAAGCAAGTGGCAAAAGCAGCCTTGGGATTCTTCCACCCAGATGTGCCCTCTGGAGTGAAGGGACCAGCTTCTCAAGTGACTTGGGCTGAAACAAGCTGGTTCCCAGGCAGCCCTACAGACTGGCCCAGGCTTGACTACCACCCAGCTGATGTGTAGAGATGACCTCTAGGCAATTTACACACAGGTGGGTCCTGGTGCCTTGTGTTACACATACAGTGGATGCTCAATAAATGGACTGTAAGTTGTACCTGATGAGAACGATAACCTACCCAGACTTGTCCTATTAACATTTTGTGGGTACTGATAACCTGTCAGATGCCTTCACTCATGCTGAAGAAAGGTACAAAGCAAGAGTAGCTTATGGGGTGGGGGACAGAGGCCTCTGAGGCTCAGCCAGGTTGGGCCAGAGTCAAGGTCAATGAGTGAGTGATGCTTGAAATGACGGAACTCAGTTGTTTCTCTTCCCAGCATTCCAGAGCTGGGACCCTGCTGTCCTCAGCATTGGCTTGATTTCGTATTGAGAATCATAGGCAGGGCTCTCTGGCTCTTTAGCCTCCAGAATGTCAGCCTCCAGGCCCTTCAGGAGGCAGCTCTGTGCCTCAGATGACAAGGGGATTCTTGTGTATGCTGGGGTGGGAGCAAGACTAGGGGGTGGGGAGGAAACTGGGGAAGGAAATCTTTACTTCCCAAGGCCTTTGGATATCCTGGGCTCTCTCCCTGCCACCTCCCTCCAGCATTCCCCTGACTGGGGCTGTGTGGCATCTTAGGAGCTACCAGAAGAGCTGTGCCCAAAGGATCTTCTTTCCTTGAGGGGGATCTCAGTGGTCCAGTGCTGCCCCGGGAGGGGGGGAGGGGGGGAGGAGCTTTTGTTCTTCAGCCCCGAGTGTCCAGGAGTTTCAAGGTCAGAACAGCAGGACTGTGCATTTTCTAACCACAGACACTCACCTTGGGAGATGGTGGTGGTGGGATAGGTAGAGTCTGGCAGCTGGTAGGGTGGCAAGGTGGGCATGCCAGTGGGTGGGAACCCTCCAGGCAGCAGGTGGTTGAAGGCGGCCAGCTGGTTAGCTCCTGCCTGCTTGCGCCAGCGGGCACGGCGGTTACTGAACCAGACCTGAAGGGGAGAAGATGCTGAGCCTGGGTCCCTGCAGAGAGCTGACGCACTGGTGAGGTGATGCCTCAGCAGGCGGCTCCCAGCTGGTCAGTGTCTTCTTCCAAGAAGCAGAGGCCACCGCCATGCAGCCCAGGATGGTCTGCAGGGAACTTCAAAGGCAGGGTCCCCTGACCACTCTCCAGGAAGGTCTTCTAGAATGACCCCTGTTTTACAGGTGAGGGACTAAGAACCAGAGGGAGTAGGTGACAGTCACAGGACAGGGTGACAGGAGGCCTGGAGAAGCCTGTTAGTGCTTTTCCCAGGGCAGTGCTCCAGCCCAGGTCTCCAGTCCTTACTCCAAGCCTCCAGCTCCTCCAGGAAGCCCTCCAAGAGGAGACCACATACAGAATGTCCTGAGTAAGGATGTCCTTGGCAGCCAACTGGAGGCTGAGACCCTGCCCTGCTCACATAGCCTTAGCACTGTTAGGACATGCACAGGTACACACGTTACATGAATGTACACCAACACACACACACACACACACACACACACACACACACACACACACACACACACACACAAAACGGCTAGGGGTTCCTTTCCACTTCTAGACGTTTTACATGCTGCTCCCTTTCACCAAAGGCAGTTCCTGTATCAGGCTCTTTAGCTTTTAGACAGAAAGTCCTCCTACAACGCCAACACCCTCATGGCTGCATCTAAGGTGGGGCAAGTGAGCCCCGGATTCCAACTCCATGCTCATTTCAACCACTCCACTCACCCACCACACTGAGACGGGATGTCCCAGAGACCCTAGAAGTACACAGTCCTCAAAGCAGAGGCTAAGTGACAAGATGCAGACGAATTGGAGAATTGCAACAGCACCCAGGGCCTTGAGTCCCTGGCCCACTCCCCACAGCAGGGACCCCAGGCCAGGCTTCCCAACCCAAGGTCTCTGTGTTTTTGTTTGAACACCTCCATCCACAGTGGTCTCATCCCCTCACTGGGCATCTGCTATGCCGGTAAGACCTCAGAACCCAAAGGAGTCTTAGTGACCACTGAGCTCCGACCCTGAGCTCCTGGTACCAACTGCATTTTGGAAGAGGAGGCTGAGCTCCTGGAGGAGACTCAGCTGGTCAGTGGCAGGGATGAAAGCTGTCCACCTGGAGCCTCTTCCTGCAGACCTCTCTGTTGGACTTCAGTGTATGTCCTGTCAGCCCTTGTCCCACCTCCAGGGCCCCTAAGTGTCTGAATGCTTCCAGACTCCTCCCTTAGGGCTAAGTCTTCAGATTTTGGGTCAGCCTCTCTATAATTTTGCTTTTGTTTCTTCCTCTCTGCTCTATCCTACCCAGGGAGCTGAGGGTCCCAGTGAATCGATGGCTGGCGGCCTTTCTGTGGTTCACCAAGGCTTGGCCTCCTCCGTTCCCAGACCCCTCCCTCCCTCCTTGGACCTTGAGTAACACCTGTTTCCCTGTCCCCCGGGCCAATGAAAGCACTGTCCTGATGGCCAGGAACTTTTCTAAGAAGTTGCCAGGCTCCGGGTGATGGGAAGCCACAGGCTGCCAGACTAGGCAGTGAGGAAGCTTGGAGGAATGCACCAGGACAACAGCTGCGGGGATCCAGGAGAGAGGGCAGGCAGTCTGCAGCTCCACTGACACCAGGAGGGGAGGAGATGTAGGCTTCAGTGCCAGCCAGGCCAGGCTGCCACAGTCTAGCTGTGTCCCACAGGCCACTTCTCTGAGCTCCAGCCTCCTAACCTGGGACCTGGGCTGGGGGAGTGGCCAACCCAACCTGAGTGTGAGTGTGAGGCTCCATCACCTTCAACATTGCGGCTTGCAGCCATGGGGTTGCTGAGGAGAGCCACATCTCGGGACGGCATGGTTTGAGGCAGCCCCTCTGCAGACCCGCCTCCTCTGTCCATGAAGGCAACAGTCTGGGACAAGGCTCCCATGCCGAACCTAATCACCCTGCCCTCCCCCATCTCCTCCCTAGCCTTAGCCCTCTCCAGGCAGGTGCAGAGGTGAGTCAAGTCTGTGCTCTGCAGGAGAAGAGATCCTCAGGACTCAGCCTGGGGCAGATGAGATGGGCTGCCCCTCTCCCCTGTCACCAGCCCCACTGATTAGGGACTGTGTACTTAGGGTGTTTAGAGCATTGGGTGAACCTACTCAGAACACATCTTGCATTCTTCTAGCAATGGGAAACTCATTCCCTGCCTGAGGAAGAGAGGCCTGCTGGGAAATTTCCCTCCACACAGGGAAGTTTGGAGATTCTGTGTGCCTGCCCTCTTCTCTGACTGACTACTGTTCACTCCCCCTTTCTCCTCTCCTTCCGCCTCTCTTTTCCATTCTCCCTCTCCCTTTTCTTCTTTCTTCTCATCTCTCCCTGCGTCCCTCCTCTACTTTGGGGTCTTCACCTCAATCTGTCAATCTGTAACCAACCGACATGTGCCTCCTCTTCGGTGGCTGGGTGCAATACCGTGTAGGTGATCCCGGGATCTCCCACGCAAACCTCTGGAGTCAGCACTAGACTCAGGAGCTGTCGGAATTAGCTCCTCCACCCCCACCTCTGACTCTAGCGAGCACCCAGTTCTCCCTACCTGGACTCGTGCCTCCGTGAGCTTGGTCCTCTGCGCCAGCTCCTCTCGGGTGTAGATGTCCGGGTAGTGGGTCCTCTCGAAGGCCTTTTCCAGTTCCTCCAGCTGTTCAGCAGTGAATGTCGTCCGACTGCGACGCTGCTTGCGCTTCAGCGGGAGGTCAGGCTCTGATTCCACATCTGAGCCCTCGTCCAGACGGTTCCCTAGAGCCGGGTAACACAGTGGACAAGGGGTCATGCCTGTGTCTTTCTCTGAACACTGTCCTGGGGACCCAGTCTCTCCCAAAGGGAAAAGACTGCTTACCACATCACGGCTGAGCAATGAAGGATGGAAGAGAACCTCTGTGCCCAGCCCAGGAGACTGGATAAACACTTTCTGCCCAAGTATTCCATTGCCTTTAAAGCTAGCCCCTCCAGCTAGGCATTTAGATTATCTTTACTGACACGGCTGTCCCTGACTTAAGACTTGATGAAAAGCATCTCTCAGAACTCACGGGATAGGTGCTGTCGAGGAGGCTCTAGGGGTAAAGTCTGCACAAACACTGCTGACCTGAGTTCAGTTCCCTGGAAACCACGTGGTGGAGGGAGAGAATCCACTCCCACAAGTATGTGCATGCTGTGATATGTGCCCCTTCCCCAAATAAATAAATAAATGTAAAATAAAGTTGGAAAAATCCTCAAAGGATGATAAGCTCTGAGGCAGGGAGTGTGGTTGTGTTTTTTACTGCACGCCAATAAGCCTGTCTTTAAGAAAAGCAGGAAAGCAAAAACCAGTGAGCAAGGAGCAGTTCCTCCTTTGGGGAAAGCATGCAAGATAAAGGCTTTGGTCTCCCGTAGTGTGGGAGGCTGGAGCCAGGCTTGTTCAGGAAAGGGCTGACAGGCAGCTGAGCTCTCTCAGTCCACCTAGGGAGGAGGCTGCAGAAAGGGCTTATCAGCCGGGCGGTGGTGGCGCACGCCTTTAATCCTAGCAGAGGAGGCAGAGGCAGGTGGATCTCTGTGAGTTCCAGGCAGATCTGGTCTACAGAGTAAGTTCCAGGACAGCCAGGACTACACAGAGAAACCCTGTCTTGAAAACCAAAAAAAGGAAAAGAAACGGCTTGATCAGTTGTCCCAGCTGTTGGGGCTTAGACCTGGGGAACGGAGCGGGCTTCTCATCCCCACCAGTGGCACTGAGTCTCCTGCCCTTCTCTGGCCTGGCGGAGTAGGTGAGAGACTGGACCGGCCACGTTCCTTCCTGTTTCTCCCTCTGTTTACCTTCATTTATCTTTCCCTTCCCTTTGCCACGCTGCTGGGATTCTTGGAGCCTTTCTGTTCATTTGTGCATTCATTCACTCATTCATTAATTCATTTCCAGATCATTTACTGAGCACCTACCATGCTCCTGCATAGGCCAAGCACACCGGCGACAAGGTGTGACCGAGACTCTGTGCCCAGAGCGCTCAGTCTAAGGCAAGCTAGAGGGACTGGGCAGCTGCCTGCTCACACTACCTATAGGGAAACAGAGTCACAGAAAGGTAGGCGGAAGTGTTCAAAGCTTCTGGGCAGCTGTCTACACTGCAGTCAACCTACACTCCCCTCTCTGACCTACCCACCAGCATACACTCAGATGCTTCTGGGACTGGCTACATGAGAGTCTAGGCCCTTCCCACAAAGAACAATCCCTCTCCCAACACACACACTCCACTCACAACACAGTGAGAGAAACATCATTAACAAAATACAGCAATTTAGAAGTCATCTACAGTCAAGAGAAAAGCATGCCAGGCTAAGAGAGGGGCATGTGCAAAGGTCCTATGCATCAAAAGCACACGGGATCATTTTGCCACAGGGCTGCATCCACTGCCAGGAGCCAGGTGGCACATGGGGAGAGGGAGAGTCTTGGCCAATGCCCTGGCTTGGGCTGGATTCCTCCTCAGCTCTTCCCTTCCCTCCATCACTTTGTCTCGTTCACTGGGGTCTCATCTCTGTATTTTAGTGACCACTGCCAGGCTGTGTCTGATTGTGACACTCTGCTCCATGGCCAGAGAGCCAATGGAGCTCAATGACCTAAGGTCAAAGCCAACCCTTCCCCTGTCCTTTTCTAGACAGCCTGCCAGCTGCCCACCCACCCTAGCTCTGGTGAGAGCATCAAATGTGGGCATGCATGGCACCCTGGGGTTCCCAGCACACACTGGGGCTCAGAGGCGGACACACCAGTGGTCTCAGTGTTCTGACGGGGACCAGGAGAGTGGTTAAGTCGGGGAGGAAGTATTCATGGCGTGAGCAGGCTCCAGGGAATGTCCCTCCAGGTGACCCTGCACTCAGAAAGTCGGACGCTGGCTAGGTGGATGGTGATCAGGACTGTCGGGAACAAAACCACGGGCAGGGATCATCCTGCCGGCTGATGCTCTATCATGGCCAGACTCTTGCCTCCTCCTCACCCTTTTCTCCCTGCTTTTCAGACTGCAGCTTTCTGAACAGACTACCAACTTCCTCCCTGGCTCCCTGTCCCTCCCATCCTTAGTAAGCAGGGATCTGTGGAGCTCTGTGGATCTAGAGGCACCAATTCCAAGTCAAAACTGAAGAGAGCAAAGCAAGGCCCACAAGCCTCTGCTGTTTGAGAGAACTGGTCCTCTGCGATGAAGCGCTGCCATAACAACCCTCTGGATGCCGAGGAGGACAGGTCTATCCCACTGCCCTCAAAGATCCAAAGAGTTCTGAAGAGACCAGGATGGATGCAGCCTACTTGTGACTTCAGTTTCCAACTCTCTGGCCCTTCCCAGGGGACGAGACCTCCATTCCTGCACCCTTTTCTGTGTATCCTCATTTGACAGATCTGTGAAGCCCCAGCTACTGAGTCCCTTAAAAACAGGCCAAATAAGATTGGGAAAGATTCAGTCACTTGAAGGAGGCCACACAGCCCAAAGTCCAAATTTCTTCATTCTTTGGAGGGATGTAGTTGGGAGATAGTTTGGGTGTTTGGGGACTCCTGGGACAACCTGGTCCAGCTGGGACCTGAGAACTGGACCCAGGTCTCAGTCTTTCGTTTTCATGTGTCTTTGGCGGAGTCATTTCCTTTCTTGGTTTTCTCAACTGGAAAGAGAGGATGGAATCTATTTATGCATACCACCCCACCGCTGGAAGGCTTCGGGAACAGAATAAAGTAGACGGGGAGTGATTTGGGACAGAAAGCACACAGATGGGATCATTATTATTAATGATGATAGTAAAGATGAGAGAAAAATGGGGTATGGGGAACAGAGAGGCCTGAGAAGGGACACAAAGAGCTTCTGTGCCACCCCTCAGTGCCCTTGACTCAATTCCTTATACCCTGCCCTCTTGGCACCCCCTTCTCTACCCCTAGGAACCCTTCACCTTCTGGGTTAAATTAATAAGACTAAGTGTGTTGGTGGCCCTGCAGGCTGCAGCTTAGTCCTCTGGACAGGGAAAGCTGGTGGCTCACTGGAGCCTGGGCGTCGGGCCTGGGGAGAGGGATTGCGGGGAAAGCAGACACAGAAAAGCATTCATTAAATAACTGGCAGATTTGGGGTGGGTAGGAGGGAGCAGCTCCTGGCCAGCTGTGACTCCTGCCTTCCTCCTTCCCTGCAGCTGGGGGATGCAACTGTCCCAACCACTAACTCAAAAAAGAAGGTACAGTAAGGAGCCAATCCTGTCTCTGCTTTGGGGAGCAGGAGGCCCACGCCAACCAGGAAAGAATGGTTTCTAAGTTGGGGAGAAACAGCCTGTCCTAGGGAGCTTGTCTGATGGAGGAGACATCACTCCTGTGCTGGGATGTCCTAGCCCAAGGTGGGAAGCACCGTATCCAGAGAATGGGTGCACAGGACAGACAGACAGACATCAGACATCAAGACTGCTACATGACCCACAAAAGCCAGGGAAATCTGAGGACAGTTCAGGGACCAGCGATGCTGGTTTGTCAAAGCCCAGGATAGCCTAGCCCTGGATGATGGTGGGAGACAAAGGGAAAGTTGCTTGGGGTGGCTACCATAACCTCCCACAGATACTCTGCTTCTGCCTCCTCCAAGGTCTTCTTCTAGAGCCCATCCCATCCCAGGAAGCCATCACCGAGTGCTGGGCTATGCCAAGAAGTCTCAGTAAACCAGTAAGGCTACTAACCATCTGCCATTCATGTATCCAGACTCTACACTCCCACATACAAGGCTCCCAATCAAGCTCATCATCCCCTGTATGAATATGTAGGGCCATCTCCTGCCCCTCTCTCTAGCCACGTCCTTGTTGTGGGATGGAGTCTGCTTATCCAGTACAACCCTCACAGTGGGTGATCTACCAGCAAGGAGCCAGCACTGGTAGATTTCAGCACCATTTCGGGGGGCTCTTAAGTCTCAACCGTCAGAAAACAGGCATGAAGGGCTGGGAGGTGGCTCCATGGCCAAGTACTCGCTGCACAAGTTTGAGGGCCCGAGTTCAACCCCAGCTACCACACAGGGAGCCAGTGGAAGTGTGCACTGTAATCTCAGCACAAATGAATCCCTGGGGGTCACCGGCCAACTGGTGAGCCCTAGGTCCTAGTGAGACATCTTGTCCCAATAGACAGCTCCTCAGGAAAAAACTCCCAAGACTGTCCTCGGATCCCCATGCACATCCCCATCCTCCAACACACACACATATGCAGAGTGATATCTTAAGTCTCTGGAGACAATGGCCATGTCTGTGGATGAGTCTACCGGTCTTGCTAAGCCAGCAGATCCTTGACTGTGACACCAGTGGTGCCTGGCACACAGCAGGCACTCAGGATAGCGGCACCAGTGCTCACAGCCTGGCAGAGCAATCTCAAGTGCCTTTTGAAGTCTGGCATCCTGCAGCACCTATCTCTGTGTACAGGAATGCAGACCCTTCACGCTGCTAACATGAAACCATTGTTCTGATCAGCTGGGATGCCAGAAGATGAGGTCGGCCCATTTTACAGGTGCCCAGTGGAGCCCTGGAGCAGTGGGCCTGGAACAAAAGCCAGGGACCCTGGCTCCACACCTGGTGGCAGACCACGGCAGCTTCTCTGAGGAGCCTGCCTGAGATCTTGAAATCATGGCGGCTGCTCCGCCCTCCCCGCCTTTCCCTTCTCTTTCTGGCTGGAGAAGCCTCACAGACAGAGGTGGTTTTGAAGCCACACACCTCCCAAGGCCTCCTCACCCTCAGGCAGTGGAAGCCAACACCAGCCAAGAGGCACAGGGTCTCTCTGCTCGGGCACCCCATCCCAGAAGCCCTCCCAGCCCCGTTGCCTACACCCCCTCTCCCTCTTCCTCCCATCCCGGTTATTACAGTTTAACATAGGCCCTGGTCTGGAGCTGCGGCGGAGAAACGAATCACATAATAGTTGATATGCGTTTTAATCAAGTAATTCGGGCAGAGCCGAGAGCTGGTGAGCATGGGCCCAGTGTCTCTGAATACCAAGCAGGCCCGGGCACAGGCCTCAGCAAATGGAAAAGTCATTTACAGCTCAGCTGGGGGCCGCCAGCCTAGTGGTGGCCGTCCTTTCGGCCCTCTGTGCAAAGCGCTTGGCTGTAACTGGCTCACCAGGTGTGCACAGGCCAGGCTGGTTTGCAGGAGCTGGCCAATGCATGATTCACAGAGACCCGGGGGGACTCCTGCCAGGAGATGAAGCACCCTGCTCCAGCCCACCTCTCCTACCCATATTCCTCTTTGACACCCAGCCCAGCACCAAGCAACTCAGCTTCAGGCCCCAACTCTCTGTCCTGCCCGGCTCTGCCCTTTCTGTCCCACCCTGGACTGTGCCCCCTGCCTCGTCATGACCCCTGGCCTGGTTCACTCATGAAGTCTGTGGCTAGCTAGCCAGGCCCAGGCAGGTTGGAAGTGGACAAAACAGCGTGATGCTGGCTGCTGACCCACACAGAACCCCTGTGTGGAATCATCTCATACTGGGGACCCAACCTTCCCAATGACATACATGCCCTAAACACTCCCTATACACACACCACTGCCAGCTCTGTGACACGGGAGTTCTCCCTGGCCTGGCATTTTTTCCATCGCTGAACCTCTGACGCTGGGCACTGAGAGCCACTGAGGGTGCGTGGCATAAGTGAACAGATGATGAAATGTGTTTGTGTCTCAAGACAAAGAGATGGACGCTGGGGACACGCCACTCTTCTCAACAGTGCCCTGCTCTGTCTGAGTTTGAGGGATGCTGTGTGTGCACTGCCGGTGAAGAGCAGAATGGTCTAGCCTCGACTCATATAGAGCATCCCAGACACCCTCTCTATCCTCGTCACCTGGGGCTCAAAAACGGGTCCTGCCCTGAGGTGCTTAGGAGAGCCATCGCTGGCCCCCGAGCTCTGTTCTCACTTCTGGTCACACTGACTGTTCTTCCTTCCACGTATACACGTCTTCCCTGCTCCTGGTAACAAGGACCCAGCCATGTACCCTGCCCTACCTATGCAGGCTGGGTGTCCACCAGTTTGGGAAGAAGGGAGAGAGCTGGGAGCTCAGAAGCAGCCAAAGACTCTTCTATGTGGGGGTGGGAGGACGTGTCTCTGCCAGCTTCCAGGCCCTGCTGCCTTCTCTCCCTCACCCTATGTGGGGGATCTGGTGGATCCCAAATGTCCTGGCTCCAGGAATTTCATTAACTCCAGCTTCTGGGCCAACACTACATCACAGAGCTGAGAGCCTGTGTAGAAGTCAGAGTCTCAGGGATGTGCTCATAGCTACAGCCAAGAAGGCAGTGGTGGCGGAGGCGGGTGGCGGGGCTCTACTCTGGGGTTTTCCACAGCCTGAGCCCAGTCTAGCTCAGGAGCTCTGACATATCCACCGCATGTCTAGGGAGGTGGGTGAACTGTACCAATCTAGCAGGGTTACCTCCTACTTCTTAAGGGGACCTGGTCTGTCAGAGAGTAAGACGCCACCCCCTCATGTCTGAAGGACCCCTGTGAACCAGAACCAGATACCAGGTTGTCAGAATTCTTGCTTCCTTAGAGGCTCCTCCAGAGGTGGGGGCCATACAAAGGAGCAGATGCAAACAGGATCCCTGGAACCCCAGTCTTTTGATGTTTTACCCCCCCCACACACACACACACACAACAAGAGAAAAGATGTAGCCTCTCTGGGAAAGCTGGAGTTGAACTCACATCTACTCACAACTTGACAAAGCCCCTCCTCAGCTAGACAGTCCTCATGGTTTGTATCAGAAAATGTGGGGTCCATGTGGGGCCGTTTGAACATGATCCTGTGCTAAGAGCATAGTTCGGTCCTTAGGCATTAGAGGGTGCTGTCTATACATTCCCGACAGGAAGGAGTGGGTCCAGGAAGAAGGAAGTAGCTCTGCTTGGAACAATACTGTGTGATGAGAACTCAGTCATGTTTTCCAGGGTGGATCTAGTGTTCTTTCTTCTGCAGTGAACTGGGAACCAAGCATATGTCATGTGTGGGAGTCAGGTGTCCTGGGTGGGAAACATCTTAGCCAAGGACACTGAGTCAGGGTGCAGAGTTCAAAACTAGAGTGTATCTGCCTGAAGACGGAAGGTCAAGGGTCCTGGGGGCCTGTCTAACTCAGTCTCTTTAAACATGTTGTCCCATGTGGCTAATGTGGTGTGTGGGGAGAGGTGTGAGCGCCCTGGAGACAGGAGCAAACCTACCCTAACTGGAGCTGAACTCCAAAGCTTCATACTCTAACTCTGGCTTTAAGAACACTGATTTTATCCTCTTCTTCCTCAGGTTATTTCTGTGTGTGTCACACACCTGGAGGTGCATGTGCTTGGTGGAGGTGGGGTGGACATCATGAAACACGGTGTCACTGGGTGTGCCTGGGGTGTCTTTTCTCAGGTACTTTCCACCTTTTGTTTGAGGCAGGGTCTTTGATTGGCCTGGAACTTGACAAGTAGTCCAGGCTGGCTAGCCAGTGAGCCTCCAGGAGCATGTCTGTCTCAACCTCCCCATCATAGGGATTACAAGCGTGTGTCACAGTGCCTGGCTTTTTAAGTGGTTTCTGGGGATCAAACCCGAGTCCTCCTGCTTGCAAGGCAAGGTACTTCCCCAACTGAACCTTCTCCCTATCCCTTCCTTGGGTTACTCCAATAACTGGCTGACTTACACCACCTATGACAATCAATCAGAGAAAGCGACAACCAGTGTGGGGCAGAGTAGAACCCAGGACACCATTTCTTGCCTTCTTAGTTCAGCACCATGAAGTCAGATCTGCCCTCCCTGCTCCTCAGCCTCCTCAGTGCTGAGCCCGGGAGACAGAAGGTGGCAGTCATGGAGAGGTTCAACATGGAAACTGGCTTCGGGACTCAGGTTTTGCTTCTTGCCTGTACCTCTCCCAGCTCAGCCACGAAGAAGTCTGAGGTTAAAAGACTAACTAAAGAGAGTCCAGGTATGGTGGCCCACACATTTAGTTCCAGCACTCGGGAGGCCGAGGTAGATTCGGGAGACAGAGGTAGGTGGATCTCTATGAGTTCAAGGCCAGTCTGGGCTACATAGTGAGTTCTAGGCCAGCCTGGGCTACAGGGTGAGTTCAAAGTTAGCCAGGGCTATGTAGTAAGACCCTGTCTCAAAACTAAAGTGGAAGAGCCTGCAGCCACCCCTAAATACAGAAGCCACAGGCCTTACTTATCCAAAAACACAAAAACTGACGGGAGCTGGAGTGCATGCTCAGCTGGCAATCAAGAGGCCTTGAGTCTGATCCCTGGAACCCAAGTAAGAGCCAGAAGTCATGCACAGCCTTGTCATCCCAGTCATGGAGTAACTGAGGCAGGAGGAAGTCTGGGGCTCACAGGCCAGCAGACCTAGCCTCCCTGGGGAGTTCTAGGCCACTGGGAGACCCTGTCTCAAAACAAAAGCAGACGGCACCTGAGGAATGACATCTGAGGTTGTTCTCTGTTCTCCACACATGTGCACACATTTGCATATGCATGGGCACACACACACACACACACACACACACACACACACACACACACACGCACGCACACACATTCGAGCATGCCCAGGTTGCAGCTTCCTCCCCAAGGCCCTGCCACCCACTTTCCTTTCCCAACTCGTTCCCGTCATTCAACACCCCCCCCCCCATCACCACCCTTCATTTTTATTAAGTAGGCCTTGCAGAAATTTCTGGAACTAGCATTCTGTTGCCAGGGAAGGTGTACGGTTCTCTGTGTCTCTGTAGACACCACTGAGTCCCTCCTGCAAGCTGCACAGGCCCACAGACCAAGATCAACTGTCCCCATCCTGCTTCTAGTAAAGGCTCAGCTTCCCACTGCCATGGCCACAACTTAGCTGGCTGCTGGGGGGCTGGGGGGAGTCACTGCAAAACTGGGTGTCTCTCCATCCCTGGGGCAGGGCGCTCTAGTGCAGGCCATGCATTCCTCTCTAGAGACAGAAAGCCTTACCTAGGACACCTGCTTACCAGAAGTGACTTAAAGTGACAACCCTCTGAGCATTCCAGTGTCGTCACTGTCTCCTTAGGCTGCCCCCAGGAGCTCCATGGAGATGGGAAATATGGGTACTGGCTAATGGGACATGGATGCTGTGGGAGGTGGAGGGAATCTCTTCTAGTGTTCTAGTGTACGGTGGGTCATGATGGTAACAATGAATAATGGAATATTTTAAGATGGCCAGGACATAGGAGTGTACATGTCCCCAGCACAAAGGAATGGAACATGTCTGAGGGGGTAGGTAGGTGAACTACATGCCCTGTGGCCCCTAAAATGTCCTCTGCACCCCATAAACATGGGCAACTACGATGTGTCGCTTAAGAAATTAAGATGTGGGACTGGAGGGGTGGCTCGACACTTAAGAGCACTGATTGTTCTTCCAAAGGACCTGGGTTCAATTCCCAGCACCCACACAGTGGCCAACAACTGTCTGTAACTCCAGTTCTAGGGGATCTGATGCTTTTTCCTACAGGGGTTGGACACATGTAGTATACACGAATACATGTAGACAAAAACCAGTACACAACAAAAAGCCCAAGATGCATTAATAAAACTGCACATGAGGCAGGAGATGTAGCTCAGGTGGCAGAGTGCTTGTCTAGCAAGGAGAAAGCCCTGGGTGCCATCATCAGCACTGCATAAACCAGACGGGCATGCCTCGAATTTAGCACTTGGGGGCCAGCCTGAGCTATATAAGACTCTGTGTGTGTGTGTGTGTGTGTGTGTGTGTGTGTGTGTGTGTGTGTGTGTGTGATTGCAGAAGCCCCAAGACTCACTAGATAAGAGGACTATAACCTCACCCATGGGAAGGTTCCCAGAAGGCCTTTGGGCTGGTTAAAAAAATAAAGGAATTTTAGATGGGGACCTTGAAGTTTCACCATCTTGCCTTGTGACCTTTGTTGAGTCTCAACCACCTCTCTGAGCCCCATTCCCCCATCTTTGAGAAGAAGGTTCTCCTGGGTGTCTAAGATCAACCTGAGAAGGGGCCCTGGCTGTATGTGACTTATTCATCACTCATCAAAGCCCAGGACAGGGTGCTCAGTACATATCAGGGCTGGCTGTCACCCTAGAAAGGACTACAGATCAGTGGGGGTTGAAGTTCCAGAAGGCACCTGGATACTAGGTTGTGGGGGTCAGTATGAGCCACAGGACATCCTAAAATCAGTTTCCTGCATGGGACAAGGAGGACTTTTCCCTCATAAGCTGTCTGGGGCCAGCTCTGCTTCTTCTGTCTCCTAAGCCCTCTTCTCTTAGGAGGAGGGAAGAGGTAGACTCTTCCTCCTCTCCCCTCCTCTCCCCTCCTCTCCCCTCCCTCCTTTCTGTCTCTGTCTCTCTCTTTCTCCTAGTCCTAGAGGCCCCTTGCTTTCTGCTGGTCACTGGCCCCCTCCCCTCCTGCCTTCTCCCCAGCAACCTCTTCGTGGGGCAGAGGTGGGGTGGGGTGAGGACAGCCCTCTATCAATCTGAGCTGCCCAGCCCTCTCCAGCTGGCCTGGCCGGGCTGTTCCCAGGCAGAGCAGGTCCACAGTGGAAGGTGGTGGAAAAATGTGGACAAATTTCTGATTTGCAACACTCTGGGAAAGAGTTTATTGCCATTGTTTGAGGACGAATGTGTAAATAAAGCAAGGCGAAGATGGCGGGGGAGGCTGAGGAGAGGCAGAAAACGAGAAATTTTATGGCCATAAGGAGCGTACTCTAATGGTGATTTCTGAGGCATTGGACCATGCTAGTTACTTAGCCAAATGATTGCCGAGGTGCTGGGCGAGGCGGCTTATTTCTTAATTACAGTTACGTCTTACAGCAAGCAGACGCCTCTGCCCTGCAAGGCTTGGTCCAGAGCAGATGCTGGCCTGAAACCAGGTCCTGACACTGGGGTGCTGGTGGGCAGCCGAGAAAGTGAGGGCTGTCCCTCGCCCCCATGAGGGCAAGGGGGATCCAGAACTTCTGTCTGTGCCCCTGGCCTTTGCACTCTTCTCCCACCCCATCCTGAGAAAGCCACCATGCTTGGGAGAGAAAGATAAACTCGGAACTAGGGCTGAGCTCCCTTGGAGCTGCCTGGCTGTGAGGACCCAAAGGATGACCTCGGGGGAAGTACTCAGGAGGGGGTGGCCAGCTGGCTCTCACACACTGTCACCTGGACCAGGTGCTATGCCCTCATGATCCTGCCTCTTCCTGCCAAGAAGGGGCTAGGCTAGACAGTCCCTCTGGGTGCTCACATCTTTGTATCAGTTCCAACATCCGGCCTCTCTGAGGCTCTCAGAATGAGTGATATTCATTCTCAGAGTTGGGGAAACTGATTTGCAAAAGTGACCTGTATGGGCCTGTTGGACAGCGACTGCCTTCTGTGGTTTCTGTCTGTCCGTAACCACACAACAGGGGAAGAAGAAGGTGGCTGTTGATTACGGGCTGGCTTTGACCTGAGATGTCCCAGCAGCTCATAAGGCAGTTAGAATCTTCAGTCTCTTATGGAAGGGACAATCGGGACTCCTCAGGAAACACTCAGAAAGGCCAGGAGAGAGACCTGGGTGGATGGTAACATGTAGGGTCTGGGTTCTGCATCCAGTCAGCATACTGTACAGCAGCAACTCCTTCCAAACTTCCCACGTGGGGATCACCTGGTGGGTCTGTGGGTGGTCCCCAAGGAGGTGCATTTGTAACATAGATCCCAAGTGTCATCTGTGAGGGCTGGTCATTGCCAGCTTTGAGGCCCACTCATGGACAGGGCTCTGCAGCAATCTCCAGGACAAGGCTGCCTGCTCTGCAGAGAGGGAAGGGTCGTGAAGGCTTACAGCTCTCCTCCTCTGTTGTGATGGTGGAAGGGGACGGAGAGCCTGAAAACCACCCTGAGCCTGTTCCTGCCACCTGACATGGTCACTGCATCACATGGTTCTTGGTAGTCCCCAGTTCTCTTGACTGCCTCCCACAGGCCCCAGCCTACAGGCTGCCCTTTCTGGACACACATCTCCTCTCCATCTAGGCTCTGACCTAAGTCCTCTCTTCACCCCCGGTCTTTCCCTCTGGACTCTGTAGTCGGAGGCATCCCTGATATTTTCCAGAGCAAAGAACTGTCACCCAGTCAAGAGAGGCTTTAAGAAGCCAAATTCAGGACTGCACCTGTCCTGGACCAACTCTGTGGTTGAATGATTGGAGGACCCACGTGAGTGTATGTTGTCACAGACTGATGACATATAGTCATTTCTGTTTTGTTCATTGCTTTATTCCTGGTGCCCAGCAGAGGAGCTGGCCTATGGTTATGAATAAATGAATGAAGAATGAATGAATGATTTCTTCTCCAAGTCCAGATGGGTGTCCTAACTTGCAAGGCCCCAACAGATGCCCACAACAGTTTGCTATTTAAGTCAGTGTGATTGTTGGCCAGTCTGTTAGCCTCTCCTTGCACAAGAATCTCATTAGAGATTGATTTATGTGGCACCAGCCACCTGCCTGGTCCCTGCTGACTGCTCCAAGAGGGCTGAGGACATAAGCCCTAGAAACCAACATGCAGACCATCCATCCAGTACCCCGTTTGTATCCAGATGTTCGACTCACTCCTGTCCCCCTGTAAACACGGTGTCTTCATGACTGCTGAATAGCCCCCTCTACCTGGGGACTCTGACATTCCCCGGATTCTCACCAGAGTCAAACAGCCCTATAAACAGACTGCTGAGGGAGTTAAAATCCAATCTGTCCCTGCTGCCTATGCCATTTCTAGGTTTATGTGTTTTTGATGATGCAGACAGACAAACAGACAGACAAATCTGTTACTTGCAGCCTGCGGCAATTACTGCTCTGAGCTCAGTTAGCTGAATCTTGTTAAAATAAATAATGTCATTTCCTCCAAAAGGTGGCCAGCCATTGTAGGGCAGTGGCATTAAAGATACCAGGAGGTAGCAAGTTCTGAAGACACACTGGTCCTCAGAGGACAAAATCCTTGCTCCTGTGTCTTGTGGACACGGAAAAAAATGTCCTCGCGGAAGGAGCTGAGGGTAGAGGGCTGAAGAGCTAGAGGCTACTAGGTGAAGATAAACTGAAACTGGTTATCTGAGATGCTCCATCAGCTGTCAGGCTCTGTACTCAGGCTCTGCACTCATAACTGTGCCGTGTCCCTTCTGGCACCAAGGCCAACCTCATTCTAAAGCTGAGAGCCAGGGAGGGGCTGCGTCTTAGCCGGAGCACACAGCCGTCGGTGGCTGAGGCAGACTTGAATCCAGACCTCTAGACACTTCATTGCCCTTTGCAAACTGAGGGTATTGAACAGACGATGGAGACTGTAGAACACGCTCGGACTGATGCCGATGTCTCTGCTCTCCTTACAGGCCCCTCTCCCCTGTCCCAGAACCATGCTCTGCTTGCTGTGAATGGCCTGTGAGGGGAGCTGATGAGGACCAGTTCTCTGTGGACTGAGGCTGCATTTGGTGACGATGGATGAAGCATTCGGACAAGGATGCATATGGTGGCAGATGCTGTGTATGGTGGAACTGATGGGGATGGCCTCATTGGCACTGCCAGACCTGGGTCAGCTAGGCACAGGTGTACCTGTCTTCCTTATAATTCTGGAGATGTCTCTTGAGTGTCCTTTTTGAGACAAGGTCTCACTCTGTGCTCACACTGGCCTGAAGCTCCCTATATGCGCTGGAGACATAGCTCAGCTGAGAGAGTGCTTGCCTAGCAGGTGGGAGGTCCTGTGTTCGATCCTTAGCACCATGAGAACGGAAAGAGGAGGACCGGGAGTTCAAACTCGTTTTTCTTCCCTGAGGACTTCCAGCCAGCCTAGGATTCCTGACACAACAAGATCCATACACAAACCACCTCACTGTGTAGCCCATTCTGGTCTCAAACTCTTGACAACCATCTTGTTTCAACCCCCCAAGCCTTGGGGTGACAGACATGAACTAGCAAGCCCAACTATTTTCTATGCTATAATTTCAGCAAAGTCAAGCTACAGGATTCTCGCTCAGGTCCCCGAACCTTCTGTGGTGCTGTGAATGAAAATGTTCCTCCATGCTGTCCTCCTCCTGAACCAGCCACTGGGGCCTCCCAGCCCAACCTTGGCCCTCTATCCCTCCCGGCTTGGCCCCCACCCTCTAATTAGATTCCCCTGGGAATAAGCGGTTTTGTACAGTTCTGCTGAAGGCAAAGAGGTTTCACAATTGCTTTTCTTTCTCCTCGTTAATAACTCGCTACGTCTCAAGGAGGTTGTACTTATGGCTGGCACGCTGGAAAATTATCCTGTCTCTTGCGAGCTTACTTTTCTCTTGAGGAAAATTGAAAACTGGATTTTCTTCTCCATCCCAGTCCTCTCTCTACCTGCCTTGTGCTCAGAATATTCTCACCCTGGTCCGCAGCCCCTCCATGCCTTCAAAGCAGAATCCTCTGCCTCCTGCCCCCAGCATGGAAAGGCTAGTGGCCTGAGGCCGATCTGGGGAACAGTGAGGAATCTTTCAAATGTCTAGGGAGCCGGGGTGAGTGGTTAGGTGGCCTGAGGTGGGAGCTGAGCAGTCGGTTCCACTTTGAGGTGCTTTTTGCCTCTAGAACTGGATGGGCTCCAGCCCTCCCGAGGCTGGGCACTGGGCACGCTGGGAGCCTTTATTGGTCCCATCGGGTTCCCGTTAAGGGTCAGGGAGTAAATCACAAACAAATGGACCGCATTTCCATTTCTGAAGGCATCTCCAGCCGGACGGGCCCTCCACGTGAGGGACATCCTCTTAAGTGGGGCCTGATGGGCTCAGGAGTCGGGTGGAGAGTATCCCCACGGGCCAGGGCTTCCATCTGCACAGCCCAAGGCCCTCACTGGTCAGCACTACCCTTTAGTCCCCAAAGCCTGGCTAGTAAGACTTCCTTTACCAAAGGAGAATAGACAGATGATTGGATGCCTGGTGGGGGGGGGGGGGTTGGGGGTGTGGGAGATAGTGTGGGGTGGGTAGGTATTGCTGCAGATTGGGATCAGGAGTCCATGGGCTTTAGGAATTAGGGGTGGAGAATGCTGATCCAGGGGCTACAAAGGGGTGGAAGGAAAGCTTGCTGAGGAAACAGACTCAGCTTAGGTGGACCCACAGCCGTGGGTTAAAGGAGGAGGGTAGAACACAGGTGGGATGCAGAGCCTGGGCACCGAGGACGTCCAGGTACCTGAGCAAGGTCACCAAAAGCCACACCACTCTGTGTGTCACATTGTTTGGCTCCCAAACTCTCCTGTCCTGCTCTCGAGACAGGATTTGGCAAAGGGAGAGAGCCTCAGCCGCACCCGTGTGGAGATAATTGGCTTTTGCAATGATCGAGACTATTTGCCGACCAAGCTCCAGGTACCTACAGAAGCTCCTCCCTACAGATAGAAACCATCATATCCATGTGAGAGACCGAGGCTCCAAATGGCAGTGCCACCCCATCAGTGATCATGGGGGTGTGTGGAAGGCAGCTCCCCTGCCTCAGGTGCGTTAGAGGCATTTACAGAACAGCCTTTCTGTTCAACCATCACAAAGTACCAGCTCTCTCAACTGCGTTACAGAGAAAGCAGCCCACAGAGGCGAAGCTACCTTCTGTTGTGACAGAACTTCCGGGCTGACTATGGGGCTGAACCCAGGGCTGCTGTTCTCAGAGGTGTTCAGTCTACTTGTTTGAGACCTCCTCCACATCAAGAGTCTCATTGCCTTACTGATGAGAAGACTGAGCCCAGCGAGGGAATGGAATTCATGGGAAGTCACACAGCGGGTGACAGAGGGCGCTAAGGGCTGATATCAGGCCCTCCCCCACTCCATTTGTTCCCAGAGAATCCCAGATGTGCTTAGAGTATGTCACTGAAGTGCAGGGTGAACGACAGCGTGCCCTAACAGACGATGAAGGAGTCCGGGGTCCTTCCTGTGGCTGCTTTTCACTCAGTCCTGAGGTCACCCATCACTGGCTCTAAAGCATGGTGGCTCCCTTCTGCTCTCCCCCTGAGAGCCTGGAAGCAGGGCCACCCTACTCCCAGTGAGGATGTTCTAGACCCGGAAACCAGAAATGGGGAAAAGGAGAGACCCCCCCCCCCCCCCAGTACCAGGAGCAAAGTGTTGTCCCACCAAATTGGGATCCTCTGCTCCAGGACCAGAGGCATCAAGGACAGAAGAAGCGGGATTGAAAAGAGAAGGGACAATCTCTCAGCCCCCAGCTCCTACCCCGGCCTCTTGGGGAAACTGACACAGGAGCTTGCCACATCCTCCTGAGCCCTGACATGTTGGGGAGAAACCTGAGGAAGCTCGGACTAGCCTGGGAAGAGACTTATCTATAGCCAAGTGGCTGAGTCACTGTTTGCTGAAGGTTGCCTAGATATGTCCCAACAGGCACCAGCCCAAGGCCTGCTCCAGCTGCAGACACACCCCAGCGCCCCAAAGCAGGACAAAGGCAACCCTCCTCCTGGTGTGTGTGCAGGGGGGAGGTGGTCTACTCCAGAGAAAAGCCTGTGTAAATGCGTGCCAAGGGATGAGCACCTGATTGGTGCTCCAGAAATGGAAGCCATTATTATGGTTAGCAAGCTTTTAATGGGCACCTATTAGTTACCAGGTGAGCTCTCTCGAACTGGTGTCTATTCTAATCTGCCTGTCACCTCTGTGGGACGACTGATAATGCTGGGGTTTAATAGGCGAGGAGAGTGACACCTGGGCAGGGGTTGGCTTGGGCAAGACAGTCCAGGGGCTGCTGGACTATCCACAGTGTTGCTGTTCAGCCTGGGTGGGTGCTTGAAATCATCTGTGAACTTTTTCTTTTTGACTTTTTTGGGGGGTAGAGTAGGGAGGGGAGTTAGGTTCTCCTGTAGCCCAGGCTAGCCTCAAACTCACTATGTAGCTGAGGATATCCTTGAACTTCTGCTCTACCTCCCCATCTTGAGGGCTGAGTTTACTGGTGTGTGCCACCATGCCCTGTCTGGTACAGTGCTGGACTCTAGGGGAACACTCTACTGACCGACTGAGCTATATCCCCTAGCCTTACCTGGGAGCTCACTCTGGGTTGTTTGATCTCACTGGACTGGAGGAAGTTCCAGCTAGGCACCAGGGTCCCCAGCTGAAGGGGACAGTAGGCCCAAGTCCCTGGCAGGTGAGTAGCCCATGCCTCTGTGTTTAGAGTGCTTTCCAAAATCCTCAAATTGCTACCCCTCCCCCACCCACTGCAGCAGAACGTGTAGATACTAAGTAGAGCACAAATCCCTATGTCTGGCCTCACACCCTACATCTGTGTCCCTCAGACCCACATGCTGAAGTTGGGACTCCTGAGCTCTTTATGGGCCATAGCTCAGTGGGTAGCCTGATCGCCCACCAGGCAGGACATGGTGGGTTTGATCCCCAGCCCCGCTAAACTGGGTGTGGTTGTACTCTAGTACTCTTGAGATGAAGGCAAGTGGATCAGAAGTTCAAGGTCATCCTTGGCTACATAGCCAGACTAGGCTACAAAAGATCCTTCCTAGGCTGGTGTGTGTGTGTGTGTGTGTGTGTGTGTGTGTGTGTGTGTGTGTACGAGGTTGCAGGACAAGCCACTATTACACCCCAGAGGCTCTCAGAAGGACTCAGGTGAAGCCCACCCACCCAACACCCATCCCCCTAGCTCTTCCCCTTTTCTCTAGTGTGTTACATTTGGCCAGGAACGTTTTTTCTTTTGTTTTTTCCAGGCAAGGTCTCACTATGTAGCTCTGGCTGTCTTAGAATTTACTATATAGACCACGCTGGCCTCAAAGATCTGCCTGCCTCTGCTTTCCGAGTGCTGGGATTAAAACCGTGTGCCGCCACCGCCCGACACTTGGTCAGGACCTTCTAACCTGAGTGTCCTCACCTTCCTCCATTTCACAGATAGTTATGGCAGAGAGGTAAAGAGGCTTACCCGATGGTACTCACAGCTATCTGTAGAAGGGTCAAGGCTTAGATCTCTCCTTAACTCAGCTTCTAAACCAAGGGCAAGCTGTTTTTGTTTGTTTGTTTGTTTTTGTTTCTGTTTTTTTAATCTGAAGCAGGAGGAAATGAAGTCATACCTAAGGAACAAACAGCCAGCCTTGGCAGTTCTAGGCCCTAGACAGAAGCAGCTGATAAGGGCTGGAAGAGGGGGATGGGAAGGGGGGGAGAGGCTCTAGAGCACCTCTGGGCCTTTCCTCAATAACCATAAAAGGCCCCTACCCCTTAAGCCCCTGAACCAAGTTCACCAGCAGGCAGTGTGGATTTTCCCCAGGTGAGGCGAAGGGAAATTCAATCCTGTTTCTTCAGGTCCTAAACCTGCCAACATTCTGTTTGCTTCAAGCACTCTGAGAGGCCCAACAGGCCTTGGCTGCCTTGCTTCAAACAACTGACTTTCAAAGCCTGTCTTTAGGTAAAGTATTGCCTCACACTACCTGGGTGAGAGGTGGGACCCCGAGGACCTTGCCAGGGACCAGGGAGGTGCCCGGCTTGGTAAATGGCCAGATGCTGTCTTCGGTGGCCTCACTGGACCTTCTACCCCAAGACTTTCCCACGGTCACAGGCCAGTTGGGCCTTGAGTCACACCGGAGGCTGAGCCAGCCGCAGCCGCAGGCAGAGCCCCGTGGTCCCTGTGGCATTACACCTAGAGAGAACTGTGGCTCCTGGGGGGTGTCCACCCGTGCACTGGCATTCTAGGGCAGAGGCAGAGCATGGGGCCACCCCTCCCTCGACAACTTCTTTGGGAGCCGTGGGTTCCTACGCATCAGAGCAAGCTCAGTGTCTCCCCTTAGAAATAAGATGGACCGTGTGTATGGAGGCATGAGAACAGACATTGTTTTGGTCTTGGCATTCATCCTGGAACGCAGAATTATTTTGTCTTTTTAACCAATTTCTTTTCAGCCGCTTTTGTTTTGAGTTTTTATTTATTTATGTTTGGGTATTTGAGAACGGGGTCTTACTGTAGCCAAGACTGGCCTTGAACTCTTAACGCTTATGCCTCTACCTCCCAAGTTCTGAGATGACAGACATATGCCACCGTACCTAGTTCATAGATGTTGTTGTTGTTTGGTTCTGAAACAACAGTCTTTATATCTGGAATACTATTTAGAACAGGCCGATTTGGAATGTGTCATCCTCCTGCCTCCATTCACGGGTGCTAAGACGTCAGGGATGAGCCACAGGGCAGGCTGCAGAACAGTTTGAAGTAATCAAGCCCTTACTTTGAAGCTGGTCTGACTGTTGCACCTTGGGGAGAGAGAGATGCCACAGCTCTTGTTCTTCCTCAGAATGGCACCATTTCCATAGCAGAGCAGACACACACCTCGTCTCTCCAGCCCGGGGCACGAGCTCACCTGCTCCCACCTTGACCACTTCTGGTCATCCTCGAATGACACAAGCAACACTTAGGTCATGACATATGTTGAGGACCTACTGTGTGTATTGAGTAGCTGTTCTACCCTGAAGCACTGCCCCTAGTGAGGTAACAGGTAACTGTTACACCTGCCTATGACCTTGGGGTACATGCCTCTGAGGCGTGCCTGCTTGGGACCCTTAAGACCTGGATGTACGTACACAGCTTTCTCTTCACTCCCTAGTGGTTTTTGGATGCTGGAGACAGGGAAAGAACAGCATGGGGCTGGGCCTCAGCCTTCCAGGACCCTGCAATAATTCCTCTGTTCTGTATCATGAGTTTTCCTTCTCTAATAAATTCCTTTGCCCTTTGAGCAAACTCTGTGGATTGCTAGCAGTATCTGGATCCATTAACTGTGACTGGACTGAGCGTGTGCCAGAGGACATCTCCCCTCTCAAGCACTCTATAAAGAAATGCACACGGCACGTGAGAAGATTGAAGTACAGAGAGACAGTGCCATTTTCCCAAGGACAAACAGCAGATTCAGGTTGGAACTTGAGTTCAGCTGACACTGGAAGGGACCGCTATGAATCCTGCCTTGCTCAGAACCGCTGGGGTCCAGGGGTGGCCTCTCTACCCGCTCGGGGCTCACTGTCCTCTGTCTGGAAGAGGCTGCAGGGCCGTTAGTTTCTTGCCTCCACTCTTCAGTGCCTCACCTCCGTTTATAAAAGCAGGGAAGGACTGTGTGGTTCCCAAGTCCTCAGCCCACCCAGGCCTGATAATCCATTACTTGCGGTGTGCTCTGAGTGACTGATATTACCCTTGGAGCCTCAGTTTCTCCGATTGTAAAAGAGGGGGGCCAAGGTTCCTTCACAGAGGGATATGAGCGTTACAGCCTTGAAGAAATGTTGTAAAGAGTGAAGTTCTAAGCCACATTTGAGCACCGTGATGCTTTGTTCCTGATTAACCACATGGCCGCTCCACCCTCATCCCTACAGCAACCCCCCAGGCTGCCGCCACGGCCATCCTTCCCAACCCTCGGCCTCAGAAGACTGGATCTGTCCCCGCTTTGCCACCAGTGAGCTATATGACCTTGGAACAGTCAGGTAACTTTCCTGAGGATACAGCCTCTCCCTGTGAAGAGTGAGAGGGTCTGGGTGTTTCCAAACCTAACATCCAGAAGGTTCTCATGATCTGATGATTAGGGGGTTTTCAGTGCAGAGTCAAACCATAACTGGGCTTAGTGGCTAAGAATTGCCATCCAAGCCATTTAGAAGTTGGAGGCAGGAGGATCACAAGTTTAAGGCCATCCTGGACTATAGAGTGAGTTCAAGGCTAGCCTGGGCAACTTACTGAGAACCTGTCTCAAAATAAAAAATAAAGAGAGCTGACAAGGGACCAAGATGGCTCAGTGGGTAAAGTCACTTGCTGTCAAGTCTGCCGAGCCCAGTTTGATCCTGGAGACCCACATAGTGGAAAAGAGACCTGATTCTGATCCCCACAAATTGTCCTCTGACTGCTCCCACACCCACCCACATGCACACTTTGTGGCAAGTACGTGCCCACACATCCACAGATACACACATACAGAAATGACTAACTAAATTAATGTAAAAAAAAAAAATTAAGGGCTAGGTTTGTAGTTCAGTGGTAGCTCACTTGCCCAACCCTTGAGTGGCCCTGGGTTCCATTCCCAGGACTTCAAACACAAAACCAAACAACTGCCTACCCTGGAGCTGTGATAGGGGGTGGGTGGGGGCCTAGGTTTCCACAGGGCAGAAAGGGAAAGGGTACTCAGCCCAAGAGGCCCTCTCTTGGGCTAGAGGTTGGGGCTCTATAAACCCCATCCCTTCTCTGTGTTCTCACAGGAATGCCAAGGACCAAGGTGCTTGTGTTCTGGGTACCATCATGTCTCAGCTTCTGGCAGTTGGCCTTTGTATCAAGGCTGGGTCTTAAAGTCCTTCAATTGTTCCTGGGCTGCAGAGAAAGCCAGAGCTTGGGGCCTCCTGCCACAGGGCCACACCAGGCTACAGACAGCAGGGAGTCTTTCCTCCACCCTTTGAGTGGGGAGCAGTCCCTGTATATCCCAGAATATTCCTGAAGATTCAGTAGACCTCAGTTCAGAGGCTGGGGTGTAGTCAAGTGATTGCCTTTCAAGCATGAGGACCTTCATTTAATGCCCAGAACCGAGAGGGTGGGGCAGTCATGGAGGTACTCTGTGTCAATCTCAGTGCTGGGGAGACAGAGACAGGCAGATCCCTATAGCTTGCTGACTCGCCAGCTTAGCTTACTTGGTGAATTCTAGATATTTTAAGGCTATTAAACTCTGTTTTAAGATATGAGGTGGGGAGCCCGGAAGACAACTCAGCAATTAAGAATGTGTGTCGCTCTTGCAGAGGACCAGAGTTCAATTCCCAGCATCCATACAGGGCAGCTCACCACTGCCTGTAACTTCAGCTCCAGGGCAATTCAAAGCCTCTGGTCTCTCCTGGCACCTGCAGAGAAACACACACACACACACACACACACACACACACACACACACACACACACCCCAAATGTCATCTACTTCGAAACTAGAAGTCACAATAGTCCTGCGGTGCTAGGTCTAACACTCTGTGAAACGACGACAGCTCTGGCTTGCTGAGCCAAAAGGCAACCAGGAGAAACCTTGGAACCTGGCATCTCAGCTACTCCTGCACCTCAGCTACTCCTGTTACCTCAGCTACTCCAGGCACCTCAGCTACTCCAGGCACCTCAGCCCAAATCAACGGCAGCCAAAGGAAAGAAGGAAGCCCTGCACTGGCGGGGTGTTGAGGAAGGACCCTCGTGTCCCAAGCTCCTAGCAAACACTGTCCCAGGCACACTGTCATCTAGGTAAGGTTCCAACAGTGTCACTGTACTGTCCCATTGTGAGAGGACACATAGGTGGAGATAAGCACACTTCTCCACAGAGAAACATCTAGACTATCAGACTCTCAAATTATCTGCATCTGAAGTCTAGCAGTAGGAAGCAGGGACAGGCAAATTTTCTATGCTCTTTGACTGATTTCTTTCTACAATAAGCCTGTGATTCTTTCACTTAAAAAAGTTAATAAACTTTTTGTAGATGTCAAGAACCAGATTTCTTCTGTTCAAATTCCAGGCAGACATGAAGCTGCAATTTCACAGGTTCAGGAAGTGAAAGGTGAATGAATGAATGAATGGTGAATTATGTGCAATGAATGGCAAATAATGAATGAGTAATGAACAAATGATGAATGAATGATGAATAAGTAGTGAAGGAATGAATGGATGGATGGATGGATGAATGAAGACTGAGCGCATGAGTGGGTGATGAATAAATGGATGATGAATGAATGATGAATAAGTACTAAAGGAAGGGATGGATGGATGGATGAAGACTGAACGGATGAATGGGTGATGAATGAATGAATGGACAATGAATGAATGAGTGAATGAGGGTGAACAGAAGGAAGATGCAAGTCAAACCCTAACACTTCACAAAGGCTTGTTAATTGGATGCCACCAGTAAGTGTCCCCAGCACATCCCTGAGGTACTGGTTACCTTTCACCTGTAGAAGAGGAATCCATCCCTCAGAGATGAGGGACTCTACCCAGCTCAAGCCACACACTGTGGAATGTTCATCTTGGGCCTGGGGACACCAAAGCTCCCTGTTTTACTTAGCCAACCTGGAAAGGTGGCATCCCTAACCACTGGCTACCCACAGTTGTCACCCAGCTCCTGAGCAGACCTAAAAGGACTCTGAGCACGAGCTGAGAATAAGTTGTGTTCCAAAAAAAGCAAATCTCCCTCTAGGGGCTGACTACCGCCCCTCCCTAGGAACACTCTTTAATTCCAGCGTGGGCCTGCAGCACAAGCCAGCAAAGTGTTCTACACCCCTAAACAAACGGGCAGCTGCTTAAACCCCCCTCGGGTGCCCTCCACCCACCCCTGCCCCTTGAAGGCCAGGCTGAGGGCATGACAGCACCATTGTCCCCGGATGATTAATTGTGGTAATAAAGGGCTGCACTGACCTTCAAAGGCTGGCCAGGCTGTGGGAGCCCAGGCTCTGCTCTCAGCCAGGAAGCCCATGCGGGGCCCAGGGCCTCCTGGACATCAGCACTTATGTTCTAAGGGTCCACTGTGGGCCAGGTCAGGAAGTCAGCATGTGGCTAGCTCCCTCTGTGAGATGGCAAACCCATCCCTACCCACAGAGACGGTGTCTTGCCTGAGGTGGCAGAGCAAGGGCTAAGCTAAGATAGAAGTCTGCCCAGTGCCAGCTTCCAAAGAGACCTTGAGGGACAGGGGGGACAGACCATCCCCCCCTCCACCATCCCAGCCTTTACCTTCCTACCTGAAAGATGAAGGATAGCTGATGTCCAATTTAAGAGACATGGGAAGACAAAGGCAAGGCTGGGGCAGGAAGGAGGAGGTGGGAGCAGAGATCAAAATCTCTCTCTCTCTGTTTCATTCTTTCTCCCTCTCTGTCTCTGTCTGTCTCTCTCTCTCTGTGATGTATACATGTGTGCACACGTATGCAGAGACCACAGGAAGATGACGTTATCTTGTTCTATCAATCTCCACTTTATCCCTTGAGACAAAGTCTCTCACTGAATCTGGAGCTGGATCAGTGGCCAGCAAGTCCCAACAGTCCTCCTGCCTCCGCTGCACCCTCCCAGCGCCAGAGTTACAGGTGCACACAGCCATGGACACTGGGGATTAGAACTCAGGTGGTCATGCTTGCCGAGCAGGCTCTTACCAGATGAACTATCTCCCCAGCCCAGAGATCTGAAAGTCTGCAGAGATGCACAGGAAATGCAATTTGAGAAAATCAAGACAAAATCAAGCCAGATGGTAACTCATATCTGTCATCCCAGCACTTGGGAGGCTGAGGTAGGAAGATCATGAATTCTGTGCCTGCCTGGATTACAGGGTGAGTTCCAGGCTAGTCTGGACTACAGAATGAGACCATGTCTCAAAATGGCAGCCAGCTATACACACACACACACACACACACACACACACACCACACACACACACACACATACACACATACACACACAGAGAGACAGAGAGAGACAGAGACAGAGAGACAGAGAGAGACAGATAGAGACAGAGAGACAGACAGAGATAGAGAGACAGAGAAACCTACCCATCACCTGTCCAACATGAGACATTTTTTACAGGATGGGAAGGAGCACATTTGCCTGTATATCTATCACAACAGGGGTCCCTGGGGACAGAGATGAGTCCACACTGTTCTTGGCTTTTGCACTGTCTGGCATTGCTAGTGTGATAGGCCAAGTTATGTCATGAGCTCACATCTTGGAGTTAATAACTGCAGCCCTCATCACTGTATCTGTCCCATCCTCTGTCCTGCCTGGGCACAGACCTTTACGTTGTCCCCCTCCAACACAGACAAGTCACCACTACTGGCTAGGCCTATGGGAGCTGCCATTCTCCCACAGCATCCATGCATCCTTGCAAAAACCCACAAGGAAGGCTGCCATTCCGTTTTACAGGTAAGCCAACACAGCCAGAGAGAAGAGATATCGTCTCACGTGGGGGGGGGGGCAGCTGCCCTAACTCTCTCTACCTCCCAGTCAACCTCTGGGAGTCCACTCCTCTCTCCCTCCACCACGCCAGGTGCCCTGTGGCCCCTCACTCACAGACTAGCCTAGCTCCTCCCAGATCCATCTGGCTTTTCACTCAGGATTCCTGAGCTCAGGACCTGGCTTGCTGATGGCCCTGTTCCCTAGGTCTGTCTCAGGGCAGCTCTCTGGGGCTAAGAGGAGCTTTTGAAGGTGCTAAATACAGGTTACAGGGGTCATGGGTCAGAACCCTTCCTCCAGGGAAGTTTGGCTCGAATCATCCGTGAAATAGTTATATTTCACTGGGGTGGGTGGGCAGGGGTGAGAGGCAAATTTCTTAAGTTACAGTGTCCCATCACCTCCCGCCACCTGGTGTACACATGCACATGCGTACACACACACACACACACACACATACACACACACACACACACACACACACACACACACACACACACACACACGCATCTGGATTTCCTTTCTCCCGATTCTATCCTTAAGCAGGAAGACACAAAGGGGACTGGGGCAAGAGCAGACACAGGCCTGGCCTGGATGCCTGAACATTTGTCCCAACCCGAACATTATTTTTGGAGCATTTCCTTTCTGCTGGCCATATAGACTTGGGTCGCAGTGACTTGGTTGGCAAGCCGTAGGATTTGAACCTGTGCTGGTCTACACCAAAGGTGTGGTAAAGCTGAGGCCGCCCTGATAGTAGAATGAGCTGATCTACCTGAGCCCTCTGGGCCATCCATGGGCCTAGAGGGCCTGGGGCGGTGGGCGGGGGAGTGCATTCCATTGCAGAAATAAGGGGAAGCTCGGAGCTATTCCCTATCAGAGAGGGCCATTAGGAGGTAGAGGGATTCCTACTCAGGCTGTTGGCCCTGGCCCTCGCCCCTTTCTCTCCTTCATGCTATCCGTATCCTCAAGGGGAGAATAGTCTATTCCCCTAGCATTGCCAGGAAAGGACTGCTCAGAAGAGGAAGACAATTGTCTCTGAGGTTGGGAGGGAAGAGCTTCAGCCCCCAGAAGCAGCAGCTGCCCCTCTGGATCTCAGGAAGGTTCTAGGTGCAATGAGCATTGATTGAGCACCTATCTACCACAGTGTCCTGACCCTGGAGCTGGGGCATCCAGACCGAACAAAATGCATTGACGGTAAAATGAAACTCATTAGTACAGTGATTCGAAGTATACACACATGGACACAGGCTTGCATGCATCCACACACATGCACACTGCCCAGCCCGGCTGGAGACGGCAGATCTGACCCTTGTTAGCTTTCTCTGTCCAGTGTCTACCCCTGTCAGCACCCATGGTCCTCTTGAGGCAGCTACTCCTCCCCTCCTGTCCCACTCCTATGGATCTTCCACAGTCTTGCCCACCCTGCTTCCTAGGGCCAGGCATCCAGCTGTCCCTGTCTCTGAGAACAGCTTCCCTGTTCTCATCAGCTTGCCGAGTGAAAAACCCACCACACCTAGGGACTGTTGAACACAGACACTGAGGTGGCCAGGTCTGGAGAATATTCCAGCCTTCCACACACCTGCCTGGGTTTCCATCCATAAATGGGACAGAGAATTCCCAACTTGATGTCCAAAGCTACAGGGTGAGAAAGTAGCTAAGTTCCCACCTCCCGCCCCTGGGGCACAGGAGCATCCATAATGATAGACCAAAGAGATAGAGGGTCCAGGGCCCTGTTCTTTGCTTCCTCTCCAGAAATACTCATCCAAGGGTACTCCCAAGACACAGACAGCAGAGCTGGGTAACATATGCCTCTAGGACAGCTGTGGGGAGGGAGGAGGTGGCTAGGGGAGGGGCAGGTGGGGGCAGGGCAGAGGAGGAGGAGGAGAGTGTATTTAAGAGAAAAGAAAAACCCACACAAAACCAACAGAATTCCAGCCGATTATTCCCGCGGGTGCAGATGTACATTAATGCAGGAGCGAAGTGGGGGGACGCAGCTTTGCGCCCGGCCAGAGAGAAACGGCTAGCAGTTCCTTTTAACAAGCCGTTGTCTGGCTTGATCTTGTCACTCTGAAGAGGGCCATTGAGAGGTATTCAAGCGTCGGCCCTGGGGGGACAAAAGGGCCCAGTATATATACTGACTGCTCAGTTGCCTGCAGGCCCGGGGGCTTTTGTCTAACCTCCCTTAATAAACTTTTTGGAAGAGTTCATCAATCCACTTCAATGGCTGATGTTCTCATTTTCAAGGAGAAGGAAAACAGCAGAAGGCTGGCGTCTCCTCTCTCTCTCTCTCTCTCTCTCTCTCTCTCTCTCTCTCTCTCTCCCCTCTCTCCCCTCTCTCTCTTTTAAAGAGGGTATTCTCAATAAGAGGGGGAAGGGGGAAGGGGAGAGAAAAAGAGCCGGAGACTGCAGACACCCCACTTTAAAGGGAAAAAGAACACATCATAGATGCTAAAAGGGGACCCAGACAAAACGGCTATTCATCGGCTGGATGCTGTCTGCCGGCCGGCCCCGAGAGCAGACCCAGGAGGCAGGGAGGCCATCTCTGGACTCTGCAGACTGGGGCCCAAGAGGAGACTTTGGATGCAGCAGTAGGCTTCTTCCTGCTGCAGTTTATAGACCTGGGTGATTTGGGTTCCTCTGCAACAGGCAGTGTTTAAAATCAGGCGCGCAGGGGTGGTGACGGGGGGGTGGGGGGGTGGGGGGGTGGTGATGGGTGTGTGTGTGTGTGTGACACAATAATTAGCTGGTTTTTAAGTCATCTTTTCTGTGCCTCCCCATGCTGAGACTCATCTCCTGTATCTAGGCAAGAGCTCTGTGACACGGTTTCCCCCTGCTAAACATGCTTTCTCCCTCTAAGAGCCCTGTGTCCCTCCATCCTTGGGTTCAGACTCTCTTCTGGAAGCCTCCACTTTCTCAACTTCAGATTAGGGTCCCCCTTCCAAACACATACCCTTCTCACCCAAGGACTGGGATCTAGATCCCACCCCTGGGATTCCACACTGTGTGGCAAGGAGTTGAGGGTGGGCAGCAGGTAGAAGAGGTGGGTGGGTGTGTGGGCGACAAAGAAGAACTTCTCTTCCTAAAGTCTCGGCAGGACCACAGACCTCACTGGTTCTGCTCTTGTACCAGCTCACTCCTCACCACAACCCTGCTTCTTTGCTGAACTTTTTACTTTGGGGAAACTGAGGCTCAAAGAAAAAGGCTGTCCTGCAAAAGACTGGCTTGCAGCAGGAAGCCGACGATGTTCAGACTGAAGCTGCTGGGGAAACAGCTCTTTGAAATCGTAGCAGCCACCAATGCCTGGCTCTAAAATGCATCGGGCTCAGGTTGGGGACGCAGCTTGGTGGCAGAGTGCTTGGCCCAGTGAGCTAAGTCCCACTGTGATAGACCAGACAGTCGAACACAAACTCCAATTGAAGTTCGACTCTGGGGGCCTCACACCCAGCATTGTTCTGCCTTTGATAACCGGCAGACGCAAGAAAACGAACCGTTGTGACTTGTGGTCCCGTGGCCAAGCCTGAGCTGAGTCTCCCAGGGCCTGGCTCAGCTCCGGAGTGCGCGCTCCCAGATGCTCACACACAGCTAACACATACCCTCTCCGAGTTCCCCCAGTGGCTCCAGTTCAATGTTTTACAGGCCTAATGAGTGTTGACAAGTTTAATGAGTTTGTTTTAAAGAGGGGAGGGGGAACCTGGTCAAGTTGAGATTTCCGAGTCAAATGAATTAGCAGAGGCCGCCAGACTTCAGCTGACAGGCCTCAGAAGCCTCCTGAAGTAGGCAGCCTGGAGGCACAGGACCCCAGCTCCTCTCAATGGGAAGCAGGGCCCCACGCCAGACTCTGGGGGCCTCTGAGTGGCCCTGGGGTGCCTGGGTCTCACTGACACCCTTTTCTCTATCAGCCAGCCCCCTCCTTTGCAGCCTGCCCCTGTGCCCCCCTTCTGCCTGACTCTCCTCCCCCACCGAGTCCCCAATGAGAAATTTGATTCAAACCCAGTTTGGCACTTGTTTGCATATTGATTGCGTGGTAATTAAGTGGTTTCATCTGCGGAGGGGACTCGCCACCTGCATTTCTAAGCTCTGCAGTCACGGGCTGGGACCTGCCACAGCCCTCGTTTCTGATCCAAGGAGACCCACATCTGGCTACTAGAAGCGGGGGTGCATTGTTTTCCACCCAGTGTCTTTATTTCTTTTTTGGTATGCTATGGGAAGAACCAGAAAGACGGGAGCAGCCCCTAAGAAAGAACAGGGCTGAATTTACCAATAATGCCCAAATTCAAGAAAGACATAGGTGACTCTGGATTGGGAGCTAAAATCTCCACAGCACTGGAGACACCAGCTAGGCAAGCCAAGTAAGGTCAGTTCTCTTTTTGATGGACTCTTTCTAACCCCACCCCACCCACACACACAGGAGGGCGACATCAATCTTTTTGTTTTGGTTTGGTCTTGGTTTTGGTTTCTGAGACAGAGTTTCTCTGTGTGACTGCCCTGGCTGTCTTGGAACTCATTCTGTAGACCAGGCTGGCCTCGAACTCGGAGAGATCCACCTGCCTCTGCCTCCTGAGTGCTGGCTGGGATCAAAGGCATGTGCCACCATGCCCACCTAAAAAGACATCAGTCTTGAGCCCAGAGCCAGATGGGCTAGGATCAAATGCTCCTGTCTCTTTCTCTGGCTCTGTGGTCCGGGCCGAGTGACAAAATCTCTTGGCATCACTGAAACCTCTCCTTCTCAGGGCTCTGAGATGGAAGGCTGTGCCTAGCACACAGCAAGTCATCTGCCAAAGAAGGTTTGCACCCAGAAAGTCCTTCCCGCCACAAGCCAGCAGGTTCTGTCCACCTTATGCCCTGTCCCGGCTCATGTAGCTGGATCACCGGGCTCCATGTCCCAGCCCTAACCCCCACTCTCCCTGTCTTGAAAACCAGGGCAGATGACCACCTGGCCTTTCCCACATTGGCTTTTCCTTCCCACTCACAGCTCAGGATGAACTTTTCAAGTAGCCAGGGCTATTTCAGCTATCACGGGAAGGAGGGGGTAGGGATACAGGGAGGAGAAAGGCAGTGTACCAGCCTGGGTTGGTTTTGCTTCTCCCCACCTCCCCCTCAACCCCCAGGATCTTGCTAGTAGCCCAGACTGGCCATCTCCTACCTCAGCCTGACAAGTGCTGGGATTGTCAGTTTATCTTGTCTTTGTAGAACAGGGTGGGTGAAGCCCCCAGCTGGGATTCTGACACTAGGTTCCTCCCTAATACTTGATTATTTCCTGGCTGGAGGGGTGCTCCCCTTCTTCTCTAACTGCCCCCTCCCCATCTCTAGTAGAAGGCTTTACTTGTGTAAAGTGGTCTAGTCTTTGGAGGGAGAATTTCTACACAGACTACTTATGCTTCCAGCCTGGAGCTTGGAGCTGGAGCTGGAGCTGGGGGCAGGGCAGTCGGTCGGGGTCACTTGGAGTCAAGCGGGCAGACCGTGACCCACCCGCCTCACTGGACGGGGCTCTGTAGTCCCCTGACGATTCCTTCACTTCCTAGGTCTTGCCATTGTTTAGGGCTACAGCCAGCTGCGTTAATCTTTGGCGCGTTTGCAGTCCCCAGAAAGAAAGGCCCTCGTGTGACGGGGCTGGGCTGGGGGCCCAGGAATGGGCAAGAGCTGAGAGGCCAGATGAGGAGGGGGGCATGCATGTGATCACACACACGTCCGCCAGACCCCTTGAGGACAGTGGGGCCACTGCATGCTGCCAGCGCCTTTAAACTTTTTGTTGTCACTTAAATCTTCCCTGGGGAGCAGAGAAGAGGGGCCAGGCTCTGAAGCCAGCCTTGGTTTCTTGTCCCTACTCAGGCATTCACAGCTAGATGCCTTCACAAAACTGACTTGGTCCC
Organism: Peromyscus eremicus; assembly: GCF_949786415.1. Taxonomy (NCBI): domain Eukaryota; kingdom Metazoa; phylum Chordata; class Mammalia; order Rodentia; family Cricetidae; genus Peromyscus; species Peromyscus eremicus. The sequence continues at coordinate 150,989,540 of NC_081417.1, forward strand.
TCTATCCCGTTTCCTATCTATGAATGGGGCCGTGGGCAAATCTACAAGCCTACACCAGCAGAGTGGTCTCCACAAAGTCACATGAGCCACACACCTCTTTTGTTCTAGAGCTGTACAGTGGATACACCCCGACACGTGGCAACAGCAGCCACACACCTACGTGCACACAGCACTCAGCTGGCACACAGCCTAGCTATTTCACACACACACACACACACACACACACACACACACATACACACACACACCAATGACCAGAGATGTCTGCTGTGCTATATTCCTGAGACCCAAGATACAGCCCAGTGCAGGCCAGGTCTACACGGGACAGTGACAAAGGGAACAAATCCACACAAAAGAAAAAAAAAAAAAAAAAAAAAAAAAAAAAAAGGCCCTTAACAGGGATTGCTCCACCTACCCATCCAACACACTCCCGGGCCACTGGGGTTTCTTGATTTAGGATCACAGACAGCAAGTTGGCCACACTGCCCGCTGGAACTCCGTTTGAAAAGGAGGCCTGCTACTGCTCTCCATGAATCTTCCCTAAAGGATAAGCTCTTCCCAGGAGGAGACAGGGAAGCCACTCTCTAAGGACACAGGACCCTGTGAACTTCTGAAGAATGTTCCAAAATTGCATGCCTTTGGAAAAGCTGATGCCACAATAGAAAGACCTATTTGCGTTACTGGTTCTGCCTCTTTCTGGCTGTGTGACTCCAGGTGAATGAATGAACCTTTCTGAGCTAGGTTTTTTGTTTGTTTGTTTGTTTTGTTTTTTTTTTTACCAGACAACAGATAATGGGGCTGGCTGGTTGAATGAGAATGGTTGACACAGCATCGTCCTTCACGTTAGTTAAAGGCGGTCCCATTGACCGTGGATGCCCATTGAGATGGTCCTGCCCAGTGTGACCACTATGTCTCAGTTTTTGTTTTTGTTTTTTTAATCTAGAAATGGGCTGTGTGATCATTCCTACTTCCAACAAGTATTGTCTGGTGGGCCTGGAAAATTCACTCTGTAAAATACAGAGTCCGTAGCAGAATTTTTTGTTTGTTTGGTTTTCTTTTTCTTTATTTTTCTCCTCCTCCTCCTCCTCCTCCTCCTCCTCCTCCTCCTCCTCCTCCTCCTCCTCCTCTTCTCCTTGAGACAGGGTTTCTCTGTGCAACAGCCCTAGCTGTTCTGGAACTCACTCTGTAGACCAGTCTGGCCTGGAACTCACAGAGACCCACCTGCCTCTGCCTCCCTAGTGCTGGGATTAAAGGCGTGTGCCACCACTACCAGGTTGGTTTTCTTAAGACAGGCTCAGGACCTTACTGCACAGTGCAGGCTGGTCTCTAAAGCGTGAACCTCCAGCCTCAGTCTCAACAGTGCCAGCTCTGGGATTATTAGATGCTACCACCTTGCTTGGTTGGCATCTTCAGTAGATGTCTGCCTCCCTCCTGCCTTTCAGGTCTCAGGCCAAACTGCTTCTGGCCCGCAACCCTCCTCCACAAGCATCTACCAGCTCTGCACCCCCATCCCCTGCTTCCCATTCCACAGCCCCATCTCTGCCTTCTGAAAGTCTCTCCTAGTTTGTGGACCAGCTCACTGTCAGTTTCCCCAGTGGGTATGCCTGAAGTGGGGTCCTGCCCCTTCGTACCTACACTCTCAGCCCTGACCCACTCACAGTATGTATTCCCCTCATCTCTAGCCATAATAAAATGATAGCTCTTAACTCCCCCTTCTCAAGGGGAAGGAGTGGGGGAAGGGACAGCTGTGTGTGTGTGTGTGTGGGTGTTCTCTGAACACACATCACTGTGACTCCTGGGGTACGGTTCCTGGGGTGACAGCCCGGTTGGCCCAGCCTTTCTGCTGCCCAGGATTCCCCTGCTGCCTGCTGCCAGGAGGCCAGCAAGCCTTGAGGCCTTGATAGGTTTACTTGGGTGTTAATCCTGACAATCTCTTCTGGCCCAACCAGAGCGCCAGCCTCCATTCTTGTCCTGCGTCTAATTAAGCCCGTAAATACCACTTCCCCTTTCAGGCCTCGCTGCTTTTCTCAAAGGCGGGCAGGTAAAGCCCAGCCTGCTGCTTTGAAGCGGAGGAGGCCGGAAGCTGGGGCAGGTGCAGGAGGGGGAAAGGAGGGGAGGCATTTAGGTGTGTGGGGGGGGCTACTTTGAGAGGACAAACACCTGCAAATATTCTGACTTGGGTGTTTAACCTGCTAGGGACACTAAGCTCTGACAGAGCTAAGGGTACAGCTTAAACATCACAAGTACCCCAGGGGAAGAAAAAAAAAAACCAAAGAAACACAGCCCAAGGATTCTTCCCAGGGGAACAGCACACACAGACCGAATTGAAGCTTGACCTGGAGTTCACGGTCATGCACACCCCCTCCACACCGCTATGGTCACAGAGTGAACGGACATAGTCCACTTCACACCCCAATCCAGCTCCAGGTCTACAGGGAACACTCAGATACACACAGCCATAGCCACACAGAGAGACACCAGCCGGTTCTGCCTCAACTCTGAAAGGTTACCCATGGGTCTGAAGGTGAATCCTTAAACATTAATTTCTATACTTTAAACTATTTTTCAAATGAATTTCTTTTACTTTACATGCATAAGTGCTTTGCCTGATGCGTGTGTGTGTATGCCACATGTGTGTCTGGTATCTGCGGAGGTCAGAAGACAGTTTCAGGTTCCCCAAAACTGGAGTTCCAGATGTGGGTTCTTAGCTGGGGTCCTCGGCAAGAGCCGCAAGTGCTCCTAACCACTGAGCTGCTGTCTCTCCAGCCTCAGTTAAAACTTTTTATTATTTGAAACTTCATAGGGGCTGGGGATGTAGCTCGGTTAGCAGAGTGCTCACCGAGCCGGCATGAGGCCCTGGGTTCAATCACTAGTACTGCATGAGCGGTGTGGCTTGACCTTGTAATCTCAGCACTTGGGAGGTGGAGGCAGGAGGATCAGAGATTTAAGACCATCCTTGACTACATAGTAAGTTTGCAGCTAACTTTGGATACATGAGACCCTGTCTCGAAAAAAAAAGTTAATAAATTTCCAGTGGGGTTGTGGTGGCACATGCCTTTAATCCCAGCACTTGGGAGGCAGAGGCAGGTGGATCTCTGTGAGTCCAAGGCCAGCCTGATCTACAGAATGAGTTCCTGGACAGCCAGAGCTGTTACACAAAGAAACCTTGTGTCAAAAAACCAAAATAAAATAAATAAATAATACTAACAATAACAACATAATAAAATAACAATAAAAAATTTCACAAGCATGTATCACCTTTGCAGTAAATCTTTAGATGCACAAGATGGGGAATTCTATTCCTGTCTATTTCAAAGCCCCTGGTGACTGGCGCACACCTGGTTTGGGAATCCCTCATCCAGTCAGCCTCGGTGTTTGTTCCATCCTACACAGACCATCCTCCAATCTTTCCCCTCATTTTAACCAGGCTCTCCTAAAGGCCAGGTGCCTCTTCTACTGCTTCAGCTCCCTTCCTGTCTGTGTGACTTTTATCCTCACTGGCTGGGTGGAAAGTCAAGACGGAGGACAGAAGCTCAGGTTCTCCACAGCCACAGCTCAGGGAGAGCCAGGCTTGAGATGAAGACCCACTGCCTAGGAGGCCATCCCATGAACCCAGCAAGGGCTGGGATCAGCAGGACAGAGCGGAGGTCGGTATCCTGCCAGAGGAGATCCTTAACAGGGTCGAGTGGCTTGGACAGGACAAGGATCCCAGCAACTTTGGAAGAATGCTCCATTGAAGGACTTACCATAATGGTCTGGAGATGGCAGCTCTGTTCAGGTGCTCCTGACTTACTCTGTGACAATCACCAAGTCCCTTCCTCTCTCTGGGCCTCTGTTTCTTTATCTAGATACCTGTGTTTTATACTAGGCCAGTGACTCTCAAACTTGGTGGCCATCAAATGACCTGGGAAGATTGTCTCTGGGACACACATTTGTCTTGCTGGCTGAAGAAACTCCATTCTTCACATTCTGGAGAATCCTCCTCCTAGCACCTCCCTTGAGAACCGGTCTGATGTGTCCCACTGCCAGAACCCACCCCCTCCCCACCACTACCCGGAAAGCACAGGGGATGCTCTTGCCCTGGTCACACAGCAGCTAGGCGAACTTGGGAGGCAGGCACCAGTGTCTGTAAAACAGCCCTGCCTGAGACTCTCAGCCAGGAGAGAAAGTTCCCTAATCAGGGGGCTAGAAAGGGAGAGGATTCACTTGTCACCAGATAAGCATCACCACCTTATCTCTGAGGACCAATAACCACAGCCCCAGGCTCTGATTCCAAGAGAAACAGCTTCCCCTCCACCCCCTCCCGAGAAGCCTTGGAGAGCAGCCGGGCTCACCCTCCCTGGGACAAAGCCCAGCCTCCCTGGAACGCCCTCCATCAGACCAGGCAAGTCTGCCTCATACATCTTCCCCTCCAGTACACACCCGTGCAGTGTTGGGGCTGTGTGTCCGTCCAACGCAACTTGAAAATCACTGGGCTGAGCCTTGCTATGGTTCGGACAAAGAGACCTGAGGACCAGAGACTCATGAAGGGGCTCACTCTGTCTACCTCCAACTCCTGGCAGCCTGCGGCCACCTGGCCTCTGAGCTTCATTTCCCTGTTGTTTACTGAATTTTTCACAGGGTGACAAACAGACCTTTCAGAGGCCACGTTTGAGACAACTGTCTCGTCTCTGCTCTCATAAGACACTTGGGGATACTGACATCATAAGTGGTCAATAGGATGCCTGTTGGAGCCACGGTCTCCCCTGGGACTGAAGAAGGTCCAGGGCTCATGAAAGACGGGAAGGTGGTGGGCCTCAGTTGTCCAGCCCAAACAAACAGAAGAGCAGGGCTGGGTCCCTCCAGGACATCAGGGTCTAGCAGACTCAGAAGAGAGCTCTCCTCCCCACCATCCACCTCTCTGCCTCAGTTTTCCCCTCAGTGGAGGATTTAAGCATGTACCACACTCAACACAAAGAGTCTGCAGAGATGCCGGGTGGTGGTGGCACACGCCTTTGATCCCAGCACTGGGGAGGCAGAGGCAGGCAGATTCTGTGAGTTCAAGGCCAGCCTGGTCTACACAGCGAGTTCCAGGACAGCCAGGATTGTTACAAAGAGAAACCCTGTCTTGAAAAACCAAAAAAAGCCAAAACCAACCAAACAAACAAACAAAAAAGAGTCTGCAGAGATGAGAAAGGGGATTTCACTTTATGCCTCCTGAATACCCGGTCATCTGCTTGTTGGTCTTGGTCCTCTACCCATAAGCTCTGTGGCCTGTCCCTCCTCGGGCTCACTCCTGTCACTTTTTCTGAACTTTTACTGTAAAATGATGAGCTCAGGGGCCTGTCCAAGTCTGTGCCCTCCCAGCCTGAAGAGGAATCCATGGGTGGCAGTTGCTGGCTCCACACCCTGGAGCCTCCAGGGCAGGGATGACTCAGGGATTGAGCTGCCTCCTCCTCCCTCCCTCCATCAGCGGCAGAATGGTCCCCCCCCCCACATCTCCCCGCATCTCTGCTCTCCACTCCCATCTGCATTTCTCCCAGCTTCTGGGTCACAGCGTCAACCTCCACACCTTCCACACCATTCTCTGCTCAGTCCATCATTCTCCAGCTGAAATCCCTCCATGGCTCCCCACTGCCCTTGGAATAAGCCCTAAGTTGAAGTCTTGAGCTCAGCTTTGGAGGAGCCTACAAGCCAGGTCCCTGGAGGAGCACCTCGCCAGCATTGTCCACCGTGACAAGCTTAGTTTCTCGGGAGGGGATGAATGGCTGGAGAGCAGCAGGCCTGCACATCACAGCCCAGCCATGCCGGGGTCACATGTACCCTGTCTCAAGGGGTCCCTGGGGTAGGGCAAAGATACAATGGGCAGCAGTCTGAGCGGGTTAGGGGGTAAGAGCCCGGGAAAACGGGGAATCCTGTCACCCAACTTTCCCTGCCTCTTTCATACCTATCTGGAGGGATTTCTACCATTTTTGGTCCCTGGCCTTTGGCCTCACCCTCTCCACCCAGCTTCCCAGCCTCTACCGACCAAGGGATGGAGCTACCAAGGTCTTTGCATTCATCTAACAGCGTTTGTTGGACTTAGGAAGTGGCTCTTTCTCCTTTGGTCCTCTGTGGATGGGCAGCTCCCCCAGAGTCTATCGTGTTTCCTGGCTCAGGTTTGTACACCGGAAGGATGTGACCTCTGTACACGTCCTGCCTCCACCCCACTCACCATTGGATGATGGCTGTAGACTCACAGCCCACATGCCAGGGTCATAAGGGAGGGTCTCTGCTTCTTAAAGGAATCCTTGAAGGATGAAGGATGCTGGGGAAGCTGGGGGTGATATTTACCTGGCCTGCGGTTTGCTCTGGGTTTGTACGGTGTCATCTTTCCCTCTTCCCAGCATCCTGAGACCTACGCCCACCTGCCACTTGCCAAAAGTACTTGGATTTAATCCCAGCACTTGGGAGGCAGAGACAGGCAGATCTCTAAGTTTGAGATCAGCCTAGTCTACAGAGCTAGTTCCTGGACAGCCAGGGCTGTACGGAGAAACTCTGTCTTAAAAAAGTAAAAGTACACGGAGTCTCAGAAAAATCTCACTGAATTACCAGGATCTTCTTCCTCCCTGAACCCTTCCCCAGTCTCAACCACCTCCTCTTCAGCCACTGAGTGGTAGCCTCCTCTAACAGTTAGGAAGCCGCTGCTCAGGTGACTTCTGGATGCATCAGCTTCCTGGACTCACAATGGAGGGACATTCCAGAGGCAGAGCAGCGGGGACCATCACCACCTCCCTCCTCACCCAGCAAGCCGAGGTCTAGAGTGGTGGGGTTCACTGTCCTAGGCCCTCGGTGGGCAGCCTGGGCAGTCAACCTGAAGCAGCTCAGCAACCAATCCCTGTACCGGGGGCTGGCTGCTCCCCTGTTGGGGTTTTGTAGGCCTGCCCCCGCCCCTCGAGGCCCTGCGTGTGTGTGACTCTTGACTTCATCCACTAAGTCAATAGACCGGCTCAGGGGCCGCTCCCCCCTCGCTTCCCCCTCGCACCCCCCCCCCACCGTTTTCTTCTCGGGATAATGGGGGCTCTTTGTGGCCTAATCAGCCTCCTGAGGGGCCAGGAGGCCGGGAGCTCTTCCCCTGCAGCCACCGGTGGAAATGAAAGCGAGATTAGGCCCCGGCCTGGCCCACACCACAGCAAAGCGCCACCAGGCATTCCCTGCTTCAAAGCCCCTCGGGAGTTTGGTTACTTTATTTCTAAAGTTGTTTGTATTTCTAAAGTGGCCATTGAGGCGAGAGCAGGCCGAGACTGAGGGGAGGAGGAGCCAGGGCCTCTCTCCAGCTTGGGACTCCCCGCCAGGCTCCAGGGAGCTTTCCAACTGCCCGCCCAGTCTTTTCTCCTGTCGGGAGAATCTCTCCACCATGTAGATCAGATGGGGAAACTGAGACCAAGGCTGGTTGGGAAGTCACTGCTGTTGGAAGGCTCCCTGCTAGGGGGGTGGACTTTGGGATCTGAACCCACCAAACAGCAGAGAGGGAAATACCATCTGTAGCCTGGCTAGAGGCACTCACTCTCTGGTGGGACCTCAGTGTAGCCTCAACTGGTTATGGAAGGGAATGTCCAAACTGGAGCACACCGAGAGTCTCCCACTTTTCAATAAAGTTCCTGGGCCTCTTTTCTTAGGGTCCTCTTGGAATCCCACTAACAAAGGCATGAAATGCAGGGGTTCTGCAGTAATTCACTCTTACTCCACCTCTGACAAAAGAGGGGTGGGCATTTGGACTTCTGTTCATTTTCGGACAGCAGGAGGAAGATGAGAGAAAGGGCATTGGCCTCCAGGTCAGGGAGGCCCAAAGCTGAAGCCCAAGGTGCCTTCCAGCTGCAGCCCCCACCCCATCCATTGGAATTTATTGTTTTCCACAGGATTTGGGGGCCCTGGAAAGGCCAAATCCAGGAAGTCCTGTCCAAGAAGGAAATTACAAGGATAGGGGCGGAGTCAGGATGGGGGCGGGGTCAGGAGCTTAATGTGGAGGGGAAGGAAGGGCTCAGTATACCACTCCCTTGGTTCTGCGATCACAAGAGAAAGCGGGAGATAGGGAAGCTTCTGGAAGCTTCCATTAGCAAGTAGAGGTCCAAAAACTTTCCCTAAGACTCCCCCAATCCCTAGGCACCCCAAAACTCTCCTAGGAGGTGACCCCAGCTTTGATTTTCATGTCTACACAGGTCATATAAACTCGTTAGACTTTAAGACAAGCTTCCTGAGATCCAGGAAGCTTGAATCCAGACACCCCTCCTCCCTGTCTCCACACCACACTCCTCAAACACCTCCACACCCACACAGAACACCTCTGGAAGGCTGGGCTCCACTTTCTCCAGTCACCGAAAGACCTGCTGTCTGAAATTAAACCCACATCCGGAGGCGTGGCTGATCACCTGTCAGCCCTGCTGAGGCTTTGGGCCTTGGAGGGGAACCCCCAGAAAGACACAGCCCACTCGCTGGGGCTTCCCCCAAAAAGGACCCCAGAAAAGTCCAGGTTAGAGTTTTCTAAGCTACTTCTCATTCCCACCCCCTTTTCTGTCCTGCCGGGACCTCTTTGATCTCGGCTCTTTTGGCCCCACAGACAAAGAGTTCAGTGAAGGCCAGAGGCTCTCCTCTCCCTCCACTGCTGCCTTGAATCCTCAGTGCAGGAAAGCTAGGCAGCGGATGCCTGCGACTGCAAAGGTCAGCTTGGGGGCTGCTTGCTACACTCAGTGGCAGCCCCAAGCACACCCCGCTGTGTGCTCCCAGGCAGACTGGAACATATTTGCACACCATACACACACACACACACACACACACACACACACACACACACACACTTCACTCCCAGAGACCCAGGTGAACACAGACACACACGGTGGAAGAGGTCTGTTTATTGGGGCTTATTGTCTGTTCCCACTACCAGGATCAGAAGGCAGGGGACCTGATATCTGGAGTATAAATTAGGCGGTTGACACTGTGTGCAGTACCTCGAATACACTTAACAAAAGTTCTAAAGAACAAATGACGAGACTCATATACATTTACTCCTCGGGAAGATTTTTCTCTCCTTCCTTTTCTTTTCTTTTCCCTTTAGTGACAGGGGGCGAAAGGGAACATCACATATGCACCTATCTGTGCAGGGACCAGTGAAATGGCTCAGCCAGTAAAGGTGTGTGCCTTCAAGCCTGGTTACCTGTGTCTGATCCCTCTCGGGGCCCACATGATGAAAAGAGAGGACCGACTCCTGCAAGTTGTCCTCCACAGTGCACACTCAATCCCAAACAATAAACAAATAAAAGAAAATTTGTAATGTCTGGGAAAAGGTCCTTCCAGTCGTGAAGCTGAGAGGTGGCCTCTGTTTTGGAGTCGCCGGTCCTTTGACTGTTTTGGAGAGAGAGAGAGAGAGAGAGAGAGAGAGAGAGAGACAGAGACAGAGACAGAGACAGAGACAGAGACAGAGAGAGATCTATTCTGGGAAGCTGGGGCTCTTTAGAGAATATGAAGCTATCAAAAAAAAAGGTAGCTGTGGGGTTCTGAGCAAGGTGTGAGCTCAGGAAGCAGAGGCGCATCTTTACACAGTATTTAAAATTCTGCCCCTATGGACTCCAGTGAAGGGTTGGGCTTTTGTTGGTTGGTTTTGTTTAGCTTTTACCTGACTCTCAAATGGCTTCCGGAATCCCATCCAAAGGATGGGAACCTTTGTGTAAATCCCTGTCCATGGAAAACCGAGGCGCAGAGAGACTCATCGACGCGTCCCAAATTGCAAGGCCAATGTGCTGGAGACTGGGGACTGATGCATTCTGCCCTTCCCTGCTCCTCCAGCATCTCCCACCCGGAGCTGCTGGGGCCGGGAGCACAGGCCGGTGGAGAGCCGCGAACACCCAGCTGCGGATAAGCAGTGGGTGCAACAGGACCCGGGGCAGCACTTAGCCTTCATCGCGCCCTAGGGTGCAGTCTTCCAGCCCCCCGCCCCTCAACCCCATCCCTCTGACTCCGAGACCAAAACCTGGAGCTGATGACTTGCGCGCTGTCACCGCGAACTTTGCAGTGGGACGGCTAAGCGGGAAGACGAGAGCGGGGCTCACGGCTGGGGGCGTGGGGGGTTGAGGGGGAATCGCGCACCGCTGAGCCGCTGGCCGAGGCCCAGCGCTGTGTCGCAGCGCGCCGCCCGGGTCCCCGCCCCACCAGCTCGGCGCGCTTGCCTCTAATTAAGCGGCTGGATCCCGGGAAGCCGCCGGGCCGCGCGGTAATACGATGAGCTGCTTTTGTACTAATGTCACCCAACGCCGAGGATCAAAAGCGCTGCGACCCGCCGGCCGGCCCCGCTAGCTCTGCAGCCCGCCGCTCGCAGACCCGGTCTGCCTCTCGGCTACTGCATCCCTTTGTCCTTCCAGCTGCTGTCCTGAACCCCCCCCCCCCCCCCACACACACACACCCTTGGAGCTGCTTAGCAGTCCCCACACTCCACTCCCAGTCGTCTCTCCTGCGTGGCTCTCCACGGTCGCGCCCTTTCTGCAGACTCTCTCCGACTTTCTCATTCCTCTCGTCTAGGGTTCCGGGTCCCCACCGTTCCATCCCACCGCTGCAGGGCTCTCCACTCGGACTCAGGCCTCGCGTACTTCCAGGGCCTGGCAACCGGAGCCACCCGGCTGACCCTAGACCTCGGACGCGCTAGGCCAATTCACGGCTGCAGTGGACTTCCAGAGACCTGCGGCGGCGGCCTCCCGCTCCCTGGAAATCTGCCCGAGCTCAACCTAGCTGTCTCACTAAAGGACCAAACACACGCTCCGGGGGCACTTCGAAACCAGATTTGGGGCGCACACAATTTTCCCGCACCCCTCCCGAGGCTGCTGGGATCATCTGAGGCTTTCTCTTTCCTCCTGGGCTTAAGTTGTTGACCCCGCCTTCACATCTCTCTCCCCACACCCGTTCATTTGGCCCCCACCTCCCCTTTGCCCTCGACCCCTTCTCTTCCTCCTGCAGGCCCCTCCCCTCCCCACTCCCTCCCCTCAGCTCTTTCCCCCTTCGCAACCCGGTCTCGCCTCTCCCCAGCCCCACTTTGTTTGAAGTTATGGAGAGATCTAGCTACTGCTGGTGCAGCTTCCCCCTTAGGTCGCCCGTTCTGCCTTGATTAGATTTGGGAAGGCGAGTTTCCTCCCTCCCCCGGCCTGACCCCAGTGGGGCCAGTCCCAACAGAGCGGGTCAGAAAGTGCTGACCCCATTTCCACCTCCTCCCCATGTTCAGCAGGAGTTAGGGGTAAGGAAAAAGAGAAGGAGGGCCCAGAGTAACAGAAACTTAGGGGGGCATCTCAGTCTTCCAATCACTTTGGGTCCCCAACTGGGTTTCCTAATTACCCCATTAGTGGAGTGGGAGGAGATGTGGCTATTTTTCAGGAATTCCCGGAATGCACCCCCCCCCCTTGGTCAGGCCTTCATGGCCCCAGAGAGAACCTTCCCTTTGGGGTTTCAAAGCAGGAGCCCCTCCTCGCAGTCCAATTGTTCTCAGCCTGTTAGTTTGCGGGTTTACATCCTAAGATGCCCTCACCTGGGGCTGAGGGCCAAGGCTGCCTTAACTTTGTTGATGGCCAAGGACTTACGGCAAATCGCAACTTTATAAAGACTGTCATTTCCTCGGTCCTCTCTGTGCTTTATGTAATATCAATATGCAATTTAACGTGTAACAATTGTTTTTCAGAAAGAGGCTCCTAAATAAAAATCAAAGTCCCAATAGTCACCTCACTGCCTTGTGGCCTCGCTATATGTGCTTAAAAACCCTTCCATGTAAATTCCACTCAAAAATTTGGAAAGCTGTGAAAGGGGAGGGTGGCGGGTGGGGGAGGTTAATCCGGGTTTAACGCTCTTGCGCTGCAGACTCAGGACCAGGGTTGGCCCGATTGCCTTATCGCCTCCCAACATTTGAGACGCCCATATTTTACCCAGCCAAATAGCTTGGAGAGCTGCACAGACGGCTGCCGTGGTCGCGCCTCAGGAAAATGTGTTATTAATATCTAAATAACTTCCCAATACTGTCTGGTAAATCTCCCTTCACCGTTCCAAATGATGAATTCGTTTGAAGTCTTCCCCCAGTCTCATCTTTTCAATGTGTGCGTGCGTGCGTGTGTGTGTGTGTGTGTGTGTGTGTGTGTGTGTGTGTGTCTCTTCTCTCTTCTTCTTAGGCAGGCTTATTTCAAACTGGTAAATATCTAATTCCTTTAACTGCCGCTCTGTGCACACGAATCTTTTAGGTACAAACGCCTTGAAATGGCCGCTGCGCGGCGGGTGCGTGCCCGGAGGTGAACACAGAACCCGCGCGTCCTCGCAGCGGGGAACCCCACTTGCTAGACTCCAACAACTTCTGTCGGCCAGGGCTTCTTCCTTGAACGTGCCCCCCCCCCCATCTCCCGCGCCCAGCCCCTGCACACCCCCTCCCTCCCCAGCATTCCCAGTATCCCCGAGGCATCCCCAGCAACCAGGCCCAACGGCCGGTTGTGGCCCTGTGAGGTTCGCGCTCTCGGCACTCGCTGGTTCTCTTGTTTATAAAGTTTGTTTTCTGAATGTCTTCTATTAGATTACGCTCCTTCGTCGCCCCTCCCCAATCTTATCTCCTTCTGTCTCTTCTCTCCTGGCCCGTCACACTAGATTTAGGCACCCGTTTATCTGGAGCGCAGTTTGCAGACTTTATTTACCGCGGGATGCGAGGCTGCGAGCGTGCGAGCGTGCGAGCGCGTGTTCGCCTTTGTAACAGTTATCGCCTCATTGTAGTGCCGTTTAGTCTCAGCTCCCTCCTCCTCACTCTTGTCTTGGGTTCAGGGGGATGGGGGGGTCTTGTCAGCGCAGTGTGGGCTCACCCCCTCGATAGGAGCTCCCACCACCACGGGACCTTCCCGCGTCCCATCCCCCATCGGACCGTGGGGCCTTCAGGGCCCCCTCCCACGCTTGCTCTGTTCCCTCCACATCCGTAGCGGAGCGCTGCCTAAAGCCGAGGAATTGCCTGACACCCCCTATCTTCCTCGAAGCCCCCATTATGCGAAGCTGATCCTCCTCTGAACAGACTCAAATCCCGCCTGGACTGTGTTTGATTAGATTGCCAACCCGGGGTAATCCTTTGATTTGGTGGAGTGTCAATTACCTTTCTCTAAACACACATTTACAGAGGAGGGAAGTTGTAGGTTTAAATCAATGCAGATCGCCCCCTGATAAATGGGCCGACTAGGTCCCCTCTCCGCCCAGCCCTCTTCTCCAAGGCCCCTCCCAGGCCCCTTCTCACCTATCCCCCCCCCCAACAGCGACCCTTCCAGGTGTGAAGTCTCCCGAAAAAATAGAAGAAGAAAAAAGAAAAAAAGAAAAGAAAAAGTGTGGGCCGCGAGGAGCCCTGCCCCCCCTTCCCTATTCATTCGCTCCCCCGGAGCCTAATTAAATTTGGCAGGTCCTTGTACACACAATCAAAACAGCTTCCTCCGGTGCGGCAAACGACCGAAAACCGCATTAGCAGCCATCGCCGCTGCCAAATTAAATTGTTTCCCACCTCCTTTTACAAGTGTCTAAACCCGACACTTCGGGCTCTCCCCTCCTCTCCATCCTTCCCTGTCGTATCCCACTCCACACCTGTAAGTTTGCCTTTCTTCAGATAAATTAAGGGGAAAATGCAAAGAAAACAAACCTAAGGCCTGAGCGGTAGCTCTGTGGGAGAACGTTTGCCTGGCTGGTGCAAGACTCTGTCTGGTTCAGTCCTCACCACCGGGAAAAAAATGAAGTCCTGGTCCCCACATCCCCCTCGGCTCCCTAGCCTTCCCCGCGTTTCACACTCCAGGACTCTTCCCCCATTGGACCCTGACACCCATAGGTATCCCGGTGACACAGGAAAACAACTTCTCATCCCCCGGTAACTTTGGGGTGTTTTATGTTAACTATAACCCCACTGGGCCTTGTACCCTCCAGAGCAATTCTATGTCTGATGTGCTCATCTACGGCTTCCGCTGGAGCCCTGTCAGATGCCTGAAGGGTGGGCCGCAAGTATTACAGCTATTGTTAATTGACTATCCCTCCACCTTGTCTCTCTCCGTGACTACAACCCTTATCAATTTCTTGGGGGCAATCTTCTTCCTCTACCTTCTCTGCTCAGATCTCTAGCAGGCCGGCTCCGAGGAACTACCCATGCCCTGACTCTTGGGGAGAGGGATGAAGAGGACAGGGTCCAAGCCATCAAGGGTGCAAATTGTCTCCTTCCTTCCCCAGGTAAGCTGAGCGAGGCGCAGCCCCTATCGGCAGCAGTCCTGAGAATTCTCACAAGCAACAATCCTAATAACTCAGTCTTAACTAGGATAAGAGGGAAAGAGGGGGAAAAAAAAGCCCACAGTCTCATGAATATCAGCCCAAGGGAAGCAGGAGTGAGCCGTTCAGAGATGAAAGTGCGCAGAAATAAAAGCTCAATTTAATCTGCTTTAAAACCCTTCAACTTAACGTTTGTGCTTCCAACTCTGAGAGTGAAGACTGATTGCGGATAAATAGTTTCTTACCATGCCTGGAAGCTATTACACCCCTCTCCAACACAGCTTCCTATTCAGCAGCCTCAGTTTTCATTACCAGCTCTAATAAGTCTTAACGTTATTAAATGCCAAGCGGACGATAGGAAGAAACGGACTCAGGGAGGGATCTCTCTTTAGCGCTTAAAGAGGAGCCCTCTTAAACCCCTCTTTGGTGGCTCCCCGCCACGAGAGGGGCAACCCTGGGAGAAAGCATTTGTCAAAAAGCAAGAAGCCAAAACAAAGTTGTGAGTGTGTACCCCTCCTCCTGCTCTGCCCACGGTGGGGAGGGGGTTGGGCATCTGGGTCCTCTCCCGGACTCCTACAACCCGAGGCAGGCTGGAAGGTCTTTAACTCAGCTGGGAAACCGATGTCTTAAGGGTCTAAGAGAGAGATGAGCGGTCCCCACATGCCTGCCAGCCAACCGGCCAGGGTTCACACCGGACACCAGATCTGTCCAGGATGAAAACAGTCTCTCAACTGATCCACCACAGCCTCTCCACAGTCCACCACAGCCTCTCCACAGTCGCCTCTGATTGAGCTGCAGACTCTGCCTGCTAAGATCCGAGGCATTCCTGACCTGATCCAAAGGCGTGTAGGTAGGCAGACAGTCACCTGGAGGATGCCAGCATTCACGCAGCCATCCAGAGCCCCTGAGTGCCACTCATACCCCACGGCATCACAAACCCTGGGGATCTGTCAGGACATCAGCCCCCTGCAAGTCACTTCATTCTTACAGTCAACACTGGTGTTCTCAGCTGTCCCCATCTGGAAGGTCCAGTCTGGTTTCTAAACCCCTGGGGGCGCGCGAAGTGTCCTGAAGTGTCCTGGGTCTCTGTCAGGGAAACCCTCTCTCCAGTGAAGCCGCTGGCTCACCGGGTTTTGTGAGGCCCATGAATTCTCTAAGTCGGAGGGATTCCTCAAGACACAAGCCTTTTTCTTTCTTTTCCTTTTCTCGGAGGCCACTGACTTCTGCATTTCATCCCACACTGAACTAGACACATCCTCCTTCATACACACATGCCAGCTATCTACAAACAAACTCAAACATCCCAACTGCTTCCTGGGGGTAACTCCTAGGTGGTGTTTGGTGTGTAGCATGTACCTTGGGAAGATTATTCGGATTCAGGGTCCACCAGTAGTATCACCAATTTTTTTTTTTTTTTTTTTGGTTTTTCGAGACAGGGTTTCTCTGTGTAGCTTTGCGCCTTTCCTGGAACTCGCTTTGGAGACCAGGCTGGCCTCGAACTCACAGAGATCCGCCTGGCTCTGCCGGTACCACCGATTTTTAAAAAAGAAAAAAAAAGTCCAATTCGTCTTTCTGATAAACTGAGATAAACCCTGGGTCCCCAGGAAGGAGTCCCAGGGCTCTGGGCAGAATGGCCAAGCCTGTGGCTACTTGGCCGTGCAGAGGCTGCCTCCCGAAGCAGACCCTAGGCCCCTCTGGCAGGCCGGGCACAGCAGGGCACCAGGCACTGCTCTCAGCCTTTCTTCCCCGGTCCTTTTGTCCCTGGAGTGCAGTAGCTCCTCTAGGGGCCCCGAGAGTGTCAGCAGCCTGCCCTTCTCTTGCAAGAGGCTGCCCTAAGAAGGGGCTGCCTCCTCCCAATCCTCCCCACTTGGACTGAGCTACTGGGGGCTGGTGGGGGCTGGGCCTCCGTCTCTGGGAGTTGTCTTTAGAAGTGGGCTTTTGTCTGTGAAGTTCATCTTCAAGGTTGGGAGGCACTCCTGAGAACCAGAGAGAGACCGAGACAGGCGGTGGAGGGAAGGGAATCTGCAGAAACCTCCAGAAGAATTTTTGGGCAACAAGCGATCCTTAGTAAACGTCCTCCACTTTCCCCAAAGACACTTGGCTTTCGAATTCATTCTGCCTCCCTGGCATGTGTGTTTCAGGCGCCCTCCCCAGACGACCCCCCGCCCCCCCGCCCCGCGCCGCCCGGTTTAGTCTTTGTGGCTCCGAAGTCTTCCATCCCCATTTCTACTCACCCACCCTTTGGCCCCACGTTCACAAAGACAAGAAAACTTCTACGGAAGGGGTGACGAGGAAAGACTTCCCCATCCAGAAACAGAAACACAGCAGGGTTCTCCAAGGCGGGGTACAGGCGCTTGGAAGATAAACTTCGGCATTAGCAGCTCCCAAGAGAAAGCTGAGCTAGGGAGACGACGCAGAAAAGCCTAGCTAAGGTTGGGCAGCGGGTGTGGGGCGCCTGACTCTCTCTGAATCCACCGACCCTTGGCATCTGGGAACTTGGCCTCCAGCCCCCCGCCACAACAGTGCTTGCCAAGAGGAAAGCACTCGAGTGCCCCCGTTCCTCCCTAGCCATGCGGGGCTGAGAGGCGGCCCGCGTGGCCCGAGCTAATTTTTATTGATTTCAGCGGTCAGTCAGCTGTCAGGCGGGGTTTCAAGGGACCGTTTAGAAAGCGTGTGCGGGTCTGGTTAACAAATTCATTTAGGGAGCCCCGGGCGGGCTCCTCCTTCCTCGCCCTCCTCCCTGTACACCCCCCCCCCCCCGGCCCCGGCAAGCTTGCCCAAGTTTTCTATAAATAATTGATCGACGCCAAAACGCCAGCTCCCGAGGATGCACAGGCTATGGGCCGGTGCGCGCGCGGCGGGGGGTGGGGGGGTGACAGCTGAGGCGCACGACTGTGCTACCCCGCAGCCGCGATCCCCTGGACTGGCTTGGTGGGGAGAGATAGACCGGCGCACCATAAAGCCTTCAAAACCCCGGCCGCCTGCAGCCTGCGACTTTTTCCCAGCTGTGGCCGAGGTTAATCCGCAGGAGATTCCCTCACCGCCAGCATGGGAAAACGTGGTCTCCGGCGGCGTCGCAGGCCGCGGCAGGTTCTTACCTTTGTCGCCCAGGATGCCGTCAATGCTGTGTTTGGCTTTCTTCTCGCCATCGTCCTCTTTCTTGTCCCCGTCTTCATCGTCCTCTTTCTTCCCGAATTTGATTCTGAGCACTCGGCTAATCGAACTCACTAAACCTCAGAAATTAAAGGCAAAAGAGAGAGTATAAGTTATTGGGGCAGAGGACCAGGAGGCAAAGGTCAGAGACACCCATTCTCAGCTCCCTCGCACCCAGGCATTTTAGGCTTGCTCCAGTAGCGGCTTAGGTTTCCGGAGGAACCTAGGTCACTCCTGGGGCGTGCACGTCCAGGTCCAGGTAAGCCCACAGAGCACCCACCTAGTGCTTCTCAGTACACACCCTTGTACCCTCATCAGGGGCCTGACCCTACCTCATGCTCTGAATACACTCACAGCATGCCCACCGCTCGAGTGCGACCCAGAAAACCCCTGCCCTTGCTGCAGCTACGCAGGTGTGTCCTGGCCCTGCATGCTTGCACACAATTACACAGTCAGAAACAAATTGAGTAGCTTTCCTCCTCCTCACAGCATCGTCTGAGATCTGAGCTTCAAAATAGAGGTGCTAATGGGTGTGAGTGTGTGTGCCAAGGACATCAACCTCCCTGAGGCAGGTGTCTCTTCTCCAGATCACTTTCCCCGAAGTTCAAGAGAACCCCACCTTCAAGGTTAACTTCTCTTCAATTCCTCTAGGCATCCCCATCTCCCTTCCGCTCTCCTTTCTTCCCATTTTCCTTCCTTCTTTGGACGTCTCCTTTCCCAACTTCCTGTTTTCCTCTTCCTTCAAGCCCCCCTGCTTTCGCTTCACTTCCACGCTGAACTATTTTCCTCCCAGGTGCCACCCACCCATCCCCTTCCTCTGTCCACCCTCCAGCCCTGAACTCCGAGTCTCCAGCCAGACTCCCTGGCAGCTCTGCCGTCCTCGGCTCAGCTACCTTCTCACCTGAGGGCACCGTGCTGCGGTCACAGTGGCCGTCCTTCAGCAGCCGGTCCCGGATCTCCCAGCTGAACATTCCGGGATTTTCTCTCTTGTACTCCTCAATCTTTTTCTCCACATCCGGAGTCGCCACCTGCTTCAGAAGTGGAGGTGGGGTAGCAGGAATGGAGAGATGGGGTGGGGGAGGGAAATAGTTTTAGTATCAACCTCCCAGAAGCTCCCAGCCAGGCCTGCTGCTCCTGTGGTCATGCCCTTCCTCCTGAGACGGACTTCAGGTTTTTCAAAGAAACCATTCCTGGTTCCGAGGATGGCATCGGTGGGGGCAGGGATAAGTAATAAAATGAAATAAAATCTAACTCATAACCCTGTGGTTCCCCCCTCACCACCTCAGGCAGCACCTCAGGCAGATTTCCTCTGGCTAGGGTGGAGGTATGGTGTTGGGGCAGATGTGGGGAAATTCCGGTGAGGGATTATCGGCTTCACAGTCTTGGACAATCTAAAGCCCAGCTAAGGAATCCTTCAAATTTTCAAATACTGGGGCAGTATCTGAGCAATAAGGAGGAGCTCCTACAGTCTTTTCCATGGGAAGCTTCCAGACACCGAGGGCTGCTGGGTGACAGGAGCTAGTGAGAGGTGACAACCAAGGTCCCCACACCAGGGAAAGCCTGCTGCCAGCCTCAGAGGCAAAGACACTCACTCTGGGCTTGCTACCACCGATGGCCCCGGGCCGGATGGACCCGGTCTCCTGATACCGGCACAGAATCTTGGAGACGCAGCCATGGGAGACACGGAGCTGACGGGAGATGACGCAGGGCCGGATGCCGTGATGGGCCATTTCCACTATCTTGTGACGGATGTGGTTCGGCAGGGGTCGCCCGTTGATGAAGACCCCACCAAGCTGATTGACCCGGCCTTGGCCAAGAGGGGTGGACACTGGAGGAGAGGGGGAAGATGATGAGTGAGAATAACACAGGAAAGCGTTAGTGTGTGAGAGGGGGAGCCGAGACCCAAGACTCCCAACAGCTCCTAGATCTTCCCCAAGCACTGGGAGGCTCCTACAGGGAGAAAGAGAAGGGCCCTGGCTTCAGAGTCTTGGCGTGTTTGTCCCCAAAGTCACTCTCCACTGCGGGAAATGAAGATACACCTTTGGTGATGTGGATTTCTGAAGGGACCGAGAGTGGAGTCTGGCAGATACTAGAGAGCCTAGTAACAGTGGCAAATGGTTCTGAGGCCATAGCCTGAGGTCACAGGCCTGTTGCCTCTGGAAGAGGCTGACAGTCAGTGGGATGTAGCCCACCAGGCCAGTTCCACAACCCTGGCAGTCAGGACTCCACTATCAGTAGGCCTCCTGACTCCCAACATTCACAGCTCTGGCTTAAGCAGCCAGGGTTGTGCCCCCATAAGTCTTCACAGCTTAAGGATTGGTGACATAAAGCTGTCCTGGACTACTTCCGGGAGCCCAGGCCATCCCTTGACGGATTCCCTTTGCTTCCAAACACCCTCAAAGTTCTCATTTCGTTTGGGGACAAATTGGGGGCACATGCCACAGTTACCACAAGCTCCAAAATACCCTCACTTGGTCTCAGAAATGCAGTAACTGTCCCAGAAGTCTTTGCTGCAGTGAAGATGGGCCACTGTGTGTGTGTGTGTGTGTGTGTGTGTGTGTGTGTGTGTGTGTACCGGGAAGATAGGCGTACCTGATGTGTTCTGGGGAGGGGAGAACTCAGGCAGGCCTTAATGCAAAGTCTACACAATTTTCTCACAGAAGGTTGGGGGGACACCCGGTGCACTAATCCGGTCTCGATACCCCCAATTTGGGTACTCGCTGCTGCAGAGATCTGGAAGATTACAACGATTTCACAGCGGCCCAAGCGGAGAAAGCAGATAGAATAATTGGAAAGGAGGAGGCTAGAAAAGGCTCAGGCTGCTGAGCTGTTCCTACCGCCCCCTCCTTACTTTCCTGCTCCCCCCACCAATTTCTCTTTGTAAAAGTAGGTATCTGAAGCCACCCTCGGATTTAATCAGAAATCGTGCGTCGCCAAGCCAGAGTCACTCGGTCTCCGTGGCGGGATACGCCATTAGCGCTGGAGAGCTCTCGAACGCCCAACTTTATATTCAAGAGCCACTTTAGCGACCGGCACTCGGCTCTCCTCAGTATTCTGCGTCATGTTGGGCAAATATTGTCCTAATCCTTCGCGCGTCCTCAGCCGCCTGTTTTGCTTGCATTCGTTCCAGGAGAGGGCTCTGGCAAATCCCCGGCTGCCGCGCTCTCCCGCCTGCGTGGCCGCTCGCGCACACTTGATCACGCAGCCCCGCTCTCTTCGCCTCTGTCTAATTCGGGGACCCGGCGGCTTCTCGCTGCCTGAGGGGGGTCTCCCTCCCCAGATCGCAGGCTGCCAGACAGACCCTTCTCACCTTCTCTCCCCAGCCTCCCGCACCCGCAAGAGAGGCCCGCATAATAGCAAGAGGAGCGACTAAAAAATAAAATAAAATTGGCACGCCATTTCTAACCGCTGCCGTGACACCCCGGGCTGCCTGACCCGAGGAAGCCTGATGACCCTTCCGTGACTGGCTGAAAGCCTTCCATCAGTTTAAATAGAAAAGGGAGGAGGGGGGCGCAAAGGGGCCCTTTCTCCTCCCCGGGCCCGTCACCGCCTGCTGGTCCCTTCTACTCCCTCGAGTGGCTGAAGAATTTGGCTGAATGTTTCATCACCACGACAGTCCCCTCCTTGTATTGGACATTGCTGTACCCTCTCTCTGTCTCGAGTTTCTCTTCCGGGACATTTGCAGACTTTAGAAAGAGCGAGGGAAAAGTTGTGTTTTGGGTTTTTGTTTTTGTTTTTGCGGGGAAATACGGTACTATGTATTATTTCCAATTAGCTTGTTTCCGGGCCCAAAAGACAAGCCGGTTAGTAAGTTGCTTTGGAGGAAGCGGACAGTTTGGTAGGGTAGGAATAGAGTATCGCTTGTAGGTATTTCGAAATAAAAGGGTTTAGGACCCCATCCCGAGGCTGAGGGACAGATTCAAAACGAGGGAAGAAAGCTGGCGGCACTGCGCAGAGACTCCGCAAAGTGTCAGAAAATAGTGGGCCAAACTGGAATTTATCGGGACGCGAAACGGACCAGCTTCAAACTCCCCGGGGAGTCGCACCCTGCGGGGAAAGGCTTGCCGCCCGTGACCCGCGAAGCCCGTGCCGCGGGTCAGCGGCGCCCACGGAGAAACCGACAAGTGTTGGCTCCAGAAACTTCCCGGGTCGCACGCGAAGACTGGGACCCAGCAGAGCCAGGAAGACCCACCGCCCGCTCCCCGGTTGGTGCACCCCCGAGGCCTTCGGGGTACCCGGTGAAGGCCTCCTGCGCGCTCTTACCTTCCAAGGGGAAGCCGGTGCGCGGGTAGTTCTGCCCCGGGCCGGGTCTCATCATCCTGGGAACCGCGCCGGGCAGCGCCGCCATTCCTGCGCACGCCGGAGACGAATCCAGAGTCGGCTGGAGAAACCTTTCAGCGTCTCTTCCTTTCACCCCTGCTGCGATCCTCCTCTCCTCTCCTCTTCTCCCCCCGCCCCCCCAGCCTCTTCCCCCTCCCTTCTGCACCCCCCCCCCGGCTGCAGACGCGCCCCTTCCAGAAGCTGTGCAGGGGGGGTGAGGTGGGGGCGGAGGTGTGGGGGAGAGGTGGCGACCAGGAAGTTCAAACAAACAAACACTCCAACCCCAAGTCCGCCTCCACCCGCCAGGCCCGGCCAGAAGTTGAGCCGAGTGACACTGGCAGCCACGGGCCCTGCAGGCCGGGCTCCCGGTCCCCAGCTGCGCCTTGCGGGCCACTCGCTCCCGCGCGCCCAGCCGAAGTTCCTGAGCCGAGAGGCTACGGAGTGGATTTCTTTGGGTCTTTATTTATATATTTATTCTCTGGCTCGGGCTCCCTCCTCCCCTGGATCCCTCCTCTCCACGCCTCTTTCTGCTCGCCCTCACACCCTGTCCCCGGGAGGACTGGAGCGGGGACGCGCGTCTGCTCGGGTTTCTGGTTGGAGGGGAGGCGACCCGAGTGACAGGGCTGGGGGTGAGAAGAGGAAAAGCGAGGGGGCGCGAGCGATCAGCTGGGTAAGTTGTGCAAAAGTGCTCAACCGTAGGGGAGGGGAGGGAGCAGGCGACAGCCAGAGAGATCTGATAGGTTCGGACTTTTCTTTTATTCATGAGGAGGGAAGGGGGCCAGTTCGGGAGGGAGAGGGGACTGCTAACGAAAAGAAGTCACCAACGAATATTTTTTCTCTTCCTTTCTAATCTCCAACTCGACTTCGTTTCTCTCTCTCTCTCTCTCTCTCTCTCTCTCTCTCTCTCTCTCTCTCTCTCTCTGCAGGGGGTGGCAGGGGAGGGAGATAATTTGAACCTCTGGTGAAATTAGAGGGAGCAGAGTCCAGGGATGGGGTGGGCTGGGGGTGCCCAGAGAGAGGGCGGGGACAACTTCTTACAAGTGAGATCCGGAGATGAACGGATGGTCTCGTGCTCCCCGGCGGCGGCCCGGGTTCTCCCGACTGCTCTTAGCAGTCTTCCTGCTGTGTAGGAAAGCCGGCCTGCGGCTGGGCGCTTCTCTGCCCTCTGTCGTGGTCTCTGGCCTCTGGGACTAGAGTCCTCCTCTTCTCTTATTAACTCACCAGCTCTGCACTTTCCTTGGCAACGACTCCTTCCCTGGGGGAACATACTGGGGTGATGTCGGGGGAAGGACTTTTACTTCTCTGGTACGACGTCAGGCTTTACTCCTCCGGTCTCACCTAGCAGCTCGGAGAAGCCCAGCAGGACATACCTAGCCCGAGGTGGTAAACCTGGGTCTGACAAACCCTGGGGAACATCCTCCCTCTCTTTCCAGCTCCTCCTTCTCTGGCTCACAGGCCACCACCTAGGACCCCTCACTAGTGAACTGCGTGGTGTCCGGAAACTACAGGGGCAAGGCCGTAGATCTGGGGGGCAGGTGGGAGATGAGCCGGAGATGGCTGGCTGGGCAGAGCTTGGTACCAACTCAGCTCCTCCACTGGTGGGCTGGCGGGGTTGTGGTGGTGCCCCAATTAGATGGTCCAGAGTGTGTGTGTGTGGGTTTGGTCAGAGGTTCCACAATTCTCTGCTCTCTGAAGCCGGAGTAACCAGGTCTCAGCCTCAGGACATAGATTCCTAGGGGTGAAACGCCCTCCCAGCAGGGTAGGACGCCACTTCTACAGACCTTTTGTGTCTTCCCACCCCCTAACACTCCAGGCAAAGGCCTCGCTGGCCCAGCTCTGGAGGTAAAATACAATAAAACAGATCCATCCCCAAACTTGCCCCCCCGCCCGCCCGCCCTCTCCTTGTGGCGGAGGGGGCATTGGCCTGGGGGTGCTCTCTGCGGCTGGCCCTAGTGTGTCCTTCCTCACCTGTGACCTTTGCCCCTCTCAGCATGCTACTGACCTTTTCTCCAACCGTGGGGGAAGCGCCAGACTTTTTTTTCTTGGGGGGGGGGGACTTTCCGGGGATTGGAGCCCTGTGGAAAAGCTTGTTAAATACATGCTTGCCGCACTGAATGGGGAGAGGGAAGAGGCCATTTGGTTTCCGACTGTTGCCTGAGACACAGGCGCCCTCACCAGCCAGGTGGAGAGACAGATTTTGGCCTGTAGTTTTGTGCAGGGAAAAAGGCAACCTACTGGGAACGTTAGCCTGCCTTGACTCCTGATATTCATTTTGATATAAACATGTCTATGTCCATATATCTCTCTATAAACATACAGCACACACATTTGATGTGTTCTCATTCAGTTGCCCATCTGTCTGTCCATCCACCCATCCCCTGGCATGGCAGGTTTTTAGGTACCCTCCTATGTATGGTGGCATGGTCCCAGTGTACTCATGGGTGAGCCTGAGTGGCTTTCAATGGCATATTTGGGTTTTTACGTGCTGTTGGGGTCTGTGTAGATCTGTCTTGGGTCAGTCTAGGTAAATTGAATGTGGGTTCCTCAATAGAGGTGTTACGTTGTAGATTCCATGTGTGTTTAAGCATAGCTCTAAGCAAAGTCTGGAAGGAGTAGCAGTCTACATTAGCTCCCCTGGGGGAGGGGGCTGCCACCTGGGCTTTCAGGCCCAGTCTCTCTGTTATAAACCCTGCAACCAGGTGGAGTGGGACAGACGCCCAGTTGCTGGGATCCTCAGACCTGTGGTTGGGGGCCACCTTGCCCTTGAGGTGATCTTCCACTCTCTACCCTCCTGGGAGGAAGACACAGAGGCAGAGGCGCACTACCCAGGCCCTGCGCTGGCCACACTGCCTTCCTGCAGCTGGGGATCCCTGGAGCCCAGGCAGGGCGGGCACCAGGGGGGAGGAAGCGGGGTTGTCTGTCAGAATGAGCGTGGCCGTTCTTGCCTGTTGGAGACCAATTTCACAAATGATTTTTGCAACAATTAAGAAGTGTGGCGGGATGAAATGGCGATTTCACATCCAGCAGGGGAAAGGGGGGTTCACCTGGGGATGGGTGGCTGCAGCTGGGGTGGGGGAGAAGCTCTCTTACTCGATGGGTCCCCCTGGCTAGCCCCTTGTCCAGTGCACCCCCTCCCAAGTCATCAATCAACTCCCCAGACCTCCAGAGCCTCTGCGGCTTGCTCCCCGGACGCCTGCCCCAGCTGTGTGCTGCAGCCTGCACTTGCTCAGCTCTCTTCAGCCCTCCACCCCACCCTCCCTCTCTCCGCCTCAGTTCCCGGCACACTTTTTCTGTCCCAGCCTCCCTTTGCACCCCACCATCTGTCTCCTCTCTCCTTTCGTCTGCTTTGTGCTTAGGGTCCATCTTGCGTTCTCTCTCTCTCTTTCCTCCTTGCCTTTCTGACTCCTCCCCAGTGGGTTTCCTCTACCCGACTTTGTGGTCTGGTCCTCCCACCTCCCATCTCCATGGTTTCCAGAAGTATGACCGGCCTCCACTGCTCTGTGGGCTGGAACTCAGACCAGGATCCTTTGGTCCAGATGGGGCTGGACCTTGGGGAAGAGACTCTCCCCCACGCTTTCCTCCCCTTCCCCCCTCCCGTCCTCCCCCTTCCTCTTTTCCTTCTAACTCTCCTTTCTCCTCCCCCTCCCTTCCTCTTCCCGTTCCTCCCTTCCTCTCTTTCCCCTCCTCTCCCCTCTTCTTCCTTTCTCTTCTCTCCTATTCTTTCTTCTTCCCTCCTTTTCTCTTCCTGTTCCTCATCTTGCTCCTCTCCTCCCTCTTCTCTCCTTCATCTTTTCTCTTCCCTTCTTCTGTATGGTCTAACGGTGCAGGTCACGCTCTTCATCCCCCTGGGAACCACTTCTGTTCCAGTGCTGTTCCCACTTGGGCAGGTGTCTTCTGGAATCTCTGCACATAACCCCCCCCCTACACACACACACCTCTCCTCTCCTCTCCTCTCCTCTCCTCTCCTCTCCTCTCCTCTCCTCTCCTCTCCTCTCCTCTCCTCTCCTCTCCCTCCCTCCCTCCCTCCCTCCCTCCCTCCCTCTCTCAAAGGGCTACAGCAACACCAACAGTCTTCCTTTCAAGTTTTTAGTGGAACCCTCCAAACTGCATTAAGCAGGGGGAGAAAGAAATGGAGCCAGTACGGACTGTTCAGAAGAGCTGGGAGACCTTGGCCCTGGCTGCTCAGATCTACATAGGACAAACAGGAAGTGTGAGACTTCAGATGACACCCCCACCCCCAGTGTCCACTGCTGCTCCCCTAGCTCTAGGGAGTAGAGGCTGTTTATTTCACCTCAGATGCAGAGAGCAGTTTTGGAAAGTGATCACCCAGTGCATCTTTCTTTACAGGGTGCTAAAGACGCTGAAAAATGAGGCTTTTGGTTTGGGGTCTTTGACATTTCCTAAGGCTCCTGACACCTCTGCTGGGATGGGAGAGGCCAGAGCCACCAGCTGGAATGCTGCGGTTGGATGAGACAGGAGGGTGGATGTGGGGAAGGAGACAGGCATGGCGTAGCCTGGAAAAAAGGGCCCTGAGGCTCCAGAGTCTTCCAGGTGGGACCCCGGAGACCTCCCTGCTGGAAGAGGCTCTTTGGGGACACAGCCACACCTTCTCTTTTAGGGAGCGTGCTCTTTGGGGGCGACACTGAAGTGCCCGCCCACGCAGGAGTGGGAAAGAGAAGGAAGCCCAGTTGTTTTCATATCTCACATTTTAATTTCCCCCAGAAAAATAAAATCAATTTGCATAGAGATTGCCGTTCTCAAGGCAGAACTACATGCTGAGAGCCAGGAGCCTGGGGGTGGGGTCTGGAGGCTCCTCCACTAGCTTCCCTTTTTCTCCCCCTCCTCCTCTTCCCCTCCAGCCTGCCCCTCCCCTTCTCCTGCTTCTCACCTTTCTCCCTCTCCGCTCTTCTCCCTCTCCTGCTCTAGGTCTCTTCTCTCTCTTCTTTTCCCTCCTCACTCCCCCATTTTTCCTTTCCCTCTCTCTCCTCACCATTCTTTTCTACTTCTTCATCTTCTGCCTTCTTCTCAGGCTGGTCCTGGGAGCCTGCACTTCTGAAGTTTCTAGAAATAAAAGGCAGGGCAGATGAAGCTGGGGGGGGGGGGAGTGGCCCAGGAGTGCCTCCTGCTGTCCTTGACTGGGAAGGCTACTGGTTTCCTTTTCCTCCTCCTTGGCTGATGCACCCCTCCGCCCTCTGCTTCCTACCGGCCTCTAGAGATCTGGCCACGGCTGCCTTTGCGGGCCAGTCACTAGCTTGCCAGGAGTAGAAGAGTGGGTGCCCCCATCCAGTTGAGTGGGTTGGGGGTGACTGTGTGTATGGGAATGTGCATGCTCACTGTGTGTGGCTGGGAGCATGTGTGTGCACACACGTACAAGAGCCCAGAGAGCAGAGCCTGGGTTGGTGCACACGTGCCTCCTCTGGGCTTCCTGCAGTCTAAACAAAAGACCAAGTGTCAGATGGCATGGGGCTGCTGGCTCTGGCCCCTTTAGATCCGTCCTCCAAGTTCAATTTGCACCAAGTCTGGGCGGTAATGGGCTGTAGACCTTGACCTTGCACAATTACCTTATCACTGCCGAGCATCTATGGCACCCGCAAAGTATTTTCATTAAACAAACCGGCAGCTTGGGACTGTGTGCCGGTCCAGGGAAGCCCCTAAGCCCGGGAATACTTTCCTTCAGCACCCCAGGCTTTTTAGGGGCCCCAGGAAGGATGAGAATGGGGACAGAAGTATCAAACACTACCTGTTCTCCACCTCAGATTGGCCAGTTGCCAAGAGGAAGCTGATGGAATTGGGCTCCCTAGGCCCCTGGGGCTCCTGCTTCTTCCTGCTCCCAAAGTAGTTCACTGGAGAGGGAGGTGTCTTCCTCCACTCCTGTGGGCTGGAGCAAAGGTCTTGGAATCTCCTGGAAGCTCCACCAGTGAGAGGGCATTGTACCATGTACTGCTGTCTCCCAACTGCCCTTGTTGATGCTCAGTGTATTCTCACTGGGTGAATGAATGAATGAGTGAATGAATGATTTTCACATAAGCAGGCTGTCTAGGCTCAAGGAAAAGCTGAAGGACCTCGGCTCAAATCTTGCGGACTCAGTGATTTGCTTCGAGCCTTTGAACTTTCTTGTGTCCTCTGTGACCAGATGGAACACCAGGAGGGTATGTGGTCATCTATGCATGGTGAACCCCAGACACAGCCTGCAAGCCCTGAGTTTGGTAGCTCGATTGGGTGAAAACACAGAGCCTGGTGCCCTGTGTATAGTTGGCACTCAATGCATGCTGGCTCCTGCTTGCTCTTTTTCTTGGCAGTGGGCGGCTTGGGTCCATCTGTACCCCTGTGCTTGGGCTGAGCACATGAAGTATAGAGCAAATGATGCTCAACTGGTAGTGGAGCTGAATGATTGTGAGTTGCCCTGGACCTTTGGGATATGCATCCTCTGCTTTGGGTATGTAGAGCAAGCATGTGACCCCTGAGCTGCCCTGTGTCGGGGGAGAGGATATCAAAACTTGATCTACAATGAAGAAGTAGGCTAAGTTCCGACTCAAGGTAGTAGGAAAGGATTTTAACTTAAACTTCCCCAATCCCCAAACCCGTGGCCTCAGTTTCCCCTTGATGTTGATACCCAATATCAGGCTCGGAGTGGACACTCCAAAGAGTGAGTGAATGAATAAATGAATGAAGTTGAAGCATCTGACGATAACAGGATTTTATACCCTAGAGGCAAGGTGGGGGTGGGGAAATTGAAGACCAAGAATTAGAGCTAGGAGGAAGCCTGGGGATGGACGACCTTGTCCAAGGCGTTTGTAGTTTCTGGAGCTCCAGCTTCCAGGGATACCAGAAGGGCTTCGGCTTGACTAGCAGGTGTACAGCAGAGGAGGGAGGCGGCCATCATGGGCCTTTGGGGCTGCTGGTGCCTGGCCTTCATTGGAATGTGTGAGTGGAAGGGATGCATGGCTTATTTGTCTGGGTGAATTAGAAGCACAATTCCGGTCTCCCAGAGGGAGCCGTTGGTTCATATTTATACATTTGGTCTTACAGGTGTAAAATAGGGTTCCTTTATGCCTATATCATAATTTTTCATTTGAATTTCAAGGCTTTATTCCCTTCCTTGGATTCAAGCCTTCCTCCTGAACTCGATTCTCTCCATAACCATTAATTCCTTCATCACAGAAATGAATTCTATCTAATTTTCTATAGTGGCAGTTAGAGCAGATCAAAAAGTGCCCCGGCAGAGGCTCCTTCCACCACGGTGGCTGTCGGCTCCCGCACCCCACCCCCACCAAGGCTGAGGTTCGGAAACCAGGGCCTGAAAGACTGAAAATGGACTTCTCTCTCACCCTAGACTCTGCCGGCTTGTGGGGGCCACAGCTGTGCATGTTGGAGAAAGTGGTCCTCGCCTTCAGAAAGGCCTATTTTACATTAAAAAAGGCAGGCAGTGGGCAACAGTAACCTCACACTGGAGATGAAGAGACGAAGGCCCAGAGATGTGAAGTGAATTCCACGGAGTCACACAGCTTAGATGCTCGAGCATCTGGACTTAATTCTTTTTATTTTTAATAGCTCCCAGGGCTAGAGATGACTCAGCAGTTAAGAATGTGTGCTGCTTTTCCTTGCAAAGGGCCTGTGTTTGGTTCCCAACACAATTGGGCAGCTCATCTATAACTCCAGCTCTAGAGATATGATGCCCTCTTCTGGCCTCTGTAGATATTTCACTCATGTGGCAGATACACCAACATGCACACATACACATGAAGAAAAATTAAAATTTTTTTGTGTGTGTGTGTGATTGTGGGCATGTATTTGTAGTGTTCACATATACACATATATGTATATTGTCTACATGTGTGTGCATGCTAATAATTATGCATTGGTGCATGCACATGAGCACATGTATTTGTTTATAAGTATGCATGCTGTATGCATGTATGTATGGCAGGATGACATGTGTGCATTAGTGTGAGTTCCTTGAGGTCCTAGACCTTGAATGCAATGGATGTCTGTTAAATAAATGGGTGAGTGTGACTCTCTGTGTGTATGTATGTGTGTGTGTGTGTGTGTGTGTGTGTGTGTATGTGTTGCCCTCAGAGGCCAGAACAGGGCATTCCATCTCCTAGACTTGTTGTTATAGATGGTTGTGAATGGCCCGTTGTGGGTGCTGGGAACTGAACTTGGGTCCTTTGAAAGAGCAGCCAGTGCTCTTAACACAGCTGAGTCATCTCTCCAGCCCTCTTCACATTCATCCCTTAACAGTTCTCACTTCCATACTGTGTGGTGTGAAGACCGCCCACCCCTTAACAGTTCTCACTTCCATACTGTGTGGTATGAAGACCGCCCACCCCTTAACAGTTCTCACTTCCATACTGTGTGGTGTGAAGACCGCCCACCCCTTAACAGTTCTCACTTCCATACTGTGTGGTGTGAAGACCACCTACCCCTTAACAGTTCTCACTTTCATACTGTGTGGTGTGAAGGGGACTCTCATCTCAGATGGTGCTGGCTCCACAGAGTGGTTCTCTGGTGCCTTAAAATGATTAGCTAAGCATTAAGCATGGAGAAAGGCTTGTGAATGGAGCAGACCTGTTAAGTGTGACCTTGGCTTCATGTCTTGGGAGGGTTCCCCAAAGGAAGTCACTCAACTTTCCTCTCTCCTAAAGAACAAACACAGTAGCCTCAGCATGTGGAAGCCTCGGGCTAGGCAGAGCAAGGCAGCTCCAAGTTAGGCCCGCTCCACACACCTGCCCTCAATGGGAGTACCACTTTCTGTCTTGCAGTCCAAGTAGTTCCCACATTCCAGCCACAGCAGACCCAGCTGGCTGGCATCAACTATTGTCACCAGGGGGCTGGAGTCATCCCTCTTTGGGGGTCACTGGGGCGTGATGACCTGTGACCTGTGACCCCAGCCAGCAGGGGTAGGAGCCCAGTGGGTTGGGGGTCATATTGGAATTCTGGAAGGACCTGACCAGCCACTTTCCAACTAGGACTTTTTATTATGTAGCAAATCAAAGAAACTGCCCCAGGCTGCAAGCTGGAGAGAGCCCAGGGCTGGTGGGATGGGAGGGTACAGGCTGACAGACAAGGGGCCCCTTGACTGGTGACCAAGTGGATCTCAGAGGAACAGAGTAACATGTGAGGAAGGAAACCCCGTGAAAATAAGACAGAGATAATGCGGGGCCAGGGAGCTGGTTCAGTAAGAGTGCTTACTATGCAAGTGTGAGGCCCTGAGTTCGAATCCCCAGCACTCATGTAGAAAAGTGTGTGTGTGTGTGTGTGTGTGTGTGTATGTGTGTGTAACTCAGAATTAGAGGACAGAGACAGGCAGATCCCTGGGTCAAGGCAATAAGGCAGAAAGCAATGAAGAAAGACATGGTACCCTCTTCATAGATGCTTATGGGTGCATGCTCATATGCATGTCACACACACACACACACACACACACACACACACACACACACACACACGTAAAATAAAATAAAACAAAAACAAAGAAAATGCCAAGCCAGAGAAGATACGTTTAGAGTCTCTGCTTTAGAGGGCTGATATCTTTGCTATATAAAGAGCTTTTGTAAATCAATAAAAACGATAAACAAGTTCTGGGCCAAGGATACAGACAGGCAGTTTATGAAAGACATACCTGAGGGCTTCATGGGTGTAAAAAATTGTCAGTCTCACCCAATACCCAAGGAAAGGGAAGTGAGAGGAACGAGACGCCACCCTCGCCCATCAAAGTGGCAGCCGTGAAGGGGTGATGGTATCGGGGCTAAGGCCCTGGAAACTTTTAGTAAATTGATACCAGCTTGCTGAGGAGCAGTTTGGAAAGTCTGAGAAGCTGTAGCAGTGTTTAGCGCCTTCCTTGGCATATCGTTCGTGGTATCTGGGGTTTGTCACGCATGTGTGCCGAGACATAAAAACATCCCGATATTCCCACAATGGGGACGAGGGATAGGACCCAAACTCATAATGATAGGATACCGACAGATACAGCAGGAAACATTCATCTCATGGAATGTTCTAGAAGCATTGGGCAGACCTGAAAGAAGATGCACAGTTGTGCTACATGTGTTTCTTCCTCTCCATCTTCGCTGCCGTTTACATGGATTAGCCTTCCTCACAGCTTGTGAGGTACTAACAGCATTTCAGTTCTGCTGGAGAAGAAGCGGGGCGTGGCATCCTCTCCTTCAGCCCATCCCCTATCCTCTTCTTCATCCTCTTCTTCCTCCTAACCTCAGCACTGCAAAATAGCAAAACAAAGCCAAGGACAACCCAGTCTAACCCTGGTGTGTGAAAACCACTCTGACGGCGTCTGCCTTTCTTTCCAGCACCCAAGTAAATGAAGGCAGTCACCAGAGGTGTCCCCACCCCACCTGTGACCCTACGCCCTCTCCCGTTTCTCTCCTCTGAGGAGGCAAGAGGCCCTGTTGTGGTCTGCCCCTCTCACCAGCAAAGGTAACAAGCAGAGACACTCTCGATCATTGCTGCAGCATGCCCACTGGGGCTGGAACTCCCCAAGACCACCATGTCTGCATGACTCTGTGCATGTGTGTGTTCCTGAGAACACACAAGGGGCAGTGCACATGTGTGTGCACAAATGTGGAGGCCAGAGGTTGATGTCAGGTGTCTTCCTTGATCATGCCTCATCCCATTTTGGGAGGACAGGGTCTCCCTCTGAACTTGGGGCTCACTAACTGGGCTAGATTGGCCAGCTTGTGAACCCCAAAAGATCCTCCTGTCTCCATGTCTCTGCTCCTGGAGTTTCAGGTGTGTGCTGATACTCCTGGCTTTTCACATGAGTTGTGGGGATCTGAACTCAGGTCCCCATGCTTTCAGAGAAGGCACTTTATGGACTAAACTATCTCCCAGTGCCTGCTTGATTTTTGAGTCCCAAGTCCAAAGCAATGCACCCTTCTGCTCCAGGTGAAGAAAGACCTGGTCTTTCTTTCCATCTGAACCATCTATGTAGTATTCAGGACATTGCCGATGAACCTTGAAGACCCACCCCTACCCCACCCCAACAGACCAGCAGCCTCTCAGTGTCTCCTGGGAGCCTGTGGGAAACGAAGCTTCTCAGACCCCACCCCTGTCCCCAACAGACCCCACTCCACCCCAACAGACCCCACCCCAACAGACCCCACCCCAACAGACCCCACCCAACAGGCCCCACCCCAACAGATCCCACTCCCAACAGGCCCCACCCCAACAGACCCCACCCTTACTCCAACATACCCCACTCCACTCTAACAGACCCCACCCCAACAGACCCCACTCACTCCAACAGACCCCAACCCCAAGAGACCCCACCCTTACTCCAATGGACCCTATTCCACCCTAATAGACCCCACTCCATCCCTTCAGACCCCACCCCAACAGACTCCACCGCCAACAGACTCCACCCCAACAAACCCCACTCACTCCAACAGACCCCACCCCTAACCCCAACAGACCCCAACCCTACCCCCAACAGACCCCACCTTCACCTCAACAGACTCCACCCTACCCCAATAGACCCCACCCCACCCCATCCCTTACCCCCAACAGACCCCCCACCCTCAACAGTCACCCCAACCCCCAACAGACCCCACCCCCAACAGACCTCCACCCCCACCAGATCCCACTCACCCCAATAGACTTGCTGAGTCAGAGCTCTGAAGAGTGGAGAGGCTGGCGGAGGCAGCAATCTGCTTCCCTAAGCCTTCTGAAAGATTCCAAGGCACATAACTAGTGAGTCACTGAGGGACTAGTACACACAGAATTTGGGGTGTCTGAGGAGGACGTGGGCTTTTCCCATCTTCTCGAATACTCCCAGAGTGGCTGGCTCTGCTAAACTCATTTCTGAAATTGGGAAGCCAGGCTCTGGTAAATGAGTTAGTGTCTCCGCCAGCCCTCTGTCTCAGCAGAGAGAGACAGCTGATTAATGGGAACAACTCCCCAAAGATCTCTCCACATACATTAAGCCAAGGAGTCTTGGAGAACTCTCTGTGGTGCTGGTGTCTGCAGAAGTTCCCTCCACAGCTCTCCTCTGGGAAGGGAGCATTATCTGTTTCTTTGTGACTTAGACATTGTCCTCAATTCTTTGTAAATGTTTGTTAGTATTGATTTTTATTTTATGTGTATGAGTGTTTTGCCTGTGTGTATGTGAGTGCATCAAGTGTGTTCCTGATGTCCTTGGAGGCCAGAAGAGGGCATTGGATCCCCAGGATCTAGGGTTACAGACACTTGTGAGTTACAGATGGTTGTGAGCTGCCATGGGGTGCTGGGAATTGAACTCAGGTCCTCTGCAAGAACAGATAGGTTCTTAACCACTGAGCCATCTCTCCACCCATTGTCCTCCTCTTCCTCCTCCTCCTTCTTCATAAATGTATGTTGAAGTGTGAGTGTGTATGTACATGACTCATGTGTTGTGGTCAGAGGACAATCTCTGGTGTGTACTCTAGACTGGCAAGTCCTGGGGCCTCTGAGGATTGTCTGTCCCACCATAGGCATGCTGGGATTACAGCAGATGCACTGCCACACCTAGTTTTGAGGGGCTCTAGGATCTGAACTCAGGTCCTCATACAAGTGTATTATCCACTGAGCCATATCCCCAGCCCATGTCTTCAATCCTACGCCTCTCTCCCTACACTAGGCTCTGGAGTCTAGCTAACATAAATTACCACAATAATCTTGTGCTTTCCCCCTTCCTTCCTTCCTTCCTTCCTTCCTTCCTTCCTTCCTTCCTTCCTTCCTTCCTTCTCCTCCCACCCCTACCTCTCTTTTTTTTGACAGGGTCTAACTGTATAGCTGGAATTCACCATGTAGACCAGCTGACCTTGAACTCACAGAGATCTGACTGTCTCTGTCTCCTGAGATCTAGGATTAAAGGCATGCACCACCACTGCCCCACAGTAGGTTACTTTTTTTTTTTTTTTTTTTTTTTTTTTTGGTTTTTCGAGACAGGGTTTCTCTGTGTAGCTTTGCGCCTGTCCTGGAACTCACTTGGTAGTCCAGGCTGGCCTCGAACTCACAGAGATCCGCCTGGCTCTGCCTCCCGAGTGCTGGGATTAAAGGCGTGCGCCACCACCGCCCGGCTTTAAATTCTTTTTTTTTTTTTTTTTTTTTTTTTTTTGGTTTTTCGAGACAGGGTTTCTCTGTATAGCTTTGTGCCTTTCCTGGAACTCACTTGGTAGCCCAGGCTGGCCTCGAACTCACAGAGATCCGCCTGGCTCTGCCTCCCGAGTGCTGGGATTAAAGGCGTGCGCCACCACCGCCCGGCTACTTTTTTTTAAAGATTTATTTATTTATTATGTATACAGTGTTCTGTCTGCATGCATGTCTGCAGGAAGAGGGCACCAGATCTCATTACAGATGGTTGTGAGCCACCACGTGGTTGCTGGGAATTGAACTCAAGACATCCAGAAGAACAGCCAGTGCTCTTAACCTCTGAGCCATCTCTCCAGCCCAGTAGGTTGCCCTGGTTTCCTTGTCCCTTGACTTAATTACAGAGTCAGGGGGTCCTGATCTTGAATCCATGAATTGAAATCTGGAACTTCTATTGGGCTTTGCATATCCAGAGCAGTACTGTTGATTGTGAGAGATGGAAGCTGAGCTTTGTGTGCACACTGAGTCCATGTGTGAGTAACTGATTAGTGTGTGTGTGAGTGTGTGTGTGTGTGCGCGAGAGAGAATGTGTGCAAGTTTGACTGTACATGTTTGTGTGTCTGATAGTGTGTGCTCTGCTGTGTGAGAGAGTGGGAGTGTTCGTGTGAGTATGAGTGAGCATGTCTGAGAGTTCGTGTAAGTGGGTGAATGTGTGAGCATGTTTGAGTGGATGTGTGTGGTGTGTTCCCCAGAGCTGTTCTGGTCTTTTCTGGGTTGCACTTCTTGACTCTTCTGTGCAGAGAGCAGCCACAGGATTGGGAGGCCTAAACTACCTGTAACTGCCCCACCCCCACCCCCTTCCTGCTGTGAGAATTCCCACTGTGGATGCTGCTGCAAGACACTTGCAAGCTGAGGGCCCTTTCTTCTTTCTTTTCCTTTTCCTTTTTTTTTTTCCTTTTTCTTCTTTCAAGACAGGATTTCTCTGTGTAACAGCCCTGGCCATCCTGGAACTTGCTTTGTAGACCAGGCTGGCCTCGAACTGAGAGCCCTTTCTAAGGGAAGCTGTTCTTTGATATCCCCTGGAGTTTTCTTGGGGAGAAAAAGGTTCAGGGGGGGGGCTGGAGAGATGGCTCAGTGGTTAAGAGCACTGACTGCTCTTCCAGAGGGCCTAGGTTTATTTCCCAGCACCCACATGGTAGCTCACAACTGTCTGTAACTTCAGTTCCAGAGGACCTAACACCCATGGCAAAACATGTACATATACACAAAAGAAAAATAAACGGAAAAAAAATGTTTTGGATTTAAAAAGCAATACTGGGTGGGAAAGATGGCTCAGCAGTTAAGAGCACTAGCTGCTCTTTCAGAGGCCCTGGGTTCTGTTCACAGCATCTACATAGCTATTCACAACCATCTCGAGTTCTAGGGGAGCCAAGGCCCTCTTCTGGACTCCTCAGGCACTGCACACATATGGTGCACATATATACAGTCAGAACACCTATGTAGATGAAAAAAGAATCCTTGAGAGAAAAACAGATTCATTCTTTGCAGTAAGGAGAATGAAGGAAAAGTATCTGAAGGCTGAGGATGCACCTGTGTGTGTGTGTGTGTGTGTGTGTGTGTGTGTGTGTGTGTTTGTGTGTGTGTGTATGCACGTGTGCTCTCACAGCATGCAGGAGGCTCTGGGTTCAACCCCATGAACTGGGCATGGTGGAGCATGACTGTAATCCCAGCATTCCAAAGGTGGAGGCATGAGGAGCAAGAGCTCAAAAGGCATACTTGTTTCTACAAAGAGTTCAAGGCCAGCTTGGGCTACATCTCTAAAGTAAGTAATTAAACAATCACACACAAAAGGGCTGGGCATGTGGTTGAATGCTTACTTAGTATCTACCAGGCTCTAGATCCGTTCTCGGTGATGAGTAAGCAAGACAGGGCCAGGAGTCAGCGAAGGCCAGCTCCTTTTCATCCTCCCATCTCTGCCATGTTGGAATCCCATCTATATCACAAATCCACCAGAGCAGAGAAGTGTGAGAAGCCAGAGCATGGAGCTGGGAGGATGGACTGGGGTCCTGGGGCTGCCTGGGACGCCGGTCAAAGGGATATTTTGTCTACATAAGAGTGTGCAGCTGGTTCAAAGCTTGGATTTTTGTTTTCTTTTCCCTCGCTTGGACTGGCCACTTTAACTTCATGAAGAAGCAATTTGAGATTGACTGGGGAAAAATAATATTTTCACTCAAGACCAGGGATCCAAATTGGCCAGTTAATAGGAGAGGGGCAGGGCTATCTTTGAAGGAGCTGGCCCTCGGGCAATCGGAGCCAAAGTCAGTTTTGGTCTCAATCCAAGCGAGGGAGAAAATGACGAAACAGGGGGACCCAGAGCTGCTCTTCCGGGGAGGAGTACTTAACAGGTGTGCTGGCTCACTGTTTGCCCCGGGGGTGGGGGGTGGGCTGGGCCACCCAAGTCTCAGCTGGGAGCAGTGAACACAGCTGCTGTGTCCACTCCACAGAATGCTGAAGCTCTGGATCACACTGTTTGCAAAAGTAAAATAAATCCAAAGGACAAGAAGAAATAGCTTCATGTAGATCTGAGTAGGAACGCCGGCAGTCAAATCACAGGTGTCCATTCTGTTTTATTTTCTTCAGCTAGACGGACTTAGAAAGGTAAAGGTTATTCCCTCTGCCCCTCGCCATGCTCTCCTTCCCACACACAAGATCTCATGTTCTTTTTTAAAATTTTTATTTTATATGCATTGCTGTTTTGCCAGCATGTATATCTGTGTGAAGGTGTCTGATTTCCTGGAACTGGAGTTACAGACAATTTTGAGCTGTCATGTGGTGCTGGGAACTGAACCAGGGTCCTCTGGAAGAACAGCCAGTGCTCTTAACCTCTGAGCCATCTCCTCAGCCATAGTCGCTGATCTGGAACTTGCTATGTAGGAGAGTGACCTTGACTTCCTCCTGAGTGCTAAGATCACATGCACATTACACCCAGCTGTTTGTCTATTTATTTATGTGTTTATTTTATGGTGAAACAGACATACTATAACCCTTGTTAAAGCCATCTCTAACTGCTGGGGAAAGCTGAGGCAGGAGGATCCAGAGCTTAAGGCCAGCCTAGGCTACAGAGTATCCAATGATCTAATGAGGACAACTCAAGCCCAGTCTAGGCTACAAAGTATCGAAAGATCTGATGAGGACGGCAAACTTTACCAGGCGCAGCCATTACTTCCTGTCTCAGGAGATCCATCGGTCTGGGTTTCCTACGCGTAAAGTTGCAGTGTGGATCCGTGGAAACCCGACTTCTTCCATTCATCACACATTTCAGGCTCACCCTGTTGATCCCTGCACCTCTTTTCATGGCTGAATAATATTCCCGAGTGCAGATATCTGCTTCTGCCCCTTTGAGTTTGGTGGCGCACTGGGCAGCTGGTCAAGGGCACAGGAGGGGACAGTGTGGGGATAACTGGCTGGGAATGAGTAGATACGATCCAGTGTTAGTCCCCTGGGGTCTTCGCCTGTGGAGAATTAATGCAGCTTGCTTTTGGATGAGGTGATCTAGTTTGGTCATCCATGCTGGCTGGGGATGCTGCATTTTCTCATCAGTTAAAGGAAATTATGCCATGCTTTCAGGGGTCATCATGCAGATGAACTGGCCACTTCAGATCATATGTGAATCACTGTCACTGCCCAAGTGTGTGACGCTGATTATCCTGGTCTCGGAGGTTCCCTTCAATTCTCCAGCAAGTCTCAGCTCGTTACTCACTGAACACCTGGAACTGCCTCAGTTTCCCCACCTGCTTGCTTTATATGGCTTTAAAAATGATGAAACAATTCACAAGAGAAACTGTCCGTCAGGTTAGGGGGTGGCTCAGTTGGGGAGATGGATCAGTTGGTAATGCGCTTGCCACACAAGGACCTGAGTTCTGTCCTCAGAACCCATCTGAATGGTGTCTGTGGTGGCATATGTCCCTAATCCCAGTGCTGGAGAGGAGGAGCCGGGAGGATTTGGGGGACAACTGAATCAGCAAGTCCAGGTTCACATGCACACACCATGTGGAACTACATACATGTGCAAGAAAAAGAAAAGTCCTGAAGACCTGTTGAGAGGAGGAAAGGAGAGAACAAGTGAACACGAGAATTGGATGAGAAAGAGTTAAAGTTAGAAGCCTAGGTCTGGGGGCTGGAGAGATGGTTCAGTGGTTAAGGGCACTGACTGCTCTCCTGAAGGACCCAGGTTCAAATCCCAGCACCCACATGGCAGTTAACAACTGTCTGTAACTCCAAGATCTGACACTCTCACACAGAAACCTAGGTCTGGACAGATGACTTACTAGTTAAGAGCACTTGCTGCTCTTGCGGAGGACTCAGGTTCAATGCCCAGCACCTACATGGCGGCCCACGATTATCTATGACTCCAGTCCAGAGGATCTGATGCTGTCTCTGGCCTCCTCAGGCACAAGGCGTGCAGTTAAAACACTCATACACATAAAATAATGAGATAAAGTTGTGCCCAGCCGCTTCCCTGGCATCTGCCCATTATATGTGGACGCACCCCTATAGCTCAGCTGTGAGACCCAGGAGTACACCTTGTTGTGAAGTCTGAGGACCAAGGGCATGGCAATGTGACCCCAGGACACTGTGTTCCATCCGGGAAGTCACCAGCTCCTCTAGATGACCCTGTTAGCTTTTCCTGTAGGATGCTGTTTCCTTTGTGAACTCATCCCCTGAGTGCTGGGCTAAGTATTTAGAGTATGGCTCTCAAGCATTATGTCCTGGGGTCCCCAGAACATGTATTAGAATCTTGATGATCCCATTTCACAGATGAGAAGATGAAAAGGTCAGAGAGGTTAAGCCATTGGCTAAAGCTACTCCAGTGGCTTTAGCTGCTAGAGCCTGTGGTTTCTAGTGGGTCAGTTCCCCCCTCAGCAAGCAAAAATTTCCAGTGAGGAGCAAATATGTCGATGAATTTGCTGTCATAACTGGGGAGGGTTGGTCTCTGCAGGTGCCTGTCGGGTCGAGGCTGAATAACCTACCTGAGTCAGCAGCGACGCAGAAGTGGGAAGTCCATGCTCTGGACAGTGATCCAGAGAGGGTGGAATGGGCCTGGTGTTGTTGGGAACTGTGGAGAAGCTGAGAGGATGCTGGGAAAATGGTGTGCTGTGGTTTGGGTATGACTTAAGGATATCGGTCGAAGTTCTCAGCTGGAAGGGTGCTTCCTAGCACAGCTGTGTTGAGAGGTGGTGGGCCCTTTAAGAGGCAGGGCCTAATGGAAGGCCATTAGGTCACAGGGCTTCACCCACTGCAGAGGTTCATGAAGGTTTCTCAGGACCCTGGTTAGTTCCTGCAAGAGCAGGCTGCTGGAAAATAATGAACCTGTCCTTGAATCTTTCAGGCCTCCTCTCTTGCCAAGTGCCTTCTCCCTGTCTCTTGGCTCCCACCAGATGCCCTGCCATGTCCCGATGTGGCCAGGCCCCGCTCCATGCTCTTCAGTCTGCAGAATGTGAATTAAAGAAACCTCTTTTCTTCACAAAACACCACAAACTGGGGATCCCGTTACAGCAACAGAAACCAGACCAAGATCCGGTGCCTCCAGTGCCACGCTGGGTTTGGCAGCTCTATCCACTCCCTGTCCATCTCTCAGAGTAAAAGCCTGCAATATCCCCCCAGCTCGTGGATGTCTGCCCTGGCACACAAAATCTGCCGTGGCTGGGAATCGGTGCGGGGCTTTAAGATTCGAGGCACACATTTGTATTTATTTTAGGTTGATGAGAAGTTGGATGATGAAGGTTTAATCCTAGACTCACAGAAGCATCGTGGGTGCTGATGCCTGGTCCCCAGGAGGGATTTGGAGTACAGTACTGCAGACACCCAGGGCAGGACAGGTCACACCCCCACCCCCACCAGGTTGTCTCAACCCCATCTTTTCCTCTTGTCTGCAGTAAGGATGAAGCAGTGCTCCCCACCCCACCCCTGCAGTGCTGTGGGGAGGACTCTGAGAAGCTGTATGCTACAAAGCCTGACCCTGTTGTTCTTATTTTTGAGGCAGGGCTGCACGTAGCCCAGGCTATCGTTAAGTCAACTTGTAGCCGAGGATGACCTTGAACTTCTGATCTCCCTGTCTCCCAAGTGTTGAGATTACATCCTTGGTTCATGTGGAATTGGGGGGGTTGAACCCAGGGCCTTGTGCGTGCTAGGCAAGCACTCTAACTGCTACGCCTCACTTCCAGCCCCACTGCTCAGTTCTTACATTCAGAGTTAGGAGGCCCCAGAGATGTCCAGTCCAGTCCATCACGATGGATGAACGTGAAGCCCAGAGCCCTATGCTGATGAAGGACTGACTGAGCACTTGCCTCTGCTCACAGGAGGAGGAGCAGATGTAAGAGCCCCAAGCCCCAGCCGGGCTGTGCCTGCAGAAGCCCTCTCCCCCTGAACCAATCTGTAATGAATGGCTTGTGGCCATGTCTCCTTGGCCTCTGGGGCAGACCTGCTAAACCTGTATGGGAAGCTGCAGTGGGCTGGGCTCCTTTGTCCCCCAGCTATGGTAGGAGGAGGCGGGTTGATGGCACCTCCCGTCCTGGCCCAGCCCTTCCCTGCAGCCGGCCACCCTTGGCTGTCTAAGCTGTCATTTGTGGCTAGTGAAGGCTGTTTCGGGTATGGTGTCCTGCCAAGGGGGTTGCGGGGAGACTCTGAGGCAAGGGGTGCACAGAAGGCAGCAGCCAACTCTAGGCTGAGCAGGAGCATGGATCCTGTAGCCCGGCAGCCTCCCCTCCCTGTCTGAGGCCCCTGGGGCGATACCACCGAAGCCAGCCGGAGTTCCGGGAGCCAGGCGTCTC
The DNA here is from genome assembly GCF_949786415.1 of Peromyscus eremicus. Classification (NCBI taxonomy): domain Eukaryota; kingdom Metazoa; phylum Chordata; class Mammalia; order Rodentia; family Cricetidae; genus Peromyscus; species Peromyscus eremicus. Next base: position 151,031,152 of record NC_081417.1, read on the forward strand.
TGGCCTAGCTGCTGACTTTGGCAAAAAGGGAACCCTCCTCCTGCCTAAGAGAGACGGGGTTTGGAGTCAGAGGAGGAACGGGAGACAATTTAGTTACTAACGCACCGTGCAATACAGTAAATATTCTGCTGACGGCTCCGAGCCTAGAAAACAGCCCCGACCCTCCAATAATAACAATAAAGACAATAAAGGCAAGAGCCGGAACCTTCCAGAAGCCTCTTTCTTCTTTGGTAAAATGTTATGCACATAGGAAATGAAGCCAGCTCCCTGTCCCTGTCCCCCATGGCTCTTCAGGACTCCTCATAGCCCACCTTTACTTCCACACCAGAGTCTCAGTCTTGGGCTAGGGTACCTTCTGATGTTTGTGTGAGGTCACAATGGTCCTGGGGTCGGGACCCGCCTGAGCTCTCATCCATCCTATCCTCCAGCCTGTCTTCCGGCACCCCACGTTCACATGTGGCTTCAAAAAACCCTTCTGGAGTTTTCTATTAAATCTGGGAGTCGATAGGGAAGGAGTGACCTGGCTACTTGAATTAAATTTTTTCCCCTTTCAAATCATGAGGTTCTATTTCCTTGGGAGAGGGGGGTGGCGTCTCGCAGGGTGGTGTGGCATCGAAAGCGGAGGGCTGAGTTTGAATGTTCTCTCTCGATAGCAGATAGGGCCGGCATGGAAAATTACCCCTATCAGTCAGTGCGGAGGGGAAGGCGAGGCCTGGCCGGCATACCAAGAGCCCGCCAGCCCTTATCATAATCCCAGGAGACAGCCACCCCCCCACCCCTCATCAGTCACCTCTGCTGTTCCAGGCAAGTGTCACATTGGCTTCCCTGCTGAAGGAGCCAGATAGCACAGAGTAGGGGCTGGCACAGCGGGCATAATAAGAAGTGAAAATTGCTCTTAAGGAAAGTTTCTCAGGAATTAACTTCGGATGGGTGGAGAAGGTGGCATGGGGGTGCATGGCAAGGAGAGTGGGGGAGCAGGAGGTGGAGGAGGACCTGGGCAGGGGTAAAGAGAACACTTCTTCAGGGTCTGAGGACAGAGGTCAAGGCCATGGGGATTGCATTGCTCTGTTGGTTGTGTGTGTGTGTGTGTGTGTGTGTGTGTGTGTGTGTGTGTGTGTGTAAGGGGACACATGGCTGGGAAGACCTCAGAGACTCTGAGATGCCCAAGGGGAGGTGTCTGAGTTCTTCTGTTGGTACTGACTGTACCAAGTAGCAGGCTCCACAGCTCTGCCTCCCCTGGAGGTCTGGCTTGTCAGCTTTGATTATTCTCCAAGTTGGGGTTTCTATCCCTTCCATCTTGGTCTCATTGCCTCTCTCCGGTGACTTCCCCTAAGGTTCCCCACCCCTCGGCCTGCCACACACTGTTTCTACCCCACACTCACACGGGTGTGATGAACATCTACTTACTGTGCACCTGTTTCGAGCTCTGAGCTCCCGTGTGGAAGAGGGTGGAGTCAGGGCAGACCAAACCACTTACCTTCCCAGGCACAAGGACGGGTACAGATGGACACTGGGAGCAAGGAATGTTCCAAGGAACACGAAAGCTGCCAGTTGTGGTGGTGGCCATGATGACACATACCAGTAGGCAATGGCTGAAGAGGATGAGATAGGAGGGTCATGAGTTCAAGGCCAGCCTGGGCTTTTTTGAATAAAAAACAGGCAGCCATTGGCTGGATTTCAGCTGTGAGAATCTGGCTAATTACCCCCATCCCCCCCATTCTCTTTTTTTTTTTTTTAAATTTTTGAGACAAAGTTTCTCTGTGTAGCCCTGGCTGTCCTGGAACTCACTCTGTAGGCCAGGCTGGTCTGGAGCTCACAGAGGTCCGCCTGCCTCTGCCTCCTGAGTTCTGGGATTAAGGGTGTGTGTGTGTGCTACCACACCCAGCCCAACTTCTCTTCTTATTCTGCCGGATTCCCAGGAGTGAGGTTGCTTCATGTGGACCGGCTCTGTGTCAAAGGTCACACTGGCTCCCCTTGGCCTCAACTTTCAGCCAGGGTACTCAGAAGCCAGCAAGTGTCCATGCAGGGAAGGGTTCCCTAGATGAGGAGGGTCTACCTTGAGACCTCTGGCTTTGAGCCCTGGTTTGTTACTTTCCGGGACCTTCATAAGGTCTTGCCCACCTGCCTCAGTTTCCTCTTTCACAGATTCAGGATGATAGACAGTAAGGACTTTATAGAGGGTTGGCTGGGATTAATGCATTACTATGGAAGATTCTGAAACTTCAGTCAATACTAATTAGTCCTCCAGTAGGCTAAGATGAGGGGTAGGCTGAGTGCTCTGGCTCCTCCCAATCAAATTCACCTTCTCCTTGGTCACTTGGCACACAACTGTGGGGCCAAGATGCCCAGAGAGGCGTGTGAATCTCCTAAGGCCATACGGCATCTGGAAGGACTGTGTCTTGAGTAGAGGGCACCTCTAGCCCCAGCCTGGCCCTTGTGGGGGACAGCAGAGAGGTGGCTGGAATACGGCTATGAGACTCTGCATGAGCATGGAGGAGCTGCTGGGTAAAGATGCATCCTACCCACCTGCCTCCTCTTTCATCCTCACAGCCCTCTCTAAGGATCCCCAAGCCTTTACATGACAATGCCACCATCAACTCATAAATCCTCAGGCCTGCTGGGAAGAGAGGTGGGTGGTATCATGCAGGCCAGGAATTAACCTCAGTTATTTCCCTCTGATTTAGCTTCTGGGAGCTACCAGGTGGGCTGTGTCCCCCTGTGTTCCTGGAAGGATGTGGGTGGAGGTCCAGGGTCTGAGAGGGGCATCTCTGTTGGCTCATCTCAGCCTGGATCTGGTCCACAGTTTCAGGGCCTAGTGGTCAGCACAGTGCTGAGGGTAGGGTAGGTATGTTGAGAGGAACGGGACTCATCTGAAGTCACATAGGCAGGAAGGAGTGAGCTATGAATAGAACAGAGTGATTTCACTGTGGGCAGTATGGCAGCAGTGTGTGTGTGTGTGTGTGTGTGTGTGTGTGTGTGTATGTGTGTTCCTGGACAGGAGGTGTGGCCTGGTGCTACTATGCTGTGTGACTCCAAGCTGTCTTGTCTGTCTCCGGTCATGCATGCTCCCTGAGTAGGTGGGAGAAACTCAGGTCTAGAGGGAGCAGGGCGAGCACGGAAGTGGCCCTCCCCGCTTCCTTCCCTGTCCCACACACTCCTTGGTTTTGCGTGTGCCCATGTAGGGATGGTTCATTGTGTAGTGTAGGCTCTGGTGAGGTCAGTCTGAGAGCCAGGTGGCCTCTTACAACTTTCTCTCTCAGAGTCTCAGTTCCCTCATGTGTGGAAGGGGCACAGTAAGTGGCCTGTGCTGTCAGCACTGTCCCTGAACTTACTACACAGCAATACATCTAAAACCTACTATGCACTGGCCCTTGTCCTACCCCTGGGACATACCAGTGAGCAGGACCTGACGGACCGGAAGTCATGTGACTTGTGGGAGGGGCTCCAACATGCCCATCATGGGGTGTGTGTGTGTGTGTGTGTGTGTGTGTGTGTGTGTGTGTGTGGTCTGTGGGGATATACCCAGTGACAAGGCCCCTCAGATGGAGTTTAGCCAGGGCCAGAATTCAGTCACATAGGCGGGAATTTTACCATTCTGGTGCCCTGCTGAGAGGCTGGGACATGCAGGGCCCTCATCAGTGACCATGAAGGCCCCTCTGCTCACTAGAGAGCAAGACTGAGGCGGCCCTTTATGGTGGTATTGTGTTCCCCAAAATATTGTGTACCCTAATAAATTTATCTGGGGTCAGAGAACAGAAAAGCCACTAGATACTTAGGATAGGCAGTGGTAGCACACGCCTTTAATCCTAGCATTCCAGAGGCAGAATCCATGTGTTCAAGGATACAGCCAAGCATGGTGACTCACGCCTTTAATCTCAGAAAGTGAGCCTTTAATCCCAGGGAGTGGTGGTAGAAAGCAGAAAGGTATATAAGGCGTGAGGACCAGAAACTAGAAGCTTTTAGCTGGTTAAGCTTCAGGCTTTCGAGCAGCAGTTCAGCTGAGAGCCATTGGGATGAGGACACAGAAGCTTCCAGTCTGAGGAAACAAGATCAGCTGAGAAGTTGGCCAGGTGAGGTTAGCTGTGGCTTGTTCTGTCTCTCTGATCTTCCAGTGTTCACCCCAATACTTAGCCTCAGGTTTGATTTTATTAATAAGAACTTTGAAGATTCATGCTATAGCCCTTCACACAGACCCACCCCAGGATCTTGCAGGTTTGGGGAGTGTTCCCAAGCTCTGCATCCTGGGGTAGGGCAGTTTCCATCCCATAGGTGTAGAAACTGAGGCCCAGAGACAGGACAGGATTTCATCCAAGGTCACATCCCTAGGCCTGTACTGGACTCTAGGAGCCACAGACTGCCCCAACACTCTCCTGGGAGCACCCTGGAGGGCTGGGAATACACAGAAGGCTGGACTTTGGCAAGTTTTGTGGGAAGTGATTGTTCTCAAAGATTTTTTTTTCTTTTTCTCTCTGTGGTGCCAGCCTTGGAAACAAGGCCCTTGTGCTAGGCAAGCATTCCTGGATCTTGTTTCATGGGTCTTTGTTGTTCAAACGTGTGGTGTGTGTTCACAGCAGGGCCCAGGGTGCCAGGCCAGCATGGCTCAGGTTGGGGAGGGACAGACACAGACATTGGGCATGTGTCATCCTGTCCTACCTGTCCTGATTCTTAAGGACAGTAGTAACAGGGGATGGAGGGGGAGCAGGCATGTCTCAAGCAAGAAGACAGCCAGATTTAGCAAACAAAGCCAACAACAAAAGAAGAACAAAAAAAAAAAAAAAAAAAAAATGCAGGTTTAGCAAACCATAGCACAGATGGAGCAGATCAAATTGCCCAGTGAAATGTGAATTTTGGATGAATGGTAAATACATTTTTAGCATAAGTGCTCCCCAACCTTTGTCCTGTGTCTTATCTGGCAAGGTTTGTTTCCTGGGTAGAGCAGAAAGGATGCACAGTGCAAAGTGACCTCCCCTGGGCCTCAGTGTCCCTGTGCGTGGCAGAAATCCCAATTACCCAACAGACAGGAGTGAAAAACCTCTGCCAGCCTCCAATGGCTGCCTCAACCTGGGCATGATGGGGCACTTCCTGGGGAGGTGACCACCATCCTACTGTATTACTTCTAGACTGAGGCAGGAGAATTAATCTGAGGTCATGGGAACTGGTCAGAGTACTCACTCACCCATCCATCCATCCATCCATCCATCCATCCATCCATCCATCCATCCACTCATTCACTAGTGTGCACACCCTCTCCTATCTACATAGCATATTTTGGAGGATGAGAACATGGCACTGAGCCAAAATGGGCCAGGTGGGGAAGAGGTGTGGGGTTCCAAGAATCCCTCAAGAGGTTGTTGAGTGCTTGAAGAGCAGGTCTACTGGTGTTTGAATTGGCCTAGGGTGGGAGGCAGAGACATAAGCACTCTCTTCCTTAAAAAGTGCTTATGTATGTATGTATGTATGTATGTATGTATGTATGTATGTATGTATGTACATATATATGTGTGTGTGTATGTACCACAGTGTGCATGTGAAGGTCAAAGGCCAACTTGCAGGAGTCAATTCTCTCCTCCTATGTTGGTTCTGGGGATGGAACTCAGGCGGTCAGGATTATTGGCAAGCCCTTATACCTGCAGAGCCCTCTCGCAGGCCCTGGCACTCTGAGGGTCATAAGGACAGCCAGGCAATTACAGCATACTTCTCTGCTGGTGTTTGTTTCTCTTCTTCCTTCCCTTCTGACAGGCTTGCCCTGCAGCCCAGGCTGCTTGTGAACTCACAGTCCTCTTGCCTCAAACTCCTAGTGCCCTGATGACAGACAAGGACCACCACAGATGTCTTAGTCCATCTTTATTTGCCTCAGGCTCACTCTGGACATCATCTTCTGCTAATGAGGATGGAGTTCTCACCCTGTGGAAGGGTCCCCAGGTGACAGTGTTTCTCTGCCTAGCTCTCCCTTCTCAGCTGAGCTCCACACCTGAGCCAGAACCAGACAGTGACCTCCCCCTCCATCTTCCGGCCCCTCCTCCCAGCTGCCAGTGTGTGAGATTCTGGAAAGGGTCAATCAGTGGGAAAGAAGGGGTGTCTGGGCCAGCCAAGCCCTGTTCCTGTTTTCAGATGTGAATGGACCATGCATCCCATGCCCCATGGACGCAAGCTCATGGATTTTCTGAGCACCGCATGGTGTTTGTCTCCGCAACAATGGAGCATCATTATATCTGTCCCCATCAACAACAGTGAGGGGCCAGAGTTGGTGAGGAGCCTGGACAGCACACCCCGGAGTCCACTGCCTTCTCTGCGGAGCAATGCTGCCACCTAGTGGCCACACTCACTCCTCCCTTCTGGAATCCAGAACTGACCCGGATGCCTGGCCTAGGGAGCTGTCCCAGCAGAACCTCCTACAAAGGTCTCATTGCAGCATAGTCGTGTACTGTTTCGTGATGGGGCTATTCTGTGTTGTTTGAATTGGGGGATTGTGATGGCTATTGCTGGTTGTCAACTTGACTGCATCTGGAATGAACTATATAATCCAGAAATAGAGGACACACTTGTGAGGGATTTTTTTGCTTCAAGTGGGTGAATCCACTTCTAATCCTGAACTTTGAGGTAGGAAGATATACCTTTAATCTGGGCCATATCTTCTGCTGAAGCCTATATGAGGGCATGGAAGAAGGAAGATTTGCTCTTTGTCCGCTTGCCCTTGTCTTGCTAACACATCCATTCCTTGACTGGCATTAGAGCCTACTTCTTCAGGATTCCAGCATCTACTGAGGACCAGCTGAGACATCCAGCCTTGTGGACTGAGCAACTTCTGGATTCTTGGACTTTCTGTTCATAGTTATTGCTGATTAACTGGACTGCAGCTTGTAAGTCATTTTAATAATCCCTTTTATATCTTTATATATATATGTATATTTATTTATTTATTCTGTAACTTGTCACTCTAGAGAATCATGACTAATACAGGCATCAAATGAATAAACTAATGAGCACAATGATGTTCTATGTCTCTGTCTCTGTCTCTCTCTGTCTCTGTCTCTCTGTCTCTCTGTCTCTCTGTCTCTCTCTCTCTCTCTCTCTCTCTCACACACACACACACACACACACACACACACACACACACACTTTGTAGCTCTGGATGTTCTAGAACTCACTGTGCAGACCAGGCTGGCCTTGAACTCACAGAGGTCCACCTGCCTCTCCTCTCCAGTGCTGGGCTTAGGGGTGAGCAGCACCATGTCTGGCAGGACTCTCTGTACGAACATGCTTCCCCCCCCCCCCCCCAGTATTGAAGATGGAACCCAAGGCCTTGAGCAGGATAAGCAAGAGCTCTGTCATTGGCCTATAATTAGTTCCTTTTAATTTAAAAATTTAAAATTACATTTATTTATTTATTTATTTAGTGTGTGTGTGTGTGTGTGTGTGCATGCGCGTGCGCGCACACACACCCCCATGTGCATACTTGTGCATGCACATGTGTGCATGCCACCATACATGCCCAGAGATCAACAACAAGTTTCAGAAGTTGGTTCTCGACTCCTGCCATGTAGGTCCTGGGTATCGAACTGGGTCTTCTGGCTTGGTAACAAGTACTTTTACTTACTGATGTATCTTGCCAGCCCAATTTTTTAATTAATTCTTTTTGAGTCCAGGTAACCCAGAATGGCCTCTCCCTGTGATCCTCTGGCCTCAGCCTCGAGAGGGCTGGGATCACAGGCTTGTACCATTTTACCCAGCTTGGTTCACCTTTTTTTCCTCTGATGTGGCTTTTTAGTGCTGCCAGAGGCTTGGGTGGCAAGCAACTTTACCCACTGAGCCATCTCGTCACCGAGCCATCTCGCCAGCACATGAGTTTTAACTGTCAATTTGACACAATTCGGAGTCAGCTGAGAAGAGAGACTCAGAAATGATCTGGATCAGGTTGGTCTGTGGGCGTATGTTAGTCAGATTTCTATTACTGTAACAAAACACCCAAGACAGCCAGCTTATAAACAGGAAAGGTTTGTATTGGTTTCTAGTTTTGGAGGTTCCCACCCATGACTGATTGGTCACATGGCTCTGGGTCTGTGGTGAGCCTGTCAACCATGTGTGAGCTTATGGTAGAGTAAAGCCATCTACTTCACAGTCAGGAAGTAAAGGCAAGAAGAAAGGGGCTTCTAGAATCCTCCTCTGGAACCTGCCCCCATCACAAAAAATAATAAGAAACAGATAATAGAAATACCAGTAAATATAAATAAATAGCTTAATTTGCTGAATCAAAGGAAAAAATTCAGATTGGATCAGAAAAACAAATCAAATCCTGCCTTCCATACCAGGCCATCCAAACCAATATAATTCAAGGTGACTAGACATAAACTGTGGGTCAAGGCATACCAGGCAAATGTGGATGAAACATTAACATATCTCTCTCCTTCTCCTTTCTTTCGATTCCTGGATGTGAGGTGAATGGCTTTTCTCTACCACAAGCTTCCATATGGTGTTCAGTCTCACCACAGGCCAAAAGCCATGGGGCCAATCAATCCTGGCTGGGAACTATGAGCTAATTTTAATCTTTTCTCTCTGTAAGTTGATTGTTATAGTAATGGAAATCTAGATCACACAGATCTGAGTGGTAACACAAAGAAAGAAAATCTGTAATGTACAGGCATATCATCCATGGCAAAGATGGGAGCCATGGGCATCTATGTATTAAATCATAGAGCAGGTACATGCACAAGGGGGCAGTCATGTGAGACACAGGGAGACACACTTTTTAAAAAATTATTTATTTTTATTTTATGTGAACTGGTGTTTTGCCTGCATGTATATCTGTGTGAGGGTGTCAGATCTTGGAGTTACAGACAGTTGTGAGCTGCCATGTGGGTGCTGGGAATTGAACTCAGGTCCTTTGGAAGAACAGCCAGTTCTCTTAACCACTGAGCCATCTCTCCAGCCCCCAAGGAGACACATTTTAATCAACTTTTCTCATTCTTTGATAGGTAAGGAATGTAGAAAATATCCACCACTGACCAGTAATTCTTACCCATAACTCATAACTCAGTTCAGGTGATGCCACCCCACTCGTGGTATTAATCTCAACATTACTGAAGACACAGCTAACTTTTGTAAGGAAAAGATGCTATTCTATACTGACTTGATGGACAGAGAAGGTGAACTGTCACATGCAGATTGTTTACTTTATGGTCCAAAGTGAAAGAGACAAAAAAGACAATGGCTCTGCAGCTCCCTTCATGGGAACATCTCCGTTGACTTAAGGACTTCCTATTGGCTCCCACTTCTTACAGATCCACCATCTCTGTGACAGACCTCTGGGAAAATCTGGGAGGGAGTTTCTAGATTAGGTTAACTGAGGAGGGAAGATCCATTCTCAATGTGGGCAGCACCAGCCTGTGGACTGGGGTCCAGGGCCGAATACAAAGGAGAAGGTGAGCTGAGCACCAGCATCCATCTGTCTCTGCTTCCTGACTGCAGAGGTGATGTGACCAGCTACCTCCTGTTCCTGCTTTAATTCCTTCCCCACCACGATGGGCTGTGCACCCTCAAACCGTGAGCCGAAATAAACCTTTCTTTTCTGAAGCTGTTTGTCATAGAGGTAACTGAGAATGTTGACATTGAAGAGGGGCAGGGGATGCTGTTGTGATAGACCAAAATGCTGAGGGAGCGGGGCATGGGGACCTGTCTAGTGATGTTTCAGAAGGAAACAAGAATTTTATCAGGAACTGGTCTAGAAATCCAAGCTATATTCTGACAAGGAATCTGGCTGCAATCTGCATTCAGGCTGTGAATGGTTACTGCTCAGAGAGAGAGAGAGAGAGAGAGAGAGAGAGAGAATATGAAAAGTGTGCAGTTTGAGAAGGAGTATGAGCGAGTATACAGTTCCAGATGAGGAGTGTGCAGAGAACGCAACTTAATTGTTTCAGAGATGAACACCATCACAGAGAAACCTCACACTCTACACTGTGACAATAGGAAGGTACCCTGAGGACAAGGCCCCACCCATGGAGGGCTTCCACTTGTGAAAATGCAAATTTCTTTGAATAGAGAGCATTTGTACTGAGAATTCCACAGAAGGAGTCCCCTGCTCACAGAATAAATGCTTGGGAAAGTATTTTCACCAATTAAACCACCAAGACTTAGAGAGGTCACCACAGCTGTGGTCCAAGGGCTCAAGTCACACCTCAAGCTGGTGGCAGAACTTGACGGCATTATTCATGTGATGTTGGTTTTACGGGCATGCAAAGGGGGAGAATGAGGCTGGGGGTGGAGTGGGTCATGGAGGCTTGCACCAAGATTCCAGAAAGTCATCGAGGACAGACAATGGTGGCAGGATTGGAGTCTTTGTAAACAGATGTGGAGAGGCCATTTCATAAAGCTGACAAGGTGAAGCCTACGTGATGGTGGGGACTCCAGGATGCTGGAGATGGCAGAACCATGGGACATCCATTGAGGTCAGCTATAGAGGATAGCGTGGTGCTGGCCCAAGAAGGAAGCTGTGCGTGCTGCAGGTGACGGAGCTGGAGGGGCAAGGGTACAAAAGCCCCTTGGAGCACAGATAATTCCATCATGAGCCCTAGATGCCTGACAAGGAGCTGCAGCATTTGGTGTTTGTCCTGCTGGGTTTCAGTCTTGCTTTGGTCCAATGTTGCCTTGGTGTGACCCCTTTAGTCCCTGTTGGAATGGGGACTAAATGTTCATTTTGTGCCATCACATATTGGAAGTATGTAAATTGTTTTGATTTTATAAGTTTTGCATTACTGGATGGCCTTAAGCCATGGGAACAAGGGGTAGAAAGTTATGGCTTAAAAGTGATTGTGTTGTTGGGCAGTGGTAGCGCATGCCTTTAATCCCAGCACTTGGGAGGAAGAACCAGGAGGATCTCTGTGAGTTCAAGGCCAGCCTGGTCTACAGAGTGAGATCCAGGACAGGCACCAAAACTACACAGAGAAACCCTGTCTTGAAAAACCAAAAAAACCACATAAACAAAAAAAGAAGTGATTGTGTTTAGTTGTCAAATTAGTAAGTGGGGAACTTGAACTTGTGATGTTAACATGACTGTCAACTTGACAGGATCTAGACTCACCTAGGAGACACCCCTGGGCATATCTGTGAGGGAGTTTCTAGATTGTGTTCATTGAGGAAGGGAGAACCACCCTTAGTTGTCACTGTCCCATGGCCTGGGGGCCTGGACCAAACTGCTGCAGGCCACAGGAATATATCATAAGAACTCAGCTGGTTATGGCAAAGTCACTACCTGGAGGGATCAAGGATTTCCTCCAGAGGAAGCCAAATTCCAAGGAGTTTTTGATGTTACTTGGCTTGTTACATATCAGCTGTCTTCTGTTATGAAAATCATGTGTGCCTTCATAGTTTTCCCAATTGACTTTTCCCTAAGAAGGGTTAACAGTGTGGACTGATCACTCTCTGGACATACATATTCCAGGTATTTGGAGAACAGCCTCAGGAAAGGCTTTCTCTGGAATCAGATATCTCCTTTGGCCACTTTCAAGGACTAGCAGTAATAACAGTCCACATGCAAGTCTCCTGATTTAAGATAAATTCCACAAGAAGACACCGCCTAGGTCAGGTTGACGTTAAGTAATATCTTTACACAATTTAGCTCGGACCCTCCTTTTCTTACAGCCTTACTAACTTTATAGACCTTTAACTCCTTTCCTAACCACCTCTAGGAATAGTTAGATAACCTTCTGCGCTGACAGCTATGCTCAGCCAGAACCCTAGTTCAAGCCTCCCTGTAATTATCATCATTGGCAGCATCCGGCCAGGTCCATCCCCAGATGGAGGAAAGTACCTTATCAGAGATACCTCTGTACTCTCTAAGAACAGACTTAAGCATCCAGGCTATCTGTTTGAGAAGGCCTGGAGGATGTGCCAATTAAGCTTTACTTTCTCCTTTCCCAAACCTTACCTCTGGTTCCAGATCTCCCTTTAACTATCACCAGAGGCATCTAGCTGTACACAGGTTGCCTAGTGACTGAGCACACTTTCCCCCACCCTGCGGAAAAATGTCAGATAGCTTGGACAGATAGGAGCCACAGGAAAAAAGAAGACAGTTTTATTTTCTCCTATTGACCTAGTAACTTTTAGATTTTTAACATTTTCTACTAATCACATTTAAGACTATAGTTGAGCACATAAGATTCCCTCTTCTTAGATATTACCCGAATTTAGCCTTTAGTTAATTCATTTCCCCATTGGTCACTTCCCTTTGAGGTTGCAAATGATAATTAATGGTTATTGCCTCTCAATGTGATTCTTATCACCCCTCCGTTTGACCCTGGAAGCCTGGCTTTATATACCAGGACTTCCAGGGTACGAGGGACAGAGAAGAGAAAAGAGAATGGAAGAACTAGATGGGTAAGAACTTGAGAGGAACAAACTGAGATGGAGAAGAACTAGATTGAAGGGCTAGAAGAGAGTACCAGAGGAATGAGATGGAAGATGAGGAAGAGTCAGATGGGGAAGTACTAGCTGGGTAAGAACAAGCTGAAAAGGGACTAGATGAGGCAGAGTTAAGACAAGAGAGTTAAGATAGAACTTAGAGGAAGCAGTAGATAAATATAGAGAGAAATCAGCCAAGAAAGGAGCTAGACACAAGAACAGAACTGAAGCTGTGTATAAAAGATGTTATGCCAGAGGAATTAAAGCAAGTGGACTATAGAGCTCGGTGTGCTGACATTCTCTTTCCTGAAAATAGTCCTCGCCGTTAGTAGTTCTCTCTCCTGAGGCCCTGGGATGTATAATATTAAGGCTGGTCCCTCTAATTTTATACAAGACCAAACAAAAAGGAGAAATTGAGCTGGGCACCAGCATTCATCTCTCTTTGCTTCTTAACTGTGGGTGTCATGTGACCAACCGCCTCATGCTCCTGCCTCGGTGCCTTCTCACTATGACGTGAGCTGTCAAGCTGAGCCAGGACCACCCTGTCCTTCCTGAAGTTGCCTATGTCAGACACCTGGTCACAGAAAAGTAATGGATCCGACTTCCCGATCATGCCGTTCTGGGGACTGAGCTTGGAACACTTGGACTTGCTCGGTTGGTGGCATGCAGACATCTCTGCTCCACAGAGGGTTTCAGGAAGCAGAGACCTCTGCACATCTCACTGTCCTCTTATTGGGCACTACCATTTGGTATTGGTCACTGTAGTTCTAGAGGGGACATACACAATGCTGACGCCTGGCCTCTGTACACACACACACACACACACACACACACACACAGAGAGAGCCTGGAAAAAAGCAAGGCTTCACCTTGCACATCTGTAACCCCAACACTCTGTTGACTGAGGCAGGAGGACTGCTTCAAATTCAAGGCCATTCTGAGTTACAGTGTGAGGCCTTTTTTTTAAAAACAAACACCTCTGCCTTGGAGACTTAGAGGCATACCCCTCTGGATCTGGTCTGTGAAAGAAAGCTTTACCAGAGACAATCAGATCTGAGGGCTTTCATTTAATGAGTGGGTTCACCCCTTGATGGAGTCATGATACGATAGCGTTGTGGGTGGCAGAGAGGTAGAGGCGGGGGGGGGGGGGGGAGGCTAGCTCGAGGAAGTTCTTGGGAACTGTACACTACCCTGGCTCCTTCCTCTGCTTCCGGCTGACCATGAGATGAAGCAGCTAGTCTGCTGCATGCTCTGCCCCTGGAGAACCCTTTGAATACATGAGCCCAAATAAGTCCTCCCTGCTTTAAGATGTTTCTGTTAGGGGTTGTGTGTGGGGGAGGAGCAGAGTCAAGTGGGCAAAGTGCTTACTGAGCAAGTCTGAGGACCTGAACTCAAATCCTAGCACCCAAGTAAAAGCCAGACAGGGTGGCACGTGTCTGTAGGCTTTGCAGGGGCAGAGACAGGTGGATCTTGGGGCCTCAATGGCCAGCCAGTCCTGTAAAACAGCAAGCCCCCTTTTCAGAGAGAGACCCAGTCTGTTGGTTACTCTTCTGCTGCTGAGACAAAACACCATGACCTAACGTGACATATAGTAGAAAGCGTTTATTTTAGTTCATGGTTCCAGAAGGAGAACCCAGAATGGCAGAGGAGAGGGGCAGGGGCTGCATGGCAGCAGGCAGCTGGAGCAGGAAGCTGAGAGATCATATCTTCAACCACAGGCTGAAAGCAGAGAGAGCAAGCTGCAAGTGGGGTGGGGCTGTGAACCCTCAAAGCCCACCGCCCGTGATTTACTTCCTCCGGCAGTTTCCCCCCTCTTAAAGGATCCTAGCTCCCCAAATACATGAGCCCCGGGTCACATTTCTCACTCAAACAACTACACCCTGCCCCCTCCCCCAAATAAAGCATAGAGCAGTGGAGGAAGGAACATGTTGTTGACCCCTGACCTCCACATGGTCAGGCATAGGTGAGCACCCCTGCACATACCTGCACATGCATGATGGATGCATACAACAGAGAGAGGGGGCTATGTTCCCATTAGGCATTTGTCAAAGTAGGATGTAAAGTAGCCACTCACGGGCAGAGGGAAGGAATAGCCAACCTTTGGAAAGCTGTTTGGTGGCATTTGTCTTTGGTGGCTTACAGACACACCTATGACCCAGGGCCACAAGAGACTGTCCTGTTGGGCATGTCAGCCATTATCATCCTAATCATCACAACATGGCTACCCAACGGAGACCTTCAATAAGATCAGGCCTGTTGACAGTCCCCCATGGAAGGACTAGGGGCACATATCTCTCTCAGCTGTATGTAATTCTGCCTCAGCACAGGAGTTGTGTAGAGGGTGGAGAGTTGATGAAGTGGGAACCCCGTCTATGCATCTATGGGACTGTCATCCACACTGGAGTTAGACCCTTCAGTGATGTGGCTGTTTAGGGGTCACTCATGCTTTTATAAGTAACCCCAATAAACTCATTGACTTACCAGGCTAGGCTTGGGTGGCATCGTGTCTTTGATCTCTTTGTCCCTGGTGCCCTATATGATGAGGTGAGCAGACTTTAGGGAGTCAATTGATGTGAGCAGCAGGTGTGGATTAGGACGATCTGTTCCTGATACTGTCATTTGTTGCTGTTATTAAGACCTGTTTTAAATTGTCAGCAGCGTCCCCAATGCCGTTCGCTATTCCCAATAACCCAAACATCCATTAGAGGGAAAACGCCCAAATGCACTGTGACGCTGTCAGCATGTTGAAGCCATGAAGATGGATGAAGGGCCACTGCCTGCAGAGCATGGGCAACTCATGCTGCATGGTGCACTGACAGCTGCTGTGGATATCGCTCTGTATAAATAAAATGCTGATTGGCCGGTAGCCAGGCAGGAAGTATAGGTGGGACAAGCAGAGAAGAGAATTCTGGGAACAGGAAGGCGGAGTCAGGAGACGCTGCCAGCTGCCACCATGACAAGCAATATGTGAAGATGCTGGTGAGCTACGAGCCATGTGGCAAGGTATAGATGAATAGAAATGGGTTAATTTAAGATATAAGAACTAGATAACAAGAAGCCTGCTGCAGCCATACAGTTTATGAGCAATATAAGTCTCTGTGTGTTTATTTGGTTGGGTCTGAGCAGCTGTGGGACTGGCTGATGAGAGAGATTTGTCCTGACCATGGGTCAGGCAGGACCAGAAAAACTCCAGCTACAGACAGCCAGATCCCAGGACATCTACAGCTGGACTAAACGACAGAACTCAGGGGATGGAGTCCAGTGGTAGAGGACACGCCTCCTGTCTATAGCCAGACAATGCAAGTCTGAAGAGTGCTTGTCTAGCATGCTTGAAGCACTGGGTTCAATCCCCAGTGTTGCAGAAACCAGGGATGATGATGCCTGTCTGACCTCCCAGTACTGGGGATATGGAGACAGGAGGATCTGGAGTTCAAGGTCATCCTCCACTACTTAGTGGGTTTGAGGCTAGCCTGGGCTATAGAAGACTCTGTGCCAACCAACAGTAACAGTGATTAAATGCAGACAATACTAAGGACAGTAGAAACAGAACAGTGACCCTTCTGAGTGTGACAGGGGCTTCCAGGCTGCAGGTCATGTATGGCTTTCAGTGGGGGTAGCTGTTTCACATGGTGGAAATCCATCATATCAACCCCAAATGAGTTGTGACTTTTCTATACATGTGTTCCATTTCAAGAAATATTTTAATTAACAAAACTAATACAAAACAAAGGAGAAGAAAGATCAGGATTCGATACATTGAATTCCAGGAAGGAGGCTCAGCACCATGTAATTTTAATTATCTCTGAGCTAATTGATAAATACACTTTGATTCTGATCATGACAGCAGCCGGGCTGGGAGAGATGATGCAATCAGTTAAGGGCTTGCCTTCCAAGCAGAGACCTGTGTTTAAGCCCCAGAATCCACGGGAAAGCTGGTCATGGTAACCCACGCTTGTAATCCCAGTCCTGGGAAGCTGGAGACAGGCAGATCCCGGAGGCTCACTGGCTGGCCAGCCTTGCCTGCTCCGTGGGCTCCAGGCCAATGGAAGATTCTGTCTCAAAAAACCCTGAGAAGGACGGCACCTGAGCAACAACACCCGAGGCTGTCCTCTGCCCCTCTGCCCCAGTCACAATGGTGCAAGACCACTTGCACATGTGTGAAGAAACACATGCACACATAAACACACACACACCACACACATACACACACACATTCACATCCAGCAACAGGGTTGGGTTTTTATTGTTGTTAGTTTGTTCTTATTGTTTTTTATTTATTCTTTGAATATTATGTACATTTATACAATGTATTTTGATCATATTCCTCTACCACCACCTCCCTCCAATTCCCTAGAACCTCTTACCCATCTCCCTCCCAACTTCATGTCCTCCATTTTTTGTTTTCGATAAAGCTGAGTCCAATTAGAGCTGCCTGTATGCCCACAGGCACTGACTGATATTGCTTATGTCAAGTTGACATAAAACTAGCCAGCACAATGATGGACTATGACCTGAAAGTATAAACTCTCTCCTCCCCAAGTTGCCTTTGGTCAGTTGCTGTTGTTCACAACAAAACAGCACAAGGAAACCAAGACACCTGCTCACCTTGTTTTTATTTTGTCATTAAAAACATTTTTTAAGATTAGTTTATTTCATTTTATGTGTATGGGTGTTTTGCCTGAATGTATGTATTGTCTGGTCTGTGGATGTCAGGAGAGGAGTCAGATCCCCTGAAAATGGGATTACAAATCTGTGTGAGCTGCCGTAAGGGTGCTGGGACCCAAACCCAGGTCCTCTGCAAGAGCAGTCCATGCTCTTAATTGCTTTTTTTTTTTTTTTAAAAAAAGATTTATTTATTTACTATGTATACAATGTTCTGTTTGCACGTATCCCCGCAGGCCAGAAGAGGGAGCCAGATCTCATTACAGATGGTAGTGAGCCAGCATGTGGGTGCTGGGAATTGAACTCAGGACCTCTGGAAGAACAGCCAGTGTTCTTAACCTCTGAGCCATCTCTCCAACCCCTTAATTGCTTTTAAGTCCCTGTTTTTCTTTCTCTTTTTTGAGACAGGGTTTTATGTAGCCCAGGTTGGCCTCTAGCTTACCATGTAGCTGAAATAGGCTATGGACCCCTCATATTCTTGCCTCTACCTCACCTACTGTAAGAATGTGAGAATGTATCAGCTTTTCATAACTGAAGATGAACTAAAATTTAACATAATCCCCAAGGAGGCATGCTATACCTATACTCTAGCCCCAATCCAGAAGATTTCTGCTGAACCTCAGGAATGGTCTTTGCCCTGGTGGCCCTGAGCTCCACAGACTGCAGACCCCTGTGGATGCTGCCCAAAGAGTCTCCCTAAATTACACAGAGCTCTGACAGGGGTCCAGCCCCTCCACCTCCTTCCCGCTCCCATCCTATCTTAGTGTTCTGTTGCTGTGAAGAGATACCATGACCATGGCAACTCTTATAAAGGAAAGCATTTAACTGGGGCTGACATAAGTTTCAGAGGTTCAGTCCATTATCGTCATGGCAGGAAGCAGGGTGGCAGGCAGGAGGACATGGTGCTGGAGAAGGAGCTGAGAGCTTTACAGATCCACAGGCAACAGGAAGAGAGATACACTGGGCCTGGCTTGAGTTTCTGAAACTCCAAAGCCCACACTCAGTGACACACTTCTTCCAACAAGGCCACACCCACTTCAACAAGGCCACACCCACTTCAACAAGGCCACACCTCCTAATCACTGTCAAATAGCACCACTCCCCGGTGATGAAGCATTAAAATACATGAGCCCATGGGGGCCATTCTTATTTAAACCACCTCATTCCACTCCCTGGCTCCATAGGCTTGTAGCCACATCATAATGCAAAAATACTTTCAGTCCAACTTCAAAAGTCCCCATAGTTTATCACAGTCTCAACAATGTTTAAAAGTCCAAAGTTCAAAGTCTCTTCTGAGACTCAAAGGACTCTCTTAACTGTAATCCCCTGTAAAAGCAAAATCAAAAAGCAGATCATGTACTTCCAACACAATGGCAAATGAGGTCTCCAAGGCAATCCAGGCTTCACCTTCATATCTTCATCAAGTGTCCTTTCTAGGTCTCCATGCAGGGACACCCCTGACACATGCCTGGCTTCTGTGGCTAAGGAAAGCCACAGAGGGGGATTCCATAACCTCTTTCTTCTACCCTTGACTCTAAAGCCAGAACCATGTGTCCAAAGTTGCCAAGTTCTGTTGCTCGTTGGGGCTGGGACATGGCCCCTCGATCACTTACATCTGCACTGGGTTTCTGTTCTGTTGTTGATTCTTTCCTTTACCTCTTAAGCTTTTCTTTAGTTCCTTTTCACAAGTTGGAAACTTAACTGGCTGGAGTCTTGCCCTGAGGTTACCACTGCCTTTATTTCATTTGGCATCAGGCTTTTCTTTTAACTTTTTATCTCCTTGAACACAGGACTTAGCTCCATTATACTTCCTGGTACTCCTTTTCTCCTCAAACTGTACATTTTGTGTTTTTCCTTTCTCAGCTTGTTCCTTTCAGTTATATATCTGTGTAAGAGTAGCCACTAATAACCAAACAACACAGTCAATACTAGGCGGTTTTGAAATCTCCTCTGCCAATGCCATTAATCCAAAACTCTTCAATTTAGCCTCAGGCAGATTTTTTTTTAATTGGACAAGGACAAAAAGTAACAACATTCTTGCCAAAATATCACAAGAATGGTCTCTAGGTCATTTGATAGTATTCTTCTCTGAAACTTGAGCTGGATCTTTATCATCTACATTGGCCTCTGTACTGCTGTCTTCCATGCTGGCCCATTAAGCCCTGACTAAAGCATTCGACTGCTTTCCTAATCCAAAGTCCACATTCAGCCATCAAATAACATGGTCAAGTCTGTCACAGCAATATCCTGCTCCTTGGTACCAACTTCTGTACTTTTTTATTTTTTTGTTTTTATATTCCAACCAGAGTTTCCTCTCCCTCCCCTCTTCCCAGTTCCTCTCCCCACCTCTCCTATCTCCCTACCCCATCCACTCCTCCACTGTTTCTCTTCAGATACAGGTGGGCATCCCATGGATATCAGCCAGCCATAGTATATCAAGTTGCAACGAGACTAGTCACCTCCTATTAAGGTTGGATGAGTCCCCAAAGCAGGCAACAGAGACAGCCCTTGCTCCCATTTAGGAGTGTCACAGGAAGACCAAGTTACACAACTGTAACAAATATGCAGAGCACCTAAGTCAGTCCCATACAGGCTTCCTGGTTGTCTGTTTAGTCTCTGTGAGCCCCAAGAGTCCAGGTTAGTTGGTTCTGTGGGTTTTCTTGTGGTGCCCTTGACACCACTGGGTCCTACAGTCCTTCCTCCTCCTCTTCTGCAGAATTCTCCAAGTTCTACCTAATATCTGTTTCTGTTTCCATCTGTCGCTGGTGAAGTCTCACTGATGACAGCCAATTTCTGTCTTAGTCGTTGCTGTAAAGAGACACCATGACCACAGCAACTCTTATAAAACATTTAATTGGGGCTTGCTTGGAGTTTCAGAGGTCTAGTCCATTGTCAGCACAGTGCTGGAGAAGGACCAAACATTAAAATATATGAACCTGTGGGGGCCATTCTTCTTCAAACCAACACACATGCCCTTTCCCAGAAGCTACCTTTAGTTAGTTACACTGTGGAACAGACACTCATGCCTGTGCCTGTGTGGATGACGGAGCCCATTTTAGGACGGTCAGATGTTAACTATGTGTGCACACAAGCACCCTCCATTCCTGCAGGGTGTGAACGAGGGTGCCTCTGGCCCCAGAATGGCCAATGGCTAGCCCATAATGACACCAGCGGTTGTCTGTTTGTGGTTTGGATGTGAAACACCCCCACCCCACGGCATTTGAACACTTTGTCCCCAGCTGGCGATGTTGCTTGGGAAGGTGGCTCTTTTTCCTAGTCACCACTTGCTTTCTGGTTGCAGATGCAGTGTGACGGCCAGTCTCCTCCTCCTCCTGCCACCGCTGCCTTCACTGGTATAACGGGATGTGCGTCCTTGACTTGTGAACAGGACAAACCTTTTTTCCCTTAAACTCCATCTTGTCAAGTATATTTTGTCATAGCCATGAGAAGAGCAGCAAATCCAGAGCTCTAGGGCAGGGCAGAGATCGTGGAGGAAGCAGAGGATTCTTGGCACTAGGGCTGTGTAGTTAGCCCTTGCCCAACCAGACCTCACCACACCTGCTTCATGGTTCCTTTTGCTGGGTTTCTGATTGAGCTGGGTTTCTGGTTTCTGGAAGTCAAAATCCTGCTGAGAAGGCATTTGGTGTCATCACCACACCCACAGAGGAGAGGCTGAGGTTGGCATGTAACTCGTGCAAGGGGGCAGAGCTAGGCAGAGGTGGTGGGATTTGAATCCAGATCTCGATCCCAGTGTCACCTGCTGAGGGGCCCTGGGCACAGTCGTTTTTACCAACCAAGACATGACTGTGGCCTGGCCGGGTGAGCATGCTCTAAGGGTACTTTTTCCAGTACCAAGTCTGTGGTGCTGAGAAGCAGGCCTCAGTTTCTTCTTTTATATCACAAAGAGCTGGACTGATGAACTTCCACACTTTCCCCTAAAACCCCATGGTTCACGGGATTATGTGGGACTTGGTGAGCTACTGGGGTGTCAGGCTTCTCCCAGCCACTCATGGGACCATGGCAGGAAAAGGAACATACAATTTATGAAATGTTTGGATGTGAGCCTGGTGTGACACTGTTGGTAATGATAAGATGTGTGAAAAGTCACTCAACAGTAGCAGAGAATGGCTGGAGGGAGGGCCACACGCAGTACCCTGAGCTCCAGCTCCAGGAT
The DNA here is from genome assembly GCF_949786415.1 of Peromyscus eremicus. Taxonomy (NCBI): domain Eukaryota; kingdom Metazoa; phylum Chordata; class Mammalia; order Rodentia; family Cricetidae; genus Peromyscus; species Peromyscus eremicus. The sequence continues at coordinate 151,052,381 of NC_081417.1, forward strand.
GTTCCTGTAACCCACATATTGACTCATGCCAGGGACTAGTCAGGGGGACACTGGCATCCCCACATCAGTGCCAGCCTGATCATCTATCTGTCCACATAAGCAGGCATGCATACCAAGCATGTGTGTGGATGCTCTGTGGCTTTGCATGGCACCAGCTTGGCCGTCTCTCCTGGGTTTGAATCTCACCTCTCAGGTAACCTGAGACCGGATCTTTGAGGGCTGTGGCTTTAGTTGGCCCATCAGTGAGTAAGATGGGGCTGTGATTCAACCTCATGGGGACGCTGGGCTGTAAAAAGCTGCACATCTCCTTCCCTTATCATGTTTAGGAGAGTAAGGAGGTGGGAACAGAGCTCTGAGGCTGCTGTGCAGCCTGGGGCCCAGTCCAGAGGTGAGAGAGGAAGGGGCCAATCACAGTTGGCCAAATGATGCCCCAGCTCAGGGGATCCCCACAGCTGGAGTCTGTCCCAGGCAAGCCCATTCATCTTCAGCTGAAGGAGGCCATCTCTATGGCTGTGACCATGATGTTTTTATGAGTTTATAAACTGCCCAGACAGGCTGCTGGGGGCTCCAGGCTGTTAACAGACCATCAGTTCATGCTCTGGCTCATTTTACGGGGTTCTAGGCAAGAAGGTTACTCCTTAGCTGCCCTCAACCTGGGCCCCTGGCTCCTCTCTGGAAGCTTCTAGATACCACGGGTGGCTCCCCTAAGGAGCTGGGTTCCCAGCCTCAGCTAACTCTGCGGTAAAATGAGACAAGAGGTGGGAGGTGGGAGTGCTTTGCTTGCCTTCTCTGGAATCCCTGTTCTGAGCCCCATCCCGTCAGCCCTGGATTGCTGAGTGCTCTGTGGTTTCCTGCCTCCTCCCTCCTCCTCCAACTCTATTCATATGTTGCAGCCAGGAGGAGCCTGAACCAGATTCTGCCTGGCACTTCAGCGCCCCCAGAGGAAAGCCAATGTCCTTACAATACCCTGTCCCTAGTTCATCCTTGTTTCCATCACCCTGCCTCTTGCCGTTGTGGATGGTGGCGGCTCTTTCCTGCCCCAGGACCTTTGCACAGGTATTATCTACCCTCACACACAGGACTACCCACTACTTGCTTCAAAATGTTCTCAAGTGTCACCTCTCAGTTAAAATGGAAATTTTAGGACTAATAAGGTGGCTCAGCTGGTAAAGATGCTTGCCACCAAACCTGGTGATCAATTCAACCTCTGGGACCCACATGGTAAAAGGAGAGGACCAGCTCTTACCAGTCAATCTCTGACCTCAACACTTCAGATTTGACATACGTGCACCACCCCATGCAATAATGATGGTGATGACAATAGTGATGATGGTGGAGATGATGGTGATGATGGTAATGATGGATATGGTAATGATGATGAAAATGGTGATGATGGTAACGATGATGATGGTGGAGATGATGGTGATGGTAATGATGGATATGGTGATGATAATGATGATGGTGGAGATGATGGTGATGATGGCAATGATGGATATGGTAATGATGATGATAATGGTGATGATGGTGGAGATGATGGTGATTGATGGTAATGATGGATATGGGAATGATGATGATAATGATGATAATGGTGATGATGATGATGGTAGAGATGATGGTGATGGTAATGATGGATATGGTGATGATAATGATGATGGTGGAGATGATGGTGATGATGGCAATGATGAATATGATGATGATGATAATGGTGATGATGGTGGAGATGATGGTGATGGTAATGATTGTAGCTAGAGTTTTCCTGCCTTGCTCACAGTCAGGACAAACCTCTATCACCTGCCAGTCCCACAGCCGCTCAGACTCGACCAAGTAAACACAGAGACTTATATTGCTTACAAACTGTATGGCCGTGGCAAGCTTCTTGCTAACTGTTCTTACAGCTTAAATTAATCCATTTCCATAAATCTATACCTTGCCACGTGGCTCGTGGCTTACTGGCATCATCACATGCTGTTTGTCATCATGGCGGCTGGCAGTGTCTCTGACTCAGCCTTCCACTTCCCAGCTTTATTCTCCTCCTTGTCCTGCCTATACTTCCTCCTGCCTGACTACTGGCCAATCAGTGTTTTATTTACCAACCAGTCAGAGCAACACATTTGTCATACAGAACATCCCACAGCAAATTATGGATATGGTGATGATGATAATGATGGTGGAAATGATGGTGGTGTTGCCAATGATGGATATGGTGATGATGATAATGGTGATGATGGTGGAGATGATGATGATGGCAATGATGGATGTAGTGATGATGATAATGGTATTGATGGTGGAGATTATGGTGATGATGGTAATGGTGGATATGGTGATGATGATAATGGTGATGATGGTGGAGATGATGATGGTAATGATAGATATGGCAATGATGATGATAATGGTGATGATGGTGGAGATGATGATGATGGCAATGATGGATGTAGTGATGATCATAATAGTGATTATGGTTATTGCTGCTGATGGTGGTAACGTTGATGAAAACGATGGTGAAGATTATGGTGATGGTGGTAATGTTGATGGAGATGGTGATGATGGAGATAAAGTTGATGGTGGTGATAGTGCAATACTGGTGTTGATGATAGTGAAGATGGTGGAGATGGTGTTGGTGTTGCTGGTGTTGGAGATAATGATGGTGATGGTGGAGATGAGGGTAGTGATATTGATGATCATGATAGTGCAAGTGATACTGATGATGGTGATGGTGTGATGATGGTGTGGTGATGGTGGAGATGTTGATGATAATGGTGGAGATGCTGCTCTTTGTGGTGATGATGGTGATGGTGTGATGATGGTGTGTTGATGGTGGAGATGTTGATGACAGTGGTGAAGATGCTGCTCTTTGTGGTGATGATGGTGATGGCAAAGATTGTGGGGATGGGGGAGATGATGGAGAGGAAGGTGATGATGATGGAGATGGTGGTGAAGATGATGAGCTAGCTTTTATCGTACGCTTTCTCTATCACAGGCTTTGGATCCTAGCTCTTTTGCCACCCAATAAATCACCTACTTTCTCCATATCTCAGTTTCTTACACTGTGATTTGGGAGATTTTTTTTCTTTTTTTGTTTTGTTTTATTTTTTAACTGTCACTCTACCTGTAAAGCTGAGTCCTGACCCCAGATGAGACCTTCATAGTTAAGGGAGGTGAAGTGCATAAAGATCACACACTGCCCAGAGCTGCTCATTGTTTAGCTCGTACCAGCTGCTACCGGGTCTGCATAGTCAGTACGTCACATACCATCCATCCCTCACTCAATCCTGCAGTTACTCTAGCTAAGAATGCCTACCTTGTACAGAAACTAACACTCAGAGAGGCTAAGTGACCAGCCCAACATCACACAGACGCTGAGAGGTAGACCCTCTTTGGGTTACTTGTTTCTCATAGTTAGCTAGTCCAAAATCAGTGGCCCAAAGTGACTTCCATCACTGTGGTGTCTCATGCCTGGCCAGCCACTCAGGCTGCAGCCTGGTGGGAATTCTGTTCCTGTAGGCACTGGCTCTGCCACTGCTGTTAAAGGTGGCTTTAACTAAATCTCTATCGTTCTATTTATAAATAAGACTCGAGATTCAAAGGCTGGGGTGAAAAGCTAACTTAGAAAAGTTGACCAGCAACTAGCTAACCTTCTCCCCTGATGACATCTCCCCCCAAACAGCATCCTTCTGCTCAGCCAAACAAACAAACAAACAAACAAACAAACAAACAAACAAAACTGTCATTCCAAATCCCTCCCTCTTCCTTCCAGTGTGTGTGTCTCTCTCTTCCAGATGCCCTCTGGTGCTCTATAACTACTTTCTGTCAACTAGTTGCTAACTCAGCCTCCTGACCCAAGGTTAATTTTATTTAATTGACACAAATGTAAACTCAGGGTTCACAGTGTGACTGAATATCCCCCAACACAGGACGCTTTCCATCTTGTTAGCTCTGGACTCCAGCTGAGGCCACCACGATGGGGCACCATACCTGTGGTATTTAGAACAGGTAATGGGCAGCTGAGCTTAGCGGCTATTCTAGAAGGCCAAGGCAGTGGTGCATGCTCTCTTACGACCTATGTGCAGCTGCTGTGTTCTGTGGGTCAGGACAGGAGCATGGCAGGTGGATGTAAGAAAGGAGACACTGGCTTGCACTTTGGGAGAAGCACAGAGGGTGTGGGCCCTTTGTAGCAAGCCTCACTGAGCTCAGCCAGAGCCCAAGTGTCTGACTAAGGCTCTTGCACGCCTTCCCACCCTGCACTCCCCAGGCCCTAAGGCTTTCCCTGAGGCCTCTCTTCAGTTTGTGTTGGGGAAAGTGACCTTTTTTCTGTGTTAATACCACTGGGCTCAGCCTCCTTCCTGTTGAACTTGTTCCAGATTCATCTAAAGATCTGCAAATGGACCTGATGTAGCCACTAGAGGGCAGCAGAGTCAAGGCTCTGGTTCGGCTGGGCTGGGGTAGGGTGGGGGGGCTGAGTCTTCTGGGGAGACTACCAGGGTGGCCCAGGGGACTGCAGCACAGGTCCCACCTGTGATCTTGGCAAGACCCCATCCCTGGGCCTCCTGAGGTTCAGTTTCCCCATTTGTACTGGGGAGTTGACTGGCATCTGAAATGGGCGGGGAACCACAGAGGGGAGGGGAGGCTGGCTGGTGCCTCTCATTTGAAGGCCCAGCCCCTATGGGGCCCAGGCTCTGGGCTGAAGAGAGCTTGGCATCTCTCTGGGGTCTGCCAGCTGGGCAAGGGGGGGGGGTCTGTGCTCCTGACTGCAGCCTCTGCTCTCTGTTCCCTCCTTCCCTGAGAGCCAGTGACTGATTCCGTTCAGAAAACTCAGAGCCAGAGGGGAATGGGGAGAGGCCAACTACCACCCAGGCCTGCATCCCCACTTATGCTTGATGTGTGTGTGTATAATGTATATATACATATACGTTTGAATGTGTAATCTATATCTATGTATATGTAATGTGTATATCTATACATATATATGTATATATACAGAAAGAAGACCTGGCTTAGCAGGTATGAGTACTTTGGGGTCCAGCTGTGGTCCCAGGGTGAGTTGAAAGCCCACTGTTTCCTGAGGCTCTCCACATTTCTGTCCGGTGACACTTGTCCCTTGCCCTGTGGTTCTGTGTATGTCTGGGAGTGGGCAGTGTCTGGATCCCGTATGCACCCTAGGACCCAGCTAGACAGCTTGTAGACATCTTGACAACAGTGACCAACTCTCATGATAGGTACCAAGCACCACGGTAAGTTCGTTTTGACGCCTTTTTCTCAGAGCGACCCCACAAGTGAGACAAAACTGTTGTCCCTAACTGCAGGTGGGCAGACAGAGACCTAGACAGATGGCTGACAGTCATGATGTCCTCAGCATCAGAGGCAGGATATGAACCCAGGTCCAGAGGGCTAACTGCTTTTCCACTCCACAGTGAGCAAAGGTTAAAGAGTTAATGAATGAGTGAGTTAATGAATGAATGAATGAATGAATGAGTGGGTCCCCTTAACCTAGGGTCTTAGTTTCTTTTCCTGTTGTTGTGATAAAATACTCTGACGGTGGAGCTCATCTTTAATCCCAGCACTTGGGAGGCAGAGGTAGGTGGTTTTCTGTGGGTTCGAGGTCAGCCAGTGTTACCTAGTGAGGCCCTGTCTCAAACAACAAACTCCAAACCCAAACAAAACAGAACTCAGACAGAAGCAAAGGAGAAAGGGCTTTACTTACTTCAGCTCCCTGTTCAAGGCACAACTGTAGCTAGAGTTTTCCTGCCTGGCCCACAGTCAGGACAAATCTCTCTCACCTGCCAGTCCCATAGCCGCTCAGACCCGACCAAGTAAACACAGAGACTTATATTGGTTACAAACTGTATGGCCATGGCAGGCTTCTTGCTAACTGTTCTTACAGCTTAAATTAATCCATTTCTATAAATCTATACCTTGCCACGTGGCTCGCGGCTTACCGGCATCTTCACATGCTGCTTGTCCTGGCGGCGGCTGGCAGTGTCTCTGACTCAGCCTTCCACTTCCCAGCTTTATTCTCCTCCTTGTCCCGCCTACACTTCCTGCCTGGCTGACTACTGGCCAATCAGTGTTTTATTTACTAACCAATCAGAACAACACATTTGCCGTACAGAACATCCCACAGCACACAACCCATCAGGGTGGGGAAGTCGAGGCAGCAGGAGCTTGAAGCAGCTGGCCACACTGGTCCCTGATCAGAGGGAGAGAGAAACAAGTGAACAAGGACTGCGGCTCAGCTCTCTTTCCTTCCCTTGTAGGGTGCAGAATCCCCTGCCTAGGGAATGGTGCTGCCCACAGCGGATGGGTCGTCCCACCTCAATTAACACAGTCAAGATAAACCCCCACAGACCTGCCCAGGGGCCCATCTCTCAGGAGAGTCTAACTTCTGCCAAGTTGACAATTAGTACCAACTGTCACACCTGGGGAAGAGTGCACAGGGCGGTGCTGGCAGACACACTTGTCTGCGTGGAGCCTGGGGGGACAACCACTCTTTATCCACTGCTGCCAACATCTCTTTAGGACATCAACCCCAGGGGACAAGGCGGACATCCACCTGCATCATCGAGTGAGGTATATGATCAAGCCCTGTGAATGTTTGTTGACTGATCACATGACTAAGCGATGCAGGAAGTTCCCTCGTGGAATACTGATACTGGCTTTCTGTGGCAACTCTGGACTCAGAACCTCTTAAAAAAAAAAAAAAAGGTCAACTTCATGATTGATTGCTCAGTTGATTAGTTGACTTATTCATTAATTCACCACACATTTATTGAGTGCTCACTGGGAGTTAGGAGCAGCGCAGTGGATGAGGAAGACAAGTCCCTGCCCTGTGGGTCGTACGTCGGAGATGGAGACAGAGCCGAAGCTAGAATGTGAGCAGATAGCTGTGACAGGACACAAGCCCTGTGAACGGTGAGGGAAGGAAGCATGGTGGGGACACGCTTCTGGGGTACACTGTGACCGAGACCTTCAGCTATGACACACCTGAGCAAATGACCAGGGCCAAGAGAACAGAAGATACAAAGAGCCAGGGACAGAAATGGGTTGATGGTTGAGACAGGGGCCTTGCCGACAGTATGAGACACCAAGTCTGCCATGAGAGTGGCTTGGACTGGCGTGGGCCTGAAGAAGCAGGAGCTTTTCCCACACACAAGCAAAACACAGGATGCAAGGCGACAGAGGCCTGGCCTCCCCCTGTGACAAGTTGCTTCAAGGAGGGGGATGTGAAGGTGGGTTTCCTGAAGGAAGAGGACCTCCACCAGGATGGAGAGAAGGAACATGAGGAGGTCTTGGAACACAGGGGAGTGGAGAGGGCACTCCTAGGAACAGGTGGCCAGGATGGATGGAGAGGACAAGCAGGGAAGGGCAGGTGCCCACAGCATGCAGAGGGGCAGACTCCTGCAGTGTTGGGGGCAGGACCTCAGCCTGCACCTGTTGACTCTGCAGCCTCAGGCGAGTTCCTTGACCTTGTGGCTGTAACTAGTTCAGGGTTCCTCAGCATAATGAGGCCTCAGCTTAGCCCTGTTCAATGTCTGTCCTTAAATGCTTGAGTTAGGTACTTCACAATAAGGGGCCGAGGCCCCAGCCCAGGAGCCAGTGAAGCCACCGGGAAGACCCAGCCATACCCCTGTCTGGAGGGTCCAGCTTTGGAGAGAATTCACCCAGAGGCAAGCAGGACACTGTTAGGTTTGCATTTGCGAAGAGCTGTCTCTCCAACACCAGCCGGTTCCAGGCAAGGTTCCCCAGAGGCAAGCAGAGAGAACAAGCCAGCCCTCTCCTTTCTGCCCCATTCAGAAGCTGTTCCCCAGAGCCATGCCAGCGACTGAGCTAGTAGGTACGGAATGAGTTAGCATGACAAGGCAGGTGCAGATCTGTGCCTGGGATCTGGTGACCAGGCTGGCAAGGTCAGCCCACTCTAGTGACTGCACCTGCTGGAGGGACAGACAAAACCAAGCCAGGCAGCTTCTGAGTGACTAGGCTCTTGACTGCTGTTGGAGGGAGAGGCACAGCCTTGATGCCTCTGTCCCCAGCAGGTGGCAGCAGGTGACTGGGTCCTGTTTGCCAACTTCCCCAGCAGCCTCCACTGTGCCAGTGGCCTCAGAAGTGGCCTCAGTCCCTGTTAATAAGATCTTCAGCCATCTGCTCTCCAGCTTTGGGCAAGGAGTGGGGTGGCGGGTCTGAGCATCTCATAGGTGGAAGGGGGCTCACCCACACAATCCAGGGACAGGGAGGCAGCAGCAGAGAACCAGTCCAGAGCATCCCTCCATGGCACCTGAAGCAATGGTTCTCAACCTGTAGGTCGAGACCTCTTGGGAGGTTGAACGATCCTTTCACAGGGTCGCATATCAGGTATCTTGCATATCAGATATTTACATTAAAATTCATAACAGTAGCAAAATTACAGTTACAAATAACAAGGGAATAGTTTTTTGGTTGGGGGTCACCACAACATGAGGAACTGTATTAAAGGGTTGCAGCATTAGGAAGGTTGAGAACCACTGATCTGGAGGAAGTCAGCACCCAGGGAGATGCAGGAGACAACAGGCTTCTTGGCTTAAAGTCAGTACCCACCTCTGGAAACCTGCTTCAGATCTGAGCTTTGTCACTTGCAGGCTGGGAGCCTCAGGTGACAAACCCAGTCCCTGTGAGCCAGCACCCAGGTCCTACCAGAGCAGTGACAAGCATCCACACCCTCAGTGCACACAGTACCCATAGCACTGGAAAATCCTGGCAGCGGCCATCTGGTACCTCCCGGCCTAACTCCTGGGAGAACCAGAACAAGGTCTATGGCCCTACTCAGGAGCCTCACGGGCCCTCTCACCTCAAGGCAAATTTTACAAGATAACAGGGACTTTTTCTTTTCTTTTCTTGTCTTTTTTTTTTTTTTTTTTTTTTTTTTTTTTTTGAGACAGTGATTTGTGTAGCCTATTCTGGCCTCACACACCCTATGTAGCTGAGGATAACCTTGAACTCCTGATCCTCCTGCCTCCAGCTCCTGGGTGCTGCTGGCCTTACAGATATGAGTCAGGCATGACACTGGGTACATGATTTTTTTTTGCGGGGGGTGGGGGGTGGGGGTGGTTTACAGATGATGATGTTACTTGCTGAGACTGACTGTGGGAGGTGTTCAGTCGTGAGTGGGAGGTGTTTCAGAGTTCTGCTTCTCACATCACACTCAGCATGGCTACCAGGAAAAAGTAGAGACCAAGACCCTGAGGGGAGCCAGTCCTGTCCAGTGCGCACAGCTGGGAGAGAGTGATTTAGTTATCTTACCCCGGCCTTCACTTTGGCACAGTAGGGAAGTCACAGGAAGCAGGAGCATGGGTGCTCTGGTCTTTTATGGACACCAGGGGCAAATCTGTCCTTGGGCATCCGATGGGACATGTCAGGTGAAGCAGCATGATGCTGCAGGTTCCTGCCTCTCCTCTGAGTCTCAGTATAGGGGAAGGGCTGGGACAACCATAGCTGTTTTATGGATGGGAGACCCCAAGCCTTGGGAGGGCTGCTGAGGTCACATGGCTTGTCATGTTTGAAATCTCCCCATGTCTCCAGCCTGAATTCTTTCCCTTTTGAAGTTCTTGTATCCAACCCTGACCCTCCTGGACCCGCAGCCCAAACTCTCCTCTCCCAACCCCAGTCCTGTGGCTCACTCCAGGTTCTCAGACTTCAAGGACATTGATAAGCATCCAGGACACTTCATGACTCTGTCAGCACAGAGAATGACTTTGAGAGGACCCTTGTCTTTCAAGGTTCAGAAAGAAATAAAAATAGCCGGGAAATGACAGGGAAGCGACCATCTCCTTCCCTCATCTCCTCTGGACCAAGACCCCCAATCCGTCATGCTGTCACCTTTGGAAGGTTCCAGCGCTGCCTTTCCTGGGCAACATGTGGGCGGCAGAAGTAACAGACATTGTTGGCAGTCTGACCACCGTAGCCAGGGGTGTCCAGTCACAAGGGTCCTGTGGGGGAACACGGCAAATCTGCTGAACCCCAAGAGGCTAGTTTGTCCTGTTGGGATTTCAGGCATATGCTAACATATTCGGCTTCTGAAGTGCTGAGGGTCGTTCTCGGTGCATGGTAGGTGAGCTCTCTGCCTGGCCCAGGTCTTTTTCTTCTTCTTCTCGGGCTCCAAAACTGGAGCTAGAGCCATCACGGACTCAGGCCCCACCCTCACATCAGTGGACCTGCCTCACAGGTGTTTGCTAACCTCATTCTGCACCAGACATGCTGGAAAGAAATACATTTTAAAACCACGTGCAATTTAAAGCGAGTTTAATCTGCATGTCTGGGGTTCATTAACACATAGATCATCAAATTAGGGATGGCTCACAGCTGTTTGACATTCGAGCGGCCTTCTGAGTATCTTTAATAAGTGCCTTTAAATATCATTTTTCCCTAGGATCTCAGGGCTGGGTTTTGAGCATGCTGTTCTCTGAATGGGAATGTGATTCAAGAGACCCAGATGGCAGCCCCCATCCTTTAAGGGGTGCCGTTGGCTTTGGGAGGTTGACCTAGAACTTCTACAAACTCCTCTTGTCCCCACCTCAGTGGACGCTGGCTGCAGGCTGGCCAAAGTCACATGCTCAAGTGCTCCCTTGTCTGTGGCAGACATTTGCTGCACTCTGGCTCTGTTGAGATCCTCAGGGGAACTGGGCTGGTGGATTCACCCTGTGCTCTGTTCCAGGGCCTCACAGGACTTGCCTGGACCAATTCAAGTGTGGCCTCCTGTTAGAATGTTGGCCTCAGTATGGCTCTGCAGCCCGGAAGGGAGGATTATGGGTTATGCAGTAAGGAATGGCTTTCTCCTCTCTGGACCTCGAGCCTGGAAGACCTGGGTTGGGGCTGTGTGTCTAAAGCCTTTTATCATCACAGGAGCTTGACAGTGAACCCAGACAGGGACCAAGTGGCAAGAGGAGCAGACGGGCCAGTCTAGATCGGATCTAGGCACTGACTGTACCACTGTGTTCTCTCTCAATCCTTAACTCTTAGTACCTACGATGTGATTATCTTCAGACACAAGGTCACACTATGTGTCTTGAACCCAGATGCATGAGGTCACCTTGGAGTGGGTAGGGTGCTGATGCCCTGGGACAGCATCTTTAGAGAAAGAGGCATTGACACAACCAGGTACCTAGAGGTGACACAAGGACACCAAGAGATGGCAGCCACCCACAAGCCAGGAACATCAGCTCTGGAGTCCAGTAGCCCTGGCAACCCTTGGTGTCTCCTGTCTGTATTTCAGATATATGAGAAGTAAATGCCTGTCATGTAATCATGAATTTGATTTCCAGAACACACACACGCATGTGTGTGCGCACACACACACACACACACACACACACACACACACACACACACGGGTGGGGGGGGAGAGAGAGAGAGAGAGAGAGAGAGAGAGAGAGAGAGAGAGAGAGAGGTAGTACGTGCTTATAGTTCCAGTGCTGGGGATGTGAGGCAGTCAGATCCCTAGCGCTTACTGGCTAGCCAGCCCAGCCTAATGGGTGAGCCTCAGGCCAATGAGAGAGCCCATCTCAAAAAACAAGGTGGGGGCTGGAGAGAGAGTTTAGTGGTTAGGAGCATGTGTTACTCTTGCAGAAGACCTGGGTTCAGTGCTCAGCGCCCATACGAAGGTTCACAACAGCCTGTAACTCCAGTCGGAGAGAAAGGATCTGATGCCCTCTTCTGTCCTCTGAGGGCACCTACATGCACATACAGACAAGCAGACACACATGCATGTACATAAATAATGAGCTCCAAACAAATAAAACAAGGTAGATTGCATTTCAGGAAAAACAGCCAGGATTGCCCTGCAGCCTTTAAACAGATGTACACACATTTGTATGTGCACCTACATACACAGGTGGGGCATGCACACACGTGTGTATGTGCACTTATACACACAGTTGGGGCATGCACACACACGTGCATGTGTACCTACACACACAGTTGGGGCATGCACACATGTGCATGTGTACTTGTACACACAGTTGGGGTGTGCACACACATGTGTATGTGTACCTACACATACAGTTGAGGTATGCACCTTCAACAGGTAGACTGTGGAAAACTCTGGATGCTAGACTGATGTGCACCTTTCATATTCATGAAGGGTTTGTGGAGACAGATGACAACAAGTCCATGGAGTTAATCGCTTAAGTGCGGTGACTTTCAGGCATTTCCTACTCTAAGTCAAATAATTTGAAAGGATGCAACCAAGAGAAAATTCATCCATTGGCCTCACGGGATGATGTCTTCTCTGCCTCCATCCTGTTTTCCCAGACAGTTGGCACCAGGACGTCCTCAGCTCCAATCTCTTTCTCTCCCACCCCTGAGCACTGCAGACTCCCAGGTGGTCCTGTGTGGACAACATCAGAAGAGAGTTCCTGAATGTAGGAGGGAACAGAGTGCACAGTTAGTTACTGGGTGAGGCTGGGGATCAGGGAGTGGGAGGGATCCATGAGGAGAAACACAAAATTGACAAATGCCCGAGGGGGGCAGCATGGTGAGTACCAGGCAGGCACGTGATCTTGCCTGTTTTTGTTTTTTGTCTTGAATGGTTGACATTCTAGAGCTTCCTTCCCTCTCTGGCTAGGTGGCTGGGACAGGTCCCTGTCTCCCTCTGTAACACAGACAGCGAGTCCTGGCCTCTCTGGGTGGAGAGGGGACTCAAAGATGTGACATCCATGGAGCCCTGCTCCCAGGCACCTGGCCCACCTTGAACAGTGTTACACATATTTCCTGGGCCTTGAGTGGGCAGCAAGGCCCCATGTATCTTGTCTCTGAGACACCAGTTAGCACTAACAGAGCCCTTGTCTCCTCTGGGCCACACTCACTTTTCTGTCACCTGCGTGAGGACACTAGGTGGCAGGTGGATGGCGCCATTCATCTGAGTCTAAAGGTTAATTCAAAGGGCAGTGTGGCTGGGAGATGGCTTCCTCCAGCTCACAGCCTAGACAGGGCATCAGAAGGGTCACCGCCAGAATGGCTCACCTGCAGGTAGATCCCTGGTGCCCTCCCATGGCATCCTGGTCCCCTCTCATTCTGTACAGGGCAACAGTCCACTGCAGGGCCTCGACTCAGCTCCTTCCCTCCTTCCTAGCTGTGTGTCGGGGCAGTGGCCCAGGGGGTCCCTGGGAGTCCTCCTGGCTGGGTATCTCTGTCCACTGGCTGCATTCTCCTTCTCTCCTGGCACCGCATACAGCTCCCGCATCGCTTTGTCTGAGTTTTTGCACTTGCTACATGTCCTGCTTGGGCCACCTCCCTTGTCACACACATCAGCCTTTCTGAGAGGAAAGTGTATTAATTACCTTTCTCCTTGTTGTGACAAATTACCCCACAAAGACGACGGCAGAGAGGAAGTCTTTATTCTGCCTCACAGTCCCAGGGTATAATCCATCATGGTGGGGAAGTTACAGGATGGGAGCGGGAGGCAGCTGGTCACATTGTGTCCAGTTCGGAGACAGAAAATGATGAATGCTGATGCTCACCCTGAGTTTCCTTTTTGTACAGCCTAGGGGATGGTGCCCCCCACATCCAGGGTGCCTTGTTTCTTTAGTTAGGTTCCTGGACACACCTTCACAGTCACAACCAGAGGTGTGTTTCCATGGCGATTCTAAATCCCACCCAGTCTACAACCGAGATTAACTACCACAATCCCACCCTTTGCCAACTTGGTACCCAAATAAATTTTTTTTTTAAATAATATCCCACCCCACTCCCCAAAGCCTTGTGTTCATCTTGTATGTGAAATGCATTCATCCTAATATCAAAGGCGTCCTTTGTCTTCAACAGTACGAACACTGTGAAGGCAATCTCAGCACTGTGAGAACCTATCAAATCAAATCACAGATTTCTACTGTAGAATGGTACAAGATGAACATTTCCATTCCAGAAGGGAAGAATTCAGGCACAGCCAGACTGAAACCCAGCAGGACAAACACCGAATCCTGTAGCTCCACATCAGGCACCTGAGACTCACAATGGATTCATCTGGACTCTGCTTAGGCATCCCTGTCCTTCTAGCTTTGCTGCCTGCAACACACACAGCCTCTCTCTTGGACTGGCTCCACCCCATGGTTGTAGATTACCCATGGTCTCAAGCATCTCCAACATCCTGGGGTCTCCATTGCAACCCAGGTTTCACCTTTACAGATCCCCACAATGACCTCTCAGAGCTTCCTGGCAGAGACTCCAATTTTGCCAGATGTTACCTGCCCCAGCTGCTTTGTGGAATCTTGGTCCAAGCCCTTGAGAACCACCCCCTCACTCTCCTGCTTTTCATGTCTGTAAAACCAGCACCACATGAGTAATGATGCCAAGTTGTGCTGCTAGCTTGAATATGGTGTTTTGGTGGTGGAATCTGTGAAAGAAATTTCCCTGGCATCTGTTTTGTGAGCAGGGTACCCCTTCTGTGGAATCTGCAATACAAACTCTCTCCATTCAAACACATTTTGAATTGGAGTCTTCTACATTGATGGATGGAGTCTCTCTCTCTCTCTGGCATTTTCCCTGTTACCCCAGTGCAGGGTAGGTGGGTTCTCTACCAGTCAGTCCTTCTTTGGCACGTGCTTTGTCAGATGCTTTGAACTCGTTTTTCCATTGCCCCTGTCAGCTTGGCACAGGCTAGACTCATCTGGAAGGAGGGAACCTCCCCTGAGAAAACGCCTCCATAATACCTAGCTGTAGGGCAGTTTCTTAATTAGTGATTGATGGGGGAGGGCCCAGCCTGTGGTGAGTGGTGCCATCCCTGGGCTGCTGGTCCTGGGTTCTATAAGAAAACAGGATAAGCAAGTCATGTGAACAAGCTGGTAAGCAGCACCCCTCCATGACCTCTGCATCAGCTCCTGCCTGCAAGTTCCTGCCCTGTCCTGACTTCCTTTGATCATGAACTGTGATGTGGAAGCGTAAGCCCATAAACCCTTTCCTCTCCAAGTTGCTTTGGTCATGGTGTTTTATCACAATAATAGAAACCCTAACTAGGACAGAAACTGGTACCAGGAGTGGGGTATTGTTGTGATAAAACTGACCATATGGTTTTCAGGGGGTTGTGGAAGGACTTTGGAAATTTGGGCTGGAAAAGCCATTAAGATTTCAAAGCTTGGTGAGCTGCTCTGTGGGACCTTGGAAGACAAGTCAGTTGAGAGTAATGCAGATGATGGAGGCCTGTCTTGTGGTAAGTTTGAGAATTCTTTAATGATGCTATCAGGCTGTTTGCTATTTTGTGTTGCAAGCCACAAGAATATATTATAGAGATTCAACTGTATATAATAAAGCTATACCTAGAAAAGTCAAGGAATTTTTCTAGAGGGAAGCCATTTATCAGGGAATATTTGGTGCTATTCAGCTTTTAATATATTAGCTGTCTTCTGCTATGAAATTCTTGTGGGTTCATATACTACTAGGCCATAAGGCAAAAAGTATAAGCTCAGACCTACTGCTGATCTACTAAGTAATACCCCTACAGAGCCTAGGAGACAAGCAGGCTGTAGATGCATAGCTTTGTTTCTTGTGCAATGATGCTCAGACCATCCCTTGCCTTCAGGCCTAGTAGCATTGCAAAGCTATTGACTCAGGACAATGGGGCTTTTTGCATAACCAGGTGCAGTAAAGACTGTAACAGAATTCCTGGTCCAAGCAGAGTCACATGGCTGGAGAGGAGAGAACAAGGCAGAGTTTCTGTAGATGATAAAGCAGACTGACTCAGGCTGAGAAGTAAGGAACAAGAAAAAGTTTTGCAGATTGTATGTGGATTTGAATCAGGTCAGGAGAGGAGAAGAGGAAGGAGAGATGGAGGACGAAGGAATGGAGGATGAGGTTGAGAACATAAGAGCTTAGTTATTACTAGGGCTATGAGAGGACAGGAAAAGTAGGTACAGAGAGGAGTGGAGTGTGAGGATGGAACTGAAGCTGTATAGATAGAATTTTGTCCTAGAGAAATAAATGGATGAAAGAGCATGGTGTACATAGATTCTTTTCCCCCAGATAACCCCATGCTGGATATAGCATCTTTCCCAGGACTCTGGGAAGGATTTTCTCAGGGCAGGACCCTGGAAAAATTCCAATAATTTTGGGTTCTGGTTAGATGGGGCTGAAGAATCAGCTGTGATTAAGAAGAGACGAGCATCTGCTTGGTGGTTGTGGTGCATGTCTTTAATCAGCATTCAGAAGACAGAGGCAGGTGGATATCTGTGAGTTTGAGGTCAGCTTGGTCTGCAAAATGAGTTCCAGGACAGCCAAGTCTATTACATAGAGAACACCTGTCTTGAAAAACCATAAATAAATAAATAAATAAATAAATAAATAAATAAATAAATAAATAAATTAATTAATTAATAGAGGGAAAGGAAGGAAGGAAGAAAGAAAGAAAGAAAGAAAGAAAGAAAGAAAGAAAGAAAGAAAGAAAGAAAGAAAAGAGACCAACATCACTGATGTGAAGTCTTCTGGGAAGTGTTTCTTCAAACTCAGCACATAAAAGCTGTGTTCTAGAGGTGGCCCAAGTTGTACTTCATGCTGGCAGCCTAACCTGGCAGTGTAAAAGTTACCCAGGTGGTACTGGTTTTGAAGTCATGAAGGGGTCATGAAGAGCAGCTGGGGCTTGGCACTGTGAGAGGTCAGGAGAGGCCATTGGTGAAGGTGCAGCCTCAGTGGCAGTTGAAGGCCCAGGACTGAAGGGGTCATGCAGAGAAGCTGGAACTTGGTACCATGACGAAAGCCCAGGAAAGGCCATTGTTGAGAGTGCAGCCCAGTCACAGTAGAAGACCCCAACATTTTGGAGATGTCAGTACCATTGGCACCACCAAGAACAGCAGCAGCAGTAGAGTGGAGCCAGCCAGAGCCCAGAGGACAAGCTGTATGTGTGGAGAGGGCAGAGCTGGAGAAGTAACCCAAGCCCTTTGGAGGAATTTAGAAGATCACAATTGGATCCCAGACATTGGACATTGAGTTCAGTTTGATTTTTCTTTGTTCAGATTGTCGCTGTACTCTGGTTCTTCCCTCTTGAAGTAAGAAAGTATTTAACTTATTTTTGATTTTAGCCCACAGTTGAGAGAATTTGAACTTTAAAAGAGTTTTTGGAATTTTACAAAGATTTTGGATCTTAAAAGAGACTGAATTTTTTAAGTGTTTGAAAATTTAAAGACTGGGACTTTTAAAACTTGGAATGCTTTCATTGTAACGTTGATATTCATGTGCCCTTGGGGATGAACAAGAAAGGAAAGGTTATGGCTTAACAGTGATGTGTTTATGTGTCAGATTGACAAGGGGTCACTTGACACAAGTGAGAGTCAGTTGAAACCTCAATTGAGAAAATGCCTCCATAAGATCAGGCTGTAGGCAAGCTTGTAGAGCATTTTTTCAATTAGTGACTGATTAGGGAGGGTCTACCCAATTGCAGATGGTGCCATCCCTGGACTGGTGGTTCTGGGTTCTATAAAAAAGCTGGCTGAGCAAGCCATGGTGAGCAAGCCAGTAAACAGCACCCCTCCATGGTCTCTGTAACAGCCCCTACCTCCATGTTCCTGCTCTGTTTGAGTTCCTGTCCTGAATTTCTTTGATGATGACCTGTGATGTGGAAGTGTAAGCCAAATAAACTCTTTCCTCTCTGGGTTGCTTTGATCATTCTGTTCCACCACAGAAATAGGAGCCCTAACTAGGATACCCCCTGTGGTAGTTTGAATGTAATTGGCCCCCATAAGCTCATAGGGAGTGGCACTATTAGGAAGTGTGGCTTTATTGGAGCAGATGTGGTCTTGTTAGAGGAAGTGTGTCACTGGAGCGGGGGAGACTTTGAGGTTTCCTATGCTCAAGATACCTGTTCAACACTTACCTGGCAGGGGAGATACCATGATTAAGCAGGTGGTTTTCCCAGGGCGAGGCTCATCCATTGCACTTGGGGTGTGTTGACCCCTGTGATTTCCCCAAATGAGGGAAACTTGACTGCATAATTTGTGGTAGTGGGGGACTGTGTCCGCACTCTCCCCTGATTAAAAAAGAAAAAAAAAAGATACCTGTCCAGTGTCTGAGTCCTCTTCCTGTTGCCTTCTGATCAAGAAGTAGCCAGCACCACGTCTCCCTGCACAATGCTATGCTCCCTACCATGATGATAACGGACTGAACCTCAGAAACTGTAAGCGAGCCACCCCAATTCAATGTTTTCTTTATAAGAGTTGCCGTGGTCATGGTGTCTCTTTACAGCAATAGAAACCCTAACTAAGACACTGCCCCACCCTCCAGGCTGTTCAGTTTTTTCTTTCTTTCTTTCTTTCTTTCTTTCTTTCTTTCTTTCTTTCTTTCAAAATTTTTGTTTTTTGAGACAGGCTCTGGCTGTCCTGAAATGTACTATGTAGACACAGCTGGCCTCAAACTCACAGAGATCCACCTGCCTCTGCCTCCCACATGCTAGGATTAAAGGTGTGCGCCATCATGCTTGGATCATTTTTTTGTCTTTCTGTCCCATCTGTTGCTCTTTTTCACTATAGACCTTGATAAGAGCAGTGAGCAGTCTGAAAGCTGCATTTTCTTGAGAGTTCCTCCTTTAAACAAGTAAATCCATTGCTTTAAAAATGCATTTTACTTTTTATTTTTGTATGTTTCTATGTATAGTGTGTGTGTGACTATGTGATTATGTGTGAGGGTGAGCACACATTGCAAATGGAGGCTTTCTCTTTCCCACAGCCACTCTCAAATAATCACTCAGAGACTTAATATAAATTATAAATTCTTGGCCAATAGCTCAGGCTTATTACTAACTTGCTCTTACACTTAAATTAACCCATAATTCTTGTCTATGTTTAGCCACGTGGCTTGGTACGTTTTCTCAGTATGGCATTCTCATCTTGCTTCCTCTGCATCTAGCTGGCGACTCCTGACTCCGCCCTTCCTTTTCCCATCATTATTAGTTTGACTTTCCTGCTTAACTTCCTGCCCAGCTACCAGCCTATCAGAGTAATGAGAGTAATACATATTCACAGTGTACAGAGGATTATTCCAGAGCAGCCATGCCTTGGCACATGTGTAGAAACTGGAAAACAACCTTGGGTGTTGGTCCTTACCTTCCCCTTGTCTAAGACAGGGTCCTCTCACTGCTGTGTAATCCAGAAACTTCTGGAGTTCTGTCTCTGCCTCCTGTCTCACCTTTAGAACACTGTAGCAGCCAGCTTTATGAGGGATCTGAGGATTCAAACTTAGGTCCTGCAGTTGGAATGAGAATGGCCTCCACGAACTCATACATTTAAAAGTTCACCCCCGTTGGTGAACTGTTTGAGAAGGACTAGGAGGTGTGGCATTGTTGGAGGATGTGATATGTATCTCTGGGGATGGACTTTGAGTTTTCAAAAGCTCACACTGGGCCCAGTGTCTCTCTTTCTACCTGCTGCCTGCTGATTAGGATATAAAGCTCTCAGCTACTGCTCCAGACATGCCTGTCTGCTTCCTGCCATAATTCATGGACTAACCTTCTGAAACTGTAAGCAAACTCCCAACTAAATGCTTCCTTTTATAAGTTGCCTTGGTTAGGGTGTCTCTACAGCAACAGAGTGGTGACAAAGACGGGTCCTCAGGCTTACACAGCAAGCCCTCTGCCCACCGAGCTGACTCCTGGCCGTAGTCCATTGCTTTTAAACTCAGCTTCACTCAGGTTCTCTGGGTACAAGCATCATACAGCCAGATTCTTTACCAGAATGCGCCATGCATGGCCTCTAGCGCAGCTCCTGAAAGAGGCCTTGTTCCCCTCTGACCTTATGAGCCTCCACTCTCCATTTCTCTTGGCATTCTTGTTTCCTACGCTCCACCAGAATGGCCCATCCAGCTCTGCTTACAGCACTTTGGGGGTTCTATGGCTGCAGCTCCAGGCTCTCCCCAATCCTTCTGCAAACCAGTTCAGCAGCCTGTGGGTCACATGTCCAGGCTCATCACAGTGGCGACCCCACTCCTGGTACTGATTTCCTGTGTCTGTCACTTTTCTCATTGCTGTAACCAAACCCCTGACAAGAGCAACTTATTGGAGGGAGGGGTGATTCTGGCTCACCATCTGAGGTGCACAGTCCATCATGGTGGGGAAGGCATGGCGGCAGGACCGTGAGGCAGCTGGTCACATGGCATCCATTCCACAGTCAGGAAGCAGAGAGCGATGAATGCAGTCCAGGTCAAGCTGTGGTCCCTCCTACCATCCTCCCATCTTAGAGGCAATCACTCTCCTAGAGATGAACCTCTCTCTGACAGGGGAGTTTCCTCTCTGCCTGAAGCTTTTTCTCCTAACATAAGATTTCTGGGGGAAATTCACATTTTGGGGGTTGAGGGGTGGGGGAATCCATTATGTCCAAAGTCTGATAGATTGGTGGACACAAGTGTCTCTGTGAAGTGTCTTCATTTCTGCCAGGCTGGAGACCACCAAGGGCAGAGCCACGGCTCTGCCACCAGACTAATGGATCCCCTAGATTAAAGACTGAGTCTTCTCCCTCTGAGCAGCTTCCTACGCACCACCCATCAGATGGAGTACCCCTAAATCCCACCCACAGGATGCCCTTTCCTCCCCCAGCCATTTCCCTTTGGATTGACTACATCGTTGGTACTTACAAATCAGGGGAGTTTACATCAATGTCCATATGAGCATCTTCATAAAACATGCCACGTTCAGTTGATCATGTTCCCTCAAAGAAAAGGGTGCTGTCTCCATGGGGCCCGTCTCCCCCATGCCCTGGCCTGTGTTGCAGGTGTCTTTAGTCCTGCTACCTGTGGTGGCCGTCAGCTGCACAGGGCTGCAAGCAGGTCAGGGGAGGGTTTCTGAGTGACAGTGGCTCTGCCACCTCTGCCTCATTAGGACCGGGACAGGCTAGAAATCGATGTTCTTTAAAATTAGAGACACAATAGCTGTTACTTGTACCAGCATCTGTCCATGGCCACGCAGAACACTTCTCACCCACAGCATACTTCTGGGGAAATGAGATGGAACCAGGAAGGAGGGAGAAGTACATCCACCCAGTGACTCTTTAGAGGGGCCACCGAGGCCCAGGCACAGTAGCCAGCCCAGCCCAGCCATTGGTCTTATTTGCTCCATGGCCGCTGTAACTCTCTGTGTCTCAGATTAGGCAGAAGAGGCCCAGTGAGGGTAATCAGAAAATGCAAGGTCACACAGCAGAGGAGGCAAAAACAAAAACAAAAACAAAACAAAACAAAACAAAAAACAAAAACAAAAACAAAAACAAAAACAAAAACAAAAAACCCAATGCTGCTTCCCAGGCCTCCTGCTAGGCCCTCCCACTTCTGGACCCCCTGATCGAGCCCGGAGTGTATGACTTCCCATTTGTGTCTTTTCTGCTCCGCCTTTATATCTTTGCTGCATCTTCCCATGCATGGTGGCAGGGGACAGAAGCTCTTCCAGGGTGTGGGGTCTGGTCAGAACAGATGTGACCCTTTCTGGTAATTTTCCCAGAACCCCCTAAGGTTCTTCCACCTCCCAGGGAACATTCTGGCACCATTACAGGGCTCACATCTTCCTATATCCCCACAGCATGGTAACAATGTCTCTATTACAGGAACAGGCTTGGAAGTGGGTGTCCAGCCGTCGTCACCTTCGTGCTAGCCACCGCAGGGGGCTGAGCCAGGTATAGTCCAAGCCAGACCCTTGTTGACAAAGAAAAGAGCTTGACTGCCACCCTGCACCTGGCTGTTTGCAGACATGCCGCCAACTGGCCTCTGCATGCCCACACGGCTCAGATCCGAGATGGGCCCCTTGACAAGCCTGCCGGCCAGGCTGGATTTGAGCAGTCGGATGCTATGCCAATAACCAGCAAGTGAAACTCAGCTAGCTCTCCCAGAAGCCACCGGGTGTGCTGAGATCAGCCAGACAGATTTTGGCCGACAGCTGCTGAGTTTGAAGCAGGTTGACTGTAATTGGCCGAGAAGGAGCAGCTTGCCCAAGCAAAATAATAAACGTCGACAGCTACCCGTTATGGAACGTCTGCTCTGTGCCAGGCACTTTCGGGCATCGCAGCTTCCCAAAGTTGGCATCGAGAGCCCTAGCTGACTCATGATGAAGTTAGGCCCAGAGAGATCAGCTCACCTCCCCGAGGTCACACAGAAGGTGTCCTGGCCAATGGAGACATCCATCGCGTTTAGTTCCCAGATACGCTGAAACTCATGTTCTTTCCCTCTCCCTCCTGCCTCAGCCAGTCTGCTGTGACCTGGGAGGCTCCCCCTCTCTTGTCTCCTGTCAGGCTGAGCCACACCTGTGACCTGCTGCCACCCGCTCCTTGCTTCCTCCCTTGGGTCTCCATGCAGCCTCAAGTGTCCCTGCACAGCGAAGGATGCTGAGCTGTACAGGTTCAGGTTGCCTTTAAAGGTACCACTGAGGCTGGAGAAATGGCTCCGTGAGCACTGTGCTTGCCACACAAGCCCGGGGACCTGAGTTTGATTCCCCCAGAACCCACATAAAAGTGAAGTGGGGTGTCATATGCCGAGAATCTCAGTATCAGGGAGGTAGAGACAGGTGGGTGCCTACAGCTTGTTTGTCTAGCCTATTTGGTGAGCTCTGGGCTCAGTGAGACCCTGACTCAGAAAATAAAGTGGGGAGCCATCAAGGAAGACACCCACCATCAACCTCTATCAACACACACACACAGACACACAGATACACACACACAGACGTACCATACCCCCCCCCCCTCTCTCTCCCACACACACAGCTCAGTCCAAAGCACAGAGGCTAATCCAGGAGGCCCCAGCCCAGCCCAAAGGGTCTGTTTAGCTTAGGAAAGATAGGTGAAGAGTTAATAATGAGGCTCTAATAGGTGACAGGGACAGAATACCTACTATGCACATGCTCAGACCTTTCCCAGGCCTGGTGTCTGGTGACCACATGTGCCACACTGTCTGAAGCCATACTGTGAGTTTGCCATTTGCCTTGGGCAAGTCATTCAACCTTCCCAAGCCTGTTTCCTTCTCTGTTGTGAGAAATTGGAGGTGCAAAGGTCCTGAGGTGGGGTAGGCCTTGTAGTCAGTCCTCTATAAAGATGGGGCTTACCCTCCTGATTTTTCCTTTTCTTTTTTTAAATCTCCATGGGAACCCCAGGGGCTGGTGTGAGTCCTATTGTACCAGAGAGGAAGCTGAGGTTTCGAGAGATCCAGTAGCTTGGCCGCAGGCTGCAGAGCTGGAGTGTGACTCTGGGCTGGTTGCCTGGTAACCATGCAAGAGTCTCGTGCATGGGACCTATCTCCAGCTGCTCCCTTTGGATGGCCCGTTTCCCGCTTTATTGTCAGTTGACTTTAAGAACATCTTTAAGCTAAACACACAGGAGGTAAGCGAGGCCCAGAGCAGGAACAGCCTGTCTGGGACACCCAGAAGCACTGGGGCCGGATTGCTGCTCATTTGCAGCCCACTCCTTCTGAAAGGCCTTTCCCTGGGGAGTTTTCTGGCAGGACACAGGAGACAGGTGAACAGGGGCTGATGATGAATCTATTGAGGGACAGGCGCCAGTCACTCTCGGCTGATGGATGGCCCAGCAGGTCATTTTCCAGCCAGATGCAGAGCTGCGCCAGGGATGAGAAATCTGTCAGCTGGCGCCTCATCCCTCTGAGCTGGGGGACATGGCAGGGGTAGGGTGGGGTGGGGAGCCGATGGGGGAGCTGCAGGGGCCTGGGGTGGAGATGCTTCCCTAGAGAGAGCTAGCAGCCACAGTGGGAGACTTCTGGGGACCCAGCGCTTCCTCTTGGCTCCCCAGGACCAACTGAGCCACAGAGGAGCAGCGCAAGGCTGCTGCTGGCTGGAGAGGGTCCTTGGAGGGCCTGCCTGGCCTCAGCTCAAGCCATGTCCTCCTTAGAGGTGGGCTTCAGTGCCCTCACGTTGGTAGCAGGAAAACAAGATTGGAGAGGGCAGGCCATTTGCTAAGGCCACACAGCTGGGGAGTAGTTGAATTGTTTTGGGAACCCAGGTCTCTTAGTCTCCTCTTTGATGTTTAGAATGGAGTACATTTGAATCAGAACACATACACTCACACACACAAGCACACACACATACCTATATGCATAGAAATATGTATATACATATACATGTACACATACATACATGTACACATAGAAGTACATACATCCACATGCAAGCATACACACATGCATATACATAGATACAGACATACATACATGTATACACAGATACACATATACACATACATGTACACATAGAAGCATGTGCATCCATATGCATGCATACATACACAAATATATATATATGTACATAGAATCATATATACATATACACACAGTTACACATGTATGAATACAAACAAAAGCCTATAAACATGCACACACATACATACAAACACATATATAAGGTAAGACACACACAACTCCCCCATACATATAACCGTACAAAATTATCTTTTGTCAGTAGCCCAAACAATTGAAAAACAGCAACTGTGGTAAAGTTCAGTCAGGCATAAATTATCTATCTAACATAGTACACGCATATGTAATTTGTCTCCTCATTAGCCAAACATTGTCTGTTACATATAGAATCTCTCCAAGGAACATACACACACAGCCGTGCATAGTCACATGCTGCTGAATGATGGGGAAACATTCTGAGATCCACCTCATTAGGCCACTTTGCTGCTGTGAGAGCAACCCAGGACAGCCTCACGCATGCTGGGACAGCCACGTGTCAGGTGACAGAAGCTTCTGGGGCCACTTGAGAGCTGAGGGCTGTGGTTGAAGAGAACACGGTAGCAGGCGCAGGCCTGTCTACACGGAGGTTCTCTGCGGTCAGTGTGAGCTGATGGGCGGCCCTGTCCCTTGTCCTGGTATAAATTCTCCCATTGGGGTGATTTCAGACAGTTTCTAATGTCATGAACGAGCCGCCGGCGGTATGAACTTGCTCAGCCTTTCCAAGAATGTCTGTCTCCATGGAACTCAGACTGTATCTCCAAAACACATCCACGTGGGGCTTGGGTGTAGCTCAGGGGTAGAGCATTTGTCCAGGCTGTACAAAGCCCCGAGTTCCACCCCATGCATGACAAGAAAGCAAAACGAAGCAAATATGTAGTTTTATGTTTGTAAGTATAGATGGTGTGCAACCTATTCCCTGTCTCCTATCTCAGTCGCTCACCCGCCCCTCTGCCCTCTGATACTGATGTTTGGGCCAGGCATCATTCTCTCTCTGTCTCTGTCTCTCTGTCTCTGTCTCTCTGTCTCTGTCTCTGTCTCGTCTCTCTGTCTCTGTCTCTCTGTCTCTGTCTCTGTCTCTCTCTCTCTCTCTCTCTCTCTCTCTCTCGTCTCTTTGCACTCTTGCCTACTGGATGGGCTCTGTCATACTCTTCTCTGGGAGTTTCTCCTCCCGTGGCTGGTCCCAGGTTTGCCACACGGCTGCAAACAGCGTTGGTCCTCATAGGAGGAAGCTCCTTCCGTTCTTTTGGGGCAAGCCAGGAAGGGGTGAAGCCTCACTGGGCTGTTTGCTATTTCTGTCCAGGTTCCCCCGCTACGGATCACAGGATTGCTGTGTCTTGGGGTCTCTGACCAGTTTTTGCCCTAGGAAGCTGATAGCTTGGACAGTTTTGCTCTCAGGGCCTCTGTTCGCCCCTCTGAGGAAGGGCAGGTGGCCCGCATACAATCTGGAAATGGCCAGAGATTTCTGCAAAGGTCTTAAGATTTCTCTCTAAAAATTTATGAAAGTTTCAGCCTCCCCTTCTGCCATCAGTCCATATTTGTTTGGATATAAAAATAACGCATGAGGGACAGAACATCTTCCCCTGAGACCTCAACCAAAGAGAAGCTCCTGGGAGAGGTATCATTTCTCATCCTTTGGCTGGCTCAGAAGGGGAGGTGGCCGGAGTTACCTGGGATTCAGACTCCAGGTGGCCTGGCTATTTAATCCTCTGGTGGCCTTGGGCAAGGAATGTTGTACTTCTGAGCTTCAGCTGCCTCTTCTGAGAAATGGGAGAACAGTAGGACCCCGCCATGGAGTAGGGGTGGGGTATGTGGTGACTTTCTGGGGGTTTAAACTGCACAGGACCAATGAGAACCAATGGCTGACAGCCAGTGAGATGGGTAAGGGGCTGCAGGCCAGGCCAGAGAGCAAATGGCTCCTTTCCAGCACCCACATACAGGGACTAGAGGCCAGGAGCAAAGGGGACATGTACAAGATCTCACCCCCTCCCTTGTGGTTTCTGAAGGAGCCTCATTTGTTACCTCTAGAGCCCATTGCCTGCTGCCCACCTGCCCAGTACCCCACTGGGATCCACCTGGCCTGTTTTCTTTCTGCTCCCATGTTCCTCTTCTGAATCTAAACACAGACCCCGATGAGCCATTTAGGAGGAACCTGGTTTCAGTGGCCAGCAGCAAGCTTCAACCTTGGCTGGGAAGCACCCTGAAGCCTCTTGGGGTTGTTAGGAGGAGGACAGGGGCACAAGGGGCAGGTGAGGCCATGGCTCTTTGTTTACACTGGGATTTCCCAGGGTTGAGGGCTGTCTCCTCCAGTCGATTGCCAGTCAGCTCTTACCTCTGTTATTTCCTCCTCCTCCTCCTCTTTGGAGCACCCCTATTGGGGGATTTATTAAGGCAACTCCACATAGTTAAAAGGAGGTTTTTTTTGGGGTAACTTACAGCCAGTAAAGGGGTTGGTTACAGGATCTGGGAGAGTTGAGGTGCAGTCCAGCAGGGTTCCCTGGAGAACTCTGCTCCATCTACCATCCAGCATCCAAGATCACAAGGAACCAAGAGGGCTGGCACATCTGGATCCCAGGTCTTAAAAGGCTCCTGTCTCAGACCACCCCAGGGGCAAGTCATAGGTAGGTGTGGCAGTTACTGGAAGCCTCTCTAGGGGTAGTACTTCCAGGTCAAAGCTAGAACAGCTACCCACTACACACCCCCTTCTGGAAGCCCTTGCTCTCTGTCTGGGTTTGAGAGTGAGCCCAGCAGTTGGGGCTATCTCCCTGGTGCTAGGGCCTCACATACAGGTGAGAGGCAAACTCTGGCCGCTCTTCACTCCAACTGTCCAGCCTCGGATACAGATAACTCACAGTGACCTGTGGTGGCCTCAGCCCCGGGGAAGCCTCCCCTGGGCTCCCTGCCCTTCCCCCATTCCACTCATCAGTGCTCCTGGCATCCTTCCATTTTGTCCCAGGCAGCCTGTAACCAGGCTACCGCCCTTAGAGCCTCCCCTGCAGGGAAGGGCAGCTGTCCTTCAAGCAAGTTCCCGGGGCTCTTTCAAGAGAATCTCCAGGCTGCAGGATTCTGAACCCACAGTGAGGGCCACGTTCCTCTCTCAATCATCATGGTGATAATGGGGGCACTCACTAGGAGGATGAATGACATCACCTGGGGCAGCCTGGCGATAGGATCCTGTCACTCCGCTGCCCAGAGATTCCCTGTAGAACTCAGTAGAAGATAGGTTGTCATGGTTACGATGGCCTACATTGCCTTTCCATTTTCTCTCTCACTGTATGTTCCCTACCACAGGACCTTTGCACTTCCTCTTCATTCAGCCTGTGTGGGTCACTGTCCCAGCTTCTGCAGGAGTGTGCCCAGGAGGCAACTCTGAGCAAATCCTTATTTATTTATTTATTTATTTATTTATTTGTTTGTTTGTTTGTTTATTACTTTTGAGACAGGGGCTAAAGTAGCTCAGGCTGGCCTGGACCTCACTATGTAGCTGAGGATGGACCTTGATTCTGTTCTGTCTGTTTCCACCTCCCAAGACTGGATCCCAGGCGTGATTGTGTTACACTGGGTCCTAGGATGGAACTCTGCTCTGAGCCATGTCTCCAGCATGAACAACAGTTTTAAAATCTTCCCTCCGATGGCCTCCCCTGGTTTACTCCCGCCTCACCCACGCTAAGCCCTGACCTGTCCCTGACCTGTCCGTCCCTCTCTCTACTCCCGTTTCTAAAGCCACCACTAGCCCATCATCCACCACAGACTACTTCACCATGAGGCCGATTAACAGCCCGTGGGGAGAGAGCTGATGGCAGCTGTGGTGATCTTTTGACTGTGCTGAAATGTGATTTTACTTGTATGTTAATAAATAAAGTTTGCCTGGAGATCAGAGGTCACATAGCGAGGTCACATAGCGAGCCATAAGCAGAGTCAGGCAGTGGTAGCCCATGCCCTTAATCTGATCACATGGCAGGCAGAGTCTCTGTTTGGTCAAGGGCATAGCCAGCATGGTGACACACACCTTTAATCCCAGTACCAACCATAGAGACCTGGAGGTCTGTATAGATAGGTAGTGACAAGGAAGTGATGTGGCTGGGCTTAGAGCCAATGAGAAGGCAGAACAGGGGGTTGGGGAACAGGAAGGCAATAAAAACAAGGTTAGACCGGAAGAAGCTCTCTCTGGGAAAGCTACAGCGAGGTGGTAAGATAAGACTAGTCAGTGGCTATTCGCTATTTCTCTGGTCTCTTCGGCTATTTACCCTGTATTTGGCTCTGTGTTTCTCATTTAATAGGACTATTTAGAAATTCGAGCCCACGGGTACTCAGCCTGCTCAGGAGCCCTTCAGGTCACCTGACCAGCAGCCTGCAGCTCGAGGCGGCCCAGGGCGGGCAGCAGGCAGTGTGAGAACCCGCGGTGGAGGTGGCCACTGGCACACAGGCTGGACTCCAGGGGGGCTCCTAGTAACTGCTGCCTGAGCTGAGTCCTGTCTCCTCCCTCTTCCTCAGTTTCCCCTTTGGTAGGCCTAGGTCCACCACAGCGATGCTGAGAGAAACACTTGACATTCAGGGTCTGGCTGCTGCCTGTGGCTTTTGATGCAACAGCGGACCTGCAGTGACGGACTGGAAAACACCCCGGGGTTAGGGATTGGCGTCTATCAAAGTCAGGGTGCGGGGTCAGGAGGACGGACACCAAGAACACGGGGCTCGCTGACCAGACCGGCCTCTACCGGTTCCCATTGGACCCCGAGCATAAGCCACCGTGCTCCTCTGCACCTCGGCTTCCTCAGGTGGCCTGTGGAGTTTCTGCCCAGACTCTACGGCGACCCCCGCGTGCTCTGGTGTCCAATCCACCTTCCCACCCAGCAGGGCTCAGTGGGCGCTGCACGGAACAGGGAGTGACGTCGTGCTCCTCGATGCCACCCACAGCTCTGTTGCTGCGTCCGGGAGCCACGTGTGGACAACACGTGATTAGATCTCATGACGTGTGATTAGATCTCACGTTGTGTGATTAGATCTCACAACGCTTGATTAGATCTTACGACACGCAGCTGGGGGAGTCAGGGCATCAGCAGCCACAGGGCACCAATAAAACTCTGGGGTTCTGGGCAGAGCGTGGCCCGTGGGGACGACAGCGGCGTGTCAGCCGTGAGTCCCATGCCACGTGGCTTCATGAGGCACCACGCTGTCATCCGACCTGTCCCCGAAGGTCCTCGTGTCTCCTCCCGGAGCAGCGGGACAGATGTGCACATGTTTCCTGAAGCGATGAACTGATCCTTCAAACAAAACCTGACACTGTGTCAGTTCACGTCCAGGCAAGAGCCAGCGTTCGGATGACCGAGGACCTGTCCTCTCTGGGGTGATTTCCTGCGGCCTCTGTGGCGTCTATGGGTCCCCAGGACAGGTATGAACGCTAATGACCCAGGAGGATGCTTCCAGACTTTTCTTTACCAGGTGTGAACACCATGCTTAGTGTCTGAGTCACCTGGTCTACAAAACGGGGGTGTTGTCAGGGTGGGGACACAAACAGATAACAGAGCTATAAATATGTGTATGCGTATATACACACACACGTGTACATGCATGCCTGTGTATGTCTGCACCCACATATGTACATGTGTGCATGAGTTTGCAGCATGTATATATATATATATGTATATGTACTTATATGTGTGTGTAAATCTGTATATATGTATATACATGCTCATACAAGCTTGTGTGCTTATCTGTATTCATATGTTTGTGTGTGTTCATGTGCATGAGTGGGTTTGTGTGTATATGCATGTGTGTTGTGGGTGGGTGTATACATGTGCTTGTGTGTATGTATGTGCATGTTTATATATGTGTGTATTTATGTATATCTATATACTTAAATGTGTGTCTATGTGTGTTTGTATATGTGTATCCATGTATGTACATGTGTATGTGTCTATATGTGTATGTACCTATGTGCATATATCTGCTGTGGGATGGTCTGTATGTCAAGTGTGTTGCTGATTGGTCAGTAAATAAATCACTGATTGGCCATTGGCTAGGCAGAAAGTATAGGCGGGACAAGGAGAAGAATTCTGGGAAGTGGAAGGCTGAGAGGGAGACACTGCCAGCCGCCACCATGACAAGCCGCATGGAAAGATCCCGGTAAGCCACGAGCCATGTGGCAAGGTATAGATTAATGGAAATGAATTAATTTAAACTGTAAGAACAGTTAGCAAGAAGCCTGCCACGGCCATACAGTTTGTAAGCAATATAAGTCTCTGTGTTTACTTGATCGGGTCTGAGTGGCTGTGGGACTGGCGGGTGAGAGAGATTTGTCCTGACTGTGGGCCAGGCAGGAAAACTCTAGCTACATATATCTGTATGTATATCTGTGTATATGTATGTATATGCATGTGTGTGACTGTATATGCCTGTTAATATGTGTGTACATGTGTATGTGCATAAATACATACATATATTTGTGTATAGTATGGATAACTATATATACACACCTGTATGTGTGTGTTTGAGTGTGTACACATTTGTGTACTTATGTATGTGTGTACTAGTGTGCCCCTGTGTGTGCATGTATTTCTAGGTGTATACATGTGCATATGTTTGTATGTGTGCACATATGTCAGCATGTGTGAATTGTGAATAAGTGCATATATGTATGTATACATGTGTGTTCACTTGTTTGCTTGTATTGTATGTGTCTGAGTACATGGATGTATGTGCTTGTATGCATATGTGTATGTGTATTCGTACATGTGTATGTTTGTACCTGCATCTGCTCTCACTAGTGAAGAGCAGGTGAATCTGTGAAGCCTGAGGCTCAGGCAACATTCTCACATTCAAAGACGTTCACTGAGTTTTTATTCCCATTGGAAGAAACAGCCGCACAGTGTAGGTTGCGGAGGCAGAGGTGGTGGGGCCCGGAGGTGAGCAGGGTTGTACACAGATCTTAGTCCTGTCTGGTGCTCAGGAAACACCGAGAACATGTCTTCTTAAGAATGTAGGGTCTGGCCGGGCGGTGGTGGCACACACCTTTAATCCCAGCACTTGGGAGGCAGAGCCAGGTGGATCTCTGTGAGTTCGAGGCCGGCTTGGTCTACAGAATGAGATCCAGGACAGCCAGGGCTACACAGAGAAACCCTGTCTTGAAAAACAAACAAACAAACAAACAAAAAACAAAAGAAAAAATGTAGGGTCTGGCCGTGTCAGGCCGGGGTGCAGAAGCTGTCCTTCTCTGGGCAGATGTGTTGACAGGGCAGGCCCTGGGGTGGTAAGCTTCTCTCTAATTGCATGTGCTGTGCTCCCACAGAGGGGAGTGGCCATGAGGCAATTAACAGGAAGGCCGGCTCCGAGCTATCACTTTTACAGCTGGCCAGCCTCGTCTCACTTCCAGAGGCGGCAGCGACTCTGAGCTTTGCGCCTTTCCTTTTCAATCAAAGCACTTGGAAAGGGCATAGCCTTGGTTTCTCGCGCTGCACCAACCTGACAGATGTGACAATCAAATTCACTCTTCCCCTGTGGTCCCCCAAGGGCAGGACATGAAGCTGACTGCAGTGGCCGGTGGGAACAACTGGACACGGAAGACCAACAGCCCCTGAGGAGGGCAGGACCACTCCTCAGCCTCTCTTCCTCCAGAGGGAGGAAGTGTGGGTTCCACACCCCCAGTTCTACCTCCTACCAGAGCAGGGGTTTGGCCAAGACATTCTAGTTCTCAGACTCACTACGTCCAGGACGATCAGGTCCCGTGGCAGGACTGCCTTCCTCTTGACTGTAAGAAACGTGAGAATTGCATCCCAATGCCAGGGCCAGGCACCTCTGCCTGGAGGGGCCCTGTGCAGCACGGTCCTGGTCCCTTCCTCTGAGCTCCCTGAAGACTGCTCTTGGCTTCCTTAGGGGTGGGTGGAGCCTTGGGCTGCCTTCAGCCAATGAATTGGCCTGTGAATAGGTGCCAGGAGGCTCTTGCTCCTCTTTGTCCTTAGTATACTGAAGAAGGCTGGGTCCTGTAGGAAGAGGAGGAAGAGAAGGGCAAGGCAAAGAGACAGAGCAAAAGAAACAGGAAAAGGAAGAAGAGGGAAAAGAACATTGTCTCCGCTGTGTTAAACTAGTGAGAAGTAAGCCCACGGCACAGTCCATCACTGACACGCTGGGATGTTTGTTACTGCAGCAGACGCAGCATTTACTGACAGATACAAGAATGAATTCCCTTGGGACCTGTTTCCTTATCTGGGAGATGAGAGGTTGGATGATGGGTGGCTCTCATTTCCGCCACCCCACCTTTTGGAAGACAAGCAGATGAGTCCACCATGCATGTGTCTCCCCATCTTCATCTCTGTCCCAAGCCACCAGACTTTGCTGTCCCTGTGGTTGGGAAGCTTCTGAGGGTGAGGAAGGCCAGTGGCGAGGGATGGTTTGCCTCAGGTGTTCCAAGCTTGGGACCCGAGTGCTTCCTCCTGTAGGTTCTCAGGGCGCTGGCTTCTCCTGTTCACCCACTGTTCCTTCTCTCCTTTCTTACCCGTGTCCCTGCTGGTCCCTCCCACCTACCCACAATCCCATTGCCTGAGGAACCATCTTGAAGGACAACGTGGGCATGCCGCCCCCCTTGGTGCTCAGACCTCTCTCCTGGGAGTCTCCACCTCTCAGAATTTCTGTGCCACATCCTGACTCCACTCAGATGCAGCCCTGTCTGGCATTGCCAGACTCTCCCCGGGGGTATATTCCTGCCTCTGTCACCCTTAAAACAATTGACCCATGGCAGCAGCCTGTGAGTAGCTGGAGGACAGAGGACTTGCAGTTCCTTCACTACAGGTTCCCAAGCGTGGGGGTGGTATACAGTAGGCGCTCAGCAAATGTTTCTTACATTTGCATACCTGCTTTTGTGTCTCATAGTATTCTAGGTGTGGAAATCAGGGGAAAGAGGGTGGAGGTTCCCTTCTCTCCCCTCTCCCCCCTCCTTTGACCTCTCCTCCCCTCCCCTCTTCTTCCCTCCCCTCCCCTCCCCTCCTCTCTCCTCTCCTGTCCTATCCTCTCTTCCCCTTCCCTCCCCTCTCCCCCCTCCCCTCTCCTTCCCTCCCCTCTCCTCCCCTCTCTTCTCTTTTCCTCTCCTCTCCTCCCCTCCCCTCTTCGCCCCTCCCCTCCCCTCTGCTCCCCTCCCCTCCCTTCTTCTATCCTGTCCTCTCCTCTCCTCCCCTCCCCTCTCCTCTCCTCCCCTCTCTTTTTCTCTCCTCTCCTCCCCTCCTCTCTCCTACTCTCCCCTCTCTTCTCCTCCCCTCCCCTATCTATCCTCTCCCTTTCTGCTCTCATCTCTCTTCTGTGCACCCCTAATCATCTTCCCCCACCCCAAACAGGGGTAGCCCGGGCTCACCTGGGACCTGTGGCCTTCCATCACCATCTCCCCTGAACACTGGATTACCGTGTGCCCAGCCATTGAGCTGGGAAAGACGCTTGCTTTTTCTCTTTGGACTGGAAGAGGAGAGGGAGGGTTCAGCAACGACTAAACACATGAGCCAAACCACAGGTGACAGAAAAAGGTACCGAGGGGGTGGCTGAATCTGTGTAGATGGCCGGGAAAGGTCTCTTTGAAGAGCTGACATTTGAGCTAGAAGCCAAATGATGAATCTGTCCCTCCATGTGGGTGCCTGAGGGACAAAGCGTTCCAGCCCATGGGAACAGCATATACAAAGGTCCTGAGAAGGAAGTGCCTATTGAATGTACATAAGGATGAGGAGGTGGATGGGTAGATGGAGGGTGCCTACATCCTCTTCTTCTTAGGGTCTGGATGCATGATCTCATAGGTGGCTAGAGCCAATTATCACCACTGTTAAGATGCCAGCGTCCTCCCATGGAAGGGATCTGGCCTGCATGACTTCCAGCCAAGGCAGTGTGGATGCTACAGGCTCCTGCTTCATCACTCAGACTCCTGGGCAGCTGAAGAGGAGGTGCTTGGCCAGAGTCCGTTCGTTCGGGAGAGGCCTCTCCTCCCTGCCGCAGTGCCTTCTTCCATGTGAGCCGCTCTCTGAAGACACAGGCACCGGTGTGTGGATATTCCAGCTCTGCGGCTGCTTCCCCCACTCAACGAACACACTGTTTTCATTTTCACAAAGGGCTCTAATGAGAAGGTGCCAATTAGCGGGACCTAGGGCTGAGTGGAACTTGCAGTAATCAGCCTTGGCCGCGTGCTCTGCTGTGTGTGGCACGTTGTCTCACACAGCAACAATTAGCCCAGGGCTGGTGGTGTGGCTCTCCCTGGGGAAGGAGCAACAGCTGCTGCTGCTGCGTGTGTGTGTGTGTGTGTGTGTGTGTGTGTGTGTGTGTGTGTGTGTGTCCCCTCCATGGACTGACTGCAGAGGAACCACCATTGGAGTTCCTGACTCTGTCCTGGGACAAAGGTCTTGGAGATATGTGACCTGGCCCTGAACCATCACCAGTTCCTCTGCAGATTTGAGAGTGGAGTCCCACAGCTCTCAGTCCAGTGCTCTCATCTGGAAGGCAGAAATGGCAGAGGTCACCAGGGAGGATTGTGCTGCCCCTGCCAAGCTTCAGGTATATAGATGCACAGCGAGGGACGTGGGGCATGTGACCTTTGTCTTTGTCATCCCCGAGTCAGGTGCAGAGGACAAGACAGAGGTGTAGAGTTGGGAAGTGACCGATGTTTAATCCTACCACTGTGCACTTCCTGCAGGTACCCACACGGTTCCGAGAAGTGGGGCTGAGATGCCCCCTTGAGGAAGCTGAGTGAGGAGGAAGCTGGGCCCCCGCCCAGGCTGTCTCTGTAATGATGGCCCTCAAGGGCCAGATCAACTTCACCAAAGGGCTCCTAAACCCAGATGCCGGCAGGCTGGGTGGCAGCCCCTGAGCAAGATGAAGCAGGGTGAGGTGGGATGGCTTCTGTGTTTTCGGTCCAGCAGAGAGCCCTGCTCAGAATCCTCA
Source organism: Peromyscus eremicus (assembly GCF_949786415.1). Lineage (NCBI taxonomy): Eukaryota > Metazoa > Chordata > Mammalia > Rodentia > Cricetidae > Peromyscus > Peromyscus eremicus. Next base: position 151,087,430 of record NC_081417.1, read on the forward strand.
CAATGAGTTGTGAGCACGGGGCTCAGGTTGCCTGTGTTCAGTGTGTTGTGTGAATGTGAACATGTCAGCATATGAGAGTGTGTGAGGGTGTGTGAGGGTGCTGTAAAAATGACATTCGAGCATCCAGTTGCTGCTCGGGACATAACACCCTCAGCCCTTCCCCTCGCACACAGGACAGGCACCTACTGAGATGCTGCGTCCTCAGCCAACAGACACTCAGGGGCCAAGAGCTCTCACCCAGGAAGTGAGTTTACATCGCAGGGGGTAGCCGTGGCCACACGCCCTGCTCCCCACCCATTCCCTGCCTTCTGCCTGGGAACCAGAGGGCCTGGCTGCAGGTGTGTGCGGCGAAACCTCCTCGGCCTCGGAAAGATGTAAGGAGGGTCTTCCCTTCTGCCTTCCCTTCAGTGCCCCGGTCATACCGTTGTCTGTCTGTCTGTCCATAGCATTAATACATTGTAAAGTAAGCTTGTTGCTTCCCAGGCCTCCAACCCAGTGTCCCTCATGAACCTCCCCATCTGAGACCTTCCAGGTGTAAATGCCTGTGAGTGAGAATGTGTTGTATGTTTTGTGCATGCACGTTAGTGTGTGTTTGGTTGTGTGAGTACATGTGTTTATGTGTGAGCACATGTGTGTTATAGGCACATGTGTGTTGGTGCACAGTTGTATGAGTGTGCAGGTATGTATATTCAAGTGTGTTTTGTGTGTTGTATACACTTGTGTGTTAGTGAACGAATGCATCTGTGTGTGATTGCATGAGTATACGCGACTGTGAGATGGATGAATGTGTGTGTGCCTCAGTGTCAACCTCTGGCCACCACAGAGTATGTGTGTTCATAAGTACTTGTGAGTGTGTGTGTGAGTGTGTGTGTGTGTGTGTGTGTGTGTGTGTGTGTGTGTGTTAGGCTTCCGTGCAAGGCTCTAACCGATTTGTCTCCAAAGTGGGCTTTCCCTTTTTTTGTGCTGGTTCAGCTTCCAGTTTGCCAGCAGGAGGAGGTGAACTCAGGTTCTAAGCATCTGTCAATTCCTGTGGTGTAAACTCCCATACATGGTGTCTGGAGCTGCAGGGACCAGGGGAGCGGTGCACCGGGACCTTGGGAGCAGGTGTGAGTTCTCTGCAGCAGCTCCTGGGCCTCCCCTTTGTCTTTCAGAGTCTGAAGCTCCCAACCCTATCCCTCATTCCCTCCACTCTCCAGCCTGGGCTCACAACTGCCAGGGTCTGGCTAAGGCAAAGTGGGAAAGGAGGTTGCGGCTGTTTCCTGGGAGGCCACTGGGGCTGGTCATGGCTGCCAGGAAGGCAGGTGGAGCCTGTGGCAGGCCTTGGCAACTGTTCTGGGTCCCAGGCCTGCTAAGAATCTATTGGTTTAGCCAGGGAGGCACTGGGAGACTCGTTTGCTTAAGCCGCTCAGGAGACTTCGGGGCTCTGAAGATAGCCAAAGGACACTGGCAGGGGTGGGGGTGGGGGGTGGGGGTGGGGGGGTGGGGGGTGGAGATGAGGCTCCACAGAGGCCAGGCTGGCTGGTGAGGCTTGGGACTTCACTTCACAACTCTTGAAGCACTCCCAGACTTCCCTGGATGTCCCCATGGCCAGCTCTTAGGAGCAACCCTCCCAAGCAAGCATTCCCTTTCCCCAGGCCTGGCAGAACCCTGTGCTGCCTGAGGTCCTGGCTGCTGACACTGTCTGGGAGCAGGTGGATGGTGTCTGTGAAAATTCTTCATCATTGTCACACACACACACACACACACACACACACACACACACATACTTGAAAAAATATTTTAAAGAAAACAGCTGTGACAGATGCCACAAGGCTCAAAGGAGTCACAGCTGCCACCTCAGAGTCTGGGGCTATTTTCATTTCAAAGAGAGCACCCACAGTTTCTCCAGCACCTTAAGTAGTTGTTTAATGTCTTTGCCCCTTCCCTAGGCTGTGAGCCCCAGGAAGCAGATTCTCTGCTCTGCTCTTCCCAGAGCTGGGACATTGTGTGTGTGTGTGTGTGTGTGTGTGTGTGTGTGTGTGTGTGTTGTACTGGTGTGTGTGCATGTATGTGTATATGGAGGCCAGAGAATGGCGTCTGGTGTCTTTCTCTGTCATTCTCTATCTTATATATTGAGAGAGAATCTGGAACCACAGGTTCTCTACCCCTGAGTGCTGGGATCGCAGGCAGGCTACCCCACCTACCCGGCATTTGCATGGATGCTGAGGATCTGAAGTCCAGACCTCAGGCTTGCACAGTAGGTGTATTATCTGCTGAGCCATCTCCCAAACCCCACGCTACTGTTTTAATGGGTGTTCCTCGTCTTCCCTGTGACCGATAGGTCACTGCACCTTGCTGGTTTAGACACTGGAAAGGTATTCTCTTCTGGTTGGGGACACCACTAGTTCAAAATCAATACCTCTAGCTCAAAACCCAGTGATCTCTCCTGGGACTCTGAGGAAGAACATCTTCCAGAGCGGCCAGCATTCCTTGGCTTGTGGTCGCATCATTCCCGTCTGCAATGGCGGAAACTTCAGTCTTCCCTCTCCTCCGTGTATCTCTTGAATTCCCCCACTGTCTCTATCTAAGGGCACCCATGATGGCCCTGGGGCCACCCAAATGGTCCAGGATGTCTCCCTGCCACAGTGTCTTCCACACAATCTCACCTTCAAGGGCCCCTGCTCACAGGTTCCAGGACTCAGGCCACGGGCATCTATCTTTTGAAGACCGTTCTCAGCCATCACAACCAGGCACCACCATTTTCCTCTCATAGAAGAGGTGAAGTCATGTGGTCAGGGTCCCATAGAGAGGATGTGGTACCCCTAGACTCAAACCTGTTCTTTCCACATGAGCAGGTGAACGCACCTGGGGTGGCCAGAGGTTCATGCCGGGTGCGCCTTCCTCTACAGCTCTTCACCTTACTTTCTGAGACAGTCTCTCACTTCGTCTGGGGCGTGCCGATTTGACTAGACTGTCCGGCCAGCTAGCTCTAGGGATCAGCCCGTCTGTGCCCTGCCCCCCAGTAAAAAGTTACACACCCAACTTTTTACACCCGTGCTGGGAACCTGAACTCAGGTTCTCACTCACTGAGCCCTCTCCTCAGCCCCTCTTTCCATGTCATATGCACACACACACACACACACACACACACGCACGCACACACACACACACACACACACACACACACGCACGCACACAACCCTCAGACAGCAGCGGTAGAAGGAACACGCTCAAGGTCCGTGGGTTGCGAGGAGGGTGCCAGGTTGTGGCTGCCACAGACTTTTCAGGTCTGAGCCCAGGGGCCAGATGAGAGCTGATTTGGTACCATCCCTGCAGCCCCTGTGACGGGAACTGAGCAGGTGCAGGAAGGCCTGCTGACGGGAGGGGCCCTGAGGAGGCCCTTCTGTTCCTACTCTGAGCAGCTTTCAAACCCAGTCAGCCTGAAGGCTAATTTCCAGCAGCTTCCAGCCGTTCAACTCCATTTGTTGTGCCTGACACCATGAAAGTTTTGCTATCGATTCTGGGCTCGACTCACTCCTTCCCCTCCCACCTCCACTCCCCCAAGTCCCCTTCTCTCCAGCAGTTTTTGGTTCAGCAATTAGGTATCAGCAGGGACAGTGTGGGGCAGCCACAGCTGCCTTTCAATTACCATCACAGTAAATACAGCTCCATCTTCACCTTGGAGTCCCTACTGCCCAGGGGGTAGGGGGTGGAGGGGGGTGGGGGGGAAGACATGGTGGAGCTGACTCTCCAGTCCTACTTGACATTCACCACTTCAGCTGATCAATACCTCCCTACCTCATCCCAAGGGTTCCTCCAGGGCCACCTGGTCTCGCTAATTGGCTTTGGGGGCTGGCTGGCCAGGGGGAGGGTGTGGGTGTCTGTGAGGGAAAGGTGGGGAGGAGGATCCTGTCCGAGGGATGAGGAGCCTTCTGCAAGAACTAGGATGGAGAATCTCTTGCTTTGGAACAGTCAAGTTCACAAACAATGATTTGTTATTCCTTCAGATGAAAATTGTCACCAAAGGGCTAGAGAGATGACTCAGTTGCCGAGAATGCTTATTGCTCTTTCAGAGGACTGGCTGGAATTTGGTTCCCAGCTTCCACATGATGGTTCCCAATGGCCTGTAACTCCAGATCCAGGGGGTATGGTGCCCTCTCCTGGCCTCCCCAGGCACCCACACTCACATGCACATACACACAGACACACATACATACACATACAGAAAATAAATGTTAAAAGATAAAATTGCCACCAAGCAGAGAGACACTGAGGGAGGCAGAGATGTGTCTGCACCCTCTGCACACACTGTTGCTGCTGCCTAGATGAGCAGTGTAAGCCTTCCCTTTGTGCAATGTTGTCTGCCTGTCTTTATCACACCTTCAAGTACACCATCATCTTTTAGAGGCAGGTGGATGCATTGGGACTCAAAGTGTGGCTTTAGCAGTCAGGCAAACCTGCATGCAAATTCCTGCTTGCTTCATTTTTACATGGAACAGTGAGCTTGGGCAGGTCACATGATTTCCCCAAGACTCGCTTTCCATCTGTAATACAAAGACACCTTGCAGCGTCTCGTGTGGACCAGGAGCCGAGTGTTGCTATGCACAGTGCATCGCAATCAGGGAGCAAGCACCCCTGGCTGACGGCAGTTAGATTAATGGCGGGGATGATGAAGAAGGTAACGTGCCTGGTGCTGTGGCTGGCATTTGGTCTCTGGTTATTTCCCTTATGGCAACTCTATTGACACTATTATTTTATTTTCACAACGGCTTATGATAAGGGAGTCCAGCACTCAGTAGTTGCTCATTAAATATTAAACGCCCGAGAAAAGGAGTCGGGCAGAAAATTGCACCTTCATTTAAAGACGGCAAAGCAAGAAGATGAAAGACACATGGAGGGTGGTGCCTGACTGGACCACGGGATCTCGGGCAGCCTCAGGCTCCAGAGAGCTCTCTGTGCAGACAACAAAGGGAGGGTGGATATCATGGTCATTTAGAGAAGCGTTCTCCAAACAAGGTGCAGGAGTCAGGAAGGGACTAACCTGGTCCAAAGGAGGCTTCAGAGTTGGGCCCTTAGGGTCACTACCTATACCCAGGCTAAGCAAGGTCTTGGCTGGCTGATCCAGGAGCTGGGTAAAGGCCATGCTGACCTGCTGTGGAGTTCTTGTAGGTGGATAAAGAGCTTTGTCAGCCATGGGTACCGGTCTCCAACTCCCCCGGGGCCTCCGGTTGGCCCGAGTTTTCAGAGTCTGATAGCAATGGGAAGGTACTGGGGTTCCGGCGGCTGATTAAGAAAACACAAAGCCCCCAATCACCAGGAATATTAGCCCATGGGAGCTGGACTGAATGGAGCCAGTGTGAGCCGCTCTCCTGGGAGGAAAGCAAGGAACTGGGGATGCAGGAGCTAGGCGGTGGGACAAGCAAGGAGCAGTCCCTCATGAGGGCTGCTGTACCCAGTCCTGGGTCTAGATATCCTGGCTGATGGTGCATACTTTCACCAGGGGAGTGTGAGCAGGGGCCAGGCCTCTCAGCAGCCTGTTCAGGAGAAAAAGAATTCGGATGCACTTGTCTTCCATGTCGGGCTCCAGGTGCAAAGGTGAATATTCAGTCTGTTGCTGCTGAGAAAGGGCCTGGGGGTCGAGGGATAGGAAGCTTCAATTCGTCCTCTCGAACCTATGCGGCTCCCTTCACCCCAGCGCTCCCTCGGTTCTGTGCTCTCCCCATGAGTTGGAAGCATGGGTTGCCTCTCTAATGAGGACACACAGTCTGCTCTGCAGGCTGAGGTTTGCAGAGTGACTGCAGAGTCCATCCAAGGGAACGCCTTCAGTGGCTGAGTGTGGCAGAACAGTTTCCTCCTGTTGGATGAGGTCACCATTAGGTGGAATCTGAGCACCAAGGGGATCTGTAGGACCCTGAGTTAATGTCCTCTCAAGGGGCTCAGTCCCTCCTAGCCAGGGCTGGGGACTCTTCAGTGGCACACCTGCCACTGAGCTGGTAGTGCTGAGGTGTGACCGGTGGTGGGATAGCTTCTTGGAGTCCCCACGCTCCTTAGGGACACCCCTCCCAAGCTCATGACTCATCAAGCAGGTTTGGGGTGAGGTGTTTCTTTGATTGATGGGTGTCCACTCCATGTGAGTAGGCATTTATTTGAGTGTCTTTGGGAAAAGTCACCTGACACTGAGCTGGGATGGGAGTTAGCTATGGCTCAAACTGCATTCCCAAGATCTGCTGATCTGCCCAGCATTTCACCGAGGCCACATGCTTGGGGCCACTTCAAACTGCAGCAAGGCTCAGAAGCTGGGAGCTGTTCTCTGGCTGTGGAAGTGGCTGGGGAAGCCACTACAGGCTTGTTCAGCTGTGAGCGCTAAGGTCCCCTCTGAGCCGGGTGTGCCAGGGGGGTGGTGGTAGGAGCAGGATGCCAGGTCTGCCCACAGGAGGGCTGGAGCCCGCTCTATTCTGGGATGAGATGGGCTCCCCAGCTGTTCCTTTCCAGTGCAGGTGACATTATGGGAGCTCTTTAATTGGCAATATTAGCTACTTTGTTTAGTATCCGGCCGTGGCTGACGCTGCAGCCCTGAAGCAGCAGTAGCAACACCAGGAAAGGTTTTTGAAATCAGAACGTAATTGCCTACTGAATCAGGTAAGATTGCATCCGGATGTAGGGACGAGGAACCCAGCAAACCGGGCTATTTTTTGCAGTGAGCATGGAGTCAAGAATTAAGCAGCTCAGGTGCAGCGGGAAGGAGCTGTCGGAGGGCATGCTCTTTCTGCCCTCCCATCCTGGGCGTGTGACTTTCATCCTCTTGGCCACATGATGGCTGCTGCGCTGCTAGGCATTACATTTACATCCTAGGCCAGAAGCAGGAGGAGCGTGGGAGCGGTATGGTTGTCAACCTGACTGGATCTGGAATCAACTAAGAGATATGCTTCTGGGAGGTTGGGAGGGGGGGGCTAGGAGGTTATATCCTAGGCCAGGGGAAGATCCTGCCCCAGAGTGCTGAAGGCTTTGTCCACTGAGGCATCCAGGTTGTCAAGCCTCTTCAGTGTGTTAGACAGCCATTGTTGGATGACCCAGTCTGAATTGTTTAATGAGTCCCCTTTGTAACATATATTCATTCTATAGGTTCTGTTCCTCTGGAGAACCCCGACTATACACACCTCGAAGGCCACATAGTGTCTCAGGTCCACACTGGGCTGTGACGGAGGCTGGGACTAGGCTGCTCTGAAAGAAAAAGAGAAGAATTGACGTGGGAGTGCCATGGAGAGGAGTGCCCTCCTACCTCACCCTACAGGGTTGCAAAGTGTGATGGTTAGTTAATACCTGGTGTCGCAGGCCCTTAGGGGAAGCTGCTTTCAGAAAATATTCCGATGAGACCGAGAGAGCATGACGGGCCTGTGAGTGTAAGATAGCTGAGCTACCAGCCTCAATGAGCATGACTGCGAAGGTGTGGAGAGCGAAAGTGGGCGGGAGGGAGAGAGATGGGGGAGGGAAGGGCAGGGAAAGGGAGGGGAGAGGTGAGGAAGACGCCACTGGTGGCTGAGCAAACTTTCAAGAACAGAGAATACTGGGGCTCAGCAGCTAAGAGCATGCTCTGCTCTTGCAGAGGACCCGAGTTCAGTTCCCAGCCCTCATGCCTCACAGTTCACAACCACCTGTAACTCCAGTGCCTGGAGATCCATCGCCCTCTTCTGGCCTCTGCAGGTACCTACACATGTGTGTGTACATGCACACATAGACACACACACTTAAAAATAAAATAAGACACATTTTTTAAAGAATGTAGAATTTGCCAGGTGGTAGGCCACACCTTTAATCCCAGCACTCGGGAGGCAGAGGTAGGTAGATCTTGGCGAGTTTAAGGCCAACCTGGTATACAGAGCAAGTTCCAGGACAGCCAGGAGAGAAACCACGGAAACAGCCACAGAGAAACCCTGTGTCAAAAAATAAAACAAAACCAGCCAACAAACAAACAAAAAGAATGTAGAACTTCTCATTTCCAGCTCCAAGTCACTCAAGAAAGACCTTCCTGACATTTCCTGTCCCTCCCCAGACCTTTGGTCCAGTCTGTTATATCAACAAATACTTGTAAGTCGTCTGGGAGGCTATGGGTTGGGGGAAGTGATGAGGTGCAGGCCGGGAAAAGGAATGGTTTAGAGGGGGAGATGGAGCCAGGTGGAGGAGGGATTAGAAATGAGAGGGGCCGAGGAGGAGGCTCACCTTGTAAAATGATAGCTGTGCAGGTGTGGCGACCTGCACTTGATCCCTAGCGTCACATACAAAGCCCAGTGGTGATGCACATCTGTAATCTCAGTGCTGGGGAGGTGGATACAGGAGGATCTGGGACACTTGCTGGCTTACTTGGTGACTGTCAGGTTCAGTGAGAGACTGTCTCAAAATAAATAATTAAAAATGGACAACTCAGGAAGTTGACCTCTGACCTCTACATACATGTCTGTCAATTCTTACATATATGAACATGCACACATTCATATACCTCCTCCTGTACAAATGTGACCTGCAAAGTGACCAGGACTTTGTAGCAATCTTGGAGAGGGCATAGGCTTCCCAACAGCAGGATGGGGATATATCAGTCACTTAGTGCTGCATAACAACCATCCCCAAACATAGAAGTTAAAACATGTATTCTGCAGCTCCCTTGGGCTGGGTGCTTCTGCCTCCAGCTTGGAGGTGACATTGACTGTCTTTGGCAAAGTTGGGACAGTCTTCTGGTTGCTCTCAAGGCAGGGCATTTGCTGTTTCCTTTTTATTTTTCACTTTGCACAGAAGGATTATGAAGTCACCCTGAATTCCCGGAACATCAGACCCAAACAGAAGAACAAAAACAAATTCTGGAGCCAAATATAAATGTGTTTTTAATTATCTGCACCGTTGCTCCCTCCCATTAGTGTGGGAAATGAAGGGCTGAGTGTTTAGCACTTACAGTGATAATCCCGGCACAAAACTTTCAAAACAACTCGGTGATCCCTGAGTCAGATATATACGAGCCTGCTTTGGGAGGCTTGGGCTGGCTCAGTGGCTTGGGCTGGCTCGGTGGCTTGGGCTAGCTCAGCGGCTTCTTTGTTGTTCGGGATGGAATAAGCAGCTGAAGATCAGAGGATGACTGGCTGAGACCGGTTGTCTGGGTGTTTTCCCAGTCATGGGATGAGCTGGGGCTTGTGGGGCAGCTGGGGAAGCCCTGGACTTGGAATCCAGCGTGTCTGGTGGATTTCCAACTTGGCTACTTCCTCACTGGGTGGCCTGGAGTAAAGCTCTTTGCCTCTCCGTGCTTTTGCCTCTGCAACAGCACAACAGGACAACAACATCTTTCTTCTTGCAGGAATGGTAAAGACATGGCATGGGCCAGGCTGCTTTGTTACGGCTGTTGTTCTGTCCTCCTCCTCCCCTCCTCCTCCTCTCCCTCCTCCTCCACTTCCTCCTCCTCCTCTCCCTCTTCCTCCTCCTCCACTTCCTCCTCCTCTCCCTCTTCCTCCTCCACTTCCTCCTCCTCCTCTCCCTCTTCCTCTCCCTCCTCCTCCCCTCCCTCCTCCTCTCCCTCCTCCTCCTCTCCCTCCTCCTCCTCTCCCCCTTCATTTTCTCCCCTTCTTTTCCCTCTTCTTCCTCCCCACCCCTTTTCTTCTTCCTCTCCCTCCTCTTTGCCCTCCACCCCCTTTCCTCTTCCTCTTCATTTTAATAATGCTTTTTTTCTTCATGAGCCCTAGACATCTATCTGCTTAATAGACACATTTAATCTGTCTTGCTTTGCCTACCAGGAAGCTCAACCCCAGCCAAACAGCGCAACCCAAGCAAACTGACATCTGGGATGTGAAAAAAGCATTCGGCTCTCATCCTGGCCTTCACTGCGTCCCCACTCTATTCTATTCATCGTCTCTAGTTACACATTTGAAACTAGCCTCGAGCTCTTTCATGTACGTGGTGGAACAAGACAGGGGGATAAAAACACATCAACACAATCAATAGAACCAGAGTCTGGGGATGGCTTTAAAAATAGAACGTTCTGCGTGTGGCTCCGCAGAGAGTGTGGGGGCTGTGTGTGGGATGCTGCTGGGCGGTTTGTCCTGTAAGGGTTGTTGTCCCCTGGTTTTAGGGCCAGGAGACTCTGGATGCTGGTCCTGGCTTTAGCAAACTGGCCAGACTTGGAGGGCATGCAAGGAAGGCCGCCTCAGAGACACACACAGGCTGGGCAGGTGCATGATGGGTGCAGGCCAAGTGGTCCGGAGGCTGGGAACCAGGACCTGTCTGGTGGGTTGTATCTTCTCTGCTCTCCTCATTAGCTTCAGAAGGTTTGGCAGAGGCTAGAGTCCCACTTAGCTGGGGCTGCCATCAGGGATGACCCTTCGAGAGTGAGTCTGTGGATTCAGCTGCCAATCCACTGCACAAGGATGGAGCTGCCCAACCTTGATACACACTGCACTGTGCACTCACCTGCCAAGGAGCTGTCTTGGTGAGCAAAGGCTGGCCAGACTGGACACCCTTTCCACTCATGGCCACTAGCTATCCCTGGGCACCATAGCCTTTGTGTGTGCTACTGTGGTGCTAGGGACACGCCTGTGTGGTACAGAGATCCAGAACCCAGAGACTAGAATCCAAGCTGGGTTTTGTTGCTTATTATTTCTACACCCCCAAGCAGGTTCTCTTAATTTCTCTGTCTCCGTTTTCCTTTTGAGAATGGAATGGTAGTTGCAATGACCTTGCTGGGTCCTTTTGAGTCCTAGGGCATTGACTTCAGAAAAACATCTGCAGTGGCCTAGGAAGGACCTGCATTTGATCCCAGAACTCACGTGACAAAGGCCGGGCACGGTGACATGCGTTTTCAATCTCAGCACTGGGGAAGTGCAGCCAGGTGGATCCCTGGGGCTGATTGGCTAGCCACCTCAGCCTAATTGGTGTCACTAGACAGAAAGACTCTGTCTCAACCAATAAAAAGACTAAGGTACCCGAGGTATGACAGCTGGGGTTGTCCTCCAGACTCTGCATGCACGTGAACACACATGCACACGAACCTACACAAATATGAACACACATACACATGAACACGTGCACATGAACCTACACACATATGAATTCCCCCGCCCTGAAAAGCACCTGCAGTGCCGCTACAGACACACGCTCGCCCCCCAGTGTCCCTCCGGCCTTTCCTGACCTCCTTCTTCCTGAGGCTGGTAGGACCCACCCCCCTTGGCTTCTCTTGTAAACTCCCAACTTCTGCTTTTGACCTAGACCTTGTCCCTCTGGGCTGAGAGTGAGTTGGGAACACCTCTGCCAGTGTGACACTCAGCCCAGGACCCGGTATAAAGAAAGCGCCCGGAAAGGGATAGAGGATTCCACAGCACAACACAACAGGACACTGTAAAAGACAATTCTGTCACAATGAGGGCACCGTGGGCATCATCTGGCCCAAGCCATCTGCCTGAAGTACCCCAGAGGTGCAGACTGGAGGAGCTTCTTCCTCCCTGGAGTGTCTCCCTCCCCGCAGAGAGACACAGGCAGAGCCCACGTTTGCCTGCTGCTACTCCAGCGGGAACATATCCAAACCCAATTGTTCCTGGGGATCCCCCAGGCAAGCAAATGGCATCTGCCATGCAGAACTCTCTGTGGGCTCTGTGGTGAACGCCAGGCTCCAGTGCTGGGGCCCAGGGCTTCCTTGTCTCCCCCTGACTGGGCTTCCTTTCCTCTTCTGAGATGTGGGGGGTGGCCGTGACACCTGAGTCCTAGGAAGAGGATTAAAGAGCAGGCATTGTGAAGCGCTCTGGCACTGCTCCTGCTGCAGAAGCAATCGCTGAGCAAATGGTGGCCTGGGGTGATGGAGGGCTTCCGGAGGGGCTGGAGCTCTGTAGTGAGACCTTCCCCCTTTCGCCTCTGTGCTGAGATCTGACCTGTTTGCTGGGATGCCATGTGAGACAGCTGCTGAGCTCAGGGCTTTGAGGGTGACATCTCCACACCTGTCCCCCTCCCACTGTGTGTGTGTGCGCGCGCGCGCATGCGTGCATGCGTGTGCATGTGCGTGTGCGTGCGTGCGTGCGTGCGTGCGTGTGTGTGTGCGTGTGTGTGTGTGTGTGTGTGTGTGTGTAGGTAGGGGGGCTGGAAGTTGAGATCGGGTGTCTTCTTCTGTCACTATCTACTTTATTTCTTGAGACAGTCTTTCACTGAAGTGGAGCTCACTGATTGACTTCCCATCAAGCTCCAGGGAGCCTCCTGGATCTGCCTTCCCAGTGTTGGGATTGCAGGCTTGCACCAGCATGCTGGGGTTTCATGTGGGTCCTGGGGATTTGAACTCTGGTCCTTAGGCGTGTGCAGCAAGCACTTTATCAACTGAGCCATATCACTACCCCCAGCATTTTTTTTTAAAGACAGGTTCTTGCTCTATAGCTCAGAATAATCTCAAATTTGTGATCCCCCTGCCTCAGTCTCCCCAGTTGTGGGATGACAGGTGGATGCCACCACACCAACTGAGGTGCTTCCTATTTAGATGCTGTCCCTTTTGGCTGGACTGTGAGACCCCGCCCTCCCCAGGAGACTCAGCAGGGCCAGCTGGGGGCACGGCCAGATAATTTTAATGAGCACTCACCTGCCACGTGCCCAAATGCCCCTCACCTCACATGTGCAGTCACAGCAGAGATTCACTCTGCGATGACAAAAATGAGGCTCAGAGAGGTCTTTGAAATGGTTTGGTCACACAGCTTGGAAATAATGTGTTTCAGAGATGAAGTCCAACGGTATTCTATCCACCCTGCCCTGCTGGCTCAGAGCCCGCAGATGGGCCCAATGCACAGCAGGCCTTGTAGGGAGTAGAAGATTCGGTGTGTTGATCCTGAGGCTAGAAAGAGAAGGGATCATGGACTCTTCAGTTTTATAGACCAGAATATATTGACCATGAGATTCTCCCACAATCCCATGGGCATCTGTTCTGAAGGACACAGTGGCAACCATCCCCACAGCAGACATCTGGTGCCGTCCAGTGCTGGGTGACAGAAAGTGGAAGGATCCTGTCCAGAGACCACCCCAGAGAGAAGCTCTGTCTGGCTAGCCCTGACATTTGTCTTGAGCTCAGACCAATGTGTCTGAACTGAGGCTGCATGGTGGTGGGTGTCAGCACTTGAAGGTGGATGCAGGAGGATCGGGAGTTCAAGCCTCAGCTGCATTGTAGATTCTAGGCCAGCCAGGGCTACATAAAACCCTACCTAAAAAAAGAAAAAAAAAACAGTAATAGGTAAAAGAGAATCGATGGTGGGGCCACCAGGCTTCCTGAGCAGTGACTCAACTCTCAACCACGTCACCTCTGAGCTTCTGAGGAAAAACAATAGCAGATGCTTGGCGTAGTGGTGCCTGCCTATAATCTCGGAACTCGGGAAGCTGAGACAGGGGGATTTTCACAAGTTCAAGGCCAGCTTGCAACATAGAGAGACCCCGTCTCAAAACAAAGGAGCAAACAGCAGCAGCAACAACAAAACGCCAAGCGGCAGCATCCTGGTGTGCGTGAGAGGACTTCCTGTGGGCATAAAACTTCTGATCCCACCAGTCCCTCAATGGACAGGAGAGAGGTGACCTTTGGTCATTCTGGCTAGCACTCGGTGTGGTAGCAGCCCACTTGCATCCATGAGGTGGTGGTGCCCTCTGGTTGATGAAGTGAGACCTGAGTGAGAAGGTAGGGATGGGGTGGGGTGAGGGCCACAGGCACACGGCCACATCTGGCTTGCAGGAAACAAAGATTTCGGTTGGATGACAAGGTTGACAGTCAAGTCAGGAAAGAAGGAATGGCATAAACCCAAGGGCTTGGGGGTGGGCACGAAGTCAGTGACAGACAAGGTTGGATGTAGATTCTGGTGTTTGCACAGCTTGGTCCCCAAGCCAGCCTCAGCACCAACTGGGGACTGGCTGGGCATGCAGGGTCCTACCCTGCCCCACACTTGCTCATCAGAAGCCCTGAAGGTGTGGTTAGTCAGATCCCCTAGTGATGCTGGAGAATGGGCTGTTCAAGTCCCGGACAGTGATGGTTAGGTGAGGAGCCCATGTCCTCAGCAGATCACCTGGCCTCTGTGGGGACTAAAGGCACTGGTGCTCACATAGCTGCCTATGATTCAAGGAAAGCACTCTTAATTTGTAGAAGGAGGACGCGGAAGCCCACATCTTCGCTTTCTTCTGCTGTGTAAGGAGCAGAGCCCCTGGACTGAGGCAGTGAATGTTGACCCAGCTTTCTAAGAAAGACTAGGAGGAAGAATCATGCATTTGCCTGCACAGCCATCGCAGGGAGCCAGAAACCAGGGACACCACTGCAGCTCCACAGGGTCATTAATTGGGGACTGTTTCCACTTCCCCCCCAGCTGCAGGCTCAGATCTTTGGGAAATGAGCTGACAGCCACCGTTGGTCCGTCAGTGTTCCTGCTCTAGCTGAGGTGTTGGGGCTCTGTACAGGCATTCAGTGCATCTGGGTAGTCTGCCTGCAGTGGATAGAGCTGTAGGGAGCATCTTGAGAGCTGGCTCCCTGTGCCTGCCTAGCTCAGGAGTTCCAGAATGCCTTTGTCACCAGTCTGGCATGAGGGCCTCTCCTGGGAGCTCATTTAGCAGCAATGTTCTTGGCAGGAAGCGAGCTCCTGGAAGCTAAGTATTCTGGATGCCCGCTTCCCCCAGTGGGGTCGTCCCATTGGAGGGATGAGGAAGCAGCTCCATTTAGGCTGCAAATGGCTCCAATTAGTTTTTGAATCTTGACCTTCATTTATTCTGCATGAGGTGTGGGAGGCTGAGGTGCTTCTCGGGTTGCTGGCCTTCTGCTCCTTCCCCACCCTCCATCCTTCCCTTTCTATGAGGAATGCAGTATTGTGTTCACTTCTGGCTCCTCATCACCTTCCTCATCTATCCCAGCTCACCATCACCATGGTAACTGCATCAAGACTGACCTCAGTGTCTGTTGTGATGTCTCCTTCGTGGTCTCCCAGTGTCTTGCCCCCAAGGCCAACTAAGCCATTGAGCACATAGATAGAGTGGTAATTGACCCTAAGGATACCCAATTTATTTCAAAATTAGAAGAGAGGAAACTTTTAGGCAGAAGGAAAATGTTGAGTGTGTGTGTGTGTGTGTGTGTGTGTGCACATGCATGCACGCACATGCGCGTGAAAGTGTTGGTGTCATGTGGAGCCCAGTGGTTAGCATCAGGTGTCTTTCTCTGTTATTCTGTTTTGAGACAGGCTCTCTCACTGAACCTGGAGCTCACTGATTGGAGAGACTGGCTGGCCAACAAGCTCCCAGAATCCTCCTGTGTCTGCCTCCCCAGCACTGGCATTACAGGTGCATGCCGCTATGTCTGGCTTTCTACACGAGTGCTGGGGATCCTAGCTGAGATCCTCAGTAAGTACGTTATCTGCTGACCTATCTCCCCAGTCCCCAAAGAAAACACTTTAATGCGTCACAATGTGTTTATCTGACTTCTGTGTTTTGTTTTGAGATATATCTCATGTAGTTCAGGCTGGTCTCAAACTTGCTACATGGCCACGAATGGCCTTGAACTCCTGATCATCCTGCCTTACCCCCAAGTGCTGGGATTATGGTTATGTGCCACCACACCCTGCATTTATTTCTTCACGGACATTGTCTTGTGATCCTTTCTACCTCCAGTAGTGTTTTACTTGTGAGGCACACCTGACACATCTTTGTACTACTGGGTGATGATGAGCAGAATGGCTCAAAGGGACTCCAGCAGTGGGTACTGAGCAGGCTGGACAAAAAGCCTGTGTCTTTCCCACCCTGCTCTTCCCACTGGGGGAGCTGTGTCCAACTCAGCTGCCCCTGTGACTGGGAATCTTCTCTTCCTCAGAGGGGCTGTGGTGACCACTAAGTGCTGAAGTCTTCAGGCAGCTGGCATCCAGGACACTTCCTGTGGGGTGCCGGCTCCTTGTATTTGGCCGGTCAGGGTTGAGTGTCCACCATCACTTTCACTGACAGGGATGTTCTCAAGCACTTTAAGAAGGGAGCCCAGCAGGTGGATCACAAGTGCTTGATGGCTGCCAGCCTAGCCAAACGCTGAGCATCCGGTTCAGTGAGAGACTCTACCTCAAGACAGTAAGGCACACACATACACACACACACACATGCACGCGTGCGCACGCACACACACATGCACACACACACATACACACACACATACACACATGCACACGCATACACACATGCACACACACACATATGCACACACACACACACACACACACACACACACACACACACACACTGGGTTTTTTTTTTTGAGACAGGGTTTCTCTGTGTAGTCCTAGCTATCCTGGAACTCGCTCAGTAGACCAGGCTGGCCTCGAACTCAGAGAGTTCTGAGATTAAAGGTGTACCACGTGTACCACCATGCTCGGCTGAGAGGAAGACTCTCACCATCCTGTTCAGGCCTCCCAAGTGTTGGGACTAAAAGCAGGTACTACCACATCTGTTATGCTGGCACATGACACAGAGCATGTGTGGGGGTCAGAGGACAGCGGTGTGGAGTGGGTTCTCTCCTTCCACCTTTACAGTCTTGAACTCAGGTTGTCAGGCTTTCGTGCTTGTGCGACAAGTGTTTTTCTCCGCGTAGTCATCTCACTGACCCTGCACCTTGGTTTTTGATGGTGTCTCTCACTGAACCTACAGTTCACAGATTCTGGTAAGCTGGCTGGCCAGGGAACCCAAGAGATCCTCCCGTTGCCCCCTGCTCAGCTCTGGGATTTCAGAGGCACACAACCACACTCAGCTTTTTAAACCGGAATTCAGGTCTCCATGCTTTCCCAAGAAGTACATTACCTGCTGAGCCACCTCCCCCAGCCCCATGGCTCATCTTTCCATCTGGTGGGACAGGTTCTTATCTCTAACCTTCTGATTAATGTCAGAATCAGTCTGTCAAGGCTGTGAAGTGCCCCGCAGGGACTCTGGGATGGCAGTGAATTCATAGATGAAGTCTGATATCTCCTCTCCCCGAGCGTGAAGGGGGAATATTTCTCCATCCTCCCAGGTCTCCTCTGACGTCCTCAGTGACTTTCATAATTCTCTCCATAAAGGTCTGGGATATCTTTCAATGGATTTATTCACAGGTAACTCAGTTTTTCTTGCTTTGAGGCTGGGACACTCTTTCACTCATGCTTCCTAATGGATGGCTGTGGGCACCAGGGATGTGAGCAGACTTTGTCCAGAATCTTCTGCTGCTGCTCACCTAGTTGTGTGCCGATAATCTTAGATTTTCTAGGTAAACATTTACAGTAACTGTGCACTAGCGTTATCTCCTCTTCCCACCCCTCTTTTCCTTTCCTTCTTTCTCTTCTCCTTCCCCTCCTTCTCTCTTCCTCTACCCTCCCCTCTCCTTCCCCTTCCCCTCTTCCTCTACCCTCCCCTCTCCTTCCCCTCCCCACCTCTTCCTCTACCCTCCCCTCTCCTTCCCCTCCACCTCTTCCTCTACCCTCCCCTCTCTTTGTCTACCCTCCCTCCTCCTTCCTGTCAGGATCCCACTGTGTAGCCGGTGCTAGCCCAGAACTCCTGCTCTTCCTGCTCCAGCCTCCCGACTGCAGGGTCACCAGCATGCCTGGCTGATCTCCCCCTTTCCCTCTGCCATCTTGGGTCTCTGGTACAACACTGTGGAAACACTGTTTCCATGTGGTTTGTTACTATTCCTGTCAGTTGTTGATGGCTGTAGCCAGGGCCCAGTGCGTGCTAACGCACAGGCTTTACTACAGAACTGTGCCCCTCCATTAACTTTTTATTTTGAGGCAGGGTCTCTATAAATTGCCTTGGCTGGCCTTGAACTCACTCTGTAGTCCAGGCTGGCCTTGAACTTGGCAATCCTCCTGCCTCAGTCTCCCAAGGAGCTGGGATGATAGACCTACATCACAGTCTCGGCCATGCCTACCTTATTTTGATTTAGTTACATTTTAAACTCCCGTTATCCTTTACATTGTGATGTTTAGTTTGTTGATAGCCACGTGTTATTAGAAGCACGTCTAGTTCACTGTGTGTACTCTACAACAGCCGTACTAAGACGCAAATTACACACTTTTTTTTTTTTGGTCCGTTAGGTGTTGTTTCCTTTATTCCAGAATCAGGTAACACTTCGTGCCGTGAATACAATATGTTCCCTGTTTTCGTACCAGCACTGTGGATCGAACCTAGGGCCTTGCGGATGCCAGGCAAGCACCCACCTCTGAGCCACAACCCTAGCCTTGTTTTCTTTTTAAGAGGTCTCACTGTGCCCTGAGGCTGGCCTCAAACCACCAAAAAGGCAGAATCAGGAGAATTTCAAGTTGAAAATGTTTTACTTTGTAAAATGTGCCTGTATCTGATTGGGAGGCTCATTTCTCAGCAGCAATCTTTAGTGCTTGAGAAGTGTAGAAAGAAGGAATATGCGCCTAGTATATTATCTTAGTGGGGCCCGTCTACAGTGGCCGCTGCAGACACTGCTAATGACAAGACTATCTTCTTAAAAATGTGTGTTTTTTATTTTTTGAGGCTAAAGTTATATAATTTCCCCTTCCCTTTCCTCCCTCCCAGCCTTCCCAGGTCACTCACATGCTCTCATTCAAACTCATGGGCTCTTTTTCTTTAGTTGTTGTTGTTAGTGATGATGACGGTGGTGGTAGTGGGTTGTGTGTGTGTGTGTGTGTGTGTGTGTGTGTGTGTGTGTGTGTGTGAACACACACACACACATCTTTTAGAATCATATCTGGAATATTCTCTGCCATCACTTCTTCAAATGTCTGTGCTTTTCTTCTCTTCTCTTTCTGGGACTCTGGCTGTTGGTGTGTTGGTGGGCCGGATGGTCCCTGCAGGTCCCTGGAGCTGCCCCGTCATCTGCATGCTGTTTTTTCTTTTCTGTCCACGGAGGAATCTCATTTCTGTCTTCAACCTTGCTCATTCTTCTATACATTTCGCTCTTTTTCTTCTCTCTCTCTCTCTCTCTCTCTCTCTCTCTCCCCCCGTATTTTCTGCTCCAAGAAACATTGTTCGCCCAGGTTCCTTTAACTCTTCAGAGTGTGTTCTTTGTGTTCATTGACAGAGTTCTTTAGCAAGCTCAGTGTTGGATCTCAAGTCCTTCCAGGACAGTTCCCACCTACAGAGGATTTTATGTTGGGGACTGTGGCTTTATTTCCTTTCATAACTTAGAATTATTTGTTAAAAATGAGCACCTTGCCAGGCAGGTGGTGCATGCCTCTGATCCCAGCACTCAGAAGACAGAGGCAGGTCAATCTCTGTCAGTTTGAGGCCAGCTTGGTCAACAAAGTGAGTTCCAGGCCAGCGCTACATAGTGAGACCCTGTCTCAAGAAAACCAAACCAAACAACAACCAAACAAAAGAACAAAAACCAAGTCCCAAACAAAAACCTGAGCAGCGCCGGGCGGTGGTGGCGCACGCCTTTAATCCCAGCACTCGGGAGGCAGAGCCAGGCGGATCTCTGTGAGTTCAAGGCCAGCCTGGACTACCAAGTGAGTTCCATGAAAATGCGCAAAGCTACACAGAGAAACCCTGTCTCGAAAAACCAAAAAAAAAAAAAAAAAAAAAAAAAAAACCTGAGCAGCTTTAGCAATACAGTGTGACAACGGGATATCTGCTCCCCTCAGCGTTTGTTTGCTGTGGGATGTTCTGTATGGCAAATGTGTTGCTAATTAGTCAATAAATAAAACACTGATTGGCCATTGCCTAGGCAGGAAGTGTAGGTGGGACAAGGAGGAGAATAAAGCTGGGAAGTGGAAGGCTGAGTCAGAGAGACACTGCCAGCTGCCACGATGACGAATAGCATGTGAAGATGCCGGTAAACCACGAGCCACGTGGCAAGGTATAGATTTATAGAAATGGATTAATTTAAGCTGTAAGAAAAGTTAGCAAGAAGCCTGCCACAGCCATACAGTTTGTAACCAATATAAGTCTCTGTGTTTACTTGGTCGGGTCTGAGTGGCTGTGGGACTGGCAGGTGAGAGATTTGTCCTGACTGTGGGCCAGGCAGGAAAACTCTACCTACATTTGTTAATGTGCTTTTTATTTTTTTCTCCTGTTGGTTTGTTTTGTGACTTTTCTGGACTAATTATCTCAAGGGTTTCCTGTTATTTGTGGGCCCCAAAGTCTCCGCTTATGCAGT
Organism: Peromyscus eremicus; assembly: GCF_949786415.1. Lineage (NCBI taxonomy): Eukaryota > Metazoa > Chordata > Mammalia > Rodentia > Cricetidae > Peromyscus > Peromyscus eremicus. The sequence continues at coordinate 151,107,519 of NC_081417.1, forward strand.
CCAGTGGTCAGCTGATGACTGGACCGAGGCTTCCTCAATGCTGTGAGCCACAAGGCCCTGTGTATGTCTCTACTTTCTGTTGTGCAGAATCTCAAGGTCATCCAGAGGTGAGAGGTTAAACCTCACAGATCTGTTGTATGCTGAAGCTAGTTTCTAGGATGATGTTGGAGGTTTCCTAAGCTCCCTGTGGGCTGTTCAATTGGTCTACATTTTTTTTATTTAATTTTTTTTCAGTGTTTATGTGTGTGTGCATTACAGAGCACGGAGGTCAAAGAACAGCTTTGGAGAGCCAATCTCTCCTTCTGCTGTGTGGTTCCCAGGACTGAACTCAAGTGACCAGTCTTGGCAGCAAGCCCCTTTATTCTCTGAGCCATCTTGCCAGCCCTGGTCTATGGTGCCAAACTGTAGTTACTGTTATGTATCATCATCATCACCATCATCATCACCATTATCACCATGACCATCATCATCATCACCATCATCATCACTATTATTATATTATCATTTTATTATTATTAATTTATCCATCATCACCATGACCATCATCACCATTATTACCATCATCACCACCACCACCACCACCATCATCACCACTAATTATTATATTATCATTTTATTATTATTAGCTTATTGCAAATGCTCTGTGGGGCTTTTCCATGCAGCAAACACTGAATCAGATTAAGCGATAGTAAGTCTTGCAAATGGCACTTTTCAGAGAGCTCCAGACAGATAAGCACACAGTAGTTCTCTGGGGATCGAGCTGTCTCTGAGCTCCAAACCCAGCCATGTCCCTAGTGGCTGCCAGCTGCTGTTCTTATAGCTTCTCTGTAGCGAGTCTCCTGGCTTTCAAAGCTACCAGCCCAGGAACAAAAGAACAAAAATAGAGACAATAGAAATGTCCCAGAGCACCCTAACTGTACGGAGATTCAGCTGCGCTCTCGAATCCAGCTTTTGGCTACTTACAGTGCTCAGAAAGTTTTAAACGCTGTCTGACTGCGCTCTCATTTGGTTCACAGAGGAGCAGATTCCTGGAAGCCAGGACCGATGTTTTCTGTTTAAGAAGTCATAAACCAGTTTATGATTTTTTTCCCCAATGTTCTCCACATCTGCTGGGACAAGCCAATAATCGCTCTGGTACTGAAGAATCTAGGTGAGTTCCCAGGGTTTCTCTGTATTTTCTTTCATTTGTTTGTTTGTTTGTTTGCTTTGCAAGACAGGATCTCACTATGTAGCCCTGGCTGTCCTGGAACTCACTCTGTAGACCAGGCTGGCCTTGAATTCCCAGAGGTCCACTTGCCTCTGCCTCCCGAGTGCTGGGATTAAAGTGTGCACCACTACACATGGCTGACCTCTCTGTCTTCAAGTGGGGAGCTGCAGAGAATAGTTCCCTGGATGCTGAGCCTGGGGAAGAAACTTGAACGGCTTGATGGAGTCTGCCTATGGAATCCAGGCACGAAATCTGCCTGGTCAAGATACTGTCTTTCTTAAATATACTGCTATGCTTAGTTTGAAGATATTTTTTATACAATTTAATTTTTATTTCCCAGAAGTATTGGGTTTTTATAGATTGGGCATTATGAGTGTGTATGAGTGTGTATGGGTGTGTGTGTGTGTGTGTGTGTGTATACACAGGTGTGTGCATATGTGCATGGGGAGGTACTGTTGTTAATCTTGTTTTTTTGAGAGAGGGTCTCTTCATTAGGCTGGTTGGGCACTGAGTGCCAGGGACCTGTCTGTCTCTGCCTCCTCGGTACCCAGGATTACCAGCACACATCACTATGCAGATGCCTGAGATGGAACTTGGGTCCTCATGCTTGAACAGAAGGCTCATTACCAACTGAGCAATTTCTCCAGCACCCTCCACCCCTGCGATTTACTGATATTTTACTTAAAATGCTTTGTATCCACGTGAAAGTGTGAGACTGATTTAAAACTTGTATCTTTCACTGTCCTTATTCAGTTGGGTGTCTGAGTTAATACAGCCTCAAACAAAACAAAACAAACAAATAAACAAATAAAAAGACCAACCAACCAAAACCAAAAACACCACCACCAAACAGCCTGGATATGGTTCTGTCAGTAAAGTATTTCCAAGCAAGCATGAGGACCTGAGTTCAGATCTTCAGCACACACACATGAAAACTGGGTCTGGCATGCACACCTGTAATCCCAGCACTGGGGGAAAGAGCCAGGGGCTTGTGGGTCAGCCAGCCCTAGTCACTGTCAACTCCAGGTCTTTAAAACCAAGGTGAGCAATTAAGGAAAGATATTTGATGTCTACCTCGGGCCTCCTTGCATGTACACATGCGTATACACACACACACACACACACACACACACACACACACACACACACACCACTTGTTCACGATTCCCTCCCCAAACAAAGTAAAACACCAAGCTAAGTGTCTGAGAACTCCCACTGTGCAGGGGCTATGAAGGGAAAGAGGACAGTTGCACCTTAGAGAGCGGAAGTGGAGGTGTCCAAGAGAGGGGACTCTGGACTTCCCCCAAGGCTGGGAACACAAGAGGCTTCTGTGCAATGTCAAGCAGTGACACAGAACCCCAAGCCATTGTGTCACCTCAGCAAGGAGGCAAGCCTGTGGGGAATGACTGCCATCCTGCCCTCCATTCCCTGGACATGTCCTGGGAACACTGCAGCCACCTGACGTGGCAGGGGGACGTGGTCTTGGATGAGGTTCATGCCTTCCTCTGTGTTCTGAGCTGTTCAGACCCTGGAACCCTGTCTCAAGCCTCAGAAGCAAAGGGGAGATCTCAAGCTGAGATCGTATTTCCTGCCTGCACAGCAGAGAGAGGCAAGGGGAAGTTTAAGCCTGATTGGGAGATGAAAGAAGCAGGGCCGGGGGGATGGCTCAGTGGGTAGAGAGTGGTGCAAGTGTGGGGACCAAAATTTGAGTCCCCAACACCCAAGTAAAAGCTGAGGAGGTTGGTGGCTTGGCTGGAATCCCAGTGCTCAGGAGGAGTCAGGATCCCTGGAGCAAGCTGGCTGTCTAGACCACCTGAACCAGTTAGCTTCAGGTTTCGAGAGAGAGGCCCTATCTCAGTAAATAAAGTGGAGACTGATAGATGTAGACACCTGATGTCAGCTTCTGGGCTCCGCATCACACATGTGCACCCACGCACATGTAAACACACATATGTGGATGCACATGCACCACACTTTTGTACATAAAGAGAAAAACATAACATGCCTTCCTGGTGTGGAATGAACTTTTCACCTGCCATGGGGGCTAAACTACACTCTGTATTAGTCAGAAGGGGAAGAAAGGCTCTGGCTTTGGGTCTGCTGTGGGGCAAAGCTTCATGGAGGGAGCGTGAGGCTGAGGAATTGCGTATCACTCAGCTGGGAGGCCTGAGAGAAAAGGGAAAGGCCAAGGTCCCATCATCCTCTTCTAGGGAGGGCATACCCCCAGTGGCCCAACTCCTCACACACATCAGGCATTTTCCTCAGTCGTCTCCACCTTCTCTCTTTCATAAGGTTTTTGTTTTTTGTTTTGTTTTTGCCTGGCCTGTATCTCTGTGTGCTGCATTGTGCAGTGCCTTTGGAGGCCAGAAGGGGGCGTTGGATGTCCAGGAACAGGAGTTACAGATGGTTGTGAGCCGCCCTGTGGGTTCTGGGAACTGAACCTGTTTTTTACATCACGCTGTGGGCCGGGAACTCTTGTGTAGTGGTGAGGCACTGAGCTCTCTCCTATCTCCCCGTAGCACTGCCTCGTACTGTTTTCTTTGCTTCTTTTCTATTTATTTGTGCCCCTTTCTGTCCAGGAACTCCAGGAGGAAGAGCGCCCAAGCTTCCTTCATGTCTCTGTCTACAGCTTGAAACAGCCCCCATCCCCAGCCCGCGCGCTCCGAACAAGCGCTCTCTCTAAGTCCCGGGCGGAGCTGAACAGACAATCGTCCTCTCAGGGAGCTCAAAGCCCGTCTCTGAGTGAGGCTGTCAAGAAAAGAACCGTTCAGATGTGGCGAGATTAGCAGTGAGGAGGGTGCCGTGCACTCGCTTGTTCGACATTAATTCCAACCGCCTTCACGCCGCGTGCCTTTTCACACCAAGAAGCCAGGAGAAGAAAACCAATTTCCCTATAACCCAGTTGCAAGGAAGACTTTTACATGCGATTCAGCCTTCACCAACCAGAGTCACGCGAGCAGGACCGGCTTTGGAAAGAGTTTAAATGGGAAGAGAGATGGAGCGCGCACTTCTCTTTTACTGGCATGGCGCGCTTAAGGAGCTTCCTGATTTGTTGGTTTCCTTGGCAACGGTGGAGGAGACCCAGAAGGATTCTGGGGACTGGAGGTTTTCCCTAGGGCTCAGCTCACAGCCTGCTTCTCCTGTCTCGATGGTTTGGCGGCTGCTAATGCTCCTTGCTAGGCAAAGCTTCTTCTGTCTAAACTATGGAGGCATCTTCCATTATCTCCTGTGCAGTCTCAGGAGGCCCCTCTAAGTAGGTTCTTAGAGACGTGGATGCCTATGTTTGGTTGCCAGATCTGATTCAGAGCCAGCCATTGAGGACTGTGGCTCAGTGGTGGAGTGCTTGCCTAGTTTGCACAAGGCCCTAGATTCCAACCCCAGCGCGTTGGGAAACAGGAAAAATCCACACAGTGGGTTCAACAGCGCGGAGGGTCCCACGGCAGAGCGGATCGGACCTAGAATCGCTTGGCCACTACCTCGGTCTTGGTGACCATCAGAGCAAGGATGAAGAATATGGGGCTGGGGACATGGCTCAGGAACAAAGCAATGACCATGCAAGTCTGACAACCCGCGATCAAAACCCCCAGAACCCATGTGCAAGCTGGATGCAGTAGTACAAACGTCTGTAATCCCTACTAGGAGGCAGGAGGCAGACACAGGAGACTCCTTAGAAGCATGCAGGCCAGGTGGTCTGGTACACACACTGGCAAAGAGACTCTGTCTCCAACGAGGTAGAAAGGTGAGGGGTGACACCCAAAGGTTGTCCTCTGACCTCCACGTGCTTGCTGTTTTTGCTGATGACACAGTAGTCTGCCGGGGCGCAGAGGGGTGGTTCCTGAACCCTTGTCTGCTCTGCTAAACTCCTTTGCACCATAATGGCCTATGGAGAGGTATACTTCTTTGCAGTCACCTGGGCCAGAGCTCCGAATGGCAGGAGATCCAGAGACAGGTGGCGCCTGGCCATGTCCACCTCACACCTATACACACACAGACAAGCACATACACTCACAAGCTGGAGAGAGGAAGGGCCATAAGGGCACAGCTCTGTGTGAATGATGACTCAGAGACCCAGGAGGGCGGGGACAGCTGTAGCTGCCTTAGACTAGGCCCCATCTGCTCTCCACAGGAAGCACACTGGAAACTGGTTACACTGTTTGACCCTGAAGGTTGCCTCACAACAGTGCTGCTGCCCTCTGAGGGGGGGGGGGGGCGCAGAGCTCTTAGCAAAAGGGAGGACATCCATTGGCAGGTTGGGACCTGGAGTCCCGGGATTTTTTGGTGACTTTTTTTTTTACTGGCTGACGTGATCCCCAGATCTAATTCCCCGAGCCTCTCACATCAGTGAATCCTGCAGAATTTGGAAGCCCTGACATGTCACCTGGTGAGATACCATAGTTCTGATCCTGTCCCCCCCCCGCCCGAGAGTCACGTGTTCAAAGCTTAATCCCCAGATAGTGGTGTGACTAAGAATTACTGGAAACCTCAAGAGATGGGTTTCTCTGGGGAGATGCCCAGCATGCAAAGTGCCTGGTGCACAAGGCTGGGGCTTGAGTTTGGATTGGCAGCACCCACATGGAAATCTGGGCATGGTCACACACACCTGCAATCCAAGCTCCAGGGCATGGATCCCTGGGCCTCGCAGGCCAGGCAGTCTAGCCAAATCAGTGAGCTCCAGGTTCAGTGAGAGACTCTTCCTGAAGAAATAAGGCTGAGGGGTGTGCTAAGAATAGAGATGGCATGTGAGACGTGGTGCATAGCTTTCTGTCAGCAGGTTACAATTATCGTTAAGCATATGACTCCAGCTAGGTCATTCCTCACAAAACAAACGTAGACTCCCTCCAGCTTAGGGATGGCAGATAGCTTTCTTCATGATGCTAATCTTCACTGTCAACCTGACTGGATTTCGATTTGCTTTAGGAGACTGGCGAGGCACACCTCCAGGTGCATCTGTGAGGGTGCTTCCGGAGGAGATAAATGGTGTGTGTGTGTGGGGGGGCTGCCTTGGGCTCAGACAGAATGAATAAGGGAAAGGAGGCAGTCAAACAGAGTGTTTGTGCTCCTTACCCCCAAGTCACTATAGACTGAATGCTCCTTAAGTTTTTTTCTGTCGGGTACTTGAGTACAGTAATCAGAAAGGTCTCTAAGACTGAGTTATCATATCACCAAAGATGGCCACTGTCAGCTCTTCCCTACTCCACACGTACACCTCTTCTTTTGCCAAGAGATAGAGCATAAAATGCGTGTCATAATCCCAGCCCTCGGGAGGCTGAGATCAGATTTCTCTGAGTTAGGAGTTAGCCCGGGCTACATAGCATGACCCTTGTCTTGACCTCCTTCCTCAAAAGGAGGCAGAGTTGCTTCTTCCTGCTTTTATGAATGTTTATCCACACTAGGATCTCTCCAGTCGATAGAACGCAGTAGCCACTGTGTTCCGGGGCCTCCAAGGCCAGGTCTGAATGGAGTTGGCCACTTCTTTTTCCTCCATTTTGTAGCCTTCACCTTTGAGATTGTCTTTTGGGATCTGGTTCTCCAGCTGTAAAAAGCCCAAGCAGGTGGAGAGTCTACACAGAGGGAGTCCAGGGCTAGACAGCTGAGACCTCAGTCCATCATCAACCAAGAGGGAGCCATCTTGGAGACCTGCCCGTACTACTCATGGTTGGTGGCATCTTAGTCTCTTCCAGTTCTGAGCTTGTATGTTTCCATGAGTTCCAGCAACTCCCTTCTAGATCTACAACATGGGGCAAACACTAGAGTGTACAGAAGCCCTAAGAAGATGGAGAAGTTCAAGCTCAGTCATCATCCATCCTTTCTCCTTTTGTGAGCCTCTCCCTGGGACACTCCCTGCTCTGCAAAGGATCCCTATGGGGGAAATGAACACCGCCATCACCCTCACCAGTACCAGCAGCACCGCCAGGTTGCAGGTGACACTGGTTTCTTGGATGTCACCTGTTGTGAAATATTAGTTTAAGATGTGTTGCATTCATTTATGCTGTGGAATATTTGTTTAATGACGTAAAGATGTGTGCAGTCTTTTATGTTGCATTTGTTTAACTCTGTGAAGCTGTGTTACTTTGCCTGTCTAAAACACCTGATTGGTCTAATAAAGAGCTGAGTGGCCAATAGCTAGGCAGGAGAAAGGATAGGTGGGGCTGGCAGGCAGAGAAAATAAACATAATAGGAGAAGAGGAGAGTGAGAAAAGGAGGAGAGGATGCCAGGGGCCAGCCATCCAGCCAGCTATGGAGTAAGAAGGAAAGAAAGGAATAGAGAATAGAGAAAGGCAAAAGCCCAGAAGCAAAAGGTAGATGGGATAATTCAAGCCAAGTTAAGAAAAGCTGGCTAGAAACAAGCCGAGCTAAAGCTGAGCATTCGTAAGAAGGAGTAAGTCTCCATGTATTTATTTGGGAGTTGGGTGGTGGGCCCCCAAAGACCAAAGAGTAAAAAGAAAAGCCAACTGCAGTCACCCTGTCACCATCCCCATGTCTCATCTCTCAACTACCAAACTACACCCATTGGCATCCACTCTCACAATGGTCTTTGGGGGACTCGTAATTATTAACCCTCTTCCACAGATGAAGAGATCAAGGTAAGTCCGAGTTAAGACAACCTACTCACTGGAGACCATTCGGAAGTGAACTTGGACACTTGTTTCATGTCCTAAAATCAGAACGAGGCAGGGGAGGTCAGCGTTGGCCCCCATGGAAGTATCATGCTTGAATCCATAAAGCGTTCCCTGCTTTCCAATCTCATAAAAGAGGGCAGAGGGCTGGGGGTGTGGCTCAGTTAATCGAGTGCTTGCCAGATGCGCATGAGACCCTGGTTCAACCTCCAGAATATAATAAACTGGGGGTGGTTGTTGTATACCTATAACCCCAGCCCTCAGGAGGTGGAAGCAAGAGGGTCAGTTAAGGTTATCTTCAACAACACAGTGAACTTGAGGCCAGCCTGGGGTACGTGAGGCCGTATCTGGAAAAGGAAAAAAAAAGAGGGTAGAATATGATCACCAAATCTAGACAGGATAAAAGGAAGAGTGGAGGAGAGACAGCGAATTGATTGTAGGAAACCAGCCTAGGGGTCCACAGCAGCAGATTCTACAGCTACACTTCAGAGACCATGGTAAATAGCCCAGGGTAGGAGACTCGAATTCCTCTGATTTGGTGATTTTTACACTCTCACATGTCAACTGATCCCACTATACCTTTGAGGAGTAAATATACATACTGATTGTCAGCTTGAAAGCACTTAGAAATTTAGAGTCACCTCAGAGAGCATGGAGAGGTCTGATCAGTGAGGAACTTTCTAGATGGGTTCACTGAGGTTGGAAGACCCACCCTGGATGTGGGGAACACAAATTCGTGAACTGTGGTCCCAGACTGAATGAAAAGGAGAAAGCGAGCTGAGCCTGAGCCTCCATCCATCTATCTCTGCTTCCTAACTGAAGATGCCTCGTGACCAGCCGCCTCACTCTCCTGCCGCCAGGCCTTCCCCACCATGATGGACTTCGCCCTGGAACCCTTCTTTCCTAAAGTTATTTTTCTCAGCAATGGGGAAAGTGGCAAACACAGTACCCTGCGCCCGTGAACCAACAGTATGTGCCAATTAAAAATACCAAGACATTAAAAAGAAGTCAACTTGGCTCGTTGGAAAATTAAAGCCCAGATAAAAAGGATGTTTGCTGTTGCACACACGTCTCTTCTCTCCCCATCAACCTCCAAAAACTAATGACTGTTGAGGGCTTTGGGGTGTTTGGGATGTCAACAGTATTATTAAGCTGCACTCCAGACTCCAGCGACGAGAATGGCACTCTTTTTTGGGGTGAGGGACAAAAACACCCCCTGGCATCAGAAGAATGGCAGTGATAGCTGCATCTGAAGCTGTCTCCAGCTCCTCAGTCACGGGCCGGGGCTGAGGGGAAGCCAAGCGTCCCATTTTGTTTGCTCTGTGCAGCCTGTCTTTGGGAAAGCAGGCAGGCGCTAATTAGATAGCCACCCTCAAAGATGCTATCGCTAACTGGAAGCCATCCAAATTGCTCTCTTTGTTCCAAGCCTTTGGAAGACATCCCCCTCCCCAGCTCTCCTCCCAGCCCATCCTCTCATGCCAAACCTCAAGGACCACAAATACAGCTAATTATGTCAGCACGGCCTGGTGCCGGTGTTCCGGATAGCATCTTTCATTAGTGTTGACCTTCCGGCTGCCTGGACCTGTGGGAGCTGGGGGGAGGGGGAGTATCGGTTACTCTTTGTGGCATGCCAAAGCAATGGAGCCCGAGGCAGAGGGCATTGGTGACATCTCTAACTCACCCGAAGCTGAGTGTCCTCTTTCTTCCAGGCCTCCTGTACCCCCACAAGATGGCAGTAGACCACAGGGTGACATTGGCATCATGTCTCTGACGGGCACAGACAAATTATGCCTCAAGGTTCCTTCATAGATGGTCTCTGGAGTGAATTTTGTGTAGGTGCGTGTGTGTTGCTTCACAGATACATGTGTGCTCATGCATCTAAAGGCCAGAGATCATACTCTCAGCCCTTTGCCAGTTGGTTCCAGGCAGGTGTCCCACCACTGAGCCATGTCCCCAGTTCCTCACTGGTTGATTCTAATCAGTACTCTACCATTGAGTCAAACCCCAAAACCCTCACTAGTAGATTCTAGGTAGGCACCCTACAGCTAAACTGTGTCCCCACCCCTCACTGGTGAATTCTAGGCAGGTGCTCCTCCTCTGAGCTACATCTCACCCCCTCACTATAGGATTCACGGCAGGTGCTCTACCATGGAGCCACACCCCCAAACCCGCATTTGTAGATGCTAGGCGGGTGCTCTACATGGAGCCACACCCCCGACCCCTCACTTGTAGATGCTGGGCAGGTGCTCTAACATGGAGCCACACCCCCGACCCCTCACTTGTAGATGCTGGGCAGGTGCTCTAACATGGAGCCACACCCCCGACCCGTCACTTGTAGATGATGGACAGGTGCTCTGCTGTTGTGTCACACCTTGATCGTCCCTAATAGGGCACAGCTAACAGGACAGTGAATAGTATGTAGCCACCTACCACTTCCTGTCTTCAACCTTCAAAGTGGTTTCTCTTAGTGTCACCAAGGCCGCACGGTTGCTCATCCTCCTTTTCTTGACAGGAGTTTGAAAACTCAGTCCCTGCCAGCCTATACCTTCCTGTTGCTCATCAGCCTTTTGGAGTGTGTGGGAGTGTTCCCTGGGCTGCCCACCCATCGAACCACTCATCTCATCAGAAACAGAAAATAAGACTTCATTTACATGAATAATGGTGCCGACACCATTGAGAAAGGGGTTGGGATTATGACCGAGACTCCCGGGAACTGACAAGATGTGGAAACTATGGTAACCTTCACTCTGGAGGGCAGACTGACTCTGACAGACAAGAGGAGAAGATTTTCGTTTCTTCTGTTGCCCAGAATATTTGGCCGGCATCCCAGCTGCCTCTGCTGTGTAGAAGTCGCTTTGAATATGGCTCCCTCTCTTTGTTTGTGAGAGTCACTTATGAAAGAAGGGAACAGTCAACACTCTGCTGGCCCAGATCCGAGTTTCTCCCTTGATTGGATCAGCGATGTGTTCTTTGTTGGGTCCCTGTGTAGTGAATCCTGTGCTAGGTGCCAAGGGCAACATGAACTTGCTGGTCTGGATAAACCACGTGGTGGCTGGCCGCTGAGGGCAGATGGTGGCTCAGTCCTGCACATGAGCAGAAGCATTTGTGACCTTGTGGCCAGTGAGGCCCAGCCATTCCTGTCTGTTCCAACAGCTACTGTGTGTTGTGTTCCCGTGGACCCAGCAGGTCCTGTGCTGGCTTCTTCATATGCGTTATCTCCTTCATGTCACAGTAGCTTCCCAGAGTGAGGCTATGGCCATCTCTACTTATGCTCAAGGCTCAGAGACAACTGCCAGGGCTCAGGGACAAAGATGACTGACTTGAAGTCACAACGCAGGTGTGTCAAGACATTGTGTGAGCCTTTTCCTGGGAAGATGTGACACAAACATCTGTTCATCAGGTGGGGAACCCACTACCGATCTCAAGTAATAAGTTCACCCAAGTCCAACTTGGTGAATAATGAGTTGTTGGGCTTACTGACAGGTGTATAAATGAGGGGTTACTCACAGGAGTAGGGAGCGCAGGAAGACAGCTGCATAACCCTGGCCTAGGTGCAACCCTGGTGCTCCCTGTCTGACTTGCAAGAGTTGGAGAGTCTCTGCTGCTTCTGTAACCTTGGGGAAGGGTCTTGTGGGTCCTGTAAGCTTAAGTTCCCAGACTTTGAGAGACGTGTTGACTTTCCGAGTCTCCTCTCTCCAGGAGGGAATGTTTGAATTCAGAGCAATTTGCTCACAGGGTATTTGAGTTCCCAGTCTCTCTCTCTCTCTCTCTCTCTCTCTCTCTCTCTCTCTCTCTCTCTCTCTCTCTCTCTCTCTCTCTCTCTCTCTCCTCTCCCTCTCCCTCTCCCTCTCCCTCTCCCTCTCCCTCTCCCTCTCCCTCTCCCTCTCTCAAGCCTGCACTGTCCTTGTTACTCTAGGCATTCAGTGTTGAAAGGATCAAGTCCCCTGGAGCAGAAGACGGGCCCAGAGGGACAAGCCCACAGGGGATGAGCCCACAAGACCAGGTGGGTTGACTGAGCTCTTGTCAGGAACCATTACTTTCCTCCACCCTCTTGCTGCCTTCTGTTTTACTGACCAGGAAATCCATACTATTTTTATTGGGGGCAGCTGTCCAAAGGGGAAGTCACATGTGTGTGCCAGGGGAAGAGGTTGAGCACACAGATAAAGTTTGCTCAGACAGGACAGGTGGCATTCAAGAAGGCTGGCGTGGCTAGAGTCACAGGTATGTCTGTCTGGTTTCAGGGACCTTCAGGCCACACAGAGGCCTGGGCTGCTCCTCAGAGCTGGAGGAACAACAGGCCGGGTCCCAGCGGTGCACCCACATGGGCTCGCAGGAGGCTGTCAGTGAGAAGCCTCACGCCTGAGAGCAAGCAAATGAAGATGTGGTGTGTCTTGGGAAGGCTCATAGTTAGGGTCCCCCTTAAAATGAAATTAAATATTTGCTCAAGCCTCTTAAAATTCTAAGCAAAGCTAAATTCTTGGGGTACACAGTGGTGTATGGTGTGGAGCTCGGCCTCACATTAGAAATACTCTCTAGCAAACCCAAAGCCCTGCATGCTGGGTTCGCATGCTGACTCACTGTGTGCTGACTCAGTGTGCTGACTCTGTGTGCTGACTCAGTGTGTGCTGACTCAGTGTGTGCTGGTTCACTGTGTGCTGACTCTGTGTGCTGACTCATTGTGTGCTGACTCAGTGTGTGCTGACTCATTGTGTGCTGACTCAGTGTGCTGACTCAGTGTGTGCTGACTCTGTGTGCTGACTCAGTGTGTGCTGACTCAGTGTGTGCTGGTTCATTGTGTGCTGACTCAGTGTGCTGACTCAGTGTGCTGACTCAGTGTGTGCTGACTCAGTGTGTGCTGACTCAGTGTGTGCTGGTTCACTGTGTGCTGGTTCACTGTGTGCTGACTCACTGTGTGCTGACTCAGTGTGTGCTGGTTCATTGTGTGCTGACTCAGTGTGTGCTGACTCACTGTGTGCTGACTCAGTGTGTGCTGACTCAGTGTGTGCTGGTTTAGTATTCTGGTTTACTGTGTGCTGACTCAGTGTGTGCTGACTCAGTGTGTGCTGACTCAGTGTGTGCTGACTCAGTGTGTGCTGGTTTAGTATTCTGGTTTACTGTGTGCTGACTCAGTGTGTGCTGACTCACTGTTTACCAGAAGCACTATTTGGTCCTTGTCTGTCAGCATAAGTAGCACCATGGTGGCTTACAGTGGGTCTGGATTCTGCTCCTAACAGATACCACAGTCCAGGAACCCCCACTCCCAACACCCTAAACAACAAAAGTAACACAGTAAGGAATAGTCTTGATTGTCAACTTTACTGGACCGAGAACACCATGGAGACAAGGCTCAGGGCATGTCTATGAGGACATTTTCAGGTTTGGTTACTCATCAGGTGTTCTGACCTACAGCACTGTAAGATAACACACTACATTATGGTGTTGGTGGTTTGGATGATGGTAGTGATGTTGACGGTGGTGAAGATGATGGTGATGGTGATGTCTTAGTTAGGGCTATTATTACTGTGATGAAACAGCCATGCGCCATAATGCTCGGCTTCTAGGTAGATCCTGGGCATTGAACTCTGGTCCTCACACAAGGGCTTTGCCCACCAAGCCATCTCCCAGTCCTCATTCACTGGTTCTTATGTATTCAAAGTCATGCAGCGGTTGTCGGTATTTAATTCTAGAACATTTTCCCCAGCCCCCAACGAGACTCGGCACACACGAGCAGTCACTCCTCATTCCCCTTAATGTCCCAGCCCCTGGCAACTACTAATATGCTTTCTGTTTCTATGGATTCTGAACAGGCTGTATAGATGGAATCGCACACTCTGGTCCTCCGCGCGTGGCTTCTCCCATTTAGTGTAATATTTTCAAGGCTTATACATTATGTGGTTTAGATCGGTCCTTCACTTGTTTTGATGGCCACACCACATTGTTCATGCATTTATCAGTTGATGGGTATCCGGACTATCTTCCCTGTTTGGCTCTTATGAACAATGCTGCCGGGAACATTTTGTATTTGTTCTTGTGTGAGTGCGGTTTGTTCTTCTGAGCTTTTACCTCAGCTGTGACTCTGTCTTTAGAATGATGGGTCCTCTGACAATGCCGTGTTTAACTGTTGGAACAGCTTGTGAACTTGTCTCTACAGTGGCTCTATCCTACATTCCCGCCAGCACTTAACTTATTCCGTATGTGCATGGGTGTTGCGCCTGCACGCATGCAAGTGCACGGTGCACCTGTGCAGCTCCTGGGGAAGCCAGAAGAAGGGTTCAGATAGATGTCTTGGGACTGAAGTTGCACAGTTACGAGCCATCACGTGGGTTCTGGACACCAAACCCTGGTCCTCTGCAAGAGCAGCCAGTGCTCCTAACCACTGAGCCACCTCTCCAGTCATCCCCTCGCCTACACACTAGCACTTTTTGGTTTTTCCATATTCTTGCCAAGCTTTGTTGTTTTTCCATTTCCAGATGATAACCATCCTCTTGAGTGGGACATAGTTGCTCATGGTCACAACTGCATTTCCCTAGTAACTAATGATGCTAAGCATATCCTCATGAGCTTATTGGCCACTTGAGTATCTGTCTATTCAAACTATTTGCCTATTATAAAGTAGATTGCTATTATTACTATATTGTTGTTGGGTCATAAAGGATCTTGATATAGTTTGAGTATCAGACTTTTATTTTTCCTTTTGGGGATTATATGGTGTGTGTGTGTGTGTGTGTGTGTGTGTGTGTGTGTGTGTGTGTGCACTTACGCATGCATGCTATAACAAACAAGTCGAGGTAAGAGAACAACCCCAAGGGTTTAAGACAGGGCCTGTCATTGTTCACTGCTGTGTATGCCATGCTAGCTGGTCTGAGATTCTCTTGTCTGGCCTCCCATTTTTCCGTAGGAGTACCTGGATTACAGGTGCACACTACCACATCGGGCTTTATGTGAATTCTGGGAATTTGAGCCCAGGCCCTCATATTTGTATAGAAAAAACTTTACCCATGAGCTACCTCCTCAGTCCTTGACTGTTTATCAGTATATTGTTTGTAAAAAATGTTTTCCCTTCACCCCCTTGATTGCATCTGAATCAGCAGGACCGTGTTGCACGAATCCTGATTGGTCTTAGAATAAAAACCTGAGCCAGATATGGGGGTAAATGCTGAAAGATCAGAGGAAACAAGCCACAGCCACTTCTCATCTCTCCAACTCCTCTGCTGAAAGGGGAAGATCCTGTCTCCATGAATCCTCAGACCGAATGCCCCTGAGTCCTCAGGAGAAAGGGCACCAAACTCCTGTCTCTTCCTGCCTTATATTCCTTTCTCCACCCATCCATATCACCTCCTGTCTCAACCTTCCTAGTGCTGGTATTAAAGGTGTGTGCCACCACTGCCTGGCTCTGTTTCTCTTTTAGACTGGATTAATCTCACATAGTCCAGGGTGGTTTTGAACTCACAGAGATGCAGACGGATCTCTGCCTCCCGAGTGCTAGGATTAAAGGTGTGTGCCACCACTGCCTGGCCTCTATGTTTAATCTAGTGGCTGGCAGGGTCCTCTGATCTTCAGGCAAATTTTATTTGTTAGAGTACAAACAAAATATCACCACAGGATGGAGTGTTTCTAGCACATTCTGTCCATGCACTGGCTTTGGGGTTGTATTGGACTCTTACCCACCGTGACAAAATATCTGAGATCACAACTTAAAAGGAGGGATGATTTATTTCAGCTCCTGGGTTTTGAGGGTTCAGTCTGTCATGGGAGGGAGGGCCGGGGGAGCAGAGCAGTTCACAGCATGGCAACCAGGAGTGGGGGGCGGGGGCAGAGGAAAAGGAGAGAGAGAGAGAGAGACAGAGACAGAGACAGAGACACAGAGAGAGACAGAGAGAGAGAGACAGAGAGAGACAGAGAGACAGAGACAGAGAGAGACAAGAGAGAGACAGAGACACTGAGTTAGAAACAGAGAGAGGCTAAGAGAGATAGAGACAGAAACAGAGAGACAGCCAAAGAGAAATAGAGAAAAACTGGAATGATAGAGACAGAGATGAGAGAGACAGAAGGAAGCAGAGCAAGGGACAGACGGATGGAGATAAGAGGCGGAGAAAGAGAGAAGAGAGAACGAGAAAGACAGACGGGGCAAAGAGACAGCAGCAGAGACAGGGAGAGGGGGAGAGGAGGGCCAGCACACATGCTTGTGCTCACCAGCCTCCACCCTCTCCTTTGGATTCTTGACCCTGGCCTGTGGTCTCCCTCATCACAGACATGCTCAGAAGTGTACTTAGTAATCTCCTGGCCTCTCTCAACCAATCAGGTTGACAGTTGAGACCAACCTACCCAGGCATCCAACCAACTGTGGACCCAAAATACAGAGAAAGAATTGTGCACAGAGCATGGGCCTGTCTTCCTGACACCACGCCCACACTACAGAATGACAGAGATTTGTTAACACAAGGTATGAGTGCAATGTCATCTAGAGATGATTAAGGCACATTGGAGGATATGTGGGGTTACAGGAAGATGCCACGACATTGTAGATGGAAGTGCTCTTCTTTAGAAATGGGCTCTCCTACTATAATTATGCTGGCCTGGAACTCACTACACAGACCAAGTTAGCCTAAGACTCATGGCAATCCTCTAGTTTTAGCCTCTGGAGTGCTGGGGTGACAGGTGAGTGCCACCACAGATGTATGCAGAGGGCACTTGTGCATCTTTAGATTTGATGGTCTAGAACTGATCCCCAGTTGACACCCAGGTGACTGCATTTGCACAGATAAGACACAGCTGTGTGGGCTGGAGAGCTGGCTCCGCAGGTGAAGGCACCTGACAGGTAAGCATGGCGCCCTAAGTTTTATTCCAGAGACCACACAGAAAGCTGGGTGCAGTGGTGCACATCTGCAACCCCTGTGCTCCTGTGCTCAGGTGGGAGGTGAAGGCAGAAGAGCCCCCAGCTGCCCACAGGCCAGCTAGCCTAGTATACTCAATGGCAAAATGTAAGTGTGACCCTGCCTCCGAAACAAGGTAGAAAGGTGAAAACTGACTTCTGGAAAGTCCCTTCTGGCACACACACACACACACACACACACACACACACAAATGCACACATGCATATTCACACACTCACACGTGTGAACATAAACACACTCGCTCATGAATGTATACATGCATACATATGCACATACATAAACACATATATGCGCATGCACACACACAGAGATGGAAAGTCAGAAAGGAAAGAAGGAAGGAAATGAATACAGAAGTAGAAGCATGTGGTCATGTCATGGTGAAGACCCTACCACCCTGGTAGCTATGAACACTCTAAGTCCTGGAATCCAGGTTTCTAATCACCATCTTTTCTGGGAGAAACCACGGCTCCATGGAGGGAAAGTGAGAAAGCTGCTGAGAGAACAGGAGATTCTCAGAGGAAGATGAGGTCAGCGACACAGAAGCCAGGGTGCAGGACTGGCCAGCAGCGTCAGAAGCAGTCACAGCAAGGTGCTGGGGCAGGTGCTCAGTCGGGAGAGTGCTTTCCCAGGATGGATGGAGCCCTGGGGTTGATCCCCAACACACAACGACAACAACAGGCATGGTGGCTAAGGCCTGTAATCTCAGCTCCTGGGAGGTGGATGCAGGGGAATCCGGGGTTGAAGGTCATCATCAGTTACACAGAGTTCAAGGCCAGGCTGGGTTGCACGGTACCTCAAAAAGCACAAAAAGTTAAAAATAAGATAGCATAAAAAGGAACTGGGCATGCGCTGGAGATGCAGCTCAGTCAGTAAAGTGCTTAGTGTATACACAAACACATCCACACAGAAACACACACACATGGACTCACACTCAGACCCACAAAAACACATGCACACACTCACAAAATACACACTCACATACTCATACACAGACTCATATGCTCACACACACTGACAGAGACACACACATTCACACAACCCTCTTATATATCCACACATATCCATATATCCACTCACCAATACACTCACACACAAGCACACTTACACATATTCTCACACTCATACACATACTCATGCACATTCACACACACTTGCTCACATTCACACACCATACACAGAGACTCAAATATATATACTCTCACACTGACACATGCACACTGCCCCACATACACATTCACATATGTGTATGTTTACACACTCATTCACACACTCACACAACCACACACACATGCTTATATACTCCCACTCCCATGCATTTAGCATGCTGATACAACCTCAGTCACTCACACTCATTTACAGATACTTACACACTCAAAAACTCACACACACACACTTAAACTCATGCACATACACTCACATACACACAAACTTACATACGTGTAAACACACTTGTACAAGCACATTCACACATGCTAACACTGGGTCACATACATTCACACACTTGAATTCACACAAACACATACATACCAACACACCTCTCTCACACACACAGACACACACACTCACACACTTACAAACACACATACACAAAGGCAGATAGTTTCCTTCTATTCCTTACGTCTTTACTTTCCCACTGTCTTTTTGAGACACGATCTCTCTTGTTCCCCACTAGCCGGCCTGTGAGTTTCCAGTAAATTTCACCTCTCTACCTCCCATCTCTCCACAGGAGCCCTGGGAACACAGATGTGTTCTTGTCTTTCTGTATGGTTCTAGGGGTAAAACTTAGGTCCGCAGGTCTGCCTGGCAGGTACCTTTACTCACAGAACCATCTCCCCGCCCATACAATCATTTCTTTATCTGTGTGAATACCGTCTCCTTGGTGTCCACCAGGATTGACTCCAGAACATCCTTCTCGCTTCCCTCGGGATGTATTTCCCTCTGAGGCCCGTTTCTCTTTCTTTTCTTAAAAAGGCATTTGAGGCCCCAAGTCTAACACCTCTTTGAATTTCACTTCTGGTGGGGAGGAGGAATTTCCAGGCAGGGCACATCTCATCAAACATGATGTGTCTATTATTTGTCTTTGTTTTTCGAGACAGGGTCCGTTCATCCCCGCTAACCTTGAACTCTCTAGGTAATTGGAGGATGACCTTGAATTTCTGCTCCTTTTGCCCCCATCTCCCAAATGCTGGCATGGTTTTTGCTTTTGCACCTGGTTTATAATCCGGGCTCTAAAGCATGTCTGACAAATACTGTACCAACAGAGATACATCCTTAGCATCAATCTAACTTTCACTAGCTTGCTTTTCAGGCCCCTATGAATTAGCCTAAGAGAGTAGAAGAAAAATATTTATTCCTTAGTGGAATCTAAATAAATTTATCTAACCAAAACAACTTTAAAGAATCTTATTTTGGCGTGTGCGCGTGTGTGAGTGCAGTACCCTCAGGGGTCAGAAGAGGACAGTGGATCCCCTGGAGCTGGAGTTATGGGCAGTTGTCAGCTGTCCATCACCGGTGCTGAGAACCAAACTCGGGTTCTCTGCAGGAGCAACAAGTGCTCTTAACTGCTGAGCCATCTCTTCCAGCCCCAAGAAGAGAGGCTTCCATAACAGAGAATGGAACCTGAGCCACGGCCGTGAGAGTGCCAAATCCTAACCATTAGACGGTCAGAGAAAATCCATCTAATTTTTAAGAAGCTTAAAGCCACAAAGCACATCTCCTTGGCTCATGGAGCATTTAAAATGTAGAGAATTTGACCGCACATTGTCCAGCTAGTTGTGAATAAAGCCCAGATCAAAGACGGATGCTGGTCTCATTTCACGAACACAGCGGCCGCCTGCTCCATGCCTGACTGTCCCCATGAGCAGCTGAGCCTGGAGTTCGTCCTCTCACTTGACCCACTTTGGGGGAAGGCCTGGGTCAATCCAACTCCTGTTTATGGATGTAAACTCACCTATTACCTCTTTCCAACGACTCCGTGAGACAGGAGCACCCTCATCTTATAGATGCTGAATTCAGGCCCAGTGAGAAGGAAGGAGAAGTTGAGCCATAGGGGACTGCTTTCAGTAAATGGCTATGTTACACATTCTGGAACTGTCACACAGCATTGCGGAGCCTTGCTCGCCAGATCGGTCCCAGCGGCAGAAATGGGGCTTATCTGGTGAGCTCATTCACTGTGTGCAAATGGTCCTAATTGCTTAAAAACAGTGTGCTGTCTTAAGTAGGTTAAACAGTCCCTTCTGCAATCTTGTTTGTACTATTAATTTGAGTAACAAACTCTTAATGAAGGCAGGCAGGCTGAGCGAAGGATTACAAAATCCCGTTTGTTGGAGTTGGGTCTGGGGGTGTTGGCTGGCATGTGCTTCCCAACTGTGCTACCAAGAGCCCTTGGGATAAAGGGCCTCCAAATGCAGCAGTCATCTGAATTATTAAACATGGGGCTAAAACCAAAGTGGCTTCTATTCTATTACCAAAGAAACATAAGGATGTTGCCAGTGCAATCTTGCCAACATAAGGTCCTGCCGGGCCCTTTCAGTAAACAGATAAGACTCCATTTTAATTAGCACACTAATGGTCTCCATCAAACGAATGTGGGGGAGAGCTGGAATACAGTTTATTTTGTTAAGTAGGCTCCATGGTGCTCCCTGCAGCCTGACATCGGTGCTCCACTGCTGTGCAGCTCAAGAGTCCCCATCAGACTTGTGTGGCTCCATGTGAGAGTCAGGGTTCTGTGCAGACCTAGCTGCTAGAAGTCTATTGCTATTGGAGAAGTCGAAGATGAGAGCCGCTAAACTCCACCAAGTATGGTTCCAGGCTGTAAGTGATCTGGGGTCACTGGGGAAGAGAAGGCATGAGAGGGGTCAGTGGGCAGATGGGGGCTGGGCAGCAGGCCAACCTGGTAGACACGTGGCTACCATAAGGACCAACCTCTATCTGTCCATAAGTCTTGTGTGATGTGGACTACCGCCCCTCCACAGACATTATAACCCTCTGAGAGGGTTAATATTGTGAGCTTAACAAGATTTAGAACCACCCAGGAGACATACCTCTGGACATGTTCAAGAGGGCATTTCTAGACTGGATTAGTTTAGAGAGAAGATCGACCCTGAATGTGGATGGCACCATTCCTTAGGCTGCGGTCCAGGACTGAATAAAATGGAGGACCAGAGCTGAGCCTCAGCATTTGCCTCTTTCTACTTCCTGACTGCAGATGCCACAGGATCACCCATCTCACATTCCTGCCACTAAGACTCTTCTCTGCCATCACAGGCTGCACCATCAAGCTGCAAGCTAGAAAAAGGTACTCTTTCCTGGGAAGAGGAAATTCTAGCTGAAGAAATGCCTCTATTACATTGCCTGTAAGCAAGTCTATGGGAGCGTTTTCTTGATGAAGATTTGATGTGGCCGGGCCTAGCTCACTGTGGAAAGTGCAAGTCAGTAAGCGGCACTCCTCCGTGGCTTCCACTTCGGTTCCTGCCTTGAGTTCCTGCCCTGACTTCTCCTGATGGACTGTGACTCGAAAAGTGTAAGCCAAATAAACCCTTCCCTCCCAGGCTGCTTTGGGTCAGTGTTTATTGCAGCAACAAACACCAATGAAGACACTTCCTAAACTGCTTTGGCAGGCATGTAGTTGCTGCAACAAGAAAAGCAAGTAACACACCCGAAACTGGCACCACCAATACATCCTCTCCCAGGTGACCTGAGGGACACACTGGATGATGCTTAGACACCATCAGGGTCAGACATTGGTTGTTGGTGTCATTCTCCAAATGCAGCACTCAAGGTTCCTTGGAGGAAAGCAGGGCCTTTGAGTCTGCAGCATCTCTGGTACCAGGAACACAGCCATAGAGTGTTTGTGTCAAGGGGGCTGCTTGTGGTTTACATGTGGTTTGTCTCCCAGCGTTCATGTACTAGACAGTCACCGGGGTGGCAGTGTAAAAGGACAGGGCCTTCAGGAGGCAGAGGCTAGGGGACAGTGGTTAGGTGATTGGAGACATGCCCTTGGGCTGGATTAATGCTCATCTTAGGGAGGGAGTTAGTTCCAGAAAGTCATTTGTTATAAAAGAACAAGGCTGGCCCCTCCCCCAGCTCCCCATGTGATCATGTCCACATACCTTTGATAGCATCCACCACAAGGCCCTGGCCGGAGCCCACATGATGCTGGTACCACGTTCTAAATCTCAGAACTGGAAATGAAGTCAGCCTCTTCTCTTTGTAAGCACCTAGCTTCAAGTATTTTATGACAGCTACAGGAATGGGCACATACTGGGGTACGGAAGCCTGGAAGAGCTCCTGATGCCCAGTGCTAGGGAATTAGGGTAAGACAGCCACGGTCATGGTGGAATACCACCAGACAGAAAGATGGCTTCTTTGTTGGTGTTGACAGAGGCAGAATGGGGGGGGAGGACAGAGAAATGTTCCATTCAGAATTCCACCCCCCACTCCCACACAGTCACTTCCTTCCAAAGGGTCAGTCTGCCCTGGTGATCATGGTCAGGGCCAGCAGTGACTCATCGTAGGGACAGCAGGTGCCCTTGGCTGGCAGTGAGGAGAGCAGCATTGTAGTCAAGACTTTTGTCAACCCTGTGGCAGGGACATCTGACAAAAAGGAAGAGAAGGTTTATGTGGCTCACAGTTGGAGGGCGCACAGTCCATCATGGCAGGAAGGCATGGCAGCAGGAGTGGGAGGCTCTGGTCATGTGGTATCCACTGACAGGAAGCAGAGGTGAGCGCTGGTGTTTGGCTTGCCTTTTCCTGTTTATTCAACCCGTGGGGTGATGTTGTCCACATTCAGCAATGGAGGTGGTCTTCCTACCTCAGCTAACCCAGGCTAGAAACTCCCTCACAGACATGCCCAGAGGTTTGTCTCCTTTGACTCTCCTCAAAAACAAACAAACAACCCTGTGATACCGCGAGAAAAGCCTCAGACAGGACTCCATGATGGTCAGTTTTCAAAAGTCCTGAACAGCGCACCTCAGGCCATCATGGCCATTGCCAAGGAAAGCCTGGGGAAGAGTTCCCACCAGGAGCAGATTAAGGAGACACAAAGACAGCAGGTAACACAGTCTCTCATGTGGAATCCTGGGAGAAAAGGGGCATCGGATGCCGGCTCGGGAAACCTCGATGAAGTATGGACTTCTGTCAATGAAGCAGCGTCTGCAGCTGTGACAAGTGAACCAGCTGAGTATGAAGACGGTGACTGTACCCTGGTGCTGTCCTTGAAACTCTTACATCTAACAAAGTTTAAAATAAAAATGTGTTAAAGGGGCCTGGAGAGACGGCTCTGCAGTTAAGAACACATACTACTCTTGCAGAGGACCCAGGTTCGATTCCCAGCACCCACACTGGGCAGCTCATAACTGTCTGTAACACCAGTTCCAGGGAATCCGACGCCCTCTTCTGTCCTCCTTGGGCACTGAACCCCTATCCTCAGACACATGTAACCCTGAAAGAGAGCTGCTGACACCTGTAAACCCAGCTTATGGTGGGGAAGGTGGGAAGGTGGCCACAAGTTTGAGGCCAGCCAGAACTACATAATGACATCCGGTCTCAAAGGAAACAAAATGAATGAACTGTAATGACAGAACTCTCTGAAGCCTTCCAGGCAGGCTCCAAATCAAACCCAGACTTCTTACCCTGGCTGACAGTGCCCTGAGACCTGGCCTTGTCTAGCTAAACACCCCAGCTTTGCCCTGGGTATCCCCTTCCCTGCTACCCCAAGTCTTGTAAGTCTTCATATGCCAGCTGTCAGGAGAAGCCACTTGGACAGCAACCTCATGTCTCTGCTGTGTGTGTCGTCCCATCTCCTTCCCGTGCTGGGCTCTGTGAGACTGCCATGGTGTTACCCCTCAGTGCCCACCCACCTTAGAGGAAGGGAGGCCAGATGCCTGCCTGCCAATCATGTTGACTGACCGGCCTGCCACTCCCTCCCTGAACCTCACTGTTCCCTGAAATGGGGTACATTTTCTGGTGTCCACTACACATCACAATCTTGGTCTTCTCATTTCCCACGCTGCTCAGCCATGCTCTGTGTGTGCATGTTCATGCTGTGCACACACATGCATGTGTACATGCACATAGATGGCAGAGGATAGCCTCGTATGTCATTCCTCACACACACACACCACAGAGTCTTCATTGGCCTGGAGCTTACCGAGTAGGTCAGCAAGCCCAAGGGGTCCTACTTGGCCTCCCCAGCAGTGAGATTCCAACTGCACTCTGATTACTTAGAATCTGAGGAATTGAACTCACGTCCTTCAGCTCGAAAGGCAAGGACTTACCAACCGAGGCACCTCCCCAGCCCTGGACGGTCTCCGTAAATATGGTCCTTGGCCTGAGTATCCCGCTACTAGGAAGAGATTGTCACCATTTAATCGCAGCTGCTGAGTTCTGCATCCCCGGAAGACTCACTTGCACAGTGAGGACCCGCAATGAACAGTCATTAGCATGCTGTATTATTCCGCTGTTTTCAAACTATATTTTGTTAAAATGCCAAAAGTAACTAACTGAGCCAGAAGCCTGAAAAGTAGGCAGGGAGTCGAGGACGCTCCCTTGTCTTGCCCACGGGAACAAGAGGGGATGTGGTGTCTCTGAGAGGAAGTCATTCTTCAGATTCTCCTACCCAAAGCTTCCCACTGAGCTGGCTGCTGTGTGGTCTGTGGAACCTTCCAGAATGAATGAAAAGCCCGTCTATCTTAGTGCTTAAGGCATGTTTCCAATTATCTGTGCTGACAGAGCAGAGAGCATCTTCTTCCTCAGAAGGATGTTTTCCAGAGGGAAAGTCAGTGTTTATGGGGGTGGGGGCGCTCCAGGGAGAGGGGTTGGGGGTGCAAGGGGTGCAGTTTCCCTTTGTGCTGGGAACTACACTGCCCAACTCTCCGTTTATAAATGGCTCAAATGGTAAAAATGTTATACTGTGTGTATTTTACCACAATCAAAAGAGACCCAGGGATACATTTTTAAAACTCAAGCCACAAAAATAGTCATAATATTCTGATGGGAGAAAAAAATCAGCATCAATCCTGGCGTGGGGGAGAGTACATTTTTTATTTTTAAAATCACGAAATAAAGAAATCAAGCAGCAGTGGGCTGTGTGTAGGGGGAATGGCTTCCACTCTCTTTGGAGGCTGTATTTTTCCAATTATATATCCTGCAGTAAATGTTTATATATCTTTTGTAATCAGAAAAACACGTAAGAAGACACAGGCTGTGAATGGACTTCCTGCTGGTGGACTGTGTATTTTAAAGTTATTCCAATGGCAAATTCGTGCTGTGTGGTATTTTAACACACACACATACACAACCAACCCTGTCTTTTTCATTTATTTAGTGTGTGTGTGTGTGTGTGTGTGTGTGTATGAGTGTGTGTGAATGAGTGTGAGTGTGTGTGTATGTGTGTGTGTGTGAGTGTGTGTGTGTGTGTGTGTGCATATGCACTGAGGTTACAGAAGGTGCCAGCCAAACTCAGTTGTATGTGAGAGCTGAGGATCTAAACTCAGGTCCTCACACTTATGAAACAGGCACATGACTAACAAAGCCAGTTCCCCATCTCCCCCCATCACTGCAGCCCCCCAGTGCCCAGGACCTCAGGTCCCTATAACCCTAGCTCCCCATCACCCCAGGCCCCCAGCCTCCAGTCCCCCATCACCTAGCCCCTCAGCCCCTTAGTCCCTCAGCCTCTCAGCCCCCAGGCCCCCAGCTTCCCAGCTCCCCATCCTAAATGTCTTTGTGGGGGGGGGAAAGGCAACTAATTCTGGAGACCTTACTGCCTGGGTTCTTCCTGAGGCCTATTTGCCCCAGCGACTCTCCACCCTCACCCCCAGGGAATTCAGGAGGAAGCCAGAGATGGAAAGAATCAGAGCCATGGAGAGCTCCTAGGTCCTATCCAGGCAGGAAAAGCGTCTCTCCGGGAGGGTGAGGCTTGATTTGGCCCCCTAGGATTTGATTTAGTTACAGACGGTTCTTGTTTTGTTTTGTTTTTGTAAGAACTCACTCCGTTTATTGAGATTCAAATTGAGGCCAGGTTAAAGCCGACCCTCCTCTGATCTAGCAGGTAGACCGCTGAGTGTGATCGAATCAAGGTGATTGTGGGAATAAATAGCAATCTGCAGCTGGGTAAACTGTGCTCCTGAACTGAGCGAGGCCACATCCCTTTGACACTCATTACAAATAAAGACATATCACATGTGGGTGGCGTTCGACACCTTCCAACGTGCTTTCACGGCTTTGTTTATTGTACCACGAGGTTTGTCTGGTGAAGCGGGTAGCTCCAGAGGCCCCCCAACCTAGTCAAGAGCTGTGTGTGTTGGGGTGGGGGTGGGGGCAGATATGGGAGAAAGCTGGGCTGGAGCAGAATTGCCCTGTGTGTGCGGGGGTCGGGGGTCCAAAGAAGGCAGGGGGTAGGGAAATGGGGCACAGGTTGATCCTAAGAGACGGATAAAGGGATTTTATCAATCTTGTTTCTGGTAGGACAATGCGGTGCTGTCCTACTTGGGAATCTGGGCAGAACTGGGGCTCAGAACTCCCTCCCCCAAGGCTGAGGTGGAAAACTGATATACCATCTGTAGTTGCCTGGAGCTCCTCCGGGGGCGCTGAAGTCTGGGCGGTGCCAAGCCTGCTCTTGGTGGACAGAGCACATTTCAGCAGGAAGGCAGTGGGACTGACCTTGTGTGCTAATAGGGTGTCGAGCAACAGGGACAAGGTGTGACACAGTCCTTCCTCTCACTGACAGGGAAGCAGGTTGTGGGCCGTGCTGGGGACTGTTTCGGACAGGGCACAGCTCTGCGGTGCTGCCTCTGAGTTAAGTTCCATGAAAGGGCATGGTGGACCCCAAGAACACAGTCAGCTATTACCAGTTACTTTCTGTGGTCACCATGGGGCCGGCAACCCTGCAGACGGAGGCCATGGTGTGGAGAGTGTTGTGATCAACAGGAGATGCCTCA
This sequence comes from Peromyscus eremicus, assembly GCF_949786415.1. Classification (NCBI taxonomy): domain Eukaryota; kingdom Metazoa; phylum Chordata; class Mammalia; order Rodentia; family Cricetidae; genus Peromyscus; species Peromyscus eremicus. The sequence goes on from NC_081417.1 coordinate 151,134,175, forward strand.
CTTCAAGGCCTTGAATGGTGACACTGATGTCAAGACCCCAGTGTTCCATGCTTTTTCTGTGAAACAGGATGGTGACGTCTTTGAAGTCCCTGTGGTGGCTGTGTGAATACTGGTATTGAGTATTGAGTGACAAGAGCCTCTGGATTCCAGACTTCCCAGTCTCAGCTAGGACCAAACCCATGCCATGATGCTCCAGGGAGTCCAGAAGAATCTAGTGTGGTTCTGGGCAGCAGCCTTTCTGTGACACCCACTACTGTCATCCTTCAGTAACATGTCGCCAAATCCCTGCCTGAGTCAGGTCTGGGACCTGGAGACACCGGTAAACCAAAACCCAGTAGGCAAGACAGCCAAGGGAGCCCTTGGCTCCTGGGACCCACAAGGAACTCAAACAGGGGTCAACTCTGAAATCCCAGGGTGGAGGTGGAGGTGAAGGTAAAGCCTCCTATTGCCCCCCCCCCCACCTTACGATGCTGGGGAATAGCCCAGGCCTGACCATTGCTTCATGGCTATTCGACCTTGAGCAGGTGGCTCCAGTTTTCTGTGACTCAGTTTCCTAACTTGTGAAACAGTGCATGCAGTGTCTAATGTGCAAGGCTGTTTTGAGAAGTAAATAAAGAGATACAGAGCAGTGGTAGTTGCCCAGGGTGCTCAAGGCCCCAAGTTTGATCCCTAACACTGAGAAAAGAAGGAAAGTAAATGCATTATCCCAAATAAAGTGCCTAATGGGTATTAGTGGTTGCTGTTTAGGGGAATTGAACTTGTGATTTTGTGTGTGTGTGTGAAAACGGGCATGCGTGTGTGTGTGTGTGTGTGTGTGTGTGTGTGTGTGCGTGTGCGTGCGTGCGTGCGTGCGTGCATGTGCAAAGGAGTACATACATCTGTGCTTGTGTGGTGCAGAAGCCAGAGGTCAATTATTTTGGTTGTAATTCCTCAGAGGCTGTCCATCTGCCTTGTTTTGGGAGCCTCACTAGCTAGCCAGCAAGGATTTTTGCATCTCCATTTCCTCGGTGTTGGGATTACATGGGCGTGACACCACCTGGGCTCTAGATCTTTCTAAGGCAATCTTCTGACTTGGCTCAGAGCCCATCCCCACCCCACCCCACCCCTGTATTCCTGGGCCCTAGAGAAGGCCCTGTTTTTCTGGAATGACAGAGAGATGGGCAGGCCCTCAGATGGGAACCCATGCCCTAGTCCTGGGTAGAACTGAGCCCAGCCACATGTCTGAGTGGTAAAGAGCCTAAGGCTTGATGACAGACAGAACTAGGTGGCACCCCAGCTCCTCTCCCTTGTAGCTGTGTGACCCTGGGAAGGAAGGCTGCTTTGCTGTCTTGAACTCTGGTTTTCTCAGATAAAGTGGTGGCATTAGCATAGACTTCACAGGCCTGTTGTGGATTGCCAACTGCGCCCAGGTCAGTGGCTCACACCATGGCCACCTGCTTCTCGTATGCATCTCTGGATTGGTGGCTTGTGCTGGGTTCAGCCCTTGTTTCTGCTGGGCTCAGTTCCAGCATCTGTGGTCATGGCGAGTGGGTGATCTCACTCCCAGGTTAGGTCCTTGGCTTGCTGTTGACAGGGATAATTGTACCACCATATCATTGTTCTGTGGCTAGCCTGGGCTCATCTCCACAGTGGCAGTCTCAAGGCTTCTCTGAGCAAGGTGAGCAAGTTCTAGTCTCAGAAGTGATTTCTGGGGCTGGGTAGATGGTCAACAAATTGCTTACAACATGAGAACTTGACTTAGCACCCACATATCAAAAGGGGGTGGAGCTGGGTGCCATAACATGCACCTGTGGTCCTAGTGTGGGGAGGCAGAAACAGGCAGATCCCTGTAGTTCACTAGCCAGCCAGCCTTGCTGAACTGGTGAGCTCCAAGTTCAGTGAGAGACTGTCTCAAAAATATAAAGTGGAGCGTGACTGAGGAAGACCTGACCTCTGACCTCCACATGCATGAACACATATGTGCATATGCAACTCACAAGAACACAGACACAGATCCATATGCACGCACGCACGCATGCACGCACGCACGCACGCACGCGATCAATTGCTAAGCTTCTGCTGTGGCAGGTGTGTTATTCTCCCACAGAGGTCAAAGCAAAGTCATGCGACCCGATTCTAGAGGTGGAAGGATTGATGGACAAGAAAGTGGGGAATTTGTCCATTTACCATGCTTTGTTTGAAGATAAAATTTAATAATTGAAGCCAGATGAAAGTGGCATCTGCCTGTGGTCCCAGCTACTTGGGAGGCTAAGGCAGGTGGATCCCTTGAGCTCAGTTCAGGGCTAACCTGAGCACCATAGCAAGACTCCATGATGAAGCTAGGTTCAGAAGGATTCCCTATAAGCTCGTGGATTGGAGGATTGTTTGGTCGCTGATGAGCTTCCTGGAACTGACTGGTCCTGAGGATTCCGTGTTACCAGTGGATCCCACCCTCAATAGTGGATTTGGTTGATGAAATCGTAATTGGATGGCATTGTTGGAAGACGGCATTAAAGGAGAAGGCAAAGCCTCATGCCTCATCGAGGGAAACCGGCCACCAGAAAATTGAAATTTGCCTGGTCCTTTTACTCTCTCTGCTTCTTGCCACCCTGGCCTGAGCAGCTTTGCCCAACTACACTGTCCTGGCCTCGAAGCTCTGCTTTGACAGATTTAGACACAATGGATCCAGTGGTCCATGGATGGTCCCTCTGAAACCGTGAATCAAAGCAAACCTCTACTCCTTTAAGCTGTCCCCATGCATCTGTCACACCACAGTACACCTGATGCCCAAGTCTCTTTAAAAATGAAATATGTTTTAAATGACACAAAGAGCTTTGATGGCTTTGGTGTCATGTGTCTGGAATCTCAGCAGGAGGATGCCCATAAGTTTGAGGTTAGCATGGGCTATGTAGAGAGTTCCAGGCCAGCCAGAGCTACTTAGCAAGACCCTATCTCAGAGCTGGAGAGATGGCTCTGTGGTTAAGAGCACTGGCTGCTTAATCAGAGGACCCAGGTTCAGTTCCCAGCACCCACATGGCAGCTCACAACCTTCTGTAGCTCTAGTTCCGGGGGGATCCAATGTCCTCTTCTGGCTTCTGCAGGCACCGGACATGCATGCAGGAGACACACAGACATATACTCAGGCAAACAATCATATACACCTAATGAAAACAGATAAGTCTTCTTTAAAAAGATCCTTTTCCAATAAACAATGAGCCTATAAGCCTGGGTGTTCGATTAATGTGTACACAATGATTGCATTTCTCCCTTTGGAGATTCCTAGTGTAAAAGATGGATCTGAGAAGGTTGTACTCCTCTGGGCACTGATCTTAGAACGATCAGAATGCTTTATTTTGTTCAGGGCTTGAAGTCTCTGGTAATAATATTCTCTCTTCCCTTCAAATGATGACCCTCTGTCTCCAAGCTTGGACTCTCTTGTCCCCTCAGATTACAGGGCTGCAGGCTTTGGTTGGGTATGGAAGGGAAGTACATAAGACAGAACTTTGGCTTTCTGTAAGTTTTTAAAAAGATTTATTTATTATGTATACAATGTTCTGCCTACATGTATGCCTGCACATCAGAAGAGGACACCAGATCTTATTATGGATGGTTGTGAGCCACCATGTGGGTGCTGGGAATTGAACTCAGGACCTCTGGAAGAGCAGCCAGTGCTCTTAACCTCTGAGCCATCTCTCCAGCCCATGAACCATCTCTTCAGCCCCCTTCTGCAATTCTTAAGATCGAAAGATCCCCTGACCAGAATCTCAGATAGGAGGGAAACTGAGGCAGGAAAAAAAAAAACAGGAGAAATTATGGGGACATGGAGAGAAAAAGGAGCAACTTACCTTGGAGTGTGACTGTTACCGCTGTCTGAAAAGCAAAACCTCCAACATAATTAGCAGCATTTGCTGTGAAGGTTTTCCCACATATAGCATTCTGTCCACAGATAGGTTGTCTTTGTTTGTTTGTTTTGTTTTTTAATAACAATGTCCCAGCTTTACAACCTGAATGCATATGACTTTGAGTAGGGCCTTATTCCTCTCCCAAGACATTCTCTTGACATCTCAGATCAGACCTTGTTTATGTGAATGTACCCTGCCTGCCCGAATCCCTGAGCGACTGAGTTTACTTTATGGATTGTCGTTCTCCAGGAGTCACCTGCATATAACTCTGCAAAGACAATGAAGTGTGGGTCTTACTGAAGCTCACACCTTTGCCCTGAGTGGCTCTTACTTTCTTCCTGTGGGCGGGCCTTTTTCCTTCTCTTAAACCTTGTGCTTGAGTCTATACTAATATATATTTATTAAACCCAATTTCTTTTTTTTTTTAAAACCACTTAAATAAAACAAGGTCTCACGTAGCCCAGGCTAGCCTAAAACTTGCTATGTATCCCAGCCTGGTCTTGAATTACCCCTCCCCTCACACAACCTAAGTGCTGAGATTATAGACCTGCGCTACCATGACTGGTTTAAATACTAATTTTTTTTAAATTCTTTTTGGTGCATTACCCCATCCCCATTTTCCTCTGGGACGTGAAGATGGTAGCCAAGCCACGTACCCTACCTTGGCGTCAGTGAGGGATGGCAGCTTCCATCTCTACTGTGCATCTGCAGAGCCCTGGGGCTGAGAACGCTGGTGTTTCCGTCTCTTTTCTCACAAAAAAAGGCAGCCCAGACTCCGTTACCGTCTCATTTTTTGTTTTATTTTGACCTGCTACTCACTTTTCAAAGGACCCGAGGCTGGGAGCTGTGTGCGCAATCTTCCCTCCAGGCTGTCCTTTTCTTCTGTTCCCCAGCTCCCTGAAGGTGCCTCCTGCCCTGGTTTCATCTTCCTCTTTCTGCCGCAGCCTCACGTCTGCCTAGGGGCTGCTTCTAAGTGGAGCTTCAGCTGCAGGGGACTCTGGGGGAGAGGCAGAGCCACAGGGCCCTTCCAGGTAAGGTTGACAAAGGCAGGAAGCTCTAGATGCCTGTGTCTGAGTCTCTTCCGGCCAGGGTGTGCCCTCTTCTTCCCAAGGAGTGGTTACTCCCAACCTGTAAGGGAAAGGTGCCCCTCCACTTGGAGCTGGAGGGTTGACGCTCTGAACTCTAAGTCATCCCAAGAAAATGGCAGTGTTCTGACCTGGGCAACCACCGATCAGCAAAGCAGGTTGGTCCTGAGCTCCCCTCCCTGCCTGAGCAGAGCAGGTGCTTACGTGCCTGAAACCCAGATGCCCTAAAAATAGGACATCTACCTTTCATCTCGAGAAACCTCAGACCAGAGGCCCAGGCACTGAGCAAGGGAGTGGAACACACAGGGATGGGGTGGGGTGGGGGGACCCTTGTCCAGTTGGACTCTACAGGACAGCTGGGGGTTCTTCTGGGGCATGTTCTGGAGCTGTTCCTGGGCTGTTGGCTCAACAGGGAGTAGTCTTGGTCTCACATCGTCCCCTTGAGCTTGGTGGGGTCAAACCTGCTTTGCAGATGTAGGCATTAAGAGAATGAAGAAAATCTCTTTGGAGTTGAAGGTTCATAAACAGAGCATGATTGATTGGCATGGGTAAAGCAGGGTTAGAAAAATCCCAGAGGTGGGGCTGGTATCCAGCCAAGGTGTGGCTGGCTTCCAATACACTTGTTTGTTTGGGGTTTTGAGACAGGGTCTCAAGAATCCCGGACTGACCTCAAACTTACTAGATAGTCAAGGATGACCTTGAACTTCATAGTCTCCTGTCTTTACCTCCTGAGTGCAAAGTTTATAGATGTGGTCCCACCACACCCGGTTTACGCACTGTTAGAGATGTAACCCAGGGCTTCATGCCTGCCCAGCAAGCACTGGACCAAGCCACACTCTCAGCTCCTCTAGCTAACTTTAAAGAAATGAAAAGTCTTCCGATTCTGCCTCGAGGGAAGATATTTCCTTAATTCTCTGAGCTCCATTTTCTCACCAGTTAAACCGGGCTGTGGTAGTGAGGAGCTGTGTACACAAGCGTGTGCAATGTTGGCAATGTCATTTCACTGAGAACTCTGTATGAAGGATGCCGCCTGGGCCACTCCTTCCCACCAGCCAGCTTTGATTTTCTCACTGGGCATCGCCAAGGTCAGCCGTGTGCCCTACAGTTCAAAAGGGGTGAAGCCCCAATTCTAGGTGAGTGCTAGAGGCTGTTCATTTCAGCAGTTACACACTTCCACATAGGATTTGACCTGTCTGTTCTGGTTTTGGTGGAGACCTCAGAGAAGAATGAGAAAACAAAGGCCACTTTATTTATGATAGAAAAAGAAATCAACAGGGGGTACAAATCCACAGGCCCAAAAGGAGGGGAGCATGTTTAAATAGAGCGTGATCCATTCACTCGGTGGAATATTCTGTGACTATTGAAATGATGTTTACCAAGGGTTTGTAATAACACGGAAGATGCTTATTCTGAAAACGCCGTGTGCAGAAGGAAGCAACAGAATTGTATGTTCAGCACAAACACACCCGAGCAAAAACCAAGCCAAACAAAACACACAAACAGAAGCAAGAGACCCGAGGGACACGCACCGCAGCAGGAGATGTCTTTGGGTGGCAGAATTGAGAGTTTTCTTATACACTTCTCTATCTTCCAATTGTCTATTTATTTATTTTTCTATAAAGTGACATGGACTGGCTTAAAGTGGAAAATAACCCGAACGTCATTTTTCCTCCCCCAAAGCAGTAAGAACTCTTATTAGAAAAAAAGCAAGACACATGGCCCTCAGAGAGCCAGCTGACACTTAGGTCATCCGGAAGCCGAGGCCAGGAGGTCGGCAGGCCCCAGGCTATTCCCCAAAGTCAAGTGGGCAGCCTAGACTCTGAGCCCACGGGGAGCAGATGCCAGTAGGCTGCCCCCAGCTGCAGACATGGACATGGTACCTGTGACTCCCCGGTAATTATGCCGGCTCCAGTCACCAAGTCGGCTTCTCTCCTAGAGAGCAGAGACGGAGCCAGATCAGTCTGAGATGGTCTTCCTCGGAAGCAGCCCTGTTCCCCAGCCTTAGTGACAAAACCCTTCCCCTTCCTGCTCCGTGCATCTCCCTCCACAGATACCATCTCATCAGGAGGCCCGAACGAGCACTTCGCTTGCTTTGCCCTTGTCTTAGCGGTTACATTTGCTGAGTTCAATGTCTCTCTTCCTGTGCTTGGTCTATGAGCCAGCCTGCTCTCCTCCACTGGAACTCTATTCTCCCAGCCACAGAGTAGTGCCTGCCCCAAACAGCCTGCACGTGTTCACTTCACGAGTGAACTCTGACCACCATGCCTCTGCTGGGTTCCCTGGGTTACTTGGCTCTACTGTAACCATTTCCATCCCCCAAACCAGCTCCCCAGCAAGCCAGTGATGGCATGCCAGCTCTGACCTATCAGCCACCACTGCTGGGTTTCTGTTTGGAACAGTTCTGAGGTCATTGTAAGGACTCATCAGGAAAAGGTATAGGAATTGATTGGTGATGTCTGCCACATGAGCACAAGGGAGGCACAACAGCCCAATCTCAACAGCCTCTCTCTCTATAAAGACAACACTCACCATTCACTGGGTCTAGAAACCCCTCCCCCCCCCTTTTTTTTTTTTTTTTTTTTTTTTTTCAACTTCGTTGGAATACTTGCCTGGTTCCATTGGCGCGCCATAGACTTCTGGAAGCTTCCCTAGTGTGTTCCCTCTCCTGGGCCTAGAACCTATCCCAGACCCTACTCAGCTTGGCTGGGTTCTTGCCTTCTGTCTGGCTCATTGCCAGAGGCTGCCCTCAGACCTGGGCTCGCTTGTGCCTGGGATCTGGAGGTCTCTTCCCAAAGCACCTTGCCTCAGCCTGGCACCACCATGCCAATGTCCCCTTTTGTAATCAGATTTTTTCTTTGGGCCGCCAGCTCACAAATAATGACAAGGAAATTTATTATTAATTATGAAATTTGGCCTTGGCATAGGCTTGTCCCACTAGTTCTTATAATTTAAATTAACCCATTTATTTTAATCTACATTCTGCTGCGTGGCTTGTTATTTCATCTCTCCATACTTCCCATGCTGCTTCCACTGACTAGCAATTCTGCCTTCTTCCCAGAGTTCTCTCTCTGCCTAGAAGTCCCGCCTATACCTCCTTCCTAGCTATTGGCTGTTCAGCTTTTTATTACACCAATCACAGCAATACATTTTCACACAGTGTACAAATATCCCACAACATCTTTGACTCTTTTTACTGAAGTCATCCCTCCTGGCATCCCAATGTTCCTCAGAGGTTGATGCCTGAGTATCAACATGGCCTTGGCAAAGTTCCTTCCCTGGCAACCCACTGTGGCCCAGACAGCCTTCCTTACTTAGCTTTCAATTCGAGAATCACTCAGCTGCTTCGTCCTCCCAGGCCCTTGGCCAGGGATAGTCGCCTTGCATGGTCCAACAAAAGCTCTTTTCTCATCTCCATGCTAACCTCCTCCTTGCTCTACATTCTAATCCTGCATCTTCCAAAAAGCCTCCCAGCCTCAGTCCCAGCAGCTGCGTGGCCGCCCATGGGTCTGCTTGGCCATCAGTGGGATCTGTGGAGGACTTTAAAGGGGCACAGGGTCCAAGTGATATTCTCCCACTTGTCAGGCCCGCCCAACTGTGACTCACACCTCGTGGTTCCTGCCTGGTTCCAAGAACATCACTGTTTCCTCCCGACGTCTTTGTTTCCCTCGGAATGGAACAAGGGCATGGTGGAGTGAAAGGTTGGACCAGGCTCTCTGTCTTTCTTCCTGGAACTGGGTCTCCTCGGAGGTAAAAGACTGAGAGCCTGGATGTCCACTAGGACCTTCCATCTCCTTAGCTCCATCCTGGACCTGCTTCTTCTCCCCGTTCCTTCCCATCTGACACAGCAGACAAGATGGCTACCAGACACAGAGAAGTCCGTGCTGTCGAGCTGAGTAGTGGTGGCCGTCCTGGCCAGCAGGCAGAGAGGATTCTGAACTCTGGGGAGAGTGCTGTGATCAGGTGGTAGTCTAGGGCATGGCTGTGTTCTGGAAAAAGGGAGTCTGGAACCACATCAGTACCCTGTCTCCCAAGACCTCAGTGGTGCAGAGACTAATAATCAAACAGAGTTCCTGCTGAGACGAATGCTTCTCTTCCACCCGGCACACGGAACTTGAGGTAACCAAAAAAGAAAAGTAGTCCTTGGTCAATATATTCTGCACACAGGCGTCCCTGTGGGTGCCTTCTGCTTTAGCCGGTCCTTCTGGCTGAATCTCGGGGGTATCCTGAGCGCCTTCCTGCTCCTGCCCAAACCTCCTCCTTCAGTTGTTCTAGATGCTTCAAAGGTGGGCCCCAATGCTTAGGAAGGTGGTCACAGAAAGCTAAGCACTTGAGGGGCCCCCTGGGGGGTCCCCTGGCACCTGGAACTGTGATTGGGATAAGACTATGGCCCTGAGTTTCAGTGGGGTCCTGAAATAGCCCCCGCCAGGAGTTCTGATTTGCAGGACAGTGCTGGTCAGTCATGCTGTTGTCACACCCGCTGTCCTGGAGTGCTGGTCTGCGGACTGTGGGGGTTAAAGAATCCTCCCTGTAGCCTGTGGTGGAGGAGAGATAACTTTCCACCCCACGGCCGTGTTCCTGCCCACCTCTTACCCAGAGTGATTGGCAGAGAATTTTGCTGCATCCCGATGGAGCCCAGCAGAGGGGCTGCTAGACAGGGGTCTGGGGCACATCAAGGACAGGCAGGGTCAGGACGGCAGGCAGAAGGGTGCCCCGCGCAGCAGGGAAACCCTGTAGCTCCTTAGGCACAAACCTGGGCGAGATGTGGTCGGCCAGGAAGCAGAGCATGTGCCTGCGTCCCACACAGTAGATATGATCATCTACCACGGCGCACTGGAAGGCATCGGGGTAAGGCAAGCGGTACGTGGCGCACTCATACCAGAGGCGGGTGCTGGCGCTGCAGCGGTACACGCTGATGCCCAGGCTGCGGTTGAGGTCAAAACGGTAGAGAAAGCCATTGACAGCCACCATCTCAGCTGTGCGGTCCTTGCTGCCCCCCGTGGGGCCGGCCCACCAACGCTGCTCCTGGGTTGAGAATCGGAGCAACAAGTAGCGCAGGCTGCCCCCAGTGACAAAGATCTCATTGGCGCACACCGTGGCTGTGTGTGCCAGGGCAAATGTGTCATTGGGGAGTGGTGGAGCAAAGGTCCAGCGGTCCACTCGAGGGTCATAACGCTCCACTGTGTTCAGACACTCACCTCCAATGGCATAGAGGTGCCCCTCCAGGGCCACCAGCCGGCAGTGCGGCCGGGCCTGATTCAATGGGCATACCTCACTCCAGATTTCAGTCAGGGGGTTGTAGCAGAAGACCCGGTTGGAGGGTTGGCCCCCAGGTCCTTGGCAGCCAGACACCACAAACAGATAATTGAAGAGAGTACAGATAGAACAGCCCCGGGACATGGCCTCCATGGGCAGCTGAGCCAGCGGGTGCCAGGCATCCTGCACATTGTCATAGCAACAGAGGCGGCCACTGTCTTCCTGGGGACACACATCGGCCACCACCAGGCACTTGTGGCCACGGAACCGTCGCTGGAGGATCAGCTCCCGTTCTGCCCCACTCAGGCCCCCATAGATGTCTGTGCTGCGGAGGACCTGGAGGTAGTTATCACTCATCACCTTGTAGGCTGCTTCCTTCAGGGCCTCAAGGCCCTGCCTCTTGGCCAAGGTCAGCAACTCATAGCAATTGCCCAGGTCCAGGCGGACATCCTGAGCTGAAGCAGGGGTGAGCTGGATGTGGAAGAAATTGGTCCCAGCTACAAGCTGCACATGGGGCTCCCCGTGGCTGCAGGCTGAATTGATCTGGGCTTTCTGATCCAGGTGGGCAGGAGGGAGCGTCCTGAAGCCTTCAGGCTGCAGTTGGAGCTCTGGATTCTCAGCGATCTGCAAGAGACTCACCTTTCTGCTGAAGCCTGGTGCAGAGGGAGTTGGCACTACCTCAGCTGCATCCTCTGTATTATCAGCTTGGCCTCTGGAGTCTGCTCCTGTGACCAGGGGCTCTGGCCCAGACCCAGGGGATGGAGCATCAGCCAGAGCTGCTGTGCAGGGGACCAGCGGCCTGGAGACAGCCTTCGATGTGGACTCCACAAAGTAGTCATATACTCTGCCCTTCAGCTCAGGCCCTGGTCCCTTGGCCTTCTGTATAATATTCTCCTCCATCCGGATCCGGGCCACAGATGAGAAGGTGTAGGAGGCATTGGTGGCTCCTTCCTGCTGCTGTGTGGCCAGGCCCATGTCTGCAGCAGCCTGGATGGTCCCAGCCTCTCCCCTGCTGACCCCTGTCACATGGGTGAAGACCCATCTCTGGTTCATGTCACGGCTGACCACTGTGGGATCAGTGCAACAGTTGGGGGCCCCTGGGTCTCTAGACCCTGTTTGCTCTGGGGGTCTGCCGTCTGGCCATGGAGAGAGCTTGTCACCCACACAGCTGCTGCCCACTTCTGGAGAAAGTCTGGCTGGGGAGCTTGTAGGTTCACAGCCCAGATGAGGGAGGTGGGGAGGGTTGGGCTTACCTCTAACAGCTGTTCCGGCTTCCTGACCACTGCAGGGTGGAGGCACCTGCTGAGAATCTGGGCGCTGCCCTCTCTGATTCTCTTCAGAGCCTTTTCTTGTGGACTCCCCAGATCTGGAGGCGACCAGTTGGCAGGAGTCTCCTGGGTCCTCCAAGCTGCGGTCCAGTGGGGTCCCAGGCCCCTTGCTGGCCTTCCTGCGTCTTGGCCCCCTTGGCGGGGTCCCTGGAGGAGCCCCCTGGAAGGCAGCTCGCCCCAAGCCCTCCGCTTCATCTTCCGCTTTGTGGCTCTTGTTATTTCTCCCCGCTTGCCCGGCAGGGGCAGGCCTGGACTTGTAGAGTTTGTAAGCCGCCGTTACCAGGAGCAGCGCAGCCGCGGACAGCACCAGCCTGCTGGTCAGCTGCATGTCCAAATGCCAGTCCTGAGTGTCTGCTCCGGCTCTGGTGGGAAGCATGCTGGCCAGGGGCAGAGGAATGCCAAGAATCCGATTAATGATTGCCCAATAGGGGCAAGTTCCTGGATCCTGCTGCGGAGTGGGAGGGAGGCCCTAGCCGGTTCTGGCCAGCTGAGTTGCTGGGGCAGAGGTGACTTTGAGTTGGCTGAGGTGGCACTGGGGTAAGGGATGGCTGAGGTCCCTGCTGGCCTCTTTCGATCCTTCCCTGAAAGGGGGAGGGGTTCCTAACCAGAGGCTGGGCTTGAGATCAGCCTCCTGCCACAGCCGGAGGGCATTCGGAGTGTCCAGCAGGGATCCGAAGAGGAAGCTGGCACTTAGATTTATTACTGGATACCTGGAAGCGTGTGCTGTTGGTCTTTGTGTGTGAGCACTGCTGTTTTCTCTTTTGCAAATCCTTAGGTTGGAGGCTTGGGGCGGCTTCTGTGGTGGTTCCTGGGGGACAGGTGGAGTCACAGGTACTGGGCGAGTAGGGATGGTCCCGGCCCCGACAGAGGGGTCAGCATTTAACTGGCCAAGCGAGGAAGCAGTGGGGGAGGCTGAGCCTGGGCCAGCAGCCAAGCCACCTGACCGGGCTGTTGCCCGCCTCTGCCCTCCTCTGTGTCTGACAAGTGGAAGAGAAACCAGCTTTGCTGAAGCAGCCCAGGAAATATAGCGCATTAGCACCCAGATAAAGTCAGACCCTACAAACACACCCTCTTCTTCATGATGAGCCAACCTTGTAGGGAAAGAGGCCCATGGAGGACTGACACCCCTCAACTCCCAACCCATACCCACCTTAACATCAGCACTGTGGACCCTGGACCCAAACTGCCCGAGTTTGCTATTCACCAGCTGTGTGACCTTAGGCAAGTAACTTTACTTCTCTGTGCCTCCATTTCCCTATCTGATGGGGGAGGGAGCGTGGCAGCATGTGTACCTCCTCAGGCTGTAGTTAACATGCGTGAAGCCCCCATGTTGCTAAAGCTCTGTGAGTCTCAGCTGTTCCTATCCTCCACGCACACGCGCACACGAGGGTCGTCTCAGGGTCCTCAAGGGTGGGTGCAGAGGTCTCAGCTGCAAGGAGTTACCAAGTCAGTGAGCAAGGCTGGGGCCCAGCCCCGCTCTGCATAACCCTTCCTCCGTGCCCAGGACTCAGGTGGCTGGGCTACCTACATGCTCTTTGCACACGCTCCACTTTTTAAATGTTGTTTTCTGACTGGAAAGCGAAAATAGGACCTGCTTTGAGGGCCCAGGAACTTGGTTCTGAGGGCTTTTGTTATAGTGTGTGTGTGTGTGTGTGTGTGTGTGTGTGTGTGTGTGTGTGTATGTGTGTGTGTGTGTGTGTGTGTGTGTGTGTGTGTGTGTACATGCCATAGCATGCACCTGATGGTCAGAATCCAACCTCAGAAGTGCGTTCTCTCCTCTCACCGTGTAAATCCTGAGGACTGAACTCAGTTTACCAGGCTTGGCTGAGAGTTTTTACCCACGGAGCCATTTGCTGGCCTCCTAGGATCTCTACTCCCTAGCCGACCCTTAACTGTGTAACGCTCTACTCCACAGCCTCAGTTTACCCTTCTGTGTTGTATCCTGATTGCTGCCTAGTGTGCCGAGCTTTGTCAACTCTTGCAGGCCAGGCCTCCTTATCTTTGCAGGTAGGGATCTTTCCAGCTATCCAGGTCCAGTCAAACTCCAGGCCTTCCTGGGTCCTTCCATGGCCAGCCACCTTACCATGGGCTCCATCCTTCCAAACTGGCTTTTCCTTCCTCAGTCTCTTCTCCCAGTCTTTATTATAGTCAAAGGCCCCGGAGCAAGGTGTCTGTCTTCTGCAGGACTGACTCCTAGTGGACCCCTGGACCTGGACCTAGTGGACTAGACCCAGCAAGGAAAAGGACATCAGTTGAAGCAGGTGGGCTTCCGCCAGATGAGAGCTGATGCTCACAGACCCCTCTGAGAGACAGAAAATGGTGGTCTCCCCCCTCAGCAGTCTACTTGTGAATGTTTGAAATGTGGGTTTATTGTTTCTCTGTTGCAGGAGGCCACCAGAACAGAGAATGCAGCCACAAGAAGAGAGTCTGTCAGTCCTCAAGATGAGGGGAGTGCCTACTGTAGGGGCCCCCAGGAAGGTCAGAGCACAGAGAGAGAGGGGAAGCCAGGGCTGACCATTGTGTATCGGGAAGGTCGGAAGCCACAATTCATACAGAGAAGGCAGAAGAAAGGAGACTCTGGGGTCCCTGGAGGCAGCACCTCCCTTCCAGGGTGTTAGGATTCTAGCTCAGGCTCCAACCCAGGTTTCATCCCATCTGCAGGTGAACAAATACTATCTAAATGCCATAAATTATAGTTTTTTTTAAAGTCTCTGTGTAGAGAAAACCGAAATGAACAAATGAAGACAGAGGTGAAATTAAAAGATAATTGGAAGTCTATATCGGGCTTCTGTGGATGTGCCTGCCCGCCACCAATCTGGTCTCCTGCGTGCTCAGGCAGGATAAACTGAGAACTCTCATGGTGGCCCCAGGGGAAGGCAGAGCCCTCAGATGGATGGCTACACAGATCAACAGACCCATCCTGGGTAGTCAGCTTTTCATCCTGTGGGCCCCTTCTGAGCCCGACTCAGTTTCCCAAGGTGGAGGTCACAACCCTGGTGGCCATGGTAGATGAAACACTGAATAGAGAGCACAGGGCTGAGGAAGGTCAGTGTGGAGAACGAGGAGAGAGGATACTGGAGAAACATAGAAGACAGAAGATATGCACCCTCTTAATGTGCCTCTGTGTGCCCACGCACATGAGGGAAGACCTTTGGGGTGCAAAGTCAAAGATGAGTTGATCCTTGTTTGGCCAGTGGGGAGACTGAGGCCCAGAGTGTATGGTCTGGTTTAGCAGGCACTGGAATTCAAGGACACAGCCACTACTGACATACTTTGACACACTCATGCACTCCCACAAAATCACACTCTAATACACTTACATGTAATGCGCTCATACAATACTTGCATACAGTACTTGCTCATACCCTTCCCATTTATACTGCCACTCTCCCACACAAAATTACACATATAATCACACACAACTGATCTCTCTCATGCACTGTGATCCATCATATCTCTCACTGCCACACACTATCACACACTCATGCACTCACACACTTGTACCCCCACTCAGTCTCACACCCACATTCACTTACAGACATTCAATGGGATGATAGACGCAGGCCACTGTGCCTGGCTTTTTACTTGGGTGGTGGGGATCTCAACTCAGGCCCACGTGTTTATTCAGCAAGCACCATGCCAACTGAGCCATCACTCCAGGCCTTATCAACCCATTTTAGAGATGAAGATGTTGAGGCTCCTAGGAGACAAGGGTGCCTCCTCATTCAAGGTCTCATGTGGAAGTTTGTCTCCTCTTTGACCTCGAACCTACCACCCATACGGACTGTGGGCTGCCTATGTCCCAGGTGAGCACAGATCAGAGGCAGTGGCACCAGGACTCAGGAAAGGACAAGGCATGCTACAGTTAGTGAAAGGCACCTTGGCCTGGAAACAGTTTCGAAGGCTTGGCATGAAGGACTCTGCTGTTTGGATTTAGGAAATAAAATAAGGGCAGGTGTGCCTGTGAATTTGATGGGGAAAGTGAATGTAAAATTCATGGTTGCCATAGGAGATGGCAGCCTGTGTCCTGGTGTTTTCTTCCTGGGGTGGAAGGAGGTGAAGGCAGGAAGCATCCTGAGGTGGGAGCCTGAGTCAGCAAGGCCTTCCTACATGGCCAAGAGCCCCCTTCACTGTGGGCTTGGAGTCCACAGTCACACTACCAACAGCAGCCAGAGTAGCGTTCACCGGGTTCCTTCCACCATTCTGACACCGTGCTTGGAAGAGCTGCAGATGTCACCTCCTCTAGCTCCCAACAGCCCCACCAGGTTGCAGATTTACCTAGTCCGCTGACGAATAAACCATCCCATAAGCCATTCTTGAAAAATTCTTTCCATTTGACCCAAACAGCATGACCTAGGAGCTGGTTAGCATGAGGGACTTGTGCCCCACCATAGTCGCCCAAATCCAGAGTCTTCATATTAGACCCTGAATGAGTCTAGGGAGGGACCAGACGTACTCAGACAGATGCCCAGGTCACCATGACCTTGAAAATCAGCTGCACAACCCTGGATATGGAGAGCAGCTGTGCTGTCATCCTGAGTCAGTGGCTTCCTGGATATTTGAGTTCTTGTTCGGTCTATTCCCTTTTAGATTTGTTTATTATTATGACTTTTAAATTACTTAAAGTGCGTAGATGTTCCCCCCCCCCCGCCGTGTGTGTGTGTGTGTGTGTGTGTGTGTGTGTGTGTGTGTGTGTGTGTATCACATGCATATGCAAGTCTGGTGACTGTGAAAGCCGGAAGAGGACAGTGGATCATCCGGAACTTGAATTACAGGTGGCTGTGAGCTGCGCTGTGGGTGCCAGGAACCAAATCTCCGTCTTCTGGAAAAGCAGCCAGTGCTTAACCTCTGAACCATCACTACAGTCCCTTTCTTTATAGTTAATCCTATTTTTAATTATGTGTAGATGCATGTGTTTATATGTGTATGTGAGTGCAGGTACCTTCAGAGGCCAAAAATGTTGAAGCTGCTGATGCTGGAGTACCAGATGGTGGCTGTGAGCTGCCTCATGTGGATGCTGGAAACTGAACTCGGGTCCTCAGGAAAGCAGCCAGGACTCTTAACCACTGAGCCATCTCTCCAGTCCCATTTTCTTCCTCCCTCCCTCCCTCCCTCCCTCCCTTCTTCCTTCCATCCTTCCTTCTTTTTTCTTCCTCCTTCCTTCCTACCTTCTTCCCATCCTTTCTTTCTCCCTTCCTTCCTTCCTTCCTTCCTTCCTTCCTTCCTTCCTTCCTTCCTCCCTCCCTCCCTCCCTCCCTCCCTCCCTCCCTTCCTCCCTCCCTCCCTCCCTCCTCCCCTGCCCTCCTCCACCCCACCGCCTTTCTACATGGCATATTATTTAGCCCAAATTTGTCTCAAACTGGCTAAAGAGCCAAGAATGGCCTTAAACTTCTGATCCATCTGCTG
This sequence comes from Peromyscus eremicus, assembly GCF_949786415.1. Lineage (NCBI taxonomy): Eukaryota > Metazoa > Chordata > Mammalia > Rodentia > Cricetidae > Peromyscus > Peromyscus eremicus. The sequence continues at coordinate 151,151,128 of NC_081417.1, forward strand.
CTACCTCTCAGGTGTTGCTTATGTGGTGCTGGGGAGCAAACCTTGGGCTTCCCGAATGCTAGGTAAATACTCTACCCGCTGGGCTATGTCCATCCCCCTCCTCCGCCCCACATCAGTAACTGCTGACCGTGCTGAAAGGGTCCCCTGTGCCTCAGTGTTTTTCTGTCCCCCAAATAGCTGTGATGTTCCCCACTTCGTGGAGTTGTTTTTCGGGAAACAGGCTGGCTGAGATGACCCATGGCGCCAAGCAGGCAGTAGATAAGCAGCCTCAGGTAGGTGATGGGTCAGAAGAGCAGCACCCAGGCCTGTGCTTGCAGATGTCCTGGACAGGGCTTCATATGGAGTTTCATGAATCTTTGCATTTGCCCAGAAGGCAGGATGAGCTGTATTTTAAAAGGACAAACTCAGACACAGACTGTGGGCAGATCGCTTGCCCAGAGTTGCACAGTAAAAACCTGGCAGGTTTGGGAGGCAAGCCATGAGCCTTCCAGGGCTACGGACTTGTTCCCAGCAGGGTTGCCTCCTCCTGGCATCTTGGTCTTGTCACCTCCCAGCAGGGACAGAGATGATCTAAAGAGACACCATGTTCTCACTCTGGCTATCAAACTATTCAAACAGTGGATCCTGAGGTTCCTTGGAACTTCAGGCGGGGAGAAGAGAGAGCCTAAAGCTTGGGCCAGCTAGAGAGGAAAGTTTTCTTCCTGGAAAGAGTTTTGCACCTTGTCTGACTGCCTTACAGGAGAGGCAACAACAGGTCAGTGGTGGGCGGGGCCACAGCTTGACCTGGACTCCCCAGATGTGCACAACCTTGGCCTCTACTTAAACATGAACTGTAGCTGAAGTTTTTTCCAGTCCTGCCTGGCCCATGGTCAGGACAAATCTCTCTCACCCGCCAGTCCCACAGCCACTCAGACTCAACTTGAGTAAACACACAGAGACTTATATTGCTTACAAACTGTATGGCCATGGCAGTCTTCTTGTTATCTGCTTCTTCTATCTTAAATTAACCCATTTCTATTAATTCATATGTCACCACGTGTTCTGTGGCTTTACCTGCTGCCTTTACATGCTGCTCCCTGCACGGCAGGCTGGTGTCTCTTCCAGCTCCCACCTCCCGGCCCCTCTTCTCTGTTTGTCCCGCCTATCCTATACTTCCTGCCTGGCTACTGGCCAATCAGTGTTTTATTTATCAATCAATCATAGCAACATATATTCACAACATACAGGACATCCCACAGCAATGAACCTCACATCTGGACCCCAAAGATGGACTTGGGGATGTTATTGGATGTCTTTGTCCCTCTTCCCGATGTGGCCATATTGAATAAGTCTCTTTTTTCTGTTTTTACTATTAATTTGGCTGCTTTAGTTGGCTTATGAGGAGCAGGTGGCCGAATCTGGCTTGCTAAGGCACTGTCTGTCTGTCACACCCAATCCAGTTACTGTCCTTCCTCTACTGTACCCCTGGTGCCTCCAGCCCTGCCATTCTGGTCAGCTGCAGAGAGTGCCCTGTGCCTGGCTGTCCTCCTGGACCTCTTAGGTCGTCTCTCTTCGGCTCTAACATGCCTTTTCTGCCACAAGCCGGCTGCAGAATGTCCTGGGGCTCCTCAAAGCCTCTCCAATCAAATCGAAATGGCTGGCCCATTCTCTCCAGTCCCTGTGATGTCCTGGCCTCATTTGTCACTGTCTCCAAACACCCGTTCTGCTTCAGCCAAGCTCATCTGTTTACAGTCCCATTGTCTCTGCCACCACACAGGCCATTTCTCTACTCATGGGGCTCCTCCCCAGATCTCACACTCACATTTGCAAAACCCAAACTTGAAATTCAGTTTTGTCCTTAGGGCCTCACACCAGGGCAAGAGTTCTGCACTTAGACCCGGCCCCCAGTCACTCTGAGTATGTCCTTAGGGGTTGAGACATGGCTGGAAAGATGAATGCTCGTAGAAGATTTTGGGAGCAATCCTGGAAGGTTCCAGCCCTGTGCTAAAGGCAGGCACACACTGAGCTCTTGAGTAATCCATGTCGGATGGCTCCTAAGAAGGGCGGCATGGTTTGAAGTATGAGTTTTGGATTTTCTTTCTGCAAGAAAAGGCCAATTAAGTTTAGAAGCACTGCATTGTGACCCCGGGGCCTCTATTTCTCCATCTCTAAAATGGAGCCAGTGAGACTTGCTTCTAATGTTGCTGCTACAGTGAGTTAAGGATACCTTTTGGGCTCCAGCATCCTGTGGAGGGGTGGGGAGGCAGCAACAGCCAGAGAAGCAAAGACTTTCCATGCCCTACATGGTGTCAACATAGCACAGCCCACGAGAGCTGCTCCAGTCCAGTGTAAACCAAGGCTTTGCAGAGGGAAAGTGCAGGGGGCAGAAGGTAGAGAGGGTGGCTCCAGCCAAGACTGGGAAGAGTGAGAAGAGGAATATGGGCTGCAGGGGAAACAGCCTAGAAGCTGGGCCTGTGCTAAACAGCAGAAGCCTGCATTCAATCAGGAGGCAGCAGGCTGCAGAGGGGCCTGACCGCTTGGGGACCTGGTCCCTTGGGGATCTGGTACTGGTGATGAAGGAAGTCAAAGAGAGCTATCAGCTTTGCTGAATACCTACATGTGCCAGGCACTGAGCTTAGGACTTTACATCCTTTGTTGGTTAATCCTGTTGACAGGCCTATAGCAGACACAGGACAAGGGTCCATTCAGTTCTGTATGGTTCAGTTGGATTTTCCTGAACAACCAGAAAAACTACTTCCCAGGCTCCTTTGCAGCTGGACAAGAGGCATTTGGCTGAGTCACAGCCTGAAAGGGACAAGCAGAAGCGACCAGGTGGCTGAGTCCATGAAGGGAGAGACCGTTGTTTTTCTCTGTCTCTCTCCCTCTCTTGCCCTGGTAACAGGTTAGTCCCACCCACCCACCTTTGCATCACCAGTCCAGATAGCCTGCTGATGACCTAGTCACTGAGGCATCGAGCTTGTTGCTTGCAGAAGCTTCTGGATTGATATGCAATTCTCTGGGGGTGGGGCAATGATTTTAAGGGATTCATGAGGCCCTTCCAAACCAGGTCTGTTTGTACCAAGGCTCTGAGGCATGATTCGGGTTAATGGGTCCCTATAGAAGCGATCAGAATTAATTCCTAACTGGGCGGAGTGATGTGGAACCAAGTAAACAATGGCACTTGAAGCAAGAAAGATGGAGATGAGAACCAAAAGAAGAGTCTGAGGAGACAGCTCAGTCTGTGAGGTGCCCCTCTCGCTCTGAGTTTGGTCCCCAGAACTTCCCTTTGTAGAAAGCAAAGCCCATGGGCGAGCGCGTCTACAGTCCCAGAACTGGGGAAGGGAAGACAAGAGGATCCCTGGCTGGCCAGTGTAGCTAATCAGTGAGCTCCAGGTTCAGTGAGAGACCCTGCCTCCAGAACTATGGTGGAGAGCAATGGAGAAAGATACCAGATGCAAACTTCTGACCACCACACACATGTCAGGCACCACATACATGTCAGAATGCGCACAAACACACACACATACACACACACATACACACACACACACACACACAGAGAGAGAGAGAGAGAGAGAGAGAGAGAGAGAGGAGAGAGAGAGAGAGGACACTAATTTTTTTGTTTGGAACATTCCAGAAAACACCAGGTCTGGTGGTCTCCTCAGCAGCCACCAAGAGCTGGCAGGAGACCAGAGAAGTAATGGCTCCATGGAAAAGGGACAGTTTAGACCATGATCCCTCGTTCAATGCCCCCTCGTTCAAGGCAGCTGGCTATCCTTAGTCAGCTTCTCCAAGCTGGAGGGACCTCAGACAGCCCAACCCTGGTACTGCTGGTGAGAGAGCAGAGTCCATGGCCCAAGCCAGTGTGTCTGCCAGGACCGTTGCTCCAGGACCCTGCAGACCTCACTTGTAGGAGGTCCTCATGTTCCCATGTGCTCTGGGATGGACCTGCCCTTGGTTTCTGCCCCATCCTCCAGACAGGCACTCCCTAGCTTCACAAAGGGAAATGACCCAAGAGCAAAGAGATGTTGTCTGGGTCCTTTCCAGGAGGTGGAGGAGCTGGGCTTCCAAACCACTCTCCTCCTGTGGGACTCATCTTCCAGGTGCCTTCCTCAGGAGGAGCTGAGAAAGAGGCAGGCAGAGGAAGCCACACAGAGCCAGGCAGGCCACGCCCACAGGCAGGACCTAATTCCTAGCAGGTATTTGATGAGCATTCGCTGAATAAACAGATGAGGGATTGAAGCCAGACCAAGAAATCCTTTAACAATCACCTTGGCCATGGGTGTGAAGAGCCCAGGAGAGAGACCTATGATCCCTTTAGTTTCTGAAAGGCTGGAGCCTGTGTCCGCAGAGCAGGATCCAGAGGGAGGGCAGGAAGGTCACAGACAAAGGGAACACCTGTCCCTGACTCTGGGACACTCCGCTTTGTGCAGAGATCACGGAGGAAGGATATCCCGGGAGGAGCAAGAGTAGCAGCAGCCACAGCAGGGTGAAGGTGCGTGTCTGCGGCAGGGATGCAGGACGGGAAAGATTTGCTGGGGTCTCTGAGTCAGCAACGTGTTCTTTTTAAAAGTCATTCGGGGGTGGGAGGGGCAAGGCTGTTGTAGAGTTGGATGTCAGAGGAGGCCGAGAGCACAACAGAAGAGCCCGGGAGACGGTTTAGCTAGCGATGTGCTTGCCATGGGGGCTGAGGACCTGGCTTCGATCCCCAGCACCCACGTAAAAGCTGGGTGTGGCGGTGGCCACCTGTGTCCCCAGTAGTGGGAAAGCAGGGACAGGAGGATACCTGGCTCGCCAGCCTAGCCTACTCAGAGAGTCTCAGGTTCCAGCGAGACACTGACTCAAAATACCAGGGGGACAGCTCCCAAGGAACTACACACACACACACACACACACCACTACCACCACCACCAACAACAACAACAAAGCCAAGTGTTCCTAGGAGGGCCGGAGATCTGAAGACTGGAAATCCCCAAACTCAAGATCACCTGTCCTTTGCTTCAAAAGCAAAAGCAGGCTTCTGTGTCAGGAAAGTGACTCATGCTTCACATCAAGTGGCTTTTGTCTCCACCTCCCGATCTGTGAGGTGAGTGGGGAGTTAGCTGTTCCCCGCCGACCCGCTTGCCTGCACGCCCTGCAGCTGAATCCTGCCAGGGACAGTGGGGGCAATCCCAGGAAGGTGCCCAGACTTTCCGCTGTGGGGCCCCTGGTTCTGCTCCCTGTGACCGACCGTTCCCCTAAGGGGCTACATTGGTCTTCCAATTCTAGAATCTGCTCCTTTTGAGTATTGCAAAAAAAAAAACAAAAAAAAACAAAACAAAAAAAAAAACCAAAAAAAAAAAAACCAAAAAGCTATCAGTTCAAACAAGGAAAATCATAACCAGCCTCTGTGCTCCCCACCTCTCTCAATCCTGAACAACAATTCTCAGGGCCGTATGCTAGGATTGTTCTTAGGTAGGGAAACTGAGGCTCCAAAGAGCTAAATGATATGGAGGAAAAAGAGGAAAACCTAGACGTGTCTGAGGACTGTGGCCCCTCTATAGCAACGGACTGAACTCCAGATGACCTGTCACCCCCAAGCCTGGGCATCGGGGCCCTGGCCTTTCTGTGGCTGAGCTCAGGCTGGACAGGATGGTGGCCAGCCACAGCAGTCTGTAGAACCAGTTTTTCTTGCTATGTCTTAACTGGAGGCTGTCACTGGGCCAGACTGCTTTTCTAGAACCTTCCAGACACATAATCTCCTTTCGTCTCTGTGGGCTAGAGGAGGGCAGAGGGAGGCTGGGTGTGGATGCCTCTGCCATCTGTACAGAACAGTTGTGTTGGAGGCTGGGGGCAGCAGTCTGGTTGCGTGGGAGTTCCCTGAACTATAATGGACATTGACCCTCTTACTCACCTCCTGAGGTTGTAGGGTCCAACTGTTTCCACATTGGCTGCAGTTTCTATCTGTAAGCCAATGTACCGGTGACGGATTCCCATGGGATCAGTTGTGAATACGGAGTAGGTCAACAAAATGGTGGGTTGGGTGTGTATGGGCACTGCTCATACAAGAAAGGGGGGAAGAGTAACTCTGTGTGTGGGGGAGAACTGCGTCTTTTCAGGTCTGATGGAGTGTCATCTGAAATAAAGATGGGGTTTGGGTGTAGCTCAATGGTTAGAGCACTTGCCTAACATACATAAGGCCCTGAGTTCCAAGTCCATCTCTGATGAAAGAAAAGAAAGAAAAATGGAATGAGGGGTGACAGAAAGGTCCCCAGAGCTTAGTCAAGACCTCATCACAACTACAGTGCGAACTTGCTGTGTGCCCCCTGGGGATTCTACAGACATGTGCTGTTTTAAGACACTGTGTCAGAGACGCCCAGGAATGACATTAAGGTACCCTTTAGGGCTAGCAAGATAAATCAGTGGGTAAAGAGCAGGAAGACCCGAGTTTGAATTCCTAGCGTCCACATAAATGGCAGAGCATGGCAGCACACATCTGTAAGCCCAACGCTGAGAGGAGGAAAAGACAGGTAACTGCTGGAGTCCAGTGCCCAGTCAGTTTCACCAGTCAGAGAACATCAGGGTCGTTGAGAGAGACGGAGGAAGATCTCTGGCCTTGACTTATGCACACACAGACATGCACATCTACATACTAATCCAAACACACATAGTACACATGTACACGGACGAGCTATCCCTCTGTCCAGGACTCCTGCCATTAGTTCCCCTCAGGGAAGCAAGGATATCTTGCCGACTCCCACTCCTAAGCCCCGTTTCCATCTTGGCCTTCACACATCTGGGTTCCACACGGCAGTCATGCTGAACTCCAAAGTTTCCCAATCCTGAAGCACTGGCCTGCAGGTGAGTACCTGCACTTGTGCATCTCTGTGTGGCTGCAGCAATGACTCTGATGGGATTCCCACCCCCACAAGGTCAGTGGCTTAGCTGGGCTTTGGGAAGGAAAGGGAGCAGGACAGGACCCTTCTTAGGCACAGTGACATGAACACACAGTGGAGTGCAGAGAGAACCCACCCCCAAACTGGTCCAGGGTGGAAGGATGGAAGAACTTGTCTACACAAGGCCTTCAAGAACAGGAGGTTCCCAGAGCAGCATGTGGAGAAGATGGAAATGTTCTTTCACCTGCTTGTGAAAGCAGACCTATGGGCAGTAGCTGGGGACACACTACAGAGGTGGTCGGTTTCAGTTCAGTGAGTGTTTGATGACTTCCCTGCATACACTTGCAGAACTCTGAGGATGCTGAGTGGATACTACCTTTGTTCTCTGGAACCATGTGTGTAGCACAGATATAGAATTCATTCATTCGTCAATCTATCCATCATCCATCTGCCTGTCCATACATCTACTCATCCATCCATCTGTCCATCCACCCACCCACCTATCCATCCATCCATCGTTCATCCATCCATCCATCCATTCATCCATCCATCCAGCTATCATCCACCCACCCATCCATCCATCTATCTATCCATCCAAACCATTCATGGATCCATTCACCAAATGTGCTGAGTGCTATCCTCGGGCCACAAAGACAATTCATAAGTGAAATGGACTTGGGTCCCGCCTTGGTGGAGCTCTGCAGCCCAGGGGCAACCAGCCTTTCATCAGAGGCCTGCTTCCCTGAGGGAACAGCCCCAGGTAGGCTTCACAATGCTGCTCCAGGGAGGAAAACAGGATAGGAGCTTCAAGTGGAATATTGTTTAGCCTCAGGGTCAGAGAACCTGGATTTGGACCTGACTCTGCCTCCTTGCAAATGTGATCTAT